>NC_136070.1:1247427630-1248060931 GCF_964261635.1 Lissotriton helveticus
TGAAAACAGCGATGCATCACTTTTCACTGCGTCCTCCCTGCGACACCAATGATGCGTCATATTTACAGTATGACGCATCATTGCGCAAGGAGTTACAGATACGTCAGTATTTCTGACGTATCTGTAGGCGCAAAAGTGACGCATTGCTGGAGTGTGTCACAAAACTGACGCAACTCCAGCAATGTGTCCTTTCACATGGGGCAAGCCCCATGTGAAAGGGTTTGCGTCAGTCTTATGCCTGCTGCGAGGCAGACGTAAGAGTTTAGAGCATTTGAGTCCTAGAAGTGGCGCAGTGAAAATCTCATAGATTTCACTGCGTCACTTCTACGACCCTTTCTTGCGTCAATACGCCCCCCTTGCATACATTATACCTGGCGCAGGTATAATGTGGCGCAGCGGTTTACAAAGTGACGCATCTACCTAGATGCGTCACTTTGTGAATATGGCGCAACAAGGCACATTTTTTACGCCACTGATCCGTTACAAAAAGTGATGCACCGGCGGCATAAAAGTGACGCACAGCCTCATAAATGAGGCCCTAAACTTCTTGAGAGCTTAAAAGGTCTCGATTGTGTTTCCATCTTTGTAAGTACTTTAAGGAGTCTCAGGTGCATAAGTGTGAACTTTAGTGGGAGTGATCTGAGCTCTAACTGAAGTGAAGTGTGCTTCAGATTAATCAAGAATGAAGGTAACTTCACATCCCTGGCTCTAGGCCTCTTTATCCAGGCCCTGCTCTTTGGGAGCCCTTTGGGGTTCTCCCTGCACCCGCTTACCCTCTCGATCACCCCACAATAACCGTGAGGTGTGTACCCAAAGGGGATGCTACCCAGGTGTGCTACAGATTAAACACGAATGAAGGTAACTTCACATCCCTGGCTCTAGGCCTCTTTATCCAGGCCCTGCTCTTTGGGAGCCCTTTGGGGTTCTCCCTGCACCCACTTACCATCTCCATCACCCCACAATAACTGTGAGGTGTGTACCCAAAGGGGATGCTACCCAGGTGTGCTACAGATTAAACAAGAATGAAGGTAACTTCACATCCCTGGCTCTAGGCCTCTTTATCCAGGCCCTGCTCTTTGCGAGCCCTTTGGGGTTCTCCCTGCACCCGCTTACCCTCTCCATCACCCCACAATAACTAGTAGGCGGGCAACCTAAGGGGATGCTACCCAGGTATAATTCAGATTAATCAAGAAGGAAGGTAACTTCACAGCCTTGGCTCAAGGCCTCTTCATTCATGCCCTGCTCTTTGGGGTTCTCCCCACACCTGCTTACCATCTCCATTACCCATCGCCCCACAATGAGGGGGAAGGGAATACCAAAGGGGATGATGGACGGAGCACTTGAGCAAATCAAACACTCACACGTAGTCAACTGATCTGGGTTTAGTCCATCATCATTCTTTAGCCCACTCTGCCACCCCAGTTCAGACATAGCCATATGCAAATCACTCTGACCCTCTGCCTCATGGGAACAGTCCAGCCCGAACTGTCAAGCCATGCCTTCCCTGGACCGGAAACAAGCTTCCGAGGACCGGTTTCTGGCATTGCAGCCGTCTTCAGCCCGGCTTGCTTGAATCCAGTGGCAAAGTGAGCAAGGGACTCACGTCTGAGCATACCCTGCCAACTTATGGCGGCCAAAGCGGTACAAAAGGGGGTGGTGATGGACGGAGCATCTGAAGCAGTCAAACACTCACACCCAGTCTACAGATCTGGGTTTGATCCATCACCGTTCCTTAGCCCACTCTGCCACCCCACTTCAGAAATGGCCATATGCAAATCACTCTGACCTTGTGCCTCATGGGAACAGTCCAGCCCGAACTGCCAAGCCATGCAACAATGAGGGGGAAGCATGTACCCTAAGGGATGCTACCCAGGAATACTTAAGATTAACCAAGAAGGAATGTAACTTCAGAGCCTTGGATACACGCCTTTTAGAGATTTCTGACTGAATGGAGGGCCGATGTTGGCTCAACCAATCAGCCTCTACCTCCTCGTGCCTGCCTCCTTTTCGGGGTTCAGGTGGGGTCACGCAGTAGGCAAAGGCAGAGGGTGTGTTTGTTCACAGGTGTTGACTGAGGTTGGAGACACCTATGCCAATAGCTTTGTTCCCCAGATGCTGCCAGCTGTTAACAGGAGATAATTACCTTTCCCTCATTATGCACATGTCTTCAGCACACGCCCACTGCAGCAGAGCAGGAGCTAGCCGCGGTTAATTCCTTCTTGAGAGGGCAGTAGCCAGTGTGAACACGATGAGCAGAGGGAAACAGCGCCTAGGAGCTCCCATTTCAAAGCTCCAGGCACTAGGGCTGATGCCCCCACCTCATGCAGATGTCACGCTCCATGCCCTGTTCACAGGAATAAAATCACTCTTAGAACTTTGGTTCTATGAAAAACTCTTCCTCAAAAAACATAAAAATTAAATCATTGAATCTCCCAAGATTCGAAAGTGCACACAGCTAAACTCCCTTCATGTTCCAGCTGACAAAAGAAGAAAGTTGTCATTGGACACACTGAGCAACAACTGGTTGGACAATTACATCCAAGATACATGAATCTACACCACAGTCTGGTACACCTGTGAAAGTCTCAAAATGGGCAACTTTTACAGCACGAGAATTTTGCAGAATTTGCTGACTGTCAATTTTTTCAGAATGTATTTCTCGCAGTTGTAAGATTCAAGCAGTAAAATGTCTTGCAAGAGCAGAAAATGCCTTAGGGGTCAATTTCTGCGCTAATGTCTATCGTTTTAGGTATTTCATGTGACTTTGGAATATGAGGTATGCGCCTGCACTCACTTTAACACAAGAATCCACCAAGAGAAAATTACATGACGTTTTTAGTGATTTCATGTAATTTTGGCACAATTTCATGAAAAAACTGTCTTTTTTCACTCTCTTGTCCAGAACAATTAAAGGCTTTGAAAGACTTGTTCAGACTTGTGGCTGAATTAGTGGAATGGGTTTACACCACTGTGAAACGTCTTCCCGCTGGTTGGTGGATCATATTTGTGATGAGTTTGTGGTCCTTTGCCTCATGCCTACAAGTATCCTCTCAAGGACATTGGCACCTCAAAAGCTAAGGAAAGAACTACAGACCTCCCCAGGGGTGGTGGGTGGGGGAGAAGACACTGCTGCTAATCCCTACGCTTATGTTTGACATCAAAGGCAGGCGGGAGCTTTATCAATCTCTTCAAATTCTCCAACACTTTCCTAACACCACTTAGTAAAAGCTTAGGGACAGACAGCCAGATTCATCAAGCCAAAATCGGCTCGTAAAGGGCCAGATTCTGAGATTCTGGCCCTTTGCGAGCGCTATTTTTGCATTTGGGATTCATCATCCCAAATGCAAAAATCGCATTTTTAAAAATCGCTAAATTGCGAATAATTGCATTTAAGGAATCTCAATTTGAGATTCCTTAAATGCAATTCATGAACCATTTTAAAATTGTAAATTCGCAATCTGGGGCCGCTATTTACCACGAAGTCTAACTACGTGGTAAATAGCAAAAACTTCGAAAAATGCACTTTAGTTCATTTTTCCAAGTTGTATTTTACACACACACATGTCCTTGGACATGTGTGTGCGCGACACCAGTGGACATTACCATTTCAGGGGTGCTACAGGGTGTCCTTTGGACACCCTGGCACCCTTGAAATTGCTTCCTTATTTGCGATTCGCTAATTGCTAATCGCAAATAAGGAATGACTCCCCATTCATTCCTATGGGCCTTTAGGCCCATAGGAATGAATGGGAAAGCCATTCCTCATTTGCGATTAGCAATTAGCGAATCGCAAATAAGGAAGCAGTAGAAATCGCAAAAAATATTGCGATTTCTACATGCATCCCGTTTTGCGAGTCCTTAATAGCGATTCCTTAAAAATCGCTATTAAGGACTCGCAAAACGGGACTTTGATGAATCTGGGGAAGAGTCTCAAAACATTTGGACCCTTAAGTTACACTAATAGGCACAAAAGATCCACCTTGTCCTGGTAAATGCCAAACAGTGATTCACAGGTACCAAAACTGATGAAATTCTGGATTCAAGATTCATTTGCCTGTGAGAAATTTCCATAAGTAGAATCTAAAAGGAAAAATGTGTGGGTATGTCTGGGAGGGCCTGCATGCAAAAAAAGTGGAATCACAAAAACACTCACAATTTGTGGGTTTTAATTCCCCCTCCCCCTCGAGTAATGCACCCAAATGTATTTCCGTCAAGGGCAGATGCAAGTACCCCTCTAGGGTGCGAATTGGAGGAAACAATCTTGTACTTAATGGGTTTCTCTGAGGAGAAATCATTCCCCCCATAGAAACTGTTAATGTGCAAAGGCACATTGCCATCACATTTCCACACATACATTGTAGTACTAAGTGGCAAAGCCTACATGCATAAAGCTATACATTTGATTAGCCCCAGGAAATCTAAGACTGTCACTGATTTTTTTGTATAATAGTAAAAGGTTATTTTTTCAGGTGCAAACTGAAATATAACATATTATATTACAGAGTTCTACATTCCAAGAATACTTAGGGATTACTCTGTTAATCCCCATAAAGTCGTAAATTTGCTCTAAAGATAGAAGTCGCCCTATGAGAGCAAGACCCAATGGTTATTGATTAGGGTCAACAGACTGAAGATATTAAATGCACATCCATTAAAATAATAATATAGTACGCTCCGGGCGGCAACTAACTCTTAGTTGGCACCATCAAGATGTAATTAAGCTTGCATTGTAAAGGAAACAAAGATCATGGCATTGAAGCTCGGTCGACTCATAGTTTACTTCAAAGTATCGCATGTTGTCTTTACACCAATACAAGTGGTGATGATATCTAGCGCCTCAGCTATAGGGCCACCTATCCCTGGACAACCAGGCTAACATTGTGGTTAACCATATCAACAACACAGCCCTTGATATTTGTAAAACATAATATATGTTTCTCGAAGGTCAGTACCCTCGCGCCTGAGTCTTTATTAGGGGATGGTCAAGTTCCAGTCCCCATTCAGAGACAGACCGTATGCCCAGGTGTGATACTTTTATCAGGCCCAGTGACAAAGGGCATGCAAAACAACCAGTTCATACAAATGATATGAAAATATAGGAAGTGCCTTACGTAAGCGACCACCATTAGCCAGTTGCCTGTTACTCACCAACGTACTCGCTTTATCATCATTGGCAACTTTCCTGTAATAATGGGAGGAACCAACACCCAGACTAAAGCTAACAGTGCTTCTTGTGTATACTTGTCTTCTCTAAAGCAAACAAAACATATCAACCAGAACTTTGTTGTTAAAACATAGTTCCCACTAAATCTTCTCCAGATATTGCCTCTCATGCTGCATTACGAGAGTACTCAATGAGGGGACGTATTGTACCGTTCTAACTCAAAAAGACCAATCCTTTCAATCTTGTACCACCAGCAACATCCATGCATTCCAAAGAGCACACTTCATAAATCATCTCTCTCATTTATGCACTCACTCACTTACTCATTAAGTTGCTCACTAACTGGCTTGCTTGATCACTCACCTCCTTGCTAACTTCCTTAATCACTCTTCTGTACTCTCACCACTCAGTTGCTTAGTAACATACTCACCCACTTGTTCATTAACTCTTTTGCTTACTTGCTTACTCAGTCACATGCTCATTTAATCGCTTGATCAATCACTCACCCACTCACTCACATACTCACTCGTTCACTCAGTTTCTCAGACACATGCTCACTTACTTACTCTCTTGCTTACTCACTCATTCACTCAGCTCACCAGTAGACTACAGCACAGCAGGTGTTTATGGTTCCAGGGAGTTGTCAGTACCAGAATGACCCTTCCACACAGAACTCTTGCATTTTTTTGTGGTGATATGTTACCTGTATTGTTGTGTTTGGATATCTGGCATTGTGTCACTCATAGGGTTGTTTTTTACTCCAGAACTCTGTGAAGTCCCTCGTATACAGTCTTTCACTGCCTTCTAAGCTGTACGGTGTCCGCCTCTCTTCTGGTCATTATAGGGACAGTCTCCAGTCCAGAACATGTCCCCTGCAAACTCATTTTTCTTTAGGTGTGCTACCCTAATTAGGTCAATGGAAGCAAAGCAAGACTACAACACCCATAATGCATAGGTGATCACACATAATTCAGGACTGGAAACAGTGTCCATAATGACATGAAATGAGAGGGTCAACCTACTCCAGATGGGACTATAATCCATTCAGCTGTGGGTGCTACTAACTATGGCTGAATTGACTGATGCAAAATGGCAGCCAAGACATTGGTGACGTCTTAGATAAGGCTTGGTTATAGGATTGCGGCTCCATCAGATGCCTCTGTTATAGTCAGTCTCAAAGAGCTCCATCAGGATCTCTGCTACTGAAGAGCGCTCAATGGTCTAACAGAGATGGCCGCTGTGTCCTCGAAGGCCAAAGACTTCCGGTAGGTCTCCGAATACATTATAATGTCTAGGAATGTATCAGAGGTGAACCGGATACTGCTGTAGGTTCCCCAGAGTTACAACTGATTGGATCCCCCCCCCCACAGGAATATTTCATTTTAATTGTTATCCCTGTGTTTACAAATTATGCTGAGCCCTGTAATGGATGCAGTATTTCCAACTATTTCAAACCTTCCATCGGTCATTTACCAACAATCTTCACTGGAAATGTGCAAATGATGTCTCAGAAATGGCATGCACCAGAGGAACCTTCTATGTACAAATGAATGAATAAATAAAGCATTTGTATGGCATGCTGTCACTCATAAAAGAGCATCCTGGCTGCCGGCTTAAAACCTGTTCTTGGTACTACAAGGGAGAGAGAGAGGGGCCACCAACTAAATTAAAGAGTAACGCAAAGTGTCAGGTGCAAGGAAGTCCCAAGTTTTTAGATTCTTTAGAAAGCCGGCTTTATTGTCTATAATTCGAAGCTGACCTGGATGTTGGTTCCAGGCTTTGGTACCATAGGAGACTTCCAACCCTGAGATTTGATTCTGAAATGTGGAAGTTTTAGAAGGTTGGCATTAGAAGATCTCTGCATCCGCTGAGTCCTGTGGCAACAGAATCAATGGTGAGGTGCTTAGGCCAGTGGAATTAGGGCCCTGAACATTAGAACGAGGATCTGGAATGAGACCCTCTAGTGGATTGGCAGCCAGTGCAGTCTTCTAAGCGCTTCAGATGCCGAACTCTGTTTGGGGAGTTTAAGCATCAATCTGGCACCCGCATGCTGTACCATCTGAAGTTTGTGAAACAGCTGTTTTGAACTTCCTGCATGAAGGCTGTTACAGTAGTCAAGTCTGGAAGTTATTAGAGCAAAGGCAACTATTTTCCTTGTAGCTAGAAGAAGGAAGTCAAAGATTATTTTTAGAGATTTAATCAGAGTGAACACATACCAGCCACTGCAAGAGCTTGAGGGCAGAAGGAGAGGGCAAAGTCAAATTTGAGTCCCAAATTTGTTGTCACTTCGACTGTTGCAAGGGACGGGCGACGGAGTTAGGACATCACTGCGAAGAGGAGAACAGGTTGGTCTTTCCGAACAAGAAAATTGGGGTTTTATTCGTATTAAATTTTAGCGGATTATTTTCCATACAGCAGATAATACTGGCAGGGCAGTTCTTGAAGTTCAGCTTGGACCCAGAGGAGAGATTGGATCAATAGTGTGTGGTCCGCATTTGATGTGGTGGCAATTCCAAAGGAGGCTATCAGGATATGAGTGGAGCCATAAAGAAATTAAATAACGCAGGGCTGTGCGATGAGCCCTGCGGAACGGTAAAAGTCACTGATCTCTCGGCTGGAGAGAATTGTCCCATAGCTACCAGATGTTTCCCATCTGTCAGGAAAGATGTAAACTAGGCCAGTTCCTTGTGGGAAATACCGATCTCGAGAAGGTGATGAAGAAGGATAGTATGGGAGATGGTATTGAATGCTGCCGAACGATCCAATAGGATCAACCCAGCATTGTTACCAGCAGCCAGGGTCATCTTGATGGATTCAGAGACTTCCGATAGGGCAGTTTCCGTGGAGTGCTTAGGTCTAAATCCTGATTGGCCGACGTGTATTGTGTTGGAATTCTCCACGGTGAGTTCCATTCGCAATTGTTTACAGCGTTTTGGCCAACACAGGAAGCAGTAAAATGGGCCTTAAATTGGCCATAATTGAAGGGTTTGCTAGAGTTTTTTTAACAGAGGTTTAACCACCCCCAATTTCCAAGCTTTAGGAACTTCAGCCGTGCAGAGGGAGGTGTTTAATATCTGATTAATTAATGTGTTTACTGTGTCGATGGCCTTATGTAAGATGGTTGGAGGGTGGGGCTCTTGAGGAGAGCCTGAATTGCATGACCGGATAGCTTAGCGGGATTGAGATGGCGAGACCTCCTGGAAGAAGACGGACATGGCATTGGTCGGCTTACCCTGTGGCTGGCTAAGTTCAGGGCAGGAAGTTGTAAAGCCATGTTGTAAAATTAATATCTTATCTTCAAAGAAGGCGGATATCTGATTGCAGAGGGCCTGTAATGGAGGGATATCTCTTGATACGACTTGAGATGCAGAAAGAATTTGATATTTGGAAGATCTTCTTGGGATCAAAGATAGGTGAAGTAGGCTTTCTTGGTCTCTCTAATCGGGTTATTATATGATTTCTGGGCTCGCCTAAAGCAGGTCAGGTTTTCAGGTTTGTATATCTGACACCATTTACGCTTAAGCTGCTTGCAGCTGAGATTTCCTTTGGTTAGGGTAGGGAAGTACCACGGTGAAGATGGGTTTGGACTTGTTTGCTAGGGCAGACTAAGGGTGCTAGTTTTGAGCTATGTGATTGGTTTTGTGCTCTTTTAAATATGGCACCTGGCACGTGTTTCGCCCGAGGGCCAACAGGCGAAACACGTGTCAGCTGTTTCTCTGTTTCTGCACATGTCTTCAAATAAAGAAGAAAAGAACACCACAAACGAGTACTCAAGTTCTCAGTGTATATGACGTCTAGAACTGAATTTAGGGATTCAATTATCCCTGAAATCCATATTTAAAAGAGCAGAATACCAATCACATAGCTTAATACTTTGATTCAGGTGGTATCTGGGTGAAACCACCATTTTGGTTTGTGCCACAACCCGCATTTGGGTCATGACCTATTGTGTGTGAACCCTGGTTATACCCACCAATTCTAACAATTGCCTAAGGGTGCAAGTTTGTTGGCAGTATTTGTGATCCATTGTCTGAACAAATTGAGATCATCTAAAAGTCTCACCATGAGGGGATAGACAGCTGGGTGGTGAGATTGGGGTTCATCATTATACCCCATTTATGAAAGGTAGGGTGACTGTGGTTGGCTACGGGGCTGGGTAGGCTACTAGCATCAATCATCATTCTAAAAGGGACTAGTCGATGATCCGACCATGATTGAATTGCTGGTTCTTCAGGAACCCATAGAGGATGGCTGGTTCAGATCCCATGTAGGGTGTGGCCAGCTGAATGGGTGGGGGCTACCACTAGCTGGGGGAGGTTTAGGATTGTTAGAGTCTCTCTGAGACTGTATCAAAATTTCAAGTATCGTCAAAGTGGTGCTTACAGTCGCCTAGTAAGGTGAAATTCGAGTATTGCAGAATTACTGTCGATAGGGTCTGTCCAAGATTGGCCAAGAAGCGGCAACCAGAGCCCGATGGGCGATAGAGTAAACGCCCATTGAAGGACTGAGAGGGGACCATTTTAAAACAAAAGCCTATGCTGGTCTTGATCTTTTATGCACGCTGATTTAAAGCATTTATTATTTTCATGCCCTCAGGTCCTACACTTTTGAACTCAAGTTTGGACACAAATTAACTCAATTTTTCATGCCAAAGTTCCTCTGACCCCTGGTAATATCTTTCAGGGTAGCCTCTCCCCTGGTTGGGATATACGGACAGCTCAACTACCAATTATTGATTTGCTGTTGGCAGCAGCGTTCCAACAGATAACAAAAAATTGTAAAGATGCTTCCAAATTCTCATACTTAGCTTGGTGGTATTCTGTTTGCCATAACCACACACTAGACACAACCTTTGTATTTCCTATGTCTCTTGCCAAAAAAACGACTACAACTATGCTCTATCATTACCCAGTTTTTGGATGCTAGTGCAAAAAAATCCTTTGCCCCTGTTCCTTTTATACAGGAAGTTGTTAAGCCTCCTTGGATTTCATTACAATGTGTTTATTATTACTTATACTCGTTTCAGTTTCATGTTTTATAGTGTTTAAACCTTGCTTTTCATTCTCTGGTTGCAGCCGTATGAGTTTACGTGTTAAGTTCAGCCCCTAAATTGTTATAAATTCTCTTCTGACTGTAATTTTTGATGTTTTACTTTAGGATACATTGCTGTTATTTGTCTCTTTATATTTAATAAACTCATCTTTTGAAACTAAAAAAAAAGCCTAAGCTTTATCCCCCCCCTTCAAGGTGCCCATCTAAAAAGAGCTAAATTGAAAAGAGTTGTGGAACAAACTGTCTCTCCTCCTCTCCTCCTCCACACCCCTCAGCCCTGTCACATGTGAGGATTGCCTAGCTTGGGGGGAAAGCCATAGTGATGTCAGGGTTGGACCGAGGTTCAAGCCAGAACTCAGTGATAAAAGTTACAGGGGCATATTACCAACCAATAGAGATAATTTTTGTCTCTAACTTGTTTAGAGACAAAAATTATCGCCGCAAATCGGCGATTTTTATCGCAGATAAACCTTGCTATTAGCAAGGTTTATCGCAAATGCGATAAAAAACGGCCGCAATGCATGAATATCGCTGAAAAGTCCGCGATATTCATGCATTATCGAGCAAATGCTCTTAGCCATGTTATCCACCTCCCATTTGATAACATGGCTAAGAACTGCTCCTGGGTAGGTGTTAGCTTTTGGAGATATTCGCGCTTAGCGCGAATATCTCCAAAAGTTGGTAATAGGAGATAGCGATGTTAGCGACTGTTTCCAGTCGCTAACATCTTGGCACGCCCACTTTGCATGTCATTAGTGATAAATATCACTGACATGCAAAGCGGGGCCTAAGATGGTCGCTATCTCCTACTAGCTGTCGCTAACTGGTGTTAGCGCCAGCTAGGTAATAGGGAGATAATTTTATCTCCGCTTTCATGGCTTTTAAAGCCAAAAAAGCGGAGATAAAGCCCTTGATAATATGCCCCACAGCTCTTTAAGCAATTTTAAAAACAAGTGAAGAATAAAGTGCAGAGTGCGATGAGTGTGTGCACAGTTAAAGTGCAGTGTCCAGGAAAGGGCGTTTACTGTTCATTGAAACTAATGTATGCTGCTTTGGTGCTGTAACAATGTGGTCCCACAAAACAAGATCATAAAAAATGTCCCCACATAGTCACTCATTATGTGCTCACTCACTTGTATATTCATTCACTCAGTCGCTTGCACATTCACATGTAGTCCTCACTTGTAGTCACTCACTCACTAACGTGAATGTGTACACTCTTTTGTGCTTGTTCGCTCAGACATATGTTCACTCACACAAATGCAGTTGTATACCTACTCACTCATGCATTACCTCACCCATGTATTTGGTCAGTCACATTCACTAATTTGCTCACTCACTTACTTGCTCACCCACTCACTCACTCACTTGCTTAACCACACTTGCTCGCTCACATACTCACTAATTTGCTCACTCACTCATTCATATATTTACTCACTCGCATCCACCCGTTTACTCTCTCACTCAGATATTCTGGGGCAGATTTACAAGAATGTGATGCGTCACTTTCCCTGTGCCACCCGGAGAAACCCTTGTGCCACTATGGATGCGCCGTATTTACAATACGGTGCACCATGGCGCAAGGATTGACAGATGCGTCAGAAATTCTGACACATCTGTTGACGCAAAAGTCACGCATTGCTGGAGTCTTGTCGCAAACACGACGCAACTCCAGCAATGCAGGGTGAGGCCTATCCTCATTGTGCTGCGTCACTCCTTACATCTGCGTCAAGCAGGCATAAGAATTTGACGCAGTGGCATCCTAGAAGTGGCGCAGTGAAATCTTGTAGATTTCACTGCGTCACTTCTACACGTCTTTTTTCGTGGTAGCGCCCACCTTGCATACATTATACCTGACGCAGGTATAATATGAGGCAGGGCTTTACAACGTGACGCATCTAGGGAGATGCGTCACGTTGTAAATGGGCTACATTTTTACGCTGCTGCTGCGTCACAAAAAGTGACGCAACGGTGGCGCAAAAAGGACGCAAGGGGCTTGTAAATCTGCCCCTCTGTGTCTTAAAGTCTGAAAGCTGTGTGTGTGCGCGTGTGTTTTCAGAGATCATCTTTAAGAGAAGATTGTATTCATTCCAAAGTAGTGCTAATTATGCAGTAAGCGCCTGTAAAACGTTTTCGCTATTTATAGGGGTTATATCCAGGGCCACTAGAATGAACCGAATGATGCGCCATGGTAGTCTAAATCACAGGGAAAGAAAAGGGAAATTATACCAGGGCTTAATTTGTAAAATTATAAGTGCCAGGGCCCTGACCAGGAGGCCACTGCAGCGTGCACCTTCCATTGCCCAATCATGGCTGCCAATGACAGTACCAAAACAACTACTAACCATCTCTCTCTCCTGCAAGTACGACAATTCAGATTATTCCAGGTCCCCAAAGCTAAGGGAATGGCTGGGGGGCAGGTATTAGGAATTGTTAATGTATCTTGTATTAGTAAACAACCTCTGTTCCGCTCATCTCTAAATTATATGAACAGCACCACCATGTGGCAGAGTGTCATAGGTGTGGTGATGACAATTAAGTGCCTGTGTTGAGCACTGGAAACCAATTAAGTATTGTGCATGAAAGCACCGGCTCAAATAAAGAACTGAATTATACGGAGTAATGCGGCACATTTTATGACAGAATACTGCATATTTGAACATATGCTAACTAAGCTAAGGTTCCAGTTAATTAGTAACAGTTTAACACACAAATACAACAATAAGCAATTGAAAGCTGATCAGTATACTTTTTTGAAGCGCCTTCCTCTGCAACGCAACACCTGTAGCAGCATTTTTAGTAACTATCGATCCGTTTACGCTACAAACATATTTTTGAGTTAAACTCTGCATACTGTGCAGCAGATGAGAGATTATGTGGCAAATACGGCAAATGCCTTACTATACACTGCAGCTGCAAATCCGCATATTTCCATTGGCCCTTGTTAAATCCTGTCTCTTTAAATACATAAAAAATGCACTAATAACACCAGAGAGCACAACATGCTGTGCTGCCTGTCAACACCAGCAGCAAACACTGACACTAACTCTGACATGTAATGCAGAAGAAACTGCAAGCACAGTCTCCACGGGGCATATTACCAACAAATAGCGATATTTATCGCTAAGTAGAGTTAGCGGCAATAGTTTTATCTCCGCGCATCACCGGTTATTATCACTGAGATAACTTGCTATTAGCAAGGTTTATCTCAAAAGTGATAAAAATCAGGCGAAATGCGTGAATATCGCAGAGAATATTGTGATATTCACGCATTAGCGACGAAATGCCCTTAGCCATGTAATCCACCTCCCATTGGATAACATGGCTAAGAACTGGTCTGAGCAGGCGTTGGTTTTTGGCGATAGCGGGAATATTTCCATTGCTACGCCTGCCTTGCTAATAGGCGATAGCGACGTTAGCGACTGTTTCAGTCGCTAACAGGTTGGTTACGCCCACTTTGCATGCCATTAGCGATAAATATCGCTGACATGCAAAGCGGGCCCCAAACCGCTCGCTATCGCCTAAAAGCTGTCGCTAACATCAGTTAGCGACAGCTTGCTAATAGAGCGATAGAATTATCGCCACTTAGCGGCCGAAAACGGCCGCTAAACCAGCGATAATTGCCTATCGCCACCCTTGGTAATATGCCCCCACAAGTTTTTAAAGATGACCGGGCCTGGCAATGTGTGGTTGTCATTACGTGTCATTACCGCCCATATGTTGTGCTTCGCTTGTGGATTTACTATGCAAAGCCACAAACATATTGTCCTTGTCAATGCTTGTTTAGAAGACATGCTGTAAAGGGGCAGAGGACGTAACCACAAAAAAGCGGAATAGAAAACAAAAGAAATCTAACGTAACACGTGTAACACAGAGCAAAATCATGGAAGACTAAGGGGTATATTATCAAGAAACGCCGTTAAAATTATCGCCGCTTTAGCGGCAGGAAACTGCAGCTAAAGCGGCGATAACGGGCTTGATAATAAGCCCTTGTGAATTACCATAAAAGCCCAGGTTCTGGTGTGAACCTGGGCTTCCATTGGAATTCTCAAGGGCATATTCTCAAGCCCATTATCGCCGCTTTAGTGCCAGTTTCCTGACGCTAAAGCGGCGATAATTTTAACGCCGTTCTTGATAATATGCCCCCTAATTTGAAAAAGTAACCATCATTTGAAAAGCGCTGCGACGCCAAGCTAATTACAGTTTGTGCGCTATACAGAGGAGGAATATTAATAAAACTGTCCACCACTGGAAGCTGAAGCTTCCGCAAAGATAATGTAAAATATACCACAGGCGTGTGCAACCCATGGAAAAACGTGATTAATTGTATTAAAATGTTTCTCAGAATCTAGAGAGTGCACACAGCTCTCGGGTTAGCACAAGGGCCTCGAGGCGCATTGAAAAGCCCTGGCCTGTGCACAACAATTTATTACTCCTGAAACAAACTGGAACACGTCACGAAGGAATGTTGGCACAGCTCCCCAGCCTCGTCTCCATTCATGAACATGCCAGGGTACAGAGGCACGCGCGGGCACGGCCTCTGGGGCGTGCCCCGACACAAGGGCATTAAAACTTCAAACTATCAGACAAAACACAAAAAAACACTCCTGGGCGGGGCAGGGTTCTGCCCCTGCAGACAAAGCGCTCATTGTGAGCAGGGAGCCGATGCTGCTGGTGTTAACGACCGGGCAGGAAACAATGCCCGTCGGGTGAGAGACGGCGCCAGTTCTCATGCAACGTGTGAACTTTGCCATAATGGGCTCCTGTCACAAGGCGCGGTTTCATTGAAATCAGGGTGGGCTGGTAGGGCGAGAAGGAGGGAGACTGGAGCGAGCACTGGTCTCTCAGAAAGGCTGTCCGGGGCGTAGCTTCCATTGGTGCAGCAGGTGCAGTGGCACCAGGGCTCAGAGGTCTGAGAGGCTCGTGGATCCCTGGTTATTGCTGTATTCCACAGTTAGAACAGCAGCCACGGGGTCATTTCCTTCCTTGCCCCAGGGTTCAAGGGGCATATGCATTAACTGCCTGATTCATCAAGGGAATTGCGCTCGCAAAGGGCCAGATTCTGAGAATCTGGCCCTTTGCGAGCGCAATTTTTGCATTTGGGATTCATCATCCCAAATGCAAAAATCGGTAATTGCTAATTCGCTAAATTGCGAGGAATTACATTTAAGGAATCTCTATTTGAGATTCCTTAAATGCAATTCATCAACCATTTTTAAATTGCGAATTCGCAATTTCGGGCCGCTATTTACCGCGAGGTCAAACCTCGTGGTAAATAGCGAAAACTTAGAAAAAAGCTTTTAAAAGCATTTTTCTATGTTGCATGTTGCGCACACACATGTCCTTTGGACATGTGTGTGCGCAACACCTGTTTCAATTTGCATTTAAGGGGTGCTACAGGGTGTCCTTTGGACACCCCTGGCACCCTTTAAATCGCTATCTTATTTGCGAGTAACAAATTGCTAATCGCAAATAAGGAATACTCCCCATTCATTCCTATGGGCCTTTTGGCCCATAGGAATGAATGGGGAGTTATTCCTTATTTGCGATTAGCAATTTGCTACTCGCAAATAAGGAATGTGTAGGAATCGCTATTTATTTAGCAATTCCTACATGAATACCGTTTTGCGAGTCCTTAATAGCGCTTCGCTATGAATCGCTATTAGGGGCTCGCAAAATGGCCCGTTGATGAATAAGGCTGTAAGCCCTTTACCCGTTCGCAATTGGGCCGATTCTCAGAATCGGCCCGTTTGCGAATGGGAAAAGGCCTTTTGGGATGTATCCTCTCAAAAGGGCATCGCAAATTAGAGAATCGCAAAATTTGCGATTCTCTATTTTGCGATTGCATTTAAGGAATCGTACATTGCGATTCCTTAAATGCAATGTAAGAAGCTTAGAAAAAGTGCGATTTGGCCTTAAAGAATCGCAAATTACCACTAACTTCAAGTTGGTGGTAATTTGAGATTTCTTTGAAAAATTCACTTTTTTGCATTTTTCAAACTGCCATGTGGCACACATACATGCCCGTATGTGCGCCACATGTGCACACATACATATTTCAGGGGTGCAAAAGGGTGTCCTTTTGACACCCTGGCACCCTTGAAATTGCATTCTCAATTTGCGATTCTCTAATTGCGAACCACAAATTGAGAATGTCTTCCCATTCATTCCTATGAGCCTCCTAGCCCCTAGAAATGAATGGGAAGGAATTCCTTATTTGCAAATCTCAAATTGCGAATTGCAAATAAGGAATATGTAGGATTCGCTTAATTTTTTGAGCAAATCCTACATACCTTGCATTTTTCGAATCTCTAATTGGGATTTGCTAAAAATCACAATTTGAGAATCGCAAAAATCGTTTTTGATACATATGCTCCTAAGACACACAGGCTACAGTACTGAGGGCTGGTAGGGCTGGGGCAGAGTCTGTCTGCCTGACACGTGGCACTCACTCTGCTCACCCTGCGACTCTACAAACCAGCACGAGCACCAATATTGCCAACCTATTTCTATTGTGATCCTTACTTATCACTCGAATTACTGAAGCAAAACAGTAAAGCTTGGGGAATTCTTTTTCCAGAATCAATCAAATGAGTTTTAATAATTTTGCATTGAGATAACCAATTCAATGGTTACAAATTTTTCTGTTTTTATGCAACACAATACTTATTTTTCAAATCCACATCACATATAAATAGACATAATCATCCGACATAACAACTTTCACTCAAAACACTCATACATACCAGCACATCAATATATACAACTTTACAACATTATTTACAATTTCCTGGTCAAAGTGAAAATTAGCACTGGAAAAATACAAATACAGATGTTTGTATGATTTGAATTCAATCCGATATTCCTAATGCTTGATGAGGGGGTCTACGCGTTTCGATAACCCCTTAATGTGGGGAAATCTCATCAGGACCATGTGCCTCTTGGGTGCTCGGATTTCCTTTCAAGAAGATGTAAATATCTAAGCTACCGAAGTCGGTTGCGGGTTCTGGAAGTGGAAATTTGAACGACGTGGGCGTCTGCCGGAGGTG
This sequence comes from Lissotriton helveticus, assembly GCF_964261635.1. Classification (NCBI taxonomy): domain Eukaryota; kingdom Metazoa; phylum Chordata; class Amphibia; order Caudata; family Salamandridae; genus Lissotriton; species Lissotriton helveticus. The sequence continues at coordinate 1,247,444,896 of NC_136070.1, forward strand.
AAGTCCGGACTCTGGGCGGCCAATATGTCCGCTGATGTTAGGCTTTAGATTCCGGTAACGCTGACTAAATCAGGGTTTCTGCGCTGTCTCGCCTCTATCAGTCAATGCGGGAACCAGCGTCGGCTGCACCCTGCGACTCTGTCAGAGACAAAAGGCCCATCCCAGGCCAGGCTGGGAACCCCAAATCAGCCCTGGCAAGAGTTCATCCCCGGGCTTGAGAGGGGGGGGTGTTCATGGTTGATTCATGGTATCTCTCTCAGCTCTGAAGGCAGCCCCTTTGCTACAGCCCACTGTGATAACATAACATAACATACCATCACATGACATGACAAGGCATGCTATGCATCTTCATAGTGCCAGGTTGTCGTTGCATTGATTGGATGTCTAATTATGGTAACGTGTGGGAGGGATGGGCTGGCGGGGCTCTGGATTCCCTGTATCAGTATGGTAATTTGTAGGAGGGACAGGCTAGCTCAGTGGCGTAATGAAATTTGAGGGGGCCCCCCTGCAAGATGCATGGAGGCCCCCCCCCCTCCATATTTTGTCAGGAACTCTCAGGCGAAATTACTGTGCTGAGGGGGCTCCCTGGTATTAACCAGCTGATATAACTCTGTGTGTGCGCCTCGGCACCACCATGCCTGGTACTCGCGGCTTCCTATGTCTTCAGTACCCCGTGTCTACCTGTGTCCTCAGTACCCATGGCTTCCTGTGTCCTCAGGACCCGTGTCTTCCTGTGTCCTCAGTACCCATGTCTTCCTGTGTCCTCAGTACCCATGCCTTCCTGTGTCATCGGTACCCATGTCATCCTGTGTCCTCGCTACCTGTCTTCCTGTATGCTCAGTACCTATGCCCGCTGTACCCTTGTCTCCCTGTGTCCACAGCACCCCATGTCTTCCTCTGTCCTCAGTATCTGTGTCTTCCTCTGTGCTCAGTATCTGTGTCTACCTGTGTCCTCAGTACCCATGTCTCTCTGTGTCCTCAGTACCCGTGTCTCTCTGTGTCCTCAGTACCTGTGTCTTCACGTGTCTTCAGTATTGTGTCATCCTGTGTCCTCGCTACCTGTCTTCCTGTATGCTCATTACCTATGCCACTGTACCCTTGTCTTCCTGTGTCCACAGCACCCCATGTCTTCCTGTGTGCTCGGTATTTGTGTCTCCCTGTGCCATCAGTACATGTGTCACTGTGTCCTCAGGACATGTGTCTCCACGAGTCCTCAGTACCTGTATCTGCCTGTGTCATCAGTATCCGTGTCTTCTTGTGTCCTCGGTACCAGTCTTCCTGTGTCCTCAGTACATGTGTCTCCATGTGTCCTCAGTACCCTTGTCTTCCTGTGTCCTCGGTACCTGTGTCTTCACGTGTCTTCAGTATTGTGTCATCCTGTATCCTCGCTACCTGTATTCCTGTATGCTCATTACCTATGCCCGCAGTACCCTTGTCTCCCTGTGTCCTCAGTACCCGTGTCTTCCTGTGTCCTCGCTACCTGTTTTCCTGTATGCTCAGTACCTATGCCCGCTGTACCCTTGTCTTCCTGTGTCCACAGCACCCCATGTCTTCCTGTGTGCTCGGTATCTTTGTCTCCCTGTGTCATCAGTACCTGTGTCTGCCTGTGTCATCAGTACGCGTGTCTTCTTGTGACCTCTGTACCAGTATTCCTGTGTCCTCAGTACATGTGTCTCCACGTGTCCTCAGTACCCTTGTCTTCCTGCGTCCTCAGTACCCTTGTCTCTCTGTGTCCACAGCACCCCATGTCTTCCTGTGTCCTGTGTCTCCCTGTGCCATCAGTACCTGTGTCTTGCTGTGTCCTCAGTATATGTGTCTCTCTGTGTCCTCAGTATCCGTGTCTTCCTGTGTCACCGGTATCCGTGTCTTCCTGTGTCCTGTCTACCTGTCTTCCTGTATGCTCAGTACCTATGCCCGCTGTACCCTTGTCTCCCTGTGTCCACAGCACCTCATGTCTTCTTGTGTCCTCGGTATCTGTGTCTTTCTGTGCCATCAGTACCTGTGTCTTGCTGTGTCCTCAGGACATGTGTCTCCACGAGTCCTCAGTACCTGTGTCTGCCTGTGTCATCAGTATCCGTGTCTTCTTGTGTTCTCGGTACCAGTCTTCCTGTGTCCTCAGTACATGTGTCTCCACGTGTCCTCAGTACCCTTGTCTTCCTGTGTCCTCGGTACCTGTATCTTCACTTGTCTTCAGTATTGTGTCATCATGTGTCCTCGCTACCTGTCTTCCTGTGTGCTCAGTACCTATGTCCGCAGTACCCTTGTCTTCCTGTGTCCACAGCACCCCATGTCTTCCTGTGTCCTCAGTATCTGTGTCTCCCTGTGCCATCAGTACCTGTGTCTTGAAGTCCTCAGTACATGTGTCTCTCTGTGTCCTCAGTACCCTTGTCTTCCTGTGTCCTCGGTACCTGTGTATTCCCGTGTCTTCAGTATTGTGTCATCCTGTGTCCTCGCTACCTGTCTACCTGTATGTACCTATGCCCGCTGTACCCTTGTCTTCCTGTGTCCACAGCACCCCATGTCTCTCTGTGTCCTCTGTATCTGTGTCTCCCTGTGCCATCAGTACCTGTGTCTTGCTGTGTCCTCAGTACCCTTGTCCTCAGTACCCTTGTCTCCCTGTGTCCACAGCACCCCACAGCACTCCCTGTGTCCACAGCACCCCATGTCTTTCTGTGTCCTCGGTACTTGTGTCTTCCTGTGTCTTCAGTATTGTGTCATCCTGTGTCCTCGCTACCTGTCTTCCTGTATGCTCAGTACCTATGCCCGCTGTACCCTTGTCTCCCTGTGTCCACAGCACCCCATGTCTTTCTGTGTCCTCTGTTTCTCTGTCTCCCTGTGCCATCAGTACCTGTGTCTTGCTGTGTCCTCAGGACATGTTTCTCCATGAGTCCTCAGTACCTATGCCCGCAGTACCCTTGTCTCCCTGTGCCCTCAGTACCCGTGTCTTCCTGTGTCATTGCTACCTCTCTTCCTGTATGCTCAGTACCTATGCCCGCTGTACCCTTGTCTCCCTGTGTCCACAGCACCCCATGTCTTTCTGTGTCCTTGGTACTTGTGTCTTCCTGTGTCTTCAGTATTGTGTCATCCTGTGTCCTCGCTACCTGTCTTCCTGTATGCTCAGTACCTATGCCCGCTGTACCCTTGTCTCCCTGTGTCCACAGCACCCCATGTCTTTCTGTGTCCTCTGTTTCTGTGTCTCCCTGTGCTATCAGTACCTGTGTCTTGCTGTGTCCTCAGGACATGTTTCTCCATGAGTCCTCAGTACCTATGCCCGAAGTACCCTTGTCTCCCTGTGCCCTCAGTACCCGTGTCTTCCTGTGTCATTGCTACCTCTCTTCCTGTATGCTCAGTACCTATGCCCGCTGTACCCTTGTCTCCTGTGTCCACAGCACCCCATGTCTTTCTGTGTCCTCTGTATCTGTGTCTTCCTGTGCCATCAGTACCTGTGTCTAGCTGTGTCCTCAGTACATGTGTCTCTCTGTGTCCTCAGTAACCGTGTCTTCCTGTGTCCTTGCTACCTGTCTTCCTGTATGCTCAGTACCTATGCCCGCTGTACCCTTGTCTCCCTGTGTCCACAGCTCCCCATGTCTTCCTGTGTCCTCTGTATCTGTCTCTCCCTGTGCCATCAGTACCTGTGTCTTGCTGTGTCCTCAGTACATGTGTCTCTCTGTGTCCTTAGTACCCATGTCTTCCTGTGTCATCGGTACCTGTGTCTTCCTGTGTCCTCGCTACCTGTCTTCCTTTTTTTTTTTTTTTCAGAGTTTTATGTAAATGTAAATGTACAGGAATTTATATAGCGCAAATCACCAAGCGGTTTCTAAGCGCGTGCTTAGGGAACCCGTCCTGGTATTCCCCTGTGAGATAACCCTGGCAGGGTATCCGCAAGGTGAAAGCCAGGCATCCCGCCGCGAGGGGCCCTTGTGGAGATTAAGCAAGCTATTGCCCAGAGTCGCAGAGTGTGAACCCGTGAATCGAGTAGGCACCGGAGCGAGAATTGTCGAGTCCTTGGACATTTTAGGACTCAAGACCCCGCCGAGCCGGGAATTGAACCCTGGTCCCGGGCTGACCTCTGCTTCCAGGTCTGCCTCCTCTAACCAGTGAGCCACACTTCTCCACTTTTATATAGCGCGAACTAGAACCGAACCGAATCAGTTATCAGAGCGCTCTACATAGCACCAGTTTCGTTACATGAGGACACTTTCATTTTTAGGCACGGGGAGATTAAGTGATTTGCCCAGAATCACAGGGGGTTTTTGGCGTCGTTACCGAGACTCGAACCGAGTTCCCCAGGTCCGAGGTCGAGCGCCTTAGCCGTTAGGCCAACCCCTTTATGCTCAGTACCTATGGCCGCTGTACCCTTGTCTCCCTGTGTCCACTGCACCCATGTCTTCTTGTGTCCTCGGTATCTGTGTCTTCCTGTGTTCTCGGTATCTTTGTCTCCCAGTGTCCTCAGTACCTGTGTCTTGCTGTGTCCTCAGGACATGTGTCTCCACGTGTCCTCAGTACCCTTGTCTTCCTGTGTCATCAGTACCCATGTCTTCTTGTGTCCTCGGTACCAGTCTTGCTGCGTCCTATGTACATGTGTCTCCACGTGTCCTCAGCACCCTTATCTTCCTGTGCCATCAGTACCCGTGTCTTCTTGTGTCCTCGGTACCAGTCTTCCTGTGTCCTCAGTACATGTGTCTCCACGTGTCCTCAGTACCCTTGTCTTTCTGTGTCTTCAGTACCCCTGTCTTCTTGTGTCCTCGGTACCAGTCTTCCTGTGTCCTCAGTACATGTGTCTCCATGTGTCCTCAGTACCCTTGTCTTCCGGTGTCCTCGGTACCTGTGTCTTCACGTGTCTTCAGTATTGTGTCATCATGTGTCCTCGCTACCTGTCTTCCTGTATGCTCAGTACCTATGCCCGCAGTACCCTTGTTTCCCTGTGTCCACAGCACCCTGTGTATTCCTGTGTGCTTGGTATCTGTGTCTCCCTGTGCCCTCAGTTCATGAGTACATGAACGTGCCTCACTAGGGGTATATCAGTGGAGCAAGACATAGTTCTGCTGTCTGTGGCCAAGCGAGGGATAGCTCTGCTGTCAGCAGCCAGCGAGGGTGCAGTCAGCTGAGGAATGGATAACTGAGGTCTATCACAAGTGAGTGCTGCTGCTTGTGATGAATGACGGAAAGCTCTGCTGTCGAGGCAAGTGAGGAGGCGTCTCACTGTGCCAGACTCTGGGGGCCTCATTTATGAGGCCTTGCGTCAGTTTTGCGCTTCCGATGCGTCACTTTTTGTGACGCATCGGCGGTGTAAAACATGCCTCCTGTTGCACACTATTTACAAAGTGACACATCTGAGCAGATGCGTCACTTTGTAAACCCCTGTGCCACATTATTCCTGCGTCAGGTATAATGTATGCAGAGTGGGCGTTCTCCCACAAAAAGCCTCGTAATAGTGACGCAGTGAAATCTATGAGATTTCACTGCGTCACTTTTAGGACGCTGTTGCGTCAAAATCTTGCGCCTGCCTCACAGCAGGCGTAAGACTGACGCAAGCCCTTTCACATGGGGCACACATTGCTGGAGTTGCGTCACTGGTATAATGCTAGAATTTACCATTGAATGTACTGTTATGTAATATTTGGCAGCTTAAATAGCAAAAAAACGACAGATATCATAGTATGAGTGCGCGCCTATCAGTTAAATAGAAGCGGCAATGTACAGTTTTACAACTTCTTATATACGAAAAACACAAAATAAATATGGATAAATACAGATAAAATGGCCAAAAAATAAATATGGATAAATACAGACAGAAATGGCCAAAAAATAAATACCATAAAACCGGGAGCCCTAATTATAATGCTGCAACCAAGGTTTTGCAAAAGTGCAAACCTTTGCAACTTCTGAAGTGTGTCACCTCTGTTAAACTTCACAAGCCGGTGACATTTCCTTTAAAAAGTTTTCTTGGTGATTTTCCCTAGAGAAGCTTTTTTTTATAGGGGCGGGGGTACATTTTATTGCAATTAAAGTATGGATTGAATTTATTGTTCTATAACACTCAATTCTCCAACCAACATTCTTAAATTTCACTAGCCTTGTGCAGTTGGCAAAGGTAATAAAAAACACTACACCAAGGGCCTTATTCACAAACATGACTTTGCACATGTAGAGCCACACTTGTGTAAATCTACTCCTTCGCTTAGGTGCACAGGTACACTTTTTCGCTATTCACCACTTCTAAGTGTAGAATTGTACCTAAGGGTAGATTTAAGTGTCTTCACCCCATCAGTCCACATAATTTATGAGTGTAAAGATACTATTAGTAAGATTTCACACATAGGCCAAGAAGCTAGAGATCTATCTGTGGTTAAATATGGGGAAAATAATAATGGCATTCATTTTTGGAAACACACTTTAAGAATATTTTATAGTAAAATAACAATTTAAATTATTTTAAAATGTATTAACCTAGAACCAATAAAACAGTTACAGCACATTAAGTTGAATGGCTACTAAATGATTATTAGCTAGCATTTCATTTATAAGTATTAGTTTGTAATCAAAATCAAAATAAAAAAACTCCCTCACTAGCATTTTAATATTTAATTATTTTTCCTAAATGTAGTTAAAAGTTGTGTCCATGTATTCATTTAAAATATGTTTTGCTTTTTATTCAAAGTTTAATGGTTTAATGTAACTAATATTTAAGTGAGTTAATTATTAACTAATAAAATATTTTTTAAACATGTTTTTGTAATTGAATCTAGCTTTTAAACAGTATAAGCAATTTTATATATATTTAATTTTTAATTAATTAAACTGGTTTAATAGGCTTTTGATAGGGCATATTAAGACCCTGCACCAATATTTTCTATGGACATCTATTGCAGTACCTGTGAGTGGTCATGCACTCACTCTAAGGCTGGGCTGGAGTAAGTTTGCTACTGTTGTGTGACCTTCCTGGTTTTAGTCACTTGGGAAGTGTAGTTTGTGAATAGCAGTGTTTTACACATTTGTGGGTAGGTGTCTGACGTAGCATGCCCTTTCTAAACCTCTTCTTACCCTTCCATAATCTCGTCCATACCCATCTCTAATCCTCTCTTTACCTCTCTCTATAGCCCACATACTCTTCCTGAAGCCTTCCCATATAGTAGTATTTCACAGTTTCTTGCCACTCTCCTTGTCCCTCCCATATTTACATCTAAATTGTAGATGTATGTGTGCAAAGATCTCCACATAAAACTGAAAGGGAAGGCCGAGGTCTCCCCATGTAGGTTTGTGAATTGCATTTTGTAGTACATGAGTAGACCCACGGTTGTACCATTTTACTTACTGCAAAATGAAGTTGGGGCATAGGCCCCCAAGATAAACCCAACTTGTAAAGTTTGCAACTTCATAACTAGCACTTCGTAATATTGCAATGCTGGTGGTTCTCGTAAGATACACAACTGCGCTTGACAATAATCATCAAAGACAGCCAGTTAATGCCCTTCAGTGGGAGTCTACGGGTTGTCCAGAGGTGGACGGGAGAGGGAGTTCCAGAACAGAATGGAAGAAAACCAGGCTGACCAGTAGCGGCTCCTGGAGGGAGTCGTGGGGGGTGGTGGGGCGGGGTGGGGGAGGGGCAGGGTGGGGGGGGTAGTAAACTCCGGCATACGGCCGAACGGAGGTAAGTACATAAATGGCGATGCAGCACGTGCAATGAAATTCTTTTTATTTATTTATTTATTTATGTACTTACCTCCGTTCTGCCGTATGCCGGAGTCTACTACCCCCCACCCTGCCCCTCCCCCGCCCCGCCTTACTGCCCCGCATCACTCCCTCCCGGAGCCGCTACTGAGGCTGACAGTATTCATACGTTCTCTTGGTCAAAGTACTCTTGTCCATATCATATTCTGTCTTGCAATCTTTCTCAAAATGTCATGAAAATTTCATGAAATTAGTCTTTCATAAAGAAATGTGATTTGTCTCAAGTCCCTTTTTTTCCCCCGAGTGTGAACCACATGCAAATAAAGTCTCACGAGACAGGAAATTGTCTGTGTGGACTAGTCTCCTGCTGGTATATCGTGAGACTTTTTTGTACAACATGCACACTCTGGTTAAAAAAAAAAGTAAACTGCCTAATGTTACATTTCAATAAATTTCACATAACACGAAATTTAAAAAAATCACGAATTTCGCTGTTGTAACTAAAATTTCACCCAGGCCGAAATGCAATCTGCTGTAAGCGGCTGGGTGGTTTTAAATATCACAAAACTCGAGATTGAGACGAGTGCTAAAAATGAAAGGAACTCCCTCTGAGGCCTGAAAATGTTTACATTGACTCATGGTCCAGACCTAAAGAAAACGAACTGGGAAAAGAGAAGGTTTGGTTCCATCTGTTTTCTAGATTTCAGAAGGGTAACTGCGAGTTAGATGCGTGCCCAGGGCATTGCATGCCCTGGGGCCCAAAACAGACCAATCCACCCTCCCCAGGACTTGTTTTATGAAACACAGGGGTGTACCCCGCACCAGATTCAAAGAGACGCTGTAAAGGCTATTTTCCTTTTAAATATTCGGAGCCCCCCCTGTGCTGCCCAGGGGGCAGTGGGCACAATGTCTAAAGAAATCAAAGGACAGGCAGAGCAACGTCAGATCTGTATGTCCCTAAAATGAGCCGCACAGTCATATTTGGAACATCTGGAGCAGTTAAAGTTAACTTTAACTAAAACAGCTGTATTCCTATTGTGTAAGCTCTTTAGGCAATATTTGCCCTTACTGTCTACACGTGATTTATTATACATTTCGAAGGAATACACTGTTTTCTCAATTAGTCACCTCGCCCTGGTCCCAGAGGGCCATATTATCAAGAAAGGGCGATACATTATCGCCGCTTTTATCGGCAGGAAACTGCCGCTAAAGCGGCGATAATGGGCTTGATAGTATGCCCTTGTGAATTCCCATAGAAGCCCAGCTTCTGGTGTTAACCTGGGCTTCTATGGGAATTCACAAGGGCATATTATCAAGCCCATTACCGCCGCTTTAGCGGCAGTTTCCTGCCGATAAAAGCGGCGATAATGTATTGCCCTTTCTTGATAATATGGCCCCAGGTTCTGCAAGATGACTCAGGGGCATATTATCAAGGCAGGCGAAATGAAATTATGGTCGCGGTCGTTTTCGGCCGCAAAGCGGCGATAATTTCATCACCCTATTAGCAAGCTGTCGCTAACATCAGTTAGCGACAGCTTTTAGGTGATAGCGAGCGGTTTGGGACCCGCTTTGCATGTCAGCGATATTTATCGCTAATGACACAAAGTGGACGTACCCAACCAGTTAGTGACTGAAAGCAGTCGCTAACGTCGCTATCGCCTATTAGCAAGGCAGGCGTAGCGATAAGAAAATACGCGATAAGCGCGAATATCGCTAAAAACTAACACCTGCTCAGACCAGTTCTTAGCCATTATATCCAATGGGAGGTTGATATTCTGGCTAAGACCCTATTGGCGATGATGCGTGAATATTGTTGGTTTTCCAGCGATATTCACGCATTTCGCCGCTATCGCCGGTTATTTTATCGCATTGGAGATAAACGTTGCTACTAGCACGTTATCTCTATGATAAAATCCGGCGATGCTTGGCGATAAAAAAAATGTCGCTAAGCTTCTTTAGCGATAAATATCACTAGTTGTCGATAACTCTCGCTGCTGACATCTTTTGCGGTTTACAGCTTGCGAGTTTGAATAGGGACATAAAGCAAGCGGTTAATATTATCAGCAGCACTGCTTTGTAAAATATAACATGGATGCAATGTTTCATTTGGCCTCTGCTACGACATTAGGGATGCCAGAAATGTAGACAAACTTCCAAAGTTAGAAGTCAGGAAGTGAAAGAGTGAAGTGCTCAAAATATCTTTCTCAGCTGTGGAGCCTCCGACGTATTCTTAAACTGGCTGCAGGCCAGGCCCTTCCAGGAGCGTCCCCCGAGCTGGGGTGAGTCATTTTCGGGTTATATATACCATGTTCTAATGGACACTGCTTGGCTGGCCACAAACAGAGCCTCCTCTGGTGTCCTGGCCCATCCCCTGCAGGGCTAGATTCAACCTCTGACGCCAGCTGACCTTTAGATACACTCTGAGGGCATGTTATAGGCTCTCAGCCCTCACACCAACGTGCCAGTGTCTTCTCCTGAGGAGGGATGTACACAATTATAATGGTGCTGGATAAGCTTTTCATAGGTGCCACAATTGTCGACTTCATTTTTTTACCTTTCCCCAACTTCAGCAGTGGGGCGAAAAATCTTGCAAAAAACAAAAAGGCAGATTTCACTTAACGTTTACAAGAAAAAAAATTGTAAGGGCAATTTCAAGACAAACTCTACTATTAGATTTGATTGCCTGACTTTTTAATGCCATCCACGCCACTGGAGTCAAGCTATCCTGGCTGATGAGGACTGAAAACCCGAAACCGGTCCTAGGATGCTTGTTTCCAGTCCAGGGAGGACCCGGCCAGGCAGTTCAGGCTGGACTGTTCCCATTGGGTGAAGGGTCAAGACTGATTTGCATATGGCTGGGTCCAAACTGGAATGGCACGGTGAGCAAAAAAAACGATGGATTTAGGCCCAAATCTCTGTACTGGGGTGAATGTATGACATTATTCTGCATTCTGTCCATCAATTGTTTTTTGTGCATTACCCACGCGAACTTCAGCTTTAAAAAAAACTTCATGAGGTTTGCAGAGGAGAAGCTTCACACATCCCAACTTTTGTGTCACATGACCGGAAAGCCCGGCCAGTAGGAGATGGTCACACACACTGACCTCTGCAGTCGCCATAATTTTGTAACTAGTAAATTGTATACTCCATCATATAAAATGCTAGAATACTTAGTGATAATGTATGCACCTACTAAACTCGACATTGATTGGCTGTCACTGTAACTAGTGGGTTGTACTCTGGTATTTAGTATACTTTGAAGCTTTGTCACAATTATTGTATCCAGTGAAAAGTGGTCTGTTTTCCATGTTTATGTGTAGGGCTCCCGGTTTTATGGTATTTATTTTGTTGACATTTCCGTTTGTATTTATCCATATTTCTTTTTTGCTAATTTTATCTGTATTTATCCATTTTGGGTTCTGTGGAAAAATGAAGCTGAAATTAGTATATTTCCACATTTATTTAACCATATGCACTCATGCTTGAATGCCTGCCAGATTTCAGTGATTATGAACACCTGCAGAAGATAAATCAATGCTCTTATATGAAAATATGCACATTTTAGTATCAACCTTGTGTATATCTACTGCTGTTAAAGCCTCTATACTAAAATTCCTTTCTTTTTTAACCCCTTCACCTATCAATTCACACAGCCATTCAGGGCCGGCTCTAGGCTCACGGAGGCCCTGTGCAGGGAGTGTAGGTAGGGGGCCCGAGGCCGCCAAATCCCTGCCAGGGGCCGCCACGCAAATATGTATCTAAGGATAGATATTGGCGTGGCGGCCCCTGGGGTTTGGCGGCCCTGTGCAGGTGCACAGCTTGCACATGCCTTAGGCCGGCCCTGCAGCCATTGGCCTGGCAGTCGTGGCAGAAAGTATTCAGAATTTCTCAAAAGCAACTCAGTTTCGGTTTTTATCCACATTTAAAAATAAATACAGACAAGAAAATAAAGGCTTTCTGTCTGTAAAAACGGGAAAAAGGGAGCCTTTTTATGTGATAATGCCTGGAACCAGTAAACTCCACACTATATCTGGTGAATTGGGCTCTCTTTTTAGGGCTCGGCCTACGCATCACGAAGTGGGCGGAGCTTCGAGCTCCTAATGTTAAAGAAAAAAAAAAGGTATCTCTAGGGCTCTGGCCAGACACATTCCTTAGTGTTTTCTGGCATCTGCCTAGTGATTCGTCTTCGCTGTGCTGTGTATTTAGTAGCGTTGACGTGATAGGCTGTAAGTAATTTACGCGTGCCCGATGTGGCATATTCTGTGCGAGAACGAGCACGGCAGAGTGATTAATCTTAATTAGGAGCTGTCAGAGTGCCCTTGTAATGCAATCCAGATGGTGCGAGCGCGTTCACCATTGCATTGCATGTATCATGCGCGCGTTTAACATTTACCTTTCGTTCACGGCGGAGATAATGGAAAGAATTTTCCTTTAGCTTAAAGGGCAGTTTTTTTTTAAGATACCTCGCATACAAGCACCCTTGCCTCGGCAATCCGCGTGTCTTTTAAAATAAAACAATATGGTAGAGTTTAACAGAGATTTTCGCAATAAACAAAAACAGCTATGTAGATTGCGGCGTGTTTTATTTGCCATCACCTTGAGTTGATTTTTACGTACGTTTTTCACACACACACAGTAGGGAGGATGACAATGCATATCTACAGGCTAGCGATGACAGTGCATCTAGGCTAGCAATGACAGTGCATAATTACAGGCCAGTGATGACACTTCATATTTTCAGGCTAGTGAAGCCAATGCATATCTACAGGCTAGCGATGACAGTGCATACCTACAGGCTAGCGATGACAGAGCATATCTACAGGCTAGCGATGACAGTACATATCTACAGGATAGCAATGACAGCGCATATCTACAGGATAGCAATGACAGAGGCGTAGTGCGTAGTGCAGAGTGCAGAGGCGTAGTGCGTAGTGCAGAGTGCATAGGCGTAGCGCGTAGTGCAGAGGCGTAGTGCGTAGTGCAGAGTGCAGAGGCGTAGTGCGTAGTGCAGAGGCGTAGTGCGAAGTGCAGAGTGCAGAGGCGTAGTGCAGAGTGCAGAGTGCAGAGGTGTAGTGCAGAGTGCAGAGGCGTAGTGCGTAGTGCAGAGTGCAGAGGCGTAGTGCAGAGTGCAGAGGCGTAGTGCGTAGTGCAGAGTGCAGAGGCATAGTGCAGAGTGCAGAGGCGTAGTGCAGAGTGCAGAGGCATAGTGCAGAGTGGAGAGGTGTAGTGTGTAGTGCAGAGGTGTAGTGCGTAGTGCAGAGGTGTAGTGCGTAGTGCAGAGGCGTAGTGCAGAGTGCAGAGGCGTAGTGCAGAGTGCAGAGGCGTAGTGCGTAGTGCAGAGGCGTAGTGCAGAGGTGTAGTGCGTAGTGCAGAGGTGTAGTGCGTAGTGCAGAGGTGTAGTGCGTAGTGCGGAGGTGTAGTGCGTAGTGCGGAGGTGTAGTGCGTAGTGCGGAGGTGTAGTGCGTAGTGCAGAGGTGTAGTGCAGAGTGGTAGTGCGTAGTGCGTAGTGCAGAGGTGTAGTGCGTAGTGCAGAGTGGTAGTGCAGAGGCGTAGTGCGTAGTGCAGAGTGGTAGTGCGTAGTGCAGAGTGGTAGTGCGTAGTGCAGAGGCGTAGTGCAGAGTGGTAGTGCGTAGTGCAGAGGAGTAGTGCGTACTGCGTAGTGCAGAGGCGTAGTGCCTAGTGCAGAGGCGTAGTGCGTAGTGCGTAGTGCAGAGGCGTAGTGTGTAGTGCAGAGGCGTAGTGCATAGTGCGGAGGTGTAGTGCGTAGTGCAGAGGTGTAGTGCGTAGTGCAGAGGTGTAGTGCGTAGTGCAGAGTGGTAGTGCGTAGTGCAGAGGTGTAGTGCGTAGTGCAGAGTGGTAGTGCAGAGGCGTAGTGCGTAGTGCAGAGGCGTAGTGCGTAGTGCAGAGTGGTAGTGCGTAGTGCAGAGGCGTAGTGCGTAGTGCAGAGGCGTAGTGCGTAGTGCAGAGTGGTAGTGCGTAGTGCAGAGGCGTAGTGTGTACTGCAGAGGCGTAGTGTGTAGTGCAGAGGCGTAGTGCGTAGTGCGTAGTGCAGAGGCGTAGTGCGTAGTGCAGAGGCGCAGTGCAGAGGCGTAGTGCGTAGTGCAGAGGCGTAGTGCATAGTGCAGAGGCGTAGTGCGTAGTGCAGAGGCGTAGTGCGTAGTGCAGAGGCGTAGTGCGTAGTGCAGAGGCGTAGTGCGTAGTGCAGAGGCGTAGTGCGTAGTGCAGAGTGGTAGTGCGTAGTACAGAGGCGTAGTGCAGAATGGTAGTGCGTAGTGCAGAGGCGTAGTGCGTAGTGCAGAGGCGTAGTGCGTAGTGCAGAGGCGTAGTGCAGAGTGGTAGTGCGTAGTGCGTAGTGCAGAGGCGTAGTGCGTAGTGCAGAGGCGTAGTGCGTAGTGCAGAGGCGTAGTGCGTAGTGCAGAGGCGTAGTGCATAGTGCAGAGGCGTAGTGCAGAGGCGTAGTGCGTAGTGCAGAGGCGTAGTGCGTAGTGCAGAGGCGTAGTGCAGAGGCGTAGTGCAGAGTGCAGAGGCGTAGTGCGTAGTGCAGAGGCGTAGTGCAGAGGCATAGTGCGTAGTGCAGAGGCGTAGTACAGAGGCGTAGTGCAGAGTGGTAGAGCGTAGTGCAGAGTGGTAGTGCGTAGTGCAGAGGCGTAGTGCGTAGTGCAGAGGCGTAGTGCAGAGTGCAGAGGCGTAGTGCAGAGTGCAGAGGCATAGTGCAGAGTGCAGAGGCGTAGTGCAGAGGCGTAGTGCAGAGGCGTAGTGCAGAGTGCAGAGGCGTAGTGCAGAGTGCAGAGGCGTAGAGCAGAGTGCAGAGGCGTAGTGCAGAGGCGTAGTGCAGAGGCGTAGTGCAGAGTCGTAGTGCGTAGTGCAGAGGCGTAGTGCAGAGGCGTAGTGCATAGTGCAGAGGCGTAGTGCGTAGTGCAGAGGCATGCGTAGTGCAGAGTGGTAGTGCGTAGTGCGTAGTACAGAGGCGTAGTGCAGAGTGTTAGTGCGTAGTGCAGAGGCGTAGTGCGTAGTGCAGAGGCATAGTGCTGAGTGGTAGTGCGTAGTGCAGAGGCGTAGTGCGTAGTGCAGAGGCATAGTGCAGAGTGGTAGTGCGTAGTGCATAGTGCAGAGGCGTAGTGCGTAGTGCAGAGGCGGAGTGCAGAGGCGTAGTGCGTAGTGCAGAGGCGTAGTGCAGAGTGCAGAGGCGTAGTGCAGAGTGGTAGTGCGTAGTGCAGAGGTGTAGTGCAGAGTCGTAGTGCGTAGTGTAGAGGCGTAGTGCAGAGGCGTAGTGCAGAGTGCAGAGGCGTAGTGCGTAGTGCAGAGGCGTAGTGCGTAGTGCAGAGTGGTAGTGCGTAGTGCGTAGTACAGAGGCGTAGTGCAGAGTGGTAGTGCATAGTGCAGAGGTGTAGTGCGTAGTGCAGAGGCGTAATGCAGAGGCGTAGTGCGTAGTGCAGAGTGGTAGTGCGTAGTGCAGAGGCGTAGTGCGTAGTGCAGAGGCGTAGTGCGTAGTGCAGAGGCGTAGTGCAGAGGCGTAGTGCGTAGTGCAGAGGCGTAGTGCGTAGTGCAGAGGCGTAGTGCAGAGGCGTAGTGCAGAGGCGTAGTGCGTAGTGCAGAGGCGTAGTGCGTAGTGCAGAGGCGTAGGGCAGAGGCGTAGTGCGCAGTGCAGAGGCATAGTGCGTAGTGCAGAGGCGTAGTGCGTAGTGCAGATGCGTAGTGCGTAGTGCAGAGGCGTAGTGCAGAGTGGTAGTGCGTAGTGCAGAGGCGTAGTGCAGAGTGGTAGTGCGTAGTGCAGAGGCGTAGTGCAGAGGCGTAGTGCAGAGGCAGAGGCGTAGTGCAGAGGCGTAGTGCAGAGTGCAGAGGCGTAGTGCGTAGTGCAGAGGCGTAGTGCAGAGGCGTAGTGCGTAGTGCAGAGGTGTAGTGCGTAGTGCAGAGGCATAGTGCGTAGTGCAGAGGCGTAGTGCAGAGGCGTAGTGCGTAGTGCAGAGGCGTAGTGCGTAGTGCAGAGGCGTAGTGCAGAGGCGTAGTGCGTAGTGCAGAGGCGTAGTGCGTAGTGCAGAGGCATAGTGCGTAGTGCAGAGGCGTAGTGCGTAGTGCAGAGGCGTAGTGCAGAGGCGTAGTGCGTAGTGCAGAGGCGTAGTGCAGAGGCGTAGTGC
This sequence comes from Lissotriton helveticus, assembly GCF_964261635.1. Taxonomy (NCBI): domain Eukaryota; kingdom Metazoa; phylum Chordata; class Amphibia; order Caudata; family Salamandridae; genus Lissotriton; species Lissotriton helveticus. The sequence continues at coordinate 1,247,460,702 of NC_136070.1, forward strand.
GTAGTGCAGAGGCGTAGTGCGTAGTGCAGAGGCATAGTGCGTAGTGCAGAGGCGTAGTGCAGAGGCGTAGTGCAGAGTGCAGAGGCGTAGTGCGTAGTGCAGAGGCGTAGTGCAGAGGCGTAGTGCAGAGTGCAGAGGCATAGTGTGTAGTGCAGAGGCGTAGTGCAGAGGCGTAGTGCAGAGTGGTAGAGCGTAGTGCAGAGTGGTAGTGCGTAGTGCAGAGGCGTAGTGCGTAGTGCAGAGGCGTAGTGCAGAGTGCAGAGGCGTAGTGCAGAGGCGTAGTGCAGAGGCGTAGTGCAGAGGCGTAGTGCAGAGGCGTAGTGCAGAGGCGTAGTGCGTAGTGCAGAGGCGTAGTGCAGAGTGCAGAGGCATAGTGCAGAGTTGTAGTGCGTAGTGCTGAGGCATAGTGCAGAGTCGTAGTGCGTAGTGCAGAGGCGTAGTGCAGAGGCGTAGTGCAGAGTGCAGAGGCGTAGTGCGTAGTGCAGAGGCGTAGTGCATAGTGCAGAGTGGTAGTGCGTAGTGCGTAGTACAGAGGCGTAGTGCAGAGTGGTAGTGCGTAGTGCAGAGGCGTAGTGCGTAGTGCAGAGGCGTAGTGCAGAGGCGTAGTGCGTAGTGCAGAGGCGTAGTGCGTAGTTCGTAGTGCAGAGGCGTAGTGCGTAGTGCAGAGGCATAGTGCGCAGTGCAGAGGAGTAGTGCGTAGTGCAGAGGCGTAGTGCAGAGGCGTAGTGCGTAGTGCAGAGGCATAGTGCGTAGTGCAGAGGCGTAGTGCGTAGTGCAGAGGCGTAGTGCAGAGGCGTAGTGAGTAGTGCAGAGGCGTAGTGCGTAGTGCAGAGGCGTAGTGCAGAGGCGTAGTGCGTAGTGCAGAGGCGTAGTGCGTAGTGCAGAGGCGTAGTGCGTAGTGCAGAGGCGTAGTGTGTAGTGCAGAGGCGTAGTGCGTAGTGCAGAGGCATAGTGCAGAGTGGTAGTGCGTAGTGCAGAGGCGTAGTGCAGAGTGGTAGTGCGTAGTGCAGAGGCATAGTGCAGAGTGGTAGTGCGTAGTGCAGAGGCGTAGTGCAGAGGCGTAGTGCAGAGTGCAGAGGCGTAGTGCAGAGGCGAAGTGCAGAGTGCAGAGGCGTAGTGCGTAGTGCAGAGGCGTAGTGCAGAGGCGTAGTGCAGAGTGCAGAGGCGTAGTGCAGAGGCGTAGTGCATAGTGCAGAGGCGTAGTGCGTAGTGCAGAGTGGTAGTGCGTAGTGCAGAGGCGTAGTGCAGAGGCGTAGTGCAGAGTGCAGAGGCGTAGTGCAGAGGCGTAGTGCGTAGTGCAGAGGTGTAGTGCAGAGGCGTAGTGCAGAGCGTAGTGCGTAGTGCAGAGGCGTAGTGCGTAGTGCAGAGGCGTAGTGCGTAGTGCAGAGGCGTAGTGAGTAGTGCAGAGGCGTAGTGCCTAGTGCAGAGGCATAGTGCGTAGTGCAGAGGCGTAGTACAGAGGCGTAGTGCGTAGTGCAGAGGCGTAGTGCAGAGGCGTAGTGCGTAGTGCAGAGGCGTAGTGCGTAGTGCAGAGGCGTAGTTCGTAGTGCAGAGGCGTAGTGCGTAGTGCAGAGGCGTAGTGCGTAGCTCGCGATGACAGTGCATATCTACAGGCTAGCGATGATAATGCATATCTACAGGCTAGCGACGACAGCGCAAATCTACAGGATAGCAATGACAGCGCATATCTACAGGCTAGCGATGACAGTGCATATCTACAGGCTAGCGATGACGGTGCATATCTACAGGCTAGTGAAGCCAATGCATATCTACAGGCTAGCGATGACAGTGCATATCTACAGGCTAGCGATGACAGTGCATACACTCACAAGGAGACCACAGGCAGCTGAGGTGCAATCTTCTCCCACTCACAAGAACGACATCACAGGCAGCAGCAGTGCAAGCTTCTTACACTCACAAGGAGACCACAGGCAGCAGAGGTGCAAGCTTCTCACACTCACAAGAAGGACATCACAGGCAAGTGGTGCAATATTCGCACACTCACAAGGAGATCACTGGCAGTACACACCACATGAACACACTCCATAACACATAGCAACAATACATTGGCATTTACAATGCCATTAGCTCAAACTCAAATAAATCCGAGCCCGATTGCATTTCTAATGCTTGTTTTAGTATACTTTCAGATTGTACAAGATGTCCACATTGCTGTAGGCGGCCCAGCCAGCGATCTATCTTGCCTGTGATTTTTTAAATGGACATTATGCAGTGGGCATGCTCATTGAAAGACCAGACGTTGGTGAGATCACCATGTTTCTGATGTCATGATGTGTAGGGTGCCGTTCTGAGAATACACGGGTACTGGCATGCACCTTCCGTCTTCATACTGCTAGCACCAGGTTGCCAAAGGGTTTCAGGCCTTTAACATGACTAATCGGCAATCACAAATCCACATTATGTTTACTCAGGAGTTTTGATACTGTCTGCACAGATTAATCCTTGAGCAAGTATGGCCATGAATGAACTCCAGAGAGAGGAAACAGAAAACAAACAATCACAGAGAGCTTTGATTCAGAGAACAGGCGAATGTTGGCCCCACTGTGAATTCTTTCAAATCTAGCTGCTGATATGCAATTCAGTCTTGACCCTGCTCCTTATGGGAACAGTCAAGACTGAACTGCCAAGCCAGGTTCTCTCTGGACTGGAAACAATCATTCTAGGACCGGTTTTTGGGGTATTGTCCTCATCAGCCAAGCTAGCTTGAATCCAGTGGCATGGAGAGCACGGGACCCACGTCTGGGCATATCCGTTCCACTTAGGGTGACAAATGCAAAAAGGACAGATGATGAGTGGAATGCTGAACAAATCAAGCATTCACCTCCAGTCACAGATCTGGTTTTAGTCAATCAGCCACCCCAGTTTGGACCCAGCCATATGCAAATCAATCTTGACCATGCTCCTCATGATGTGAGATTGAGAAGCATCAGTAAGAAGATAAGAGATTGAGAAACATGAGTAAGAAGATGGGACACAGAGAGGTGTCAATAAGAAGATGGGACACTGAGAAGTGTCAGTAAGAAGATGGGACACTGAGAAGTGTCAGTAAGAAGATGGGACACTGAGAAGTGTCAGTAAGAAGATGGGACACTGAGAAGTGTCAGTAAGAAGATGGGACACTGAGGTATGCACCCCTTTGGGTCCACCCCAGTCCCATACTGATCCTTTTACCTGTGAAGTCCATCAGGCTTCTCCCTCTTGGATGGCAGGTCATTGACTTGGATAGAGTAGGTATATGCCCGGATTGGAGTGGCCCCTGACTACCGAATCCACAAAAATAATGGGAAAGAATATTGGGGACAGAATATAAAAACAAAATTCAACAGGTAAGTAACTCTACATTTTTCATACCTAAATCCAGATAGATGTACCTACGTGGTACATATACCTTCAAGGTATGTAGATGTGAACTTAGGAATAGTAAATCTATGCCTCCCTACGTGCAGTCATGTTTCGATATTATGTCCTCAATATTCTTGTACCATGATATTGTTGGTGTCGGTATTCAGTTGTACAACCCTTGGACATGCATAGGTATAAGATCTTCTCACACTTGGTTCAGGATGAGTCATGCTTAACATTATCCCAAAATTATGTCGGACTCTAAGACTGTGTATCATTCTAAGAGCACACCAGTTCTAGGAGACTGAGCTACATATACTTTCTCGCCACAGCATGCTGGGTCCAAGCGCTTCTTTGGCGCGGCATCTTAAAACATAGATGGGTCCTAAAGATTGAAACAGACTCCATCCTAAAGCAAGGACTGACACTGTGTCTCTGACCGCATGTGAGTCCGGCAGAATGAGGGATGCTGCATCTAATAGACACCAAGGTGGCCCAGAGTTGACAATTGCCATGTGGTATGCGAAGACCATGAGTTTAATCGTGCCAGTGCCAACTCCACCTTTCATCCTTCTGAGGTTGATTATTCAAATGTGATTACTTTCAACACTAGTATCACCTTCTATTTCCAACACTTGGAAGTGGTAAAACTGTGTTAGCAGCATGCAAAATTAAGTCACTACTATAACAGCGCGTGGGGTCCAACTGACTGATTAATGGTGGAACCTACAGAATGGGGGCGGGGTTCAAGGGACACAGATATAGGTCATCATAACAACATGCTGTGCCCAGGAGGGCTTCAGCCTAAGAGATTTATTGACACCGCATCCTAACAGCATGTGCATCCGGGAGACTCAGTGACACTCCATCACACGAGAAGGCTGCAGTCCACCAGATTGGGTTGTTTTGTGCCCAATAGCATGCCGGGGCTAACGGACTGAGTGATATCTCATCCTAACCGCATGTGCATCCGGTTGACTCAGGGACACTCCATCACACGAGAAGGCTGCAGTCCAGCAGATTGGGTTACACTTTGTCCAACAGCATGCAGAGACAGTTTGAATGATTATTCAACCTGGCATCATCCGGGGATTTCACTCATTGAGTAGTAGGGAGCTTTATGCTCATGCCCAGCAGAATAAATGCTGCTGGGTGGGCCCCCATGTTGGAGTCCACAAGTTGAGTGATTCTCAAAGACAATGTTGTGGGCCAACAGATTGAGTTCTATTCTGTCCAACAGAAGGGTGGCCCAGTAGAACTAGAGGATTTGAGTCTCAGAGGATGCTGAGGTACATCAGGTTTGGAGCTACCGTGGGGCATATTAGCAAGAAATAGCGATACTTATCGCTAAATGCGCTTAGCGCATTTTTTTATCGCTGCCTACCACTGGATATGTTAGCGGAGAAAACCTGCTATTAGCAACGTTTTCCCCATTGTGCCAAAATACCCAGCGATAGTGGCAAAATGCATGAATATCGCTTGAAATCCAGCGATATTCACGCATTAACGCCAATGGGGACTGAATCCGAAGATCCACCTCCCATTGGATAAACAGGTAAGTCATATTTTTAGCAGGCGTTAGATTATAGCGATAATCGCGCTTAGCGCGATTTTTTAAATCGCTATGCCTGCCTTGCTAACTGCTGTTAGCGACAGCTTGCTAATAGGGCGATAAAAATATCGCCGATTTAGCGTCAAAAAGTGCAGCTAAAGCGGGAATAAGGCCCTTGCTAATATGCCCCTGTGTTCTAATGGGATAGAATAGTACATCAGATTGATACAATGCATAGCAGTCTGCTGCCTCACTCCATCACTCGTCTTGGTCCTTAACTTAGACATTTCTGTCACAACCCTTATTCAAGATGGATTTGGTAACTTTGAAAAAGAGTTTTTTCTATCACCTGCATAAATGTAAGAACTGAATTACAATTCACGGATTCCATATTGCATTCTGGCTGCATGCTTGGAAACTTTACTATCACAGACACTACATGCTAATTGCAAGTTAAAGTACTCAAGATCATGAAATCTGCATTTTTGTAGCATACTATGTCCTGACGATTGAAAGACTTTGCACTTTAAATAGGGGTGTGCGAAATTGCTGTAATTTGCTTTTGTGCAATTACTCGAAATGCAAAACTGGCATTTTGTACTGTATTTTAGCTAGAAATGCATCCTTGTATTTTCTTTGGTGATAAGAATAAATTTCATGTTAAAAAAAAAGTCCCCCTAAAAAAGCAAGGCACAAAACAGTCACTCGTGCACTGTCATTCGCGTCATGAAATCACTGTATTTTTTTACAGCGAAAGGCGCATCCACAGTAACAATTTCACGCAATACATTTATGCGATGTGCCATGCTTGCATAATTTATTGAACTTCCTGTAACTAGAGTTACACAAAATGATGCTAATTACACCAGCGTAATGCATATTTCGCCCGGGCCTAATTATAATGCCAAGTCACAGTAATAGATATTCAAAGATGATGCAATATAACAGCATTCCAGGAAACTAGAAATTGAAAGAAATCAAATTATACCAACATGACAGGACACTGCATAAAACCATCATTCTTTGATGCAACATGCAAAGCCTGTAAACTATGATGCCATGCCAAAGCCTTGCACATTAAAAGACCATACAATACAGAAGGCTGCCAGGAATGTACACATTTAAAGATATTTGACTGTAACAGTATACCAGGACACTACAAATTCAAAGTTATTGCCAAAATCCATCAAGCCAGGACACTGGAAATTCAAAGAAAGTCCCACCTACACCTGGATGAAGGATGGTCAAGGACTGGACACTGTGAACGTCTGTCAAGTTTCCTTCTTCGTTGCCAAAAGTTCCAACGCTCTTCCTACCCAAACCTCCTGTTCATGACTGTGCTACAAAAACGATGGATGTTATGTTATGTTATGTTATGTTATGTTATGTTATTTGTAGTTTTGTATAGCGCAACGGTTACTCAAAAAGAGTGTCCCGGCGCTTTAGGTAAGGGGAAGTAATGCAGAGTAACATAACACAGATTAAAAGAAATGAACAGCACACAGACAATATCAGTCTACTTCCTGGCTGCACAATAAACGCACCAGTACTTAATTTGAGCCGGTGGTTTCCGGTGCTCGGCACCGGCACTTGATTGTCAACACCCGCACTTATGACAGTCTGCCACATGGTGGCGCTGTTGGTCTGATTTGGAGATGAGCACAGAAACAGTTGTTTACAAAATTCAATAAACATTAAAAAAAAGTAGTAAATCCTGCCACCATAGTTATTCTTATAGCTTTGGGGGACTGGAATAGTCTGAAGTGTCGCTCTTCTAGGAGTGTGATGGTTAGTAGTTGTGTTGGTACTGTCATTGGCTGCGCTGGCGGGGGCAGTGGATGTTGCAAGCAGCAGTGGCCTCCTGACTTTTAACAAACTAAGCACTGAGAGCATCATCACCTCTGAAGGGTCACAACCTCTGGTAATGTCTTAGTGTGGAAGTAACAGGAATTCATATTTCACAGAAATACTTTCTGAAAGCAAGCCTGGAATTGTGTAAGTCACACAAATGACAGGAGTAATCCATGTCTACTCACAGAAATGCATTTGGAATCAGTCCCTAGGGAATCATTGTCCTTCCAGCTTTCTTTGACTTGAACATATGAGTACCACCCCTGCACCTATCCAAGAAGGTCTCCAGACCATGAACACGCCACAATATGTGACTAGCAGAGCTGTGAGGGCGCCGGCCTGATTTCTTCTCCTTGGTCTCTAGAAAGTCTCAGAATATTAAATCTGATTTATACTTGTTACCTTTTACTAACTTTCTTTCCTCCCACTCCTCAGTATCTTAATTAGGGCTCCCGGTTTTATGATATTTATTTTTTTGACATTTCCGTCTGTATTTATCCATATTTCTTTTTTGCTAATTTTATCTGTATTTATCCATATTTATTTTGGATTTTGTGGAAAAAGCAATCGAAAATTAGTATAATTCCACATTTATTCAACCAACAAATATGCACTTTGCTTGAATGCCTACTAGGTTTCAATGCTGTAAATTCCCGCAGAAAGATAAATCAATGCACTTATAAGAAAATACGCACATTTCAGTATCAACCTTGTGCATATCTACAGCTTTTAAAGCATCTTTACTAAAAGTCCTTTCTATTTTAGCCTCCTTACCTATCAATCCGCACAGCTTTTGGCCTGGCAGTCATGCCAGACAGCATTTAGGATTACTCAAAAAGCAACCCAATTTCTGTTTTTATCCACATTTAAAAATAGATACAGACAAGAAAATACATGCTTTTTGACTGTATTTTTCTGTAAAAATAAGTGAAAACGGAAAACAGGGAGCCTTAATCTTAATTCATGTTTTCTCTCTTTTTCTCCTTTCCCTGCCTCTTTTCTCTTTCTTATTCCCTTTTACTCCTCGTCTTATTCTCTTTTCCCATCTATCTCCTCTTTCTTTTTCTATAAAATACCAAAACATTCTTTTTATCGCATAAATTGGTCTCCTCAAATCACAATATTTGTTGATGCATGTACTTTTTCACAAATGTTATCTCTTTTTGTATTATTTGACTCTTCAATAAAAAAGTATTCAACTTGAAGAGTCTCCTCTCTGCTCTTTTCTCACTTTACTCCTTGTGCTGTGAATCACCCCAAGAGGAGGCTGCTGTACCTCAAAAATTAAATACACCTCAATAAATACAAAACTAATAAATGACACCCCTCACCACCGCCATTCTGAGTATGACTGCACGAGAGTTTGTTGGAAAGAGCGAGTTCAGGCACTGAATAAGAGCTCAGTACATAGTGCACGTGCTCAGGTTTTATGTGTATTAAGCCCTAATTTGTAGTTAGTAAAACAAGCATTGATAAGGCAAAACAGACATAAACATCTATTTATGAGTGTTATTCCCCATTTATTTCTGATGGGTACCTGGTAAAAATATCATTTGTATAGAGATGTATTGCATTGCTGTTTAGATTTCTTTATTCACGATGAATGTATTGTATTCAACAGATACCCTTTACATTCAGAAACAAGCTTAGGGTGAGTCATCTTTGGCCTTAGGTTTGAAGTGTAATGACGCTTGCACCATTCGTGGTGAACATGTTGTATTCGAAACATACCCTACTCATCCAGAAAGGTGCTTTGTGTAAGAATCCTTCAATCATTTAATTTTTTAGCTCAGGACCCTTTAGGCCTTGGGTTGGGAAAATGTCAATCGCATGTTTTATCAGCCCATAGAAACATTTTAGGCTCATTACCTTTCTGTTGGCTGTTTGGGTGTATCCTTCTGCCTCCTTTGGATTGCATGAGGCACTATTTACATCTGAAAGTCACACAGATCTATATGCCATACTAGCATTATTTACAGAAAGTAATATTGATTTAAGAGCCGTAGGTATATTTTTTTATGTTTGTCAGGAACTGGGCTTAATTCCTGACCCTAAAATGGTAAAATGGATGCCCTGTTGGTTTGTCCCTTCCCTTGTTCTCTCTTTACCACTCTTGAAAAGATGAAATGCTGAGTTGACCCTCTCAGGATTTTTCATGTGTAACCTCTAGGAGGCAATTGTGTGGTCAAAGGGGTTGTGGGGGGTTGGGCGTTAGTAATCGTTTTTTTCATCTTACCAGGCAGCAGCCAGGGTACGCAAGCTTGTATCTCTCGGAGGCTTCACTCTCTTGCTGTCCCAGCCTCTGTTTCAGCCGAGGCCGGGGCAGGAGTGAAGGAGCCGCTGTTTGGGCAGTCGAGCCAGGGCAGAAATAAAGCCACAGCTGGAGAAAGGCGGGCATTCACCATGAATATGAAGCTTGGCGTGCCGCACTTTATTTTGAAAAAAAAAGATTTTGGCTGTGCATGTTATAAGAAAGTCATGCGGCCGCCATATGCACTTTACAAAAAAAAAATCAAAAAACAATTTGGTTGAGCCGCGCTATATAAGTCACTTGACTGCCATTATTAAAGTTCAAGGCATTGGAGAGAAAGGTGCACTGTCATGAATATCAAACTTGTTGTGCCGCGCGGGAGATGTTGTCCAACAGCAGGCAGGAGAAAGCCCTGTAAAAACATAGTGTTCTGAGGCTGTAATTGAAAGTTACCAAGCAACAACACATGTAACAGGGGGTGTCCTCATGGGAGGTTACAGGAAGAGAAAAGGCAGTACTAAAGAGGGGCTACAAAGCCTATTGACCAATGAAAAGCCACCATTTACAAAGAACAGTGACATGAGCCAATTGAAACGATTAGCGGAAAGTGGGCGGAGCTTCATGCCCAAACCCCGTATACAGCATGTCTCGAAGAGACAGCGCAGGCGCAGCTTAGGTGAGACCTAAAAAATGGCTATTACGTGGACACTGTTGGCAATGTTGTAGCTTTTTTATTCTTACCCCACCCTTCCTCCTTCCATTGACAGCGTTGCTTCTCCCCCCACCCTGTTGCCGGCCCTCCATTGTTGATGTTGCCCCTCTGCCCACCACAACAAAACATGCTGTGAATACTAGTGCTTTTTGGTATAACTTTAAGCCATGCTGCACAGCAGCCTGTCCTCTGTAAAACATGACTAAAAAAACATTGAGAAAACTGAGACCTATCGGCTTTGCCAATCATTACTTTTTCCGGTCCCTCTCTGCCCATGTACGGATTTCTGCATTTGAGAACTGCACATGTTCCAGGAGGCTACAGTCCAAGTACAAGCTTGGCACAATCCCAATCACTGTTACGCTCAAACACACCATGGATTTCAGCGCCTTCTTAGCGCCCACACTTATACCTTCTCCATCTGTTTTCAACATGTCTCATTTCACTATTTTGCCACATGTTTCTTCGCTTTTTCATACATTTTTACTTTTGACGCATCGGCTCTATCCGGCAAGTTTAAGTTCAAAATGTTCCTTATTTTAATTTAAAATGATGTTATTCACTTTACATCTTTCAGGAGGACAGTCTGGGATCTTTTGTCAAGAGCATCACCCAATGCCCCACTATTTTGAGCTGTAATAACACACTTGTAAATACTGATATTGAAGGGTGTTGTACTTACAGTGTGCGCTTATACCTGCCATTCAAAGTCTCACCCTGGGAATGTGGGATAACCCAGTTATGCTGTATGTTTTTCCACATTCCATGCCATGAAACTTGGAATTTTAAATTTTTTCTCACACTAATAGAACCAGGGTTTACTTTGCAAAATTTGTGAAAGGAAAAAGTGTGGTATTTTCTAGCAACTTGTAGCCCCAATTCAGGCGTTATCCGCTTTTTCTAATCGAACCAGGATTTACATGGGCCTTGGAAAGAGAGCCTAGAACCACATCTGGAATCCCTTGGTAATTTTAGAAGTTTATAAGCCAGGAATAGGGTTGGATGAAAACATGGGGTATTACAGCGTTATTTCCCTTTTGAGGACCAGAACTAGCAATAGTGTGATAATCCTGTATCCAGGAAATACCGCACTTTAGGGGTATCCATATTTACCGGGTGGAGTGTTGTTGCGCAAAGTTAGGGGCAACTCATAACGTGGATCTAAATTTTCACTACTCAAAGAGTTTACTGGAAAAACAGGAATAAAATATTCCCAGTCCTAACCATCAGTGAGCAAAATTATAATCCCACTGGTGAAATTTACAAAGATGAACACCTTTGCTTTTCAGAAATTTGCTAAATTTATCAGCTTAGAAAAGTTTCACCTGTGGATGAAATTTCCTTTGAAAAGAAATTTGGGTTGGTATATTTTTCTGCCATAAACTTCTTCTCAAAAATTGTATGTTTTGGGGGAGGCGGGTCATTTCCCAAAACCTACCACTGGTAGGATTTTTCACCTGCTATTGTAATTTTAAATTTGTAACTTGGAGTTGAAGTTGGCAAATCCACTACATGATCACTTCTTGCTAGCATTGATGCCATCTATTATGAGTACCCAGAGTCACTAAAAACTCTGTTTATAATAACAGCATCCTTACTCAAAGCTCCGCTCTTGCTAAAGCAGAGACGCAGAAACTCATGTTGACTCAAAGCTCCACAATCGATAACACAAGATTTACCCAGAGCCAAGATTCACTCAGAGCTCTGTTCGTGTTAATACCCAGACTCACTCATGGCTCTTCTGTTGATAATACTGACTGCGAGCCCTGTTCTTTAATACCTAGACTCTCTCAGAGCTCTCTCACTGATAATAGACAGTCTTACTTGGGCAGCTACTGTTGTCAATACTGATATCATTGATAATGATAGATTCAATCACTTTAGATAATATCAGATCCAATAGAATAATGTGCTTGTTCACTCAAGATTCATTCAGATCTATTCTGACATTAATACGTGGACTCACTCAGAGCTCTGCCCTCAGTTACACACACTGGTCCCGCTCAAAGTGCTGGTGTTGTAAATGTCTGATAAGGGTCACACACTATCAGAGTTCTGCTCTTGATAATACACACACTCAGCCTGGGATCTTCTTGATTTAACACCCACTCTTACCCTCAGCAATGGTGTAGTTAACACCTTACGCTACTCACACTCAACTCTGCTATAGGTAATCAGCTTTGGTATCTTAAATACACAGATTCACTCAGAACTCTGATCATGGTCATTCCAGACTCACTCTGATCACTGCTCTTGATAACATAGGTTCCCTGACAACTCAAAGATTCTTGCATCATGATATTTCTGTACTGAATATTCGGAAATACAATTAGGCTGATAGCTGTGCTCCTGGTGACGTGCACACACTCTCAGAGCACTTCTCTTGGTAATGCAGGCTTGCTAAGAGCTGTGTTTTTTAAAATAACCAGACTCACAGGGGCCGATTCACAGACCTAATCTGAGACAAAATCCTAAACTTACTACTTTTGGTTTTCACAGAAGGCATTTAGTAGTAGTAAAGTTAGGATTTTGTCTTAAGTTTGACTTAAGACAGACTGAAAACAGACTTAAGACAGATTTAAGATAAACTTAAGACAAACTTAGGACAGACTTAAGATAGACTTAAGACAAACTTAGGACAGGCTTAAGGCAGACTTAAGACAGACTTAAGACAAAATCCTAACTTTACTACTACTAAATACTTTCTGTGAATACAAAAGTAGTAAGTTTAGGATTTTGTCTCAGATTACTTCAGTGAATTAGGCCCTTACTTCTGCGCCATGATGGCGTTCAGCCTCACTGAACTCTGCTGATTTCAATACCCAGATTCACTCGGGCTCTAATGCAAGTGGATTGACCTCGCTTTGTTGAAAAGTATATTTCAAAAGCAGTCCCTGACATGGCACTTGCATCTATTTCGGTCACAGAGATATTTTTTAGTAGTGTTCACTACATGAGCATAGCCCCGGTGGCCGTCAGGAGAAAACGTCTAAATGCCAACTGAGTGACAATAAATGTCATGGTACTTCAGTGGGTTTACGTTGGGTAAGTCGAAGTTTGTGCAATTTGCATTTGCACAATTATGCGAAATTTCATGAAAATTATGTGAAATGGTGGCTAATTATGCAAATGGAAACCCTGCACTTGGCGCTATAGTTTAGTGCGAATTGTGTCCTTATGTACGTTTTAGGCACAAGGGCGCATTTAACACAACAAAATAAAACAAAAAACACAAGTGCTGCAAACAGCTGCCACTCACATTCAGGACATTTGCTGTGAATGCCGTATAATTACTTACGGCCAGATTCATCAATGTAAAATCGGCTCGCAAAGGGCCAGATTCTGAGAATCCGGCCCTTTGCGAGCGCTATTTTTGCATTTGGGATTCATCATTCCAAATGCAAAAATCGCAATTACAGAAATCGCTTAATTGCGAAGAATCGCATTCAAGGAATCTCAAATAGAGATTCCTTAAATGCTATTCATGAACCTTTTTAAAATTGCGAATTCGCAATATGGGGCAGCTATTTACCGCGAAGTGTAACTTCGTGGTAAATAGCGAGAACTTAGAAAAATGCACTTTAGTGCATTTTTCTAAGTTGTATGTTACACACACACATGTCCTTTGGACATGTGTGTGCGCAACACATGTGTACATTTGCATTTCAGGGGTGCTACAGGGTGTCCTTTGGACACCCTGGCACCCTTGAAATCGCTTCCTTATTTGCGATTCGCAAATAAGGAAGCAGTAGAAATCGCATTTAATTGTGCGATTTCTGCATGAATCCCGTTTTGCGAGTCTTTAATAGCGATTCCTTAATAATCGCTATTAAGGACTCACAAATCGGGACATTGATGAATCTGGGGATTAATGTGGCATAATATCTTAATTTTAGGAAGTTCCCATAACAAGTGTAATGCAAAGAAACCAAAATGTTGTGAGATTACGCTGGGGCATGCTTTATGTAAACATTGCACAAATACTGAAATGTTTAAAAAAAACATTTACCAAAACAAATGATGACGATCGGTTGCAATAACTGAATGTAATGTAATAATGCACTGTATAGTGTACACTGTATAGGTGTACAGGGAAAATGATCACTGTGCGCCCTTCATATCGCAACAAATCTTGTAGCAAAATGTGTGGATCGCCATGAGTGGCAACTTTAACTGAAGAATTGGACATGTCTCCTTAAAAAGCACTGACGTGTGTGACATAAAGGTGAAGCTAACACTGCAGGTTTGTTTTTTGACCCTACTCAAGTTCTTTGTTCCCATCAGATTCCAGTTTTTTGGGTCCCAGTGGGCCTTGGTTTTAGAATGTGTATACTTTGGAAAGGAAATTAGAAATTGCTTTTTTTATATCTGTGTTTTTAGGTCACGTTTCAACCGCTTGGTGAACCCTTCCAGGGTGTTATTAATGTTTATGGTACAGGATTTTCATCACTTTGGAGCCAGAGAAATGCAAACAAAGATCTTCCTGAAATAAAAACAAGTAGTTATTCTCACCACTCTGGACTCTGCAAGGTTGGATTTAGACCATCTTTGAAAACACAGCTGATGCTGCAAGAAGAGAGAGAGAGAGCATGTGTATGTGTGTGTGTGTGAGGGTTGTATGGCATTACAACGCGGGCTTTTACCCCGCATGGCATTACAACGCGGGGATTACAACGAAAGTCATTACAACGACTTTCGCTGGAGGGCGCTGGATAGTGGAATAGTTTAATTTTCTATTCCAACTTCAGCCCACGTTGACAGTAGGGAAGGTGTTGGATAGAAAATTAAACTATTCCCTATCCAACAGCGCCCTCCAGCGAAAGTCGTTGTAACTACTTTCGTTGTAATCCCTGCGTTGTAATGGCAGTGCGGGGTAATCCCAGCGTTGTCATGGCTGTTCCCCGTGTGGGAGTGTGTGTGGTTGTGTGTGTGTGTGTGCATGTGTGGGTGAAGGTGACTGGTGGAATGAGTGACAATAAGTGACACGAGTGACATTGCAATTGTGAGTAAGGAGTAGTGAGTCCATGAGTTAGAACCAGGTAGACTAAGAATGAGAAAGTGAGTGTGTGAGTGAGTGTAAGTGTGACTGAGTGAGTGAGAATGAATGATGGTGAAGGCATGTGAGTGAGAATGAGTGTTAGTGATTTTAATCCAGCAGAAGTGAGCCAGAGTGTGCTTATGTGTTTTAATGGAAGTAAGAGGGAGTGAGTGATATGGAAGAGAGTGAGTATACATGTGAGTGAGTGTAACTGTGAGTGATAATGATACAGTGAAACTAAGTGAGGCTGAGTGTAAAATGCTTGCATGTTGGAAGCAGCTCGTGGCATAAGGGTTAACCATGGGAAAATGCTGACACTAGCATGTTCGGGGTAATTCTTAGCAAAAGTGATGCCCATATCAAAATGCTAGCGCTGGCACACTCAAGGTAATTGTTGGCATATGGGACAACCATGGCAAAACGGTGGTGCTAACATACTGTAGATAGTTCTTGACATTAAGGAAAACACGCATTGGTGTGAGGTAGGCAATTATAACAGGGTGCTGGCTCTGAAATACAAGAGATCATTTTTGGCATAAGGTCACCCATGGTTTGCTGATGCATTGATAGTAAAATGATGACACATGAATATAGGGCCCGATTCACAGAACTAACTTAAGCCAAAATCCTAAACTTACTACTTTTGGTATTGAGAAGTTAGGATGTTGTCTTACGTTTGTCTTAAGACAGACTTAAGACAGACTTAAGTCAGGATTTTGTCTTAAGTTTGTCTTAAGTCTGTCTTAAGTTTGTCTTAAGACAAACTTAAGACAAAATCCTAACTTCTGTGAATACCAAAAGTAGTAAGTTTAGGATTTTGTCTTAAGTTAGTTCTGTGAATCGGGCCCAATGTGTATAATTGTTGGCATAAGCGGGTACCAGGACAAATGTATATAAAAATTGCGCCTCCCAATCCCTCGTAGAAGGAATTGGGCTCGCTTACTCACGGAATTCAGGGCAACTAATACTCTCCACAACCAGCCGCTACTATCAAACGGTGTCTTTATTGCCCCACCCGCTTCAGACCTACAGAGTACTGTCAAATATCACACCCGATATAATCTGACACTAAGGTGTTTGGAAATTATCGGTTGCAATAATTTTATTTTAACTACTTAGGGAATAACGTGGATTTTGGTGCATGCTGCACTAAAGTCCTCTTGTGCCGGTAAACCCTGCCATTTTTCCATGGTAAATTCGGAAAGGTTTGACCGGCTGAAACTTAATGAATGGTGTGAAATTGATCACACCCATCAATTACCGGGCCCTATGAATATCACACCACAAATAAGGGTGAAACTGGTGTTAGTTCAGGGGACGCAATTTAATGTCCCACTTGTAATCAGGCCCTGAGTAGTGTATCCGGCCCTCAGCGGTAAGCTTAAAATGAATGCAAGAGCAATCTGCAGCTGTTTCAAAAAGTTCGCCTTTTCCCACATAGTGCTAAGACATTCTAAATGTAACATGGACGTGGTAAAATCATGTTTGTTTCCATCCTGCGACCATGATATTAGCCAAGAAAATAAAGATGACCTGACTTTGTACCTAGCATGTGACTGACTCTGAGCCAGCACCACTGGCCAATCAAAAGCTCCTGCCTGTCGGAGAATCTGTCTTTTGATAAGAAAGCCAATACTCCTTCAGCAAATGAACAACTAGGGTAATTGAAAGAAGAGATCGGAGTGAGAAGAACAGGAGGACCCACCACCCAGGACAAACATTCGCATATATGGCATCTCCATCTGTTTGTGCGAATAAGCAGTGAAGCCCAGAAAAGCCTTGACACATACTTCCAGGGTAGTTGCATCATCAGTTTACACAATGTGAGCTGTGTTTATGGAAACCAGCATTAAAACATAGAAACTCCCCAAATAAGGCACCCTGCACATTCCTTGTATCAAAGAATGTCTCAAATATGCGCTAACGGCTAAATATTTGTGTCCGCGAGCGGTCAGCGAGTTCCTCCTGCAAGTGGTGACGCTCTGTATCATTCTATTGAGCATCCGTGAGTTTTGTGTCGCTTAAATCACCATAGACTTCAAAGGTCATTTGCTGTCATTGCTATAGCAATGCACGTGCCCCAATCCACAGAGTCACTGATTTCTAGGTTGTGTCGCCAAGGATGGACAGAATGCATGGCCTTCTACCTCTGCTTCTTGACAGCTGACAAGGATGGGACAAAGTCATAATTTCCTGGCGCATGACTGTTGCTTTCAGTAGTCATATATCATGCATCTCCTCATTTTCATACTATTAAGTTGATGCATAATGTTCCAGATAGGATGAGTATATTGGATACAGTATGGCGTCCTCCTCACTTTTGAAGATGTACTAACACCATTCTGAGAAAAAGTAGGAAACACTTTTTGAGGGCATTACCTATGGTATCATCAATATGTCTCCGGTGACATTGGATCATTGTTCCAAGGTATTCCACAATTGCTTCAATTTTTGCTCACACAGTATCTTTTTCAAAAAGATGAAATAAAAAAAGGGAGGAAGTACAAATCTCTATTTTAAATTCCTCTGTCTTCACACAAGTGTAATCATGTTATGCTCTGCATTCATCTTTGCTATGGCTGACATTGTTTTCTTGCGGAAAAGTGGATGAACATTTAATCGCAAAAGACTCAAACAAAAACAAAACAGATAACCACATCCTGAAGAAGCTCATAGGTGAAGCTATCAATGTCCGAAACGTTGCCAACACTTATGTTCTGTCAATGTCTATGACCACATGGATCCCATACATGCCACTATTTACTACTAAGGAAACCTTTCAAAACATGTCACCAACTGCTGCATTTGTTTACATTACAGACTAATAGCTCTGCACTATGTAGCTTGTACCTATGGTACTTGAACACTCTCCTGTTTCTTTCATTACCTCTCACTACAATTATGTCAATTGTTTTTTGAATGAATGAAAAATGTGCCTGTAAAGAGCTCTAGACTCGATAACTGGTTTTAAAAGCGGTTATGAATGGGGCCGATTCACAGAACTAACTTAAAACAAAATCCTAAACTTACTACTTTTGGTATTCACAGAAGTTAGGATTTTGTCTTAAGTTTGTCTGAAGACAAACTTAAGACAGACTTAAGACAAACTTAAGACAAAATCCTAACTTAAGTCTGTCTTAAGACAAAATCCTAACTTCTGTGAATACCAAAAGTAGTAAGTTTAGGATTTTGTCTTAAGTTAGTTTTGTGAATCGGGCCCTCTGTACTTAGTTCAATATTGCTATGCACTGATTACCTTTTTCTATGCTGATATGCAAACAATACAGCTTATATAATTATATATGAATTAAAGTCTTCAAATATCTGCACACCCAAATTGTTGAAGTCTTCTTCTCAATACCCTTTCCCCCCAGGTAGCCACAAACTGATCCTGAAATGGGATATACAGTTTCCCTACATGATTGTAACTTCTATGAAGCAGAGACATCTGAGCAGGAGGATGAGTTCAAAGGAGAAAAGAGTTGAGTGCTCTCAGACAGGGTTGAAAGGGCCGCTTGAGTCATGTGGTGTCAACACAGTACATGGACAGACTGAGAGATGAGCCCTGGGGGCACTAACAGAGAGAGTGACAAATGCAATGCTTGTTTACACTAAATATAGAAACCGCTGTCTTTCAACAAAACGCTGTCAATGTTACTTTGTAACAATATGTTTTACTTAATCCCATGTTGACCTTTAATCCTATTTACCATTAGAATCTTTACAAAAGTCAGAGTTTATTCTTTACAGAAAATCGACATGTGTTAAATGTCTGTTTCCTCTGGTGAGGCTTTGGACTATAAGGTATTGCTTGCAGCCTCTACATGTCCAACTAGAGGATGCGGAGAGGACTTCCACGTAGGCGATGTGTGAGGATGAGTCTCTGATGATCTCCCCTAACAAGAGACTTTCAACAACACCAGGGGGAACTATGTATGTGTGTGCATATATGTGCTGGTATTTGTGGAGTTTAAACCTAGCTCAAGAGCAACGGAGCGCTAGAACAAAAGTTTTGAACCTATCAGCACTATATCCTACGGCACTCGTAATACGGCGGACGGCATATCTGTCATGTTTGTGAAGGAGTAGCCCGTCTGTCGAACTCTAAATCAGGCCCAAAGTCCTCGAATGTTACAGCAAATCATGTCTCCAAGAAGACCAAGGGCTTACTTTAGATATTGGCGGAGGGAAATACACCGTCACCAATGAGATGGAGATCCCGTCCGCAATATCACGATCCCCTTATATTCTAAGGTGATTGTAATACGGTGGACGGGATATCCATCACGTTTGTGACAAAGTAGTCCAACCACCGAGAACTAAATAAAGCCCTGAATCGCTGCGCTTAATTTTCCATCCATGGCTTTCAATGGAAGACCAGGTGATCACCATATCAGTAACCGTGAAACTGAGCCACCTCTTTGCATCTTCAGCTATCGGTCTAGGAAACATCACAAGCACCCATTGCCAGGGTCATTAGTGCATCCAGGGTCCACCTTGGTGGTGCTCTGTCACTAGGAAGCCTTGCAAAGCTGATACAAGACTCGAAAAAAATCATCGAGAATAGTGATAGGAGCTGAAAATGCGAATATGCTACGCCCATTCTCAACATCTGCACGTCTGCCTATCCAAAGTACGAAAGCATGATACTCTGATTCGATTATAGCGTATCTTTCATAGGAGCGGTTCTGAACACTGGACAACCAATATTCGTTGGCACTCAACAACCCAAGAATTTAAGAAACTGGGTACCTGTTTGGCCAGAGGCAATAGGTTTCTGATAACGACTGGGCAACAAAACTATGCAGGCTTTAGGGATAAAACTAGAAGGAACTTCCTTTAGAAATAAGACTGGCCACCGGTTTCAATTAGTGAAAGTCCTGCATGAACACCTATCCATACCGAATTGCTTAATAAACACAAGAGACATGCCCACTACTTGGAAAATATATAGTTTGTATGGTATTTGCATGGCATGGTATGGTATGATATGGTATTGTATAATGTGGCGGTGGATGGCGTGGTATGGTATGGTACAGACCAGTGGTCATGTCATTTGTCGTCGGGCTTTCGAACAGGACCTCATGCATACGGAACGGCAACTGCTCTGTTACTCACAGGTAGGTTTATTTCAATGTGTTGCGTGACACCATGGCAACTGGCACCTAGGATTCGCTGGAGAAGATGAACACCAAGGCAGAAATATCCAAATTCTCCACATGCTTATTCCAAAGTTAGGTCACATTTAAAGAAAACATGGACTAATGGTACAATGAATAATACTTCTATATCCTCAGATGTCTTCCTGCTCAATGCTGGAACTGGATCTGGTCATTACTCTTGAGTCGGATCAGGGATTCGGGCTGTTACCGGACTATTGTCTCGCTCTGTGTCCTGGTGAAGTATTTCCATTCGCAGACGCAGCAGTGGCGGCAGCACACACTGAGGAGAGGGCATGTAACTACTATCTACTCTCATTGGTCTATTTGTGTCAAGCTGGGGTCAGCTGCAGCTCAGACTGAGCACAGCTGGAGCCTAACGCCTCGTCCATTAGCCTTGTCCATTAGCAGAAACTCCGAAACAAAAGCAGCAAGTCACTTTACAAGTTGAGAGAGAGAAACTGAGACCTGAAAGTTAATATTTAGACTTTCAATCTCAGGAACAGCAGGGTTTCAAGACACATAGATCTGAGTATGATCTATGGAAATGTCAGTTTTGCATTCAGCGTTTGCAGGTACAGTCACATACACCATTCATGCAGCACCCAATACATTTTGGTTCTTATGGCCTGATTTAGCAGATAAGTTACTCCATCACAATTGCTGCGGATACCTTGTCTGCTTGATGACCACTGTCATAGAATTTAATGCATGTGTAATAAAGCAGAAGGGATATACACTAGGCCTGGGCAGTAAATTCTGTTCCGCTTGCGGAATTTGCAGAATTTGGGGAATTTCGCATTCCGCGGCTAACGAGGAATTGCCAAAAATTCTGCGATCCGTGGCTTCGCGGAATTTTTTGCTTGTTTGCCCTTTCAAAATGCGTGTTCCCAACATATTTCTCCCCGAGCACGCAAACAGCGTTCGCGAACAGGAAAAAAACATAGAGAACACGTGGAACAAGCAATTCCGCATGTTCGCAGAACTTTTGCATGCTCGCGGAGATGTTTTACTGTTTTGCGGAGCTTTGCGGAGCGCGACTACGCAAATTCCGCCCACCCCTAATATACACCATACTTGTGACTGAGTAAACTGTCTGCCGAACTGCAAGTGAGGCCTTTAGTAAGTGTTTACTGCTACCCAACAGTACCACAGATTATATCGACTTTACAATAAGGAAAGTCTTGGTGAGGGCGTCAGTTGAAAAGATGGGTTGGTGCTTTGCAGAGAAGAATTTGAAATTGATTGGTCAGGTTTTCTGTATCGATCAGACATATGTTCCACCCCAGCTCTACACGGCAGTAGGAAAGGGCGTAACTGGCGTAATTCTCTCAAGCATAGTTACTCGTAATTATCACAAACGTAGTCGTAATTATGCATAATTACATGAAAAGCTAAATTGAGCACTTAGCACTATTTTCTTATTGCAAAATGCACCCTCGTGTCCAAATGGCCCCGCCCCAAGGAAGCATTTTATGCTTAGAAACGGACACGGACAGCAGCAGCCAGCAGCCGCTCACTCTCTCTTAGTTTCTTGTTCCTATGCTCCCGGAGAAGGATTTTTGCCCCAAATTACTCTTAAATACTCAAGCAATATTTTCGGTGATTTTGCATCACAAGAGTAATGTGCAATTACTGAAATGACTCTGATTGCTCTGGCGGTGAATCTTCAGTACTAATACTCAGTAAGGTACAACAAGATCCAGAAAGGTGGCTTCCCTCTGGTGATCAGAGGGCATCGATTATACAAATTTGGTTTGAGGCCTGGTTGAGCCAGTTTTGTTGTTTACATCGCCTTCCACCCTTTATCCCCGTTTCAAGACCCTTAGAAAGTAGTGGTTTCAGAGAGGGGCATTATTCTCCAGACCTCACAATATTTTCACAGCCCATGCAACATTTCTAGATTGCATGCATGCGCCTAACATAGCTAAGTCCAGTTGATGCCACCAGAGTTGGCTGACACAGGCCCCCCAGAGTCACTGTGAACTTTCAGTGTTATAACCTTGTTATTTTATGTGCTGCAGATTCCATTTAAAGCCCTCGCCCTCCTGTGACCTGGGAGCTCGCGCCCTCAATCAGAGGAGACAAAGTCTTTCTTTTGTGTCTGTGCAGCGTCACAATAGGCCGCTCCTGGTACAATACATCCCTTTCTTCCGGGCAGCACTTCTCTTCTTCTGGGAAAGTGTTGACGGACAAAGGATGCCGCAGATAAATTACAGCTTCAGTTGTCATTAGTGCAGCAGGTGCTCAGGAGCTATGAGCTGTGAGGGGGTCCACCGCACTACATTTATGACTTTCTTTCATCACCCAACAGGGGGAGCAGTGAGGCACATTTTCTTTGCCTGCACTGGGGTTGGTGGCACCATATTACATCGACTTTAATAATAAAAAAAATAAAGTGCACTAAATAAAAAGATGAGGTGGGTGGAGCAACGGCAAAGCCAGTGAGTCATGAAGGAAAGAAATGGGACGCTAGCCACTGTTTGAACTGTGAAATACAGCAATAATCAGAAAGAAAAGAAGCGGTACACCTCACGACTTAGGGACATGCTGGTTCTAAGAGCTTCCTGTCAGTGCCCACCTTGCTGCAATATAGAAGGCTTCAGGGACAGTGGCGGAGCAAGGAGGGTGGGGGTGGTCGGCCACGGGTGGCACGAGTTTTGAGGGCGGCGGCCTCTCCTTTCCAAACCACCCGCTCTTATTTAAAGCCTTCGCGGGGGAATCGCCAGCACCCCCCACCCCAACATAGGGGCTGCCAGGGGCGGCAAAAGCTCTAGCTACGCCACTGTTCAGGGAGCTAATGCTCTTTACAGCCGGACCAACAGATAGCACTATGATGAAACAGGCGCACTCACTCTTTCATCCTACTTGCCAAACCAACTTTTGCAAAACTCAGGCTAGCACTTTTTTTGGCAAACTTACTGCCTACACATTCGCCCAAGTAATCCTACTGCTTTCGGCAAGCTGCAGATTGAAACTGTTATATAGTGCTTAATTTGTAATCCACAAATAAATATATAATGGTTTACATTAATAAATGCATTCAGAGGCCTAAAGTTTTCATCAGGAGCCTGAGACCTCTGCCGCCCCTGCCGAATGCGGCAAATAACAAAGCTGCCTCGTCTTGATTCCACCTCATGCTTCTTTCGCCCATTGCCCTACGCTTCTCGCCTCCTATCTCACTGTTGCAGGGACTTTTTCCTCCCTATTTGCTCCATTTGTTTTCCTGTCTTTCTCATCCTCCTTCTCTCTTCCTTTCCAGCCCGTCTCTCGCCTTTGCTGGGTCAACGCTGATTATGAAAAATAAGTCTTGGTCCCCAAAGATGAGTGCTGGCGCCCACCACGTGCAACCCCAAGACAAATAAAGCACTATGAGATGAAACCCAGATTTCAGAACAGGAAGAGAGTTTACAATTATTCTCTGAAAGGAGCAGTTTTCTAAAATGCAGTCATGCTAAAGGTAGTTAGTGGCTGACATGGCTTCTAGTGTGTATCCAGATGACAAGCTGCACTGGCAGGAATAGAAACGGCCACAGACCTCACATTTATACCATGCCATTAAATTCTCTTAACACCATGTCATGTACCTTTTCGTTAATCCAGGTGACATGACATGGTATATAATTTCCTGTGATGTCAACACCAGGCCAGAGTTGTCAGGGCCCTGTCATCATTCTGTACTTAGTGATTTTTAAACTTGAAAATTCTTGCTCTTTTCGATCTCTGAAAGTGTTGAGTTCGTTCCTCTGTGCACTATCCAGAGTACAGAAGAAACGAAGGCCCCTGTGCTGTTCCAGACAAGGCACGTGCCGGGGACAGCCATCTTGGATCGGGTTCCGCCGGTCGCACCCCGTCGTGTCCAATGCTTCTGTCATATTCAGTACAAAGCTGCAGCGCGGAGCGCCTTGTGCGCGGTCTTGGCACGTGAACAGCTCTCTCCGAGCACCGCCGCGTCCTGCCCACGGCGGGCGTGTCCCAGCGAGAAGCCTGTGCCCGCGGGGCAGAAGGTGTAGCTGGCTGCCGACGTGTCGGCTTCTCCTGCCTGCTGCTTGTGTCCCTCCCTCCTGAGCTGCAGCTTCTCTCTCTGGGTCCGTCTCTTTCCCATCACCCGCCCTCCCTCCCCCAAAATCTCTTCATCTAATGACGGGTTTAAAAGCTTCTTCTTTTTAGCCATTAACTAGCACTGAAGAAGAAAGCTCTCAAAAAAAGGAAAAAAACTGCAATGAACATGAAACAAAACCAGCTAAGAAACCTGCAAGTTTGCAAAGCAAATGTGACCAGTGCTGCCAAAGGACAGCACACTGCAAACAACACAGCCACTTCTGCTGCTGACCAACTACACTATTAACGGAAAAAACTACAGGCCCCAGATAATGCAAAGATCCTTATCACTGAAATCCTCCCATCACTAAAATCTCTTTTCTCCATGACTATGGAAGTGCCTTCCCAGTGTGTTCGTGTGGTTGAAGTGTCTGCCATTTATTGCAGTATTATCCTTGTTTCTGTGTTTGGTACTCTTTTGTAACATGCACACGCCACTTTTCTCTTGTAACACACTGTTTGCTACCTCTCACATTTTGTTTGCTTTAGATACTTGCACAAGTGCCCCATTGCCTACGTAACAGTGTTTGTTCTTGTGTTTGAGTGTCTGCCATATATTGCATGTATTATACCTCTACTTGTACTTTGTACGCTTTTGTAACGTGCACACTTGTCACTTTTTCCTCCTGTAATGCACCTTTTGCTACCTCTTGTATTTTGTTTGCTCACAATTGTCACTTTTACCTCATGTAACTTATCGTCTGCTTTTGTAATTTGTTCATTTGTAATTTTTCTGTTCCTATTGTGAAGCGCTCGGACGCCTTCGGGTAAAGTCCGCGCTATATAAAAACGCTTAAATAAAAATAAATAAATAAATAAAATGTCTGCCTGCAGCACCTTTAACATCAGGAGGATCTCACATCATCAACATTCAAAAATGTTCCACAGGAGGAAATGCAGAGAGAAAGAGTGTGCTTTGTGTCAGCCCTCACGAGGCATTGGCCTTCTTGTATTTTCATCTTTGTCATTGCTTGGATGGGCAGTCTGTCAATGCCACTGCATTGTGTTTATAGTTATTTTGTCCCATTTCTGTTCTGATTAGATCTTGATTATGGGGTTTCATGCAGTCCTTTTGTTAGACTGCAAATGCAACACAGCGTGTAGCTTGTAAGTACATGTTCTTTGTATTTACCCTGATAATGGGACATTTCAATTTCTGCTTCATGGCTTTTTGGTTTGAGAACAACATGTTGCTTGGTTTCCCTAGCCTGTCAAAAAAGACTCAGGTCTATTCAGTAATTATGCCTGCAAGATCATTTGGTTTGCGTCACTGTCTTTGATTGCATGCTGTTGGGTTGAAGTATTTCCTTTGTTCACAAATTAAAGACATGCATGCGCATAGTCTTACTAGAGATGCAACAAACACTTTGTTGAAATTACCTTCTACTCCTTTCCATAGTTCTCTTTCTTGAGGCCATAGCTTAACTCTACTGATGCCGACTACTCACGAAAGGGACCCACTCCCAGCTTCCTTATTGTTGTAATCCAAGTTATTGCTATTCTGTGTGATTTTATTTCTAAGACAGCTGCGGGAAAACCCACAAATTTTCCCTAACAAAAAAGCCAGGCCTGTTGGGTTTGCCATGGTTTCTTCTTAAAGACCAGGACTAGCAGAAGGAGTCAGGCATCACACACCGGCCACTGAGTCACAATCAGAGGACCACACCAAACAATGCAGCTGTGAAATGTGTAAAGGCAGCAATATTCCTACAAAAGGACAGAATGCCAAAGGCGCTACCCAACTGGGTCGAGCCCAGTGTTATGTGTGGCACAGCGGGAGGAATGTATGACATTACAACGCATACATTTACAATGCATGCCTTTACAACGCAGTTTTTACATCGTAACATCTTTTACAACGCACTCCATTACATCATATGACACTACATCACATTTTTAGAAACTACCTTTACAACGCATTCCATTACATCGCAATATACCTTTACAACCCATACCATTACAACGCATACTATTGCATTGCATTTCACATAAGTATTGGATAGTATAGGGGTACAAATTACTATTCTAACTCCAGGGGGTGCAACAGTAGGGTAAGTGTTGGCTAGTGTAGGGGTACAAATTACTATTCTAACTCCAGGGGGTGCAACAGTAGGGTACGTGTTGGATACTGTAGGGGTACAAATTACTATTCTAACACCAGGGGTTGCAACAGTAGGGTAAGTGTTGTATAGTGTAGGGGTAAAAATTACTATCCTAACTCCAGGGGGTGCAACAGTAGGATAGGTTTTGGATAGTGTAGGGGTACTATGCGTTGTAATGGTATGCATTGTAATGGTATGCGGTGTAATGCCTGCGTTTTAAAGGATGTTGCGATGTAATGACTGCATTGTAAGTGTAGTGCGATGTAATGGTTGCGTTGTAAAGGATGTTTCCCCAGCGGGAGCGGTCGGCATTTCTGGTGCGGCAAGCCGAAGGGTACAACCCAAGTCAAGGGGCATTGCCCGCTGCAGGGCCCAGGGTTATGAGTGTCTCATGGTGCGGTGTGGGGAGGTGCGTGGGTAGGGTATGGACCGCTTTAACAGTGGGTGAGATTGGGGCTCTGCCTTTTTGGCTGACACATAACTGTCACTGACCACAGATACTGTGCTACAGGAGGAGACCAATGATTTTTTCCCCTTTTTTCCCACCTACTCTACCCTTAGGTTATATGTGATGTGTTGGGCTTGTTCCATACTGTGCTAACCATGTCTTTTTGCTTTTCAGGTTTATCCAAGTTTCCAATTGCCTTTTGTGGTATTGGGGCAGGGTGAGTTGGTAGGTTGCAAGTCACTAAGCAATGCATAAATGTCTGTGGGACCTCAAAGGGGTGTTCTTCCAGCATTCGGTACAGAAGCTGCCAGTGGAGGAGTTGGGATTAAAGTGACCAGAATTTTAAAGCCAAAAACCGGGACATTTCTCAAAAATAGAAGAAGGACTACAATTTTACTTCAAGCGATGAGAGCGCTCCTCAGCAGAGAATTACAGAACAGGCAGTAAGAACATACCTAAAATGCAATTTTTAAACCCAGTAGCTTGCCTGTTAATTAAATTGCTTTCTTGAAACAACTGCTAACTAGCCCTGCTTTGTAAACCATAAAAAACACCTCCCACCGTTTTCAGTCGCCCCTCTTTAAAAACCGGGACATGAGCTACATTTCTTGAAATTTGCTGGGACAGCTGGTTTAAAACTGGGACCGTCCCGGCAAAACGGGACGCCTGGTCATCCTAGTTGGGATGGTCACTTCCGCAGACCCAGCCTAGCTCAACACATGCCTTGTGGCGCTTTATGTACACTGGCACTTTGGGGGTTGGAGAGTGCAGTCCGTGCCAGGGGACCAAGGCATGGCCCGGTTGCACAGGCTGGCTCTATGATGGGTGCAGGGGTGCCCGAGGCGTAAAGTGCTCTGGGGCGAGCAGGCCTCCCACAAGTGGTTTAAGGTCCACTGGTCCACAGGAGCCTTTCTTAAGAGAGGCTTGGAATTTGCACGTAAGGAGTAGGTCCTGGAAAGGGCAGGGGTGACCCGGGGACGCGTCAGACATGAACTCACTGAAACTTACTACCGGGGTGGTAAAGGGGTTAGTTGACTCTGTGTATATCAGACTCTGTTAAACACTTGAATGAATGTAAACACATGCAAAAAATGTTTGAATTGTTGCTGTGGTTATCTGACTACTGCATGTTTGTCTAAAGTTTGTGAATAAATACAGCCTGAGCTGTTTAGAAATCTCTACCAAAAACGAAGTGAGGTCTCAGGCTTAGTTAGTTTTGGGGGTACTGGGGAGAGCACTCAGGGGGGGCGTGGGGTGCTGCGCTTGGGCTCACCAGGCTTGGCGGGGGAACTCAGTGTGTCCACTCACATATATACAGTACCCATGGGGCACAGCAAGCTGGAAACTCCCTACTGGACCAGGATGAGTCCAAGAGGACTGGGGTGGGTGGTGGTGACTGGTGCAAGAAGAAACATATCCGTCTTGTAGACTCACCATCACTGTGTACCCTGTCTATTTATTTATTTATTTATTAATGCGATTTATAGAGCACAAACAAATTCCCGAGGGCGTCTCGGTGCTGTGGATGAAGCAGAGAGAGGGGAAGAAAGAGGAGGTGGTTTTATTGGCAGAATAACCACGTCTTTATTTTACGTCTGAAGATGGTCAGAGTGGGGGCAGCCCTAATGTCTGCGTCAAGGGAGTTCCATAGTTTGGCCGTTGACACCGTAAAGCTGCGGTCACCCCATGTGACCGTCCTGGTGCGTGGGACCGTCATGATGGAAGCGTTCCTAGATCGAAGTGATCGTTTTGGGACATGAAAGGCAAGGGATTTAGTAAGGAATCGCGGGCCTTGATTGTGTGAGGCTGTATATGCGATGCAGAGGGCTTTACACTTGATTCTGTTTTTCACAGCTAGCCAGTGGTATCTTTTGACGATGTGGGCGATCGGTTGGAATTTTGGAGTGCCTGAGAGCCGTCTGGCTGCAGCGTTTTGGATGGACTGCAGCCTTTTAATGATTTTGTGTTGGGCATTGACCAGGAGTCTGTTGCAGTAGTCCACTGAGGACGTGACAAATGAGGTGACCAGTGTTTTGCCAGACTCGGGGGGGAAGGAATGGAAGAACCTTCCATTCCTAGAAATGGTCTACACCTTAGACACCCCCTTCATACGAGTGTTCCACCCTCAAATGCAACAAGGCCCATCATTTAACTGCTGCCTCCCGTGCCTGGGACCCCCTTCCTCAGTTTGGGGTGTTCCTTTTGGGCTGAGTTCAGGAATTTTTTGTCCATTCTTAGCGGACAAACTGTTCGCTGTTCACCTCGAGACCTGGCGCTCAGATGCACCATCCCTTCGGTCACCATCACTGACCAGGGTTGTCCAAGTGACACTGATACCAGACAGCGCGCGTTGCTTCTGTATGAGGGTGGCAGGCGCGCTGCCCCCTGGGCCTGGCACCCGTGCCATGTGCCCAAGTAGGAAACCTGGTGCTGCACTGGACTCTTAGGTCACTCACAGAAGTGTGAAAATGTGTTCAAAACCTTAAAAACAAAGAAATAAAAACCCCTTGCCTTGGTCAAGGTAATGTGGACTGTGTGCCATTTCATTCCTGACATGGTACTGCACATGACGCGCTTACCCCCCAATAAAGTAATGCATGAACCCCCTCTTTGTGCTCGTCAGACCTCTATTCTCTCATTGCTAGCATGGCAAATGTGTCAGTGTGTGATTTTGCAGCCAAATGTCCACCTTGGTGCAATTTTCATCCAATTTCGAGAAATGTCACATTTATATGGTAATTTCCACTGAATAGAACCCTTTCTTACCAGATTTCTGGACTAAATTGCCATCTTTTCTCTATAATATCTTTGGAAGAAACACACTCTATCCCTGGGGTGAAAGTGTGGATATGGAGTTTTTTGTTGAAATTCTTGGCTTCTCTGATAATGAAACTGGGGTGAAATCCATTCTTTTCTTACTAAAATTCTGAAGCCCTGAGAGCTGTAATTTAGGGTTCTAGTACATTGAAACTCCCCCAGGTCTGCCTTTTGGTGGAAATTCCACACGATTCTCTGTGGAGTGAGTGAAAGTCGAGCGAGCCTGTGATCCTCGGCAGCAGGGCTCGAGTTGGGGTACCACGGGGTGGACGGCGGCCCCCCACTTATTTTACTGGGAGCTCGATAACTGGAGCAAATGGAGCCACACATTCACACCTTGGCCTCTTTGGGGCAAGATCGGGGCTCATTCCGAACGCTGCTCACGCTCTGGCTTCTCTGATGCAATCGAATCTAAGGGGTGAGCGAGGGGAGGCAATGAGTCTGATGGTACAAGCCACCTTTTGAGACGTCACTTCCTGTCATGACGTCAGCATCCCCCACTTCTTTTTTTAGGACTTGTGCCCTGCTTGGCAGCACTAAGAGCTCCATGTCCGATGACTTGTTTCAGAAAACAGAACATGGCGGTCATCTTCCTTAACCTGAAGGGATCCAGGAAAGGACACGTACACTCAATATTTCCAGATATGCCACTAGTTCCAGAGTTATGCCCCTTTCCCACCTGTAACTTCATGTGATGCACCTAACAAGAGCCCTATAAAACATTAACGGTGTGCAAAATCATAATTTCACCAGCAAAGATCGTAATTTCACAAATTTACCAACTTTGTCACATTTGCAAAATTTTCAGGCAAAAAAACCCTTGAAAACTAGTTTTGTGGAAGTATTCTCCTGCAAAAAACGGTTTTCATAAAAAATGTCCTGCTTAAAAGTGGGATTTTTAGGGGGTTGTATCCCACGAAAAATACTTTTGCTGCTTTTTTCCCCTGCAAATTAAAAAAAAAAAACTTTTGAAACTTCAGGAACTTCAAGAAGCCTCCAGGTGTTGAAAAAATGATATCAAAGTTTATAGAGGAACACCTTTGCAACTTTGCGCACTCCGAAAAAATGCCAGATAAAAGAATACTAAAAATTATTATTATTATTAGTAGTAGTAGTAATAGTAGTAGTCGTAGTATTAGTAGTAAAATTATTAGTGGTGGTGTTATTTCTTCTAAATGCTTTGTTAAACGTTACTGGTTTTGTAATTATTATTGTTATTATAATAATAATAATACAATGTCATTACCATTAAGTCACTTGTTGTAAGAAAGTGTATGCATTCAGTAACGTGGTAGCCCTGAGCAGTAAGAGAAAATCAATGTTTAATAACTAAATAATGTATGTCCTGTGTTTACATATGATCTGACTTATTCACTAAATGCTGTGTAAATACTGTCTTTTAAATATGTATTTTCTCTGTGTCTACAAGGATATTAGGCATGACATATTAATGAAATAAAAATGCTATGCTATTCTGTTAAATATTTAAATTTTCAACATGTAAAGGGAAAGAGGTGGGGCATTGTGTGTAGCAGAGTGGGAATAACTGAGAATGCTATCTTGCCTGATTTCCATCTTTAAACTGTCCCTAATTCATCTTCTCTAACTGCTCCAACTCTGCCTGACCCTAAGATGGTGTTGTAAACTCTGCCTGACCCTAAGATGGTGTTGTAAACTCTAACATCCATGGAGGTCAACTAGAAGGCATTGTCCTCGAGGCGAAGTAACACTCAGCCGCTATCAGCTGAACT
Organism: Lissotriton helveticus; assembly: GCF_964261635.1. Classification (NCBI taxonomy): domain Eukaryota; kingdom Metazoa; phylum Chordata; class Amphibia; order Caudata; family Salamandridae; genus Lissotriton; species Lissotriton helveticus. Next base: position 1,247,491,847 of record NC_136070.1, read on the forward strand.
CTTGGAATGAGGACCACTGACCTTTGGAAGAGCGTTCACAGGTGGGGTGCTGCTGCTCATTCTTCAGTAATCACCCAAGAATCTTTATGACTGTAAAATCTGGCGATTAAGTACATTATGACATGCAACAGCACAGTGCTGCTGCTTATCCGGCCTGCATCAGGTTCAGCCGAAACATGTTGGCACGCGCCTTTCCAACTCAAAAAAGAATTGCGGAAATATGTTACTTCCTTTCCTTCTAGTTTTTCACGAGCTACCTTGCATGCTAACTAATTGTTAGACGTTTGGCATCACATTTTTGTACCTTGCAGTGATGTTCATTATGTGCAATGTGGCAACAGTCTTGCTAAAGTCAACACACAGAATCATGATACAAAATTTAAATGAGAAATGGGGCCACATCACAATTGAGAATGCATGCTCAAATGCACGTGTGATTAGTGGGAACCAGTATATACAAATAAACCTTTTGTAGCAATGTGACAATTATATACTAGAGACTGAGTTACTTGCTTAATCACTATATTTGAAAATATAAGTCTATGTTTTTGTTGCAACACGCGGATATTTTAAATATTTTTTGCCCTTTCTACAGTTCTGAATATGCGATGCATCATTCATGTAACATGTTATAGGTTCAGTCGCTGTCCAATGTCACTAAAAACATTGTTGAGCTGCTATGTGTACGTCATCTGCTGCAGAGTGTTATTATGGTCACTTTTACAGAACATTTCCAGTCATGATGGAGTAAATACCTCACGACCTTTATATAGACGTACATAGCGCCCCGTTGTGTGACTTGATATGAGGTGTTGGAAGATGATAAGGTTGTTTTGAAGACTTTTTTGGGGTTTCTGACATATAATTCATTACAGATGGGCATCCAATCAGGGTTGTGTAGAAAGACACTGGTCAATCTCTTCAGATTGAAAACTCTAGTACTTGGGTGACATGTTGGTCTTGCAAGCGTAGCATGAGACCAGGCCGGGAAACATCCTTTACCACGCAACCATTACAATGCGGTATGGTTACATTGTGGTTTTGACAACGCTAGTCGTTACATCGACTTGCACTGAGGGCGCTCTAGACTAAGGAATAGTGTGATTTACTATTCCAACACCTTCCCTACTGTACGTGGACTGGAGTTGGAATAGTAACTCACACTATTCCTAAGTCCAGCGCCCTCCAGCACAAGTCGATGTTATGACTTGCGTTGTCAAGACCGCGATGTAAGATACCGCGTTGTGATGGTTCGCATTGTATTATTATACATTCGACCAGGCCATCTCATGTTGTAGCCTTGCAGCATGGGCATGTGAATATGGCTCTCAGATCACACAGGCACCCTTGCAGATTATATGGGAGCCTTGTAAGAGGCTTGAGTAGGGCACCAGTACCTGCCCATGCCCCAGTTGTAGTGCTCTACTGGCTTCTAGAAGTGCTGTGGTCTCAAAGCTCCTTGGTGAGGTCTCGCCTGTCCGATACAGGGGTCAGTAACGAGAGTGCCTGAAGCAAAGGATTGCTTCATTGTGGTCTGATGTCATAGCCCTTTGTTATCTCATCACAAGCATACAGTGTGGTATCCTGGTCCATTGAGAAAGGAAGCACAAGGTGGTTACAGTGTGAACATGGGAGTCTGGGTACACCTTGAGGTCTCACACAACGAACACAAATATAAAGGTTTGTCTCAGAGCGTATCTCATTTAGCACTAAACCGAGGGCGATCCTAATGCATAGTATCAAAACGGCTTACATTTTTGGAGACCTCTGCAGCATCACAATGGGCTTCCATGTACACCAGCCAATCCCTCTGGTTTCACAGAAGGCCTCCATAGGGTGCATGAGGCCTTCTCACTTGGTCCTGAGGCAGTCTGTGATTATAAACAGGGTCTGCAATGGGCCCTGCAACCTACCACTGGTGTTCCAGGGCCATGTCTGCTACCACACTCTACTTAGATACCAAGTTGCTTCCTTTGTACACTTGACTCTTCAAAAGTATCAAAGACACCATTTAAGGCTCTACCTGAGGGGGTAATAGGGTCAGACCTCAGATACAGCAAGACTAGGCCTAGGCGATAAATTTCGTTCCCCTTGTGGAATTTGCGATATTTTGACATTTTCTCGTTCCGCGGAGAGCACGAAAATGTCAAAACTTTTGCAATCTGCAGCGAAACAGTAGTATTTTCTTGTTTGTGCTTTATAAATGCGTTCTCGTGTGCGCGGTAGCGACTTACCTGGTCCCTGCGTTCGCCGACGAGTTTTCCTATCCGTTCGCGTGTGCCACGAGATATTGGATTGTTGGTAGCCGGTCGCGCTTTCCCGCGCGAGTTTGCGAAAAAGTAAATAAATGTAAAAAAAATATGGCGACCACACACTTTTTTTTCTATTTCGTGACTTTTGTGGGAATGGCAGCACGCCGAGCTTCAGCTTAAAACATCTAAAGCTAAAGTGCGGCGTGCCACTATTGCCACAAAAGTCATTAAAAATAGAGAAGAAAACAGCAGACACCTTTTTAAAAAAAATATTTATTGTCTTTTGTAGCTATGCTACCGCAAGAATATTTTTAGATAATTTTTTTAAATAAAAACCAATCTTATTTGCAAAGCCAATGGCTCTAAATTTAACAAATGAGAGACCTATTGCATTGCAAATGCTTGTTTATGAGTTTCCAGTCGATGCCAACGATGGTGCCAGACAGAATGTTACAATGTATGACGTATGACAGTGATCTTCAGTCTTGTTTACGCCCAGTCCCCCCAATCAAAACTACATTTAGCTGGACCCCTATGCCACCTAACCTCCTAAAATGTTCAATGGTTACTGCTGAATGGTCAACATATTGCATTAAACTTAAAACTTTATTTGGGGTTAAACGCTAAGATTTTGGCCACAAACATGATGCTCAGTGGTGAATGTCTCCAGCTGACCCAGCATTGAATGTAGGTGGTGTCTCGTTGTCTATACAGCACAGGCAGCAGCAGTACAAGCTTCCCTCTCACTCACACACATCAACACTGAGCAGTCACAGCATAACTAGAGATGCAAGCATCCTTAGCACACACACATGTCTCCTCAGGTTGCTGCAGAGGCCTAAATGTAAATGTAAATGTAAATGTAATATACTTGTAAAGCGCACAGCTGCCCCAGCAACGGGGCGTCCCGGCGCTGTATAACTCTGGGGAACCCGTCCTGGCTTTCCCTGTGGGATGGTCCCTTGCTGGGAGTCCCCAAGGTGGAGCCAGGCATCCCCGGAATTGGTGGGGCCGTTGTGGAGATTAGGCAAGCTAATGCCCAGAGTTGCCGAGTGGAACCCCTGATTAGAGTAAGCACCGAAGCGAGAATTATCGAGTCCGCTGACCAAGGTCCACGACCCTGCCGCGTCGGGAATTGAACCCTGGTCCCAGGCCGACTTCTGCTCTCAGGCCTGCCGTCTCTAACCAGTGAGCCACACTACTTCACACTAACGCCCCCTCCTGTGTGGGATGTTCCATTGAGTGGGCGAAGTCATGACGAGCTCAGCTCGTCATGAGCACAGCTCTGCTGTGCAGCATGACGAGCTGGGCTTGTCATGAGAACAGCGTCGCCGCGCGCGGCCCCCCTACCCCCGCGCTGCGGGTGAATTAGCCCCGCGGCGAAGAGGTTAACACTGTCCTGGCATTGAGTGCACCTCATTAGTACCAGTTTAACACCCAACTATAGCATTAAGCAACAGAAAGGTGACCAGTCAAGCTTTGCAAAGGGCCTTCCACTGCGCGGCAACACACGTTGCTGCATTTTTAGTAAATGTTGAACTGTTAGACCTAGAAACCATTTTTTTGTTCCAATCTGCAGATTATGCAGCAGATGATGGATTATGTGGCAAATGCGGCAAATCTATAATTATGCGAAAATCGCAGAGGGCGCACAATCTCATAATTCCAGTGACCCTGATTATAGGCCCTCAGCAAGCCCTTAATGCCATTTATCCAAACCTAATATATTCCAAGCTAGACAACAACCAACCTCATATAGACTCCATCAGCTCTTAGACAACCTCAGCCAACCCTCAGGCAACCGTCAGCCCCTCTTTGTCTACACTAGGCCAGTCAACCCTGTCTCTACTGGGCCTCCGCCCCACCACAGACCACTTTAAACTACCTTCCACCACCACACAGAAGCCAATAATGGCCCTCAGGGGCCCAAGAGACATTCCACTGGTCAGAGGAGGCCTTATTTAATCTCAGAAACCCTAAATAGCACTCACCTTACCTCAGCAAGGCCGCAAGGACTCTCAGCTGCTCCACAACAACCAACGCTGCGACCCTTCCGGCTACCCCCCAGAGACCTCCTCCACCTATCACCTGCCCCGGAGAGCACCTCGTCTGATCCTGGTGCAATTCTACAGATCATCTAATACCTTCAAAACACCTCTGCAAGCCATTGAGGATTCAAATCTGTCCCTCCTCATCACCCAAAGCCTTTTAGACACCTCTTCACCCCCAGAGTCCACGTGCCTCCCTGCCACCCTCGTCTCAGCACTGTAGCCACTGAGGACCCGATTCACAGAACTAAGTTAAGACAAAATCCTAAACCTACTACCATTTTGGTGTTCACAGAAGGCACTTACTCATTTCGGTATTCACAGAAGTTAGAAGTCCTAACTTTAGGACTTTTAAATGCCTTATGTGAATACCGAAAGTCTTAAAGTTAGGATTTTTCTCAGTTTAGGAGTCCTAACTTTACTACTCCTAAACGGAGAAAAATCCTAACTTTAAGACTTTCGGTATTCACAGAAGGCATTTAGGAGTCCTAAAGTTAGGAGTCCTAACTTTACTACTCCTAAACGGAGAAAAATCCTAACTTTAAGTATTTCGATATATTCACAGAAGGCATTTAGGAGTCCTAAAGAAAGGACTCCTAACTTCTGTGAATACCAAAATGAGTAAGTGCCTTCTGTGAATACCAAAAGGGTAGTATGTTTAGGATTTTGTCTTAAGTTAGTTCTGTGAATCGGGCCCTGAGTTCCCAGGCACCAGCGTCCTCTGTGCACCCGGGTCTCCCCTGGCCTGCTGCTCCTGGGTACCACCTTTGCTGCACTGAGATCTGACTTCCAGCTCTGACTTCTGGAAAGGTATTTGCCACTTGCATGGTTCCCAGGTCAGCCGGTGGGCTCCCCGACCAGGGGACATTGGTAAGATTTCCCTTTCCCCCTGTTTCACTTTTTCTCCCCCCCCCCCGGTGTGTTCGATTACTGATTGTAAGAACTGTTGACCACACTGGCGCTACGATTTGCCTAGTCCTATGAGATAGAGTGTTACCACGGTGCCTTCCCTTTAATTTTAATTCGAATTGTTTCCTGTGTGTTAATGCGCACACCTAGCGGCGCCTGCATGTTACTCACATGACATATAGCACGGCATGATACGCTAGAAATGTAAATACAACTATGCACGCGATTGGCGGAGCACATCTGTCACTAGTAGGACGCGGTCTCTCCACGTTCTGTCTACACTTTCTAACCCTCTCTCACATGAGTATCTATCCCTGATGGGTTCTGTTTAATTTCTTCCCTTCAGAACGCATCACTTGCATGTTAATTTTTGATGTGCTACAATGTTCAATTTTAAATAGACAAGTGATTGACTGTACACTTCTTTTGTCTCCTCTCCTAGTCCCAGGGAGGGCTTCAATGGAGGGTTGATCCCACGACATACTCCAGGTCGTATATCCGATTCCTCCAATTATTGAGGTATCGTTAGCAATTATATGAGCACTTTGGTCCTGACGAATTGCCGTAGGGGCAAGAAACATGTCGACCACTTTTGACTGAGGGTTGAATGAGGTTTGGTCACCATTATTACCACGCCTCTATACCCCTCAATTTTTCTTTTAACAAAGCAGTGAGCCATAACATTAAAGCTTCGCCTAATGGACCCTACTGACTTTTTTTTAAAACTTCACTCACGCTCACTATTGCACCTTTTCTAGGCCCCTCACACTCACACACCCATTGGCTAAGGAATAAAAGAACTCCGACAAAGTGCAGCACCTAGGGCTGCCCGACAGGCATTGCATCGCCAGCCTGCCGTAGGAGCGGGACACCAATGATGACACTGTACGATCATCGGGTGGGATGACAGTGGTCGTCCAACCGGTGACTTGTGTGAGGTATCCTTAATTCCGCAAAAGGGTGTAGCACCTTCACCTTTCTGGTCAAAACTCTACATGAGAGAGGTTAGATATAGCTGACTTAATCAGGGGAACTCTGTACAATTTGTTGTTGTTTTCTACCGAAGGACATGTACATTGGACCCCGTGAAAAATTGTCCGGTTTTGTTCCCCCCTTTTTGATATAATGGTTCCCTTCCACACACAATCCATTCACGCATGTTCACACACACATACATGTCACAGCTATGTTTGATTTTTAACATGCAGCTTGCAGCAATGTTAGTGTGTCTTCTGAGCAGCATTGAGTGTACTCTGCAAGGGACCAGCCCCTGCAGGGCAGCTCAGATGGTGCATGTGGTCGCTGCAGAGATGATTCTAACCAGCAGGCTGCACCGTCGAAGCCCCGGATAAAAGCTCAGTACATGGTGTGTCTGCTGTAAGTATCCATGGGGTCTGCCTGACAAATGTTTCAATCCTTGCAATGTAAACGGTTATTTTTAAGATGCACATGAAATGAATGCCAATTAACTGGGTAGTACTAGGAAGTGTCCACAAATGTCAATGTACCTGTGTTTATTTCCTGTGTCGTCATTAGCTCAGTTATACATCCACACCTGTATGTATAATGTAATGTAATAGGACGAAGCCCTCGCAAAGGTGCTGCCTCGTCCCAGTCTCTCTCTCGCTCTCTCTCGCACTCTCTTTCTCTCTCTTTCTCTCTCTCTCGCTCTCTCTCTTTCTCTCTTTCTCTCTTTCTCTCTTTCTCTCTTTCTCTCTCTCTCTCTCTCTCTCTCTTTCTCTCTTTCTCTCTTTCTCTCTCTGTCTCTCTTGTTCTCTCTCTCTCGTTCTCTCTCTCTTTCTCTTTCTCTTTCTCGCTCTCTTTTTCTCTCTCTCTCCTCTCTCGCTCTCTCTTTCTCTCTCTCGTTCTCTCTCTTTTCTCTCTCTCTCTGTTTCTCTCTCTCTTTTTTCTCTTTCTGTCTCTCTCCGCTCTCTCTCTTTCTCTCTGTCTCGTCATCTCTCTCTCTCTCTCTCTGTCTCGTCCTCTCTCTCTTTCTCTCTCTTCGCCTCTCGCTCTCTCTCTCTTTCTCTCCCTCTTTTTCTCTTTCTCTCTCTCTCTCTCTCTCTTTCTCTCCCTCTTTTTCTCTTTCTCTCTCTCTCCGCTCTCTCTCTTTCTCTCTCTGTCTCGTCCTCTCTCTCTTTCTCTCTCTTCGCCTCTCGCTCTCTCTCTCTCTTTCTCTCCCTCTTTTTCTCTCTCTCTCTCTCTCTCTTTCTCTCTCTCTTCGCTTCTCTCTCTCACTGTCATTCTTGCATGCGGTGCTTGGAACTCCTTCCCTTTCAGACGCGTGCGGTGGCCCTTAGGATGGTAAATACAGTACAGTTTGTGCCATATACAGAGTATTCACAGCCTAGTATACACAGTACAGTGTACACCATCTATATACTATACACAGTATAAAATACACACTACAGGAGACACAATATACGTAGTATACACAATACGGTATACACAATCTACAGAGTATTCACAACCTGTCTACACAATGTACATCCTATACAGTCTAAAATACACACTACATTATTCACAATATCCGTACTATAAGTACTACCTTACATAGTGTACAGTATACACCATACACATAGTATACACAGTACCATATACAAAGTACAGTATACACTCTATACAGATTATTCCGAGCATGGTATGCACAGTACAGTGTACACATTGTGCTTACTATACACAGTATAAAATGCACAGTACGGTAAACACAATATACAGAGTATATGGACCACAGTGTATACTATGCACTATATACACATTACACCACACACTCTGCACTCGGTTGAAGGCAGGGGTAGGCAGCACCGACTGCCCTGTAGTTCTTTAAGTAAACACACTGTACAATTCAATACCTCTGACAGTCAAGAGGGCCTGGGGCAGAGTCAGTCGGGTCGCCGAAGCTGGGACAGAATCAGTGCGGCCTGCGGAGATGGGGCAGAGTCAGTACGGGCGGTGCACTGGCACGGAGTCAGTAGGACCGGTGGGGCTGGAGCAGCGTCAGTAGGACCGGTGGAGCTGGGATGGAGTCAGTGAGGCTGGTGGAGCTGGCACGGACTCAGTAGGACCGGTAGGGCTGGAGCAGCGTCAGTAGGACCGGTGGAGCTGGGGTGGAGTCAGTAGGACCGGTGGAGCTGGGATGGAGTCAGTAAGGCTGGTGGAGCTGGGGTGGAGTCAGTGAGGCTGGTGGAGCTGGGATGGAGTCAGTGAGGCTGGTGGAGCTGGGGTGGAGTCAGTAGGACCAGTGGAGCTCGGTCGGAGTCAGTACGGCCTGTGGAGCTGGGTAGGAGTCAGTACGGCCTGTGGAGCTGGGTAGGAGTCAGTACGGCCTGTGGAGCTGGGTAGGAGTCAGTACGGCCTGTGGAGCTGGGACAAGGTCAGTAAGGCCGGTGGAGCTGGGACAGAGTCAGTAGGACCGGTTGAGCTGGGATGGAGTCAGTAGGACCGGTTGAGCTGGGATGGAGTCAGTAGGACCGGTTGAGCTGGGATGGAGTCAGTAGGACCGGTGGAGCTGGGTCGGAGTCAGTACGGCCTGTGGAGCTGGGTCGGAGTCAGTACGGCCTGTGGAGCTGGGTCGGAGTCAGTACGGCCTGTGGAGCTGGGTCGGAGTCAGTACGGCCTGTGGAGCTGGGTCGGAGTCAGTACGGCCTGTGGAGCTGGGACAAGGTCAGTAGGCCTCGCAGTTCGAATACCCCACTGTCTCGTCTTCCCTTGACAAATCACATCACAGCCTCTATTCTGCAGGAGAGATCCCTCACACGGAAGTATAGGAGGCAGGGCCCTTCGAAAATTGCCAAAAATGAGGTTGCCCTTTCTAGCAGGATTTTACTTATTAAAGGGCTAGTGTTTTTAGAATATACTATTGCAGTTAAATAAGAGATGTGAGAATGAACCTACTCAATTGTCGACCTTGGACACATAAAAGGCTCAGTTGACCCTGCATAGTTCTGAATTTGTAGCCTGCAAACAAGTCTGTGACACATCTCTGCAGCAGGAGCTCAACCAACAGAACTGTATTATTAGATACGCCTTCTAGATCCCAGCTCATCCCACATCCTAATATGTCAGTCCCAGCTCTGCTTCTGCTCTCACACTGAGCTAATTCCCAGCTCTGCCTTTGCTCTCACACCGAGCTCATGCCCAGCTCTACCTTTGCTCTCAAACTGAGCCCATTCCCTGCTCTACTTTTGCTTTCAAACTGAGCTCATTCCCTGCTCTACCTTTGCTCTCAAACTGAGCTCATTCCCTGCTCTACCTTTGCTTTCAAACTGAGCTCATTCCCTGCTCTACCTTTGCTCTCAAACTGAGCTCATTCTCAGCTCTAGCTTTGCCCTTTCACTGAGCTCATTCCCTGCTCTACCTTTGCTCTCAAAATGAGCTCATTCCCAGCTCTTTCTTTGCTCTCGCACTGAGCTCATTCTCAGCTCTGCCTTTGTTCTCACACCGAGCTCATGCCCAGCTCTACCCTTTCTTTCAAACTGAGCTCATTCCCTTCTCTGCCTCTGCTCTCACACTGAGCTCATTCCCAGCTCTACCTTTGCTCTCACACTGAACTCATTCCCAGCTCTGCCTTTGCTCTCACACTGAACTCATTCCCAGCTGTCTTTGCTCTCACACTGAGCTCATTCCCAGCTCTGCCTTTACTCTCACACTGAGCTCATTCCCAGCTCTGCCTTTGCTCCTACACTGAGCTTATTCCCAGCTCTAACTTTGCTTTCACACTGAGCTCATTCCCAGCTCTACATTTGCTCTCACAGAGCTCATTCCCAGCTCTAACTTTGCTCTCACAGTGAGCTCATTCCCAGCTCTACCTTTGCTCTCACATTGAGCTCATTTCCAGCTCTACCTTTGCTCTCACACTGAGCTCATTCCCAGCTCTGCGTTTGCTCTCACACTGAGCTCTTTCTAAGCTCTGTCTTTGCTCTCACGCTGAGCTCATTCCCTGCTCTGCATTTGCTCTCACACTGAGCTCTTTCTAAGCGCTGTCTTTGCTCTCACACTGAGCTCATTCCAAGCTCTGTCTTTGCTCCCACACTGAGCTCATCCTATGCTCTGCCTTTTCTCTCACACTGAGCTCATTCCTTGCTCTGCCTTTGCTCTCACACTGAGCTCATTCCCAGCTCTGCGTTTGCTCTCACACTGAGCTCTTTCTAAGCTCTGTCTTTGCTCTCACGCTGAGCTCATTCCCTGCTCTGCGTTTGCTCTCACACTGAGCTCTTTCTAAGCTCTGTCTTTGCTCTCACACTGATTCTTCCTTTGCTCTCACACTGTGCTCACTCCTAGCTCTACCTTTGCTCTCATACTGAGCTCGTTCCCAGCTCTGCCTTTGCTCTCACATTGAGCTCATGCCCAGCTCTACCTTTGCTCTCACACTGAACTCATTCCCTGCTTTGCCTTTGCTCCCACACTGAGCTCATTCCCAGCTCTAACTTTGCTCACACTGATCTCATTCACAGCTCTAGCTTTGCTCTCACATTAAGCTCATTCCCAGCTCTAACTTTGCTCTCACACTGAGCTAATTCCCAGCTCTAGCATTGGTCTTGCACTGAACTCATTGCCACCTCTAGCTTTGCTCTCACACTGAGCTCATTCCCAGCTCTGCCTTTGCTCTCACACTGAGCTCATTCCCTGCTCTGCCTTTGCTCTCACGCTGAGCTCATTCCCAGCTCTGCCTTTTCTCTCACGCTGAGCTCATTCCCAGCTCTGCCTCTGCTCTCACAGTGAGCTCATTCCCAGCTCTAACTTTGCTCTCACACTGAGCTTATTCCCAGCTCTAGCTTTGCTCTCACACTGAGTTCATTCCCAGCTCTGCCTTTGCTCTCACGCTGAGCTCATTCCCAGCTCTGCCTTTGCTCTCACGCTGAGCTCATTCCCAGCTCTGCCTCTGCTCTCACAGTGAGCTCATTCCCAGCTCTAGCTTTGCTCTCACACTGATCTCATCCTCTGCTCTGCGTTTGCTCTCACACTGAGCTCTTTCTAAGCTCTGTCTTTGCTCTCACACTGAGCTCATTCCAAGCTCTGTCTTTGCTCCCACACTGAGCTTGAGAGAGCGCAAACTGACCTAAATGTATGAGTGCATCACACTTATCTGTAGTAAGCACAAATCATGAGGAGAAATGCCATGAGTGCTAATAGTATCTGCAATTATATTCTAAATGTATAGCTAATATAGAGATTTAAGTAGAAGTGGAACTAATACAGAAATGTGTGACATTATATGATTTTAGTAGATGTGATTATTTCTGAATCCATGTCGTGTAGCTGTTAAAAAATAAGATGGTAGGTGGTTAAACGCAGAATGTGGTAGGCCTCAGGGCCAGAGCTGGAGGGAAAGGGAAGATGTTTCTTTTCACGACACAGATTGTATTAATGTTTTGGTCATTGCATTAATGGGCCAGGATTTATAAAAATGTTTACTGAATAATAGAATAAGAGTATTAACATGCTTTAATTAATGAAGAAGTTGAAATGCTATAATCATTATGAGAAATATTGTAGGCCTGAAATGTTTTAGCATTGATTTACACGTACATGTCTGGGCTGAGAAATGTTGCAAGCCTGTATTTTGGAAGTCTATGAGAGTTGGGTTCTTGGCTGCAGATATCTGTCTGCAAGAGGAAAGGGGGATCCAATTATAAATGAATGAATAGAGGTCTGTTCAGTAGACGGCCCAGACATGGAGGAGGGTTCTGGAATGTTTAAGGGGTATCAGCGGGCCGGAGAAGAGTCTGAGAAGCAAGGTCAACTCTAACGTATGAGGCCCAATACAAAGCATCATGGAAAAAGCCAGAAGCTACACCACGTGAGGGGCGTCTCGAAAGGGGCGTCTCAAATGTTGTTGACTGTTTTGTATTAGGGACAGCACCCCTGGGTGGAGTTAGAGCAGATACCTGAGGACCCTTTAGAGAGCGGATGGGTAGGCAGAGAGGGGTCATGACTGGAGAACTATAGGTTTTCACCAAGAGACTAAGAGTGAGTGACTTCCCTTGGGGGTCATTCACTGCTGACACCTTTGTTAGGTTGGGGCTTGGTTAAGTAGGGATACCATCTAGAGCAGGGTAGGGACAGCCTAACCTGTGCGTTTTCCTCCAACCTAAATGAAGGAGAGATATGCGTCGATGCTAATAGCTTTATTATTCTTAGAACTTGTGTTAGTAATTTCTGTTGCTCGTCTGAGGGCTTTCCGAGAGCACATGTATGTAATTGGACCTGTGTATCTCGTGAATCTCATTCTGAGATGCCTGTATTTGCAGCTTATCATATCTTTACAATAAACTTTTGAAAGCTAGAAGTTGTTTGTGATCTTTGGGAGCAGAGTCCTTTTATTGGGTGAACTAATTTGGAAATAGGTGCACTTTCTTTCCTCACAGACAGGCAACAAAGGTTCAGTCGACCAGATCGAGGTTTGGATCAATAGATAAGGTATCGATCAAAATCTCGCCCTTTCAGTTGGTAGCTATAGAGGATGGTTGCCTTCTTGAGGACGGTGACCTAGGCCAGGTTAGCTTACCCCAAGGCCCCTAGAGATCGATGATCGGAAGAACAGCCCGCTGAAGAAGATCCGGATGACGTGAGACAGAAAAAGCAGCAGTATCGGTCGAGAGTGAGTATAAAGGGTTATGCGTGTTAGATTGCGGTATTTTGTATTGTATCTATGTTGTAATGTCTGGCGGAGTTGAATGTCTGTAGAGTGACTGTGGAACAGGTTGTGAGCGCGCGCAACCGGTGGAAATCTTAAGTTCAAGGAGAGCTTAAGTGGTTCGGGTGTATCGGACACCCAGAGTAATTGTCAACTAGTGTGAAGGGGGTCATGAGGTACCATTGATCACCCGAGAGACCGAGATAGGGGGAACGTAAGAGTGAGTGCGTGAGTAACGGACGCTGGTCGGAAGTTACTGTGAGTGTAAGCAACCTATCAGAGAGACGATAGACATTTCGTCAGTTTTGTTGACAATTACAGATAGACTGTGGACGTACAGTCGAGAGAAGTGACCGCTTGGTCGGAAGTAGTCATTTTTCGGTGTATGAATGGGACGCATGCATAACCGGGAGACGAGTTGAGAAAGGAGGGGTGCTGCTGCGAAGCGGAGAAAAGTGACGTCAGAAAGTGTCGCGCAGTGATTGGCCGACCGGAGAAAGACCGCGCTGTGATAGGCCAGCTAGCGAAGACGTCAGACAGGGTCGCGACGTGATTGGCCGACTGGAGAAAGACCGCGCTGCGATAGGCCAAGCTAGCAAAGCCGCGACAGGATTGGTAGATTGTCATCAGGAAGTAAACAGAGTAGCGGGGCTGGATATTTTGCGCATAATTATGAAGTGTTTTAAATGGCTGAAAGCGGTGTTTAAGAAAGAGAAGCGGGGATCGTATGAAGGGGAAGAAGCCCCGCCGGAGGGTACGCCAGCTCGTTATATGGCAGTGAATGTTGGGCTGCATACGATCCTTTGGATATCAGAGTGGAGTAAGATTACTGAAGGAAATGAGGAACTGACGTTCCCGAAGTACGGGACGTTCAGATTAGAGGTGTTACATCGATTAAAATCAGTCATGACCTCAATGAGACCCTTGCCTAGACCAACCCAGTTTGAAGCTCTTGATGCATGGATTAGGGCAGCGCATGAAAAGAATATGAACAGACGACAGGAAAGGGTGAAACGATCGGTAAGGGCAGTACAGGATGCCAGGTGGGATGCGGATGCTAAAAGATGGAGAGTGCATAACATGGAAGTAAATAAACTGTACCCAGTGTTAGAGGCGCCAGTAAATAAAAGCCCCCTAGAAGAAGATGAGGAGAGCGAAACAGAGGATAGCCTGATAAACAGATTATTGACAGACAGGCCACCCCCGTATAATAGAGCAGGGGGGGAGGTCGAGAATACTGAAGGAGAAAAGGGGGGCAATGCAGGAGAGCACAGACCGCTTCCCAGTTCAGAGTGGGATCCTGAGCCAAAGAAAGAGCTGTCCCAGCCTAGCCAGGTGCAACAGGTAGTCGGGAGGTTTGTGGTACAAAGAGCGCCGGAAACGGAAAGCGCCACATCCTACCCATTACCAGATGCACTACAGGTACCTGTTACCATAGGTCCTATAATATCGATATATGACCAAGAGAGAGCAAGAGGGGAAGAACGGGTACGGAAAGACAGAGAAAGAGCAGAGATGGCAAGGAGGAACGATACGATCAATTCCCCAAGTCAGAGGCCGATACCGAGAGAGTGGAGCACCCCGATGCACACAGCAGGAGACCCAGGAGGAGATCCTGGGGGCCCTAGATGGCCAATGGATCTGAGGGGATCTGGACGAAAATCCTTTCAAGAGCTAAATGAGTACATGAAGCAGTGGGATGAGGCAGTGAAGGCTCAAAAGAGCATCAATGCTGCGGAAGCTGAAAGGGAAAGTCAGGACAGCCGAGCTCGGACTCACTGCGGGGCTGGGGAGAGCAGCCCGGAGTGGGACTGTAGAGAGAGAGAGAGTAGGGGAGTCACCCATTGGGCCCGGAGGGGAGATAGAACAGACCTGGAAAACGGGGGCCCCGGGAGTGGAGGGGTGGCGCGCCCAATACTCAGTGAAGGGGAGAGGAGAGCGCAAGAGTACAGGAACAGCTTTAAGTGTCCACACTGTGTACCTGGCACCAGAGAACTGAATGGGAGTTGTGAGAGGTCGCACCATAGTCCCTGTGATGACGGAAATGAGCGCAGCCCAGGGAATATGGGGAACCAGGAAGGATCGTATCAGATACTGAGCGATACTAGGCAAAGAGAGAGTAGAGAGCAGAGGGAGAATAACAGAGAGGTGTGCGGGGAGAGGAGAGAAGAAGAAGAGAGTGGGCAGAGCAAGAGTGGGGGTAACAGGCCCGTGTTCCATCACCTTCCTAGATCGGATGGCCGAGCATGGGACCTGGAGAGATGGGAGCGAGGGAGACCACCCATTAACTCTCCCGAGCCCAAACGTAGAGCTCGAAGTTGGGATGGTAGGGAGACCAGTGAGCCCCCTTCAAAAGACATATTGCGAGCTGAGATAAAAGCCAAGAGACTCGATGTCTCCAGTTTAAGGTCAGACCTGGATGACATGGTAGATGGTACCCTGCCTTTAGAAAGAATGGAAATGTATGAACAGGATGAAATACTGTATATGGCAAAAGATATTACTCGAAAAGCGAGAGCAGTCCATGAGAAGTTAGTCGAACTAGCAGGCAAATATATGGTGGACTTGTCAAGAACCAAAGCATTACAGGGTAACCACAGGCTACATTATACAGATCGAGACCTAGATGAGAGGAGAACGATTGGGCTGAAAACGCACATAAGGGAACTGATTGCTGGAATAAGGACATGGAGGGCACTGGATAAGTGGGAAGAGAGGTGGTCCAAGAAAGGGACCGGCAGGAGAAGCATGATTGGTATGACACCAGGACAGCAGGGAATAGAAGCTTACCCTTTGCGGGAAGTGGCAAATGGGAACTATGTACATGTCCCTTGGAGTAGGGGAGATTTAGCTGCTTTTACCACCTCTTTCCCCAAATTACGTGAAAACCCAGTGGAGTGGTACAAGCAAGTGGAGAGATTTGTAAAAATCTCAAAGGTCCTTTGGATAGATCTGAACACGCTGTTTGACATTGTAGTACCAGGCGATCTGTGGACAGCATGCAAGGTTAGCGCTGAATGGCCCACAACGGAGCCAGAGAGAGATGCCAAGACTAATGGGCCGTCCGAGATTGTGATGGCAAAATTCGAGAGAGTGATGAATTGGCTGAAAGAGAAAGTGCCAATGCAAGACATAGATTGGGTCAGAATAGACCGAACAAGACAGGAACCCAAAGAGACAGTCCACGAGTATTACGAGAGATTGCTGAAGGCGTTTAAACAGTATAGCGGCTTGGATGTAATGGATCCAAAAGACATAGGGCAATTTGTGTCCAAGTTCGTCCTGGGACTGAGACCGGATATTAGTTTAATGATTCAGCAACACTCGATTTGTTGGCAAACTAAACCTCTAGACGAAATACTGAGATATGCCAGGTACTGCTGTGATGAGATAGACTCTAAGGCTAAGAAACTAAAAGAAAAGTTGATGGTGGTACAGATGCAGGCAGCAGGAAAGGGGGGACAACAGCAACAGCAGCAAGGGACAGGTACAGGAGGAAAGAAGCAGTACAGCCAGAACAAGGGCAATGAGGAGAGTTCCACCTTTAGACCCAGAATAGATATAGCTGCCTTGAAGAAAACGACAAGGTGCCACCAGTGTAACGAGGTGGGGCATTGGAAACGCGAGTGCCCCTACAATGTAGAGATAGGAGAACAAGAGATAGAGGAGGAAGAGGTCCAGAGCGCGCCTACAAGAGGGGTAACGCCATACCAAGGAAAGGTGCTCAAAGGGGGGGGGGCTCCTCCCCGAGCCCAGTTCCCGCAACCTCCTCGAGTAGGGAGTATGGGTAAGACCTATAGACAAATGCCCCTGTTTGTGGAAGGGGAAGAGTGCTATTATGTGGACCCATTAACCGGACAGAGAGTGGAAAGAGAAGACTGCACCCTCGGGGCAGCCTTGGAGGTGGACCAGAGGGGACCCTATGTTGAAGCAGAAGTAGCAGGGTGCCCTACGACATTTCTGGTGGACACAGGAGCCACTAGGTCCACGATCAGATCAGCTGCAGTTCCAGACCTGCCCATGTCTGGAGAGACCATACAGGTGGTAGGGGTCGCAAACAGGAGAATAACCAGCCAATTGACAGAACCGGTACAGGTGAAAATAGGGAAGTACAGCGATGAGCACCAGTTTGTGGTTTGCGATTCAAGTCCTGTGTGTCTGCTAGGAAGAGACCTGTTGTGTAAATTGAATTGTACTATATATTGTACACCTCAGGGAGTGGAGGTATTGACCAATGATGATGATGCAGATTTCAAAGTTGCAAACTCAAGAATATGCGTGGAGCTGTACCCTACTTTAACAGTAGATGAGCTCCCCTGGGACTTGAGAGAGACAGTGGCACCAGAAGTATGGGATTTCACTGGGGAAGAGATTGGATTGGTCAAAGGGGTGGACCCAGTGAAAATTGTAGTGAAACCGCATGCTGAGTTCCCCAGAACACCCCAATATAAATTGACTCCTGAAACGATTGCAGGCATAAAACCCGTGATCGAGTCCATGATTAAACAGGGAATACTGAAAGAAATCGTGGGTAGTCCATGCAACTCCCCGATTATGGGTCTCCAGAAACCAAATGGGAAATTTCGGATAGTGCAGGACCTTCGAAAGATTAATAACATAGTCGTTTCGTGTTGTCCAGTGGTACCGAATCCATCAGTGATACTGTTTCAGATTCCATTCCAAGCTGAGTGGTTCACTGTGATCGATCTTTGTCAGGCTTTCTTTTCGATCCCTCTGGACGAAGAGAGCCATTTTCTTTTCGCATTTAAGCTGGAAAATCGCGTCCTAACATGGTGTCGTATCCCTCAGGGGTATACAGAGAGCCCATCGATCTTTAACCAGCTTTTGAAGAAAAATCTTGAAAGTCTAGTGCTGCCCCAGAAGTCAGTTCTGGTCCAGTACATAGACGACCTCCTTGTGGCGTCAGAAACAGAAGAAGCTTGCAGGGAAGACTCTATTGCTTTGTTAAATCACCTAGCTGCCAATGGGCACAAGGTGTCCCCGGGAAAATTGCAGTACTGCCTGACAGAAGTGCAGTATTTGGGACACAGAATAGAGAAAGGCAAACGAAAGGTGTCACCAGACAGGATAGAGGCGATCATGAAAATGAATGCGCCTAAGACACAGAGAGAGGTCAGGATGTTCCTAGGGATGGTGGGTTATTGCCGACAGTGGATCGTGAACTTTTCACTGAAAGCAAAGCCCTTGCAAAAACTGACGCACAAAGAGGTGAGTGATCCGGTACCATGGGACAAAGACTGTTTGATGGCGTTCTTACAGCTGCGAGAGGACCTGTGTCGTGCTCCGGCATTGGGAATGCCTGATTACAATAAACAATTTTTTCTTTACTGTTGTGAGAGAGAAGGGTGCGCGTTGTCTGTGTTAGTCCAAATCCATGGGAATGCCCGTAGACCAGTTGCTTATTTCTCGGCTACTTTAGACCCAGTAGCCGCAGCGTTGCCCGGATGTCTCAAATCCGTTGCTGCAACGGGTGTCAGCATTGAGAGATGTGAAAATATCGTCATGGGGCACCCGTTAGAGGTGTGCGTGCCCCATTCTGTTGAACTGTTGATGACCAGGACCAAAACACAGCATCTGACCAATAGCAGGCTCACGCGCTATGAGCAAGTTATTCTTGCTGCAGAGAATGTGACCCTCAAGAGATGCTCTGTTTTGAACCCTGCTACCTTGATGCCACTTCCAAATGATATTGAGGATGATGATGAATATACAGACCATGACTGTCTCGATGTGACTGAACTATGCACCAAACCCAGACCCGACATCGTAGATGAGCCACTGACTGACCCAGATGAAATTTTCTTTGTCGATGGCTCATGTGTAAGAGACGAAGTTGGGCAGTTGAGAGCAGCTTATGCTGTTTGTACAATTACTGGAGTTGTGGAAGCTGGGTGCCTGGAAGGAGTACACTCCGCTCAGGTAGCCGAGATTATTGCCCTGACACGTGCTTGCTTGGCAAGCAATCAAATTCGAGTCACCATATACACCGACAGCCAATATGGGTATGGGGTAGTTCATGATTACGGGCAGTTATGGTCTCAAAGAGGGTTCATGACCTCTTCAGGCTCTCCCATTCGCAATGGAGAGTTTGTGCGCCTGTTGTTAGAGGCATTGCAATGCCCAGCAAGTATCGCAGTTGTAAAGTGCACCGCACATACCAGAAATGAGGACTTTGTTTCGAAAGGCAATAGATATGCTGATGAAGTTGCGCGGTATTGCGCGGAACAAGGTTACTCTTTCACAGAGGTGGAAGTGGGTGGAATAAATGTAAGAACTGAATTAGCCATGATACTGGAAACTGTTGATACTTGGGATGAACTGTCAACCATGCAAGAAAATGCTCCTGATTCTGAAAAAGAAACATGGGAAAAGGCAGGATGTGTAATGGGTGAGACCCATTTTTGGGTCTCAGCAGACGGCAGAGCAGTGTTGCCCAATGAGATGGTGAGTCCAATGGCTAGACTCATACATGGTCCCGTACACTTAGGGAGAGATGCTATGCTGAGAGTGTTTAGGCAAACTTGGTACAATCCTAAGTTTAGAATAGCAGCAGAAGCAGTGTGCCAGCGTTGTGTGACCTGCCAGCAGCTGAACGTAGGGAAAAGAACACCAGTTGCACTAAGTCACATAGGAAGGTCTGGAGGTCCATTCAATCGAATGCAGATAGATTTCATTGAAATGCCAAGATGCAACCGCCTCCGCTATGTCCTGGTGATTGTTTGTGTGTTCTCCAGATGGGTTGAGGCATACCCTACACGTAGGTGCGACACCCTCACAGTGGCCAAGTTACTGCTCAGGGAACTCATTCCTCGCTTCGGGGTGCCGGCCTTTTTGGAATCAGATAGGGGAACGCATTTTAACAGCGAGCTTGTGAAGATGGTTTGTGTAGCGCTAAATATTGATCAAAAGTTGCATTGCAGTTACCGACCCGAAGCCTCAGGAATTGTGGAGCAGATCAATGGCACTATCAAGGCCAGAATAGCAAAAGTTTGTTCCTCAACGACCCTGAGTTGGCCTGATGCCCTGCCATTGGTTCTCATGAGCCTTCGTAGTACCCCAGACAGAAGGACAGGGTTGTCACCACATGAGGTGTTAATGGGGAGAGCAATGAGGCTGCCATCTGTCCCAGCTACTGCACTGTTAAATATCACAGATGATATGATCCTGGACTATTGTAAGGGGCTGTCTGACGCCATGCGTTCTGTGTCCCTTCAGGTGCAGGCTGCCGAGGTTCCAGCGTGCCAGGGCCCGTGCCATGACCTGTACCCTGGGGACTGGGTCCTGGTGAAAAAACATGTGAGAAGAAGCTGCTTGGATATTCGTTGGCGTGGGCCCTTCCAGGTCATCCTGATCACGAACACAGCTGTGAAGGTGGGAGGCCTGCCCAATTGGATCCACGCGTCACATACGCGAAGGGTTCCAGCACCTCGGGAAGAAACAGCTCCTCTCTCGGATGGACGTCCAGAAGAGGACCGAGAAGCCATAGAGGGGGCTAGCCAAGCTGTAGAGGTGCCAGCGGAAGCAGGGAACGAGTCTGACCAAGCTGAGGACGGTCAGTACAACAGCAAAACAGAAGACGCAAAGAAGGAGAAAGTAGCTGGGAGTACGAGTCAGACCCTGACAGGTCTGAGAGAGAGCGAGAACAGACCAGAAGGAGAAGGAGTAGAAGGGCACGTGGAGAAGCTAATTGGCCGCAAAGAAGGAGCTCTAGCCTGAGGTCAACTCCAGAGTTAACCCTTCCTCCGATATCAGAAGACTCAGACCCAGAAGAAGGTGCTCAGGGCGCTGAAGCACCGGACCGAAGAAGGTCAAGAAGAGTGCGTGTGCCTAACAGAAGATACTCCACACCTGAGTGGACATATCTGGCGACAAATGTCTGTGAAACCGGAGACAGGGAGGATCCGAGCGGTGGTGGTGTCCAGTTCTGAGCCCATTATCACCGTGGAAATACGACTGTTGGTACCCGGTGTCGAACAAGAAGGGTCACTAACATTCATGCTCCCCAGACCTCCCCGCCTCAGCAAGTTAAAAAACATGTTCCTTACAGAATTGCAATTCCCCGATTTTGGTACAACGATAACAGCACATGAAGAGCACAATCTTCGTTTGGAAATACTGAACTATGCTATTGAAGCTGCAACCACAAACCTGATAGTAGACTGTTAAAGAACTTTGTAAATAAAGTAAGCAGAAAAAGAAGATTACCTAGCGCCCAGGAAGCAGAGAATAATAGGGAACTTCCCTTGAGTTGATGGAGAAGGGCTAGGGTTGTCTTTATTGAACTGTTAAAGGACTTTTGCGAAGAAGGTTGTCAGCCTCCAGTTGTGTGGATTCTAAAGACAAAAGAATTGAAAAGAGACTGTAAAGGAACGAGAGGAAAAGAACTTTTTTCTAAGATAAGAGAGAGCTATATTGTCTGACGAAATGGAGGCCGGCACACCGAACCGCAGAGCAAAATGTATAATAGGTACACTAATAGTAGGAGTGATAATATTAATAGCTTTAGTGGTAACAATTTCTTATGTAAAGGGACATGAGGAAGAGGCAAAGGTAACTGATGTGAATTCTGCAGAAACGCTTACACCCACTGTTGCTGGTGAAAAAGGGGAAAACACTCAAGAGAAAGCGTTATTGGCTGCAGAAGCCCGCAGGTTACACGTAGACGAGTCCCAAGGAGACTTTAGGTCTAATGCTTATGCTAAACTTTTATATGAATACGTGGATGCCATGGAGGTTAAGGATTGTTATGTCTGCATGCAGTTGCCTGCGTCTGTAGATGAAGGAATCCGATATCATCACCTCCCGCTGACATATGGCATTACATGTAGCTTATTGCTTAGTATATTTTATGAAAGAGATAGTTTTGAATACTATTTCTCCAATTATGATTCAGTGCTGCCAGAAGTCCCAAATTATAAGCAGATGAACAAATGGGATTACTGGAAGAGTGAAGACAGATTGGCCAAGTTCTTCATTCCTTGGATTACCTTAGATACTTCACATGCCCGTAGAAATAACCTGACATGCAAGGTGTCAGAAGTCGAGAAGAAGTTCATAGGGCAGGTGGATGATCGTTACAGGAGACAAAAGATTTTGAAAAAATCAGGACAATGGAAAACAGATTGGACCGAGGAAGAGAAGGCACACAAGAGAAAGGGTAGTAGTGGTCCAATAGCTTTAGATAAAACGCAGAGAGGAAAGCTATGTCTTCACCGAGCCAAAACGTATTATGAAAATGTATACGTGGGTGAAGTTGACTGTGAACATGCTTTTAATTTAGAGTACTACACTAAGGATTTCCTGAAGGGAATGCAAGTGATTCCAAATGTGTATTTTGTATGTGGAAGAAATGCTTACGTGAGACTACCTGACAACTGGTATGGATCATGTTACCTAGCAATTGTCTTCCCCAAAATATATCATGCACAAGACTTAGTGATCATTGAGGGCAAGACATCTTCGAGGGGAAGGAGAGATATAGGCGATGCAGAAATGGTTGGAGATGTCTTTGGAGCTATGTTCCCTCTTTTGGGAGTAATCCTTAATGATGTTAAAATTAGACGACTGGCAACAGTTGTCGACAGGTTGTCTGCCAGCACTGCTCAGTCCTTAATGCTGGTAGAAGGAGAGATGCAATCGATAAGGGCTATGGTTCTTCAGAACCGTCTTGCATTAGCTGTCCTACTAGCAAAAGAGGGCGGAGTCTGTAAGGCTTTGAAGGTCCAGGAATGCTGCACTTACATTCCAGACAATTCGAAACCCCTTGAGAAGGTTATTAGGAACATAACTAGTATTCACAAGGAGATCGAAGACTTGAGTAGAGAAAATGTCTGGGAAAAGGTGGGCCACGGAATGAGTGCAGTTGGTGGGTGGTTTTCCACCTTAGGCAAAAGCTTTGTTTGGTACATTCTAAAACCTATCATCATAATATTGATCTGTGGGATAATATTGTGGGGATTGGTGAGAGTATTCAAATGGTACAGAGCAAGAAGGTCAGAAAGGGCCCAAAGAGAACAGCTGCAGAGATTGGCTGCCATACAAGATAATCAGTACAGGAGTCTGAGGGCTCTGGAAGCGCAGAGAATGCCAGCAATAACTGCAGTCTAAATGTTAGTGATGACCCCGAGAGGTCATCAAAGGGGGGAACTGAGAGAGCGCAAACTGACCTAAATGTATGAGTGCATCACACTTATCTGTAGTAAGCACAAATCATGAGGAGAAATGCCATGAGTGCTAATAGTATCTGCAATTATATTCTAAATGTATAGCTAATATAGAGATTTAAGTAGAAGTGGAACTAATACAGAAATGTGTGACATTATATGATTTTAGTAGATGTGATTATTTCTGAATCCATGTCGTGTAGCTGTTAAAAAATAAGATGGTAGGTGGTTAAACGCAGAATGTGGTAGGCCTCAGGGCCAGAGCTGGAGGGAAAGGGAAGATGTTTCTTTTCACGACACAGATTGTATTAATGTTTTGGTCATTGCATTAATGGGCCAGGATTTATAAAAATGTTTACTGAATAATAGAATAAGAGTATTAACATGCTTTAATTAATGAAGAAGTTGAAATGCTATAATCATTATGAGAAATATTGTAGGCCTGAAATGTTTTAGCATTGATTTACACGTACATGTCTGGGCTGAGAAATGTTGCAAGCCTGTATTTTGGAAGTCTATGAGAGTTGGGTTCTTGGCTGCAGATATCTGTCTGCAAGAGGAAAGGGGGATCCAATTATAAATGAATGAATAGAGGTCTGTTCAGTAGACGGCCCAGACATGGAGGAGGGTTCTGGAATGTTTAAGGGGTATCAGCGGGCCGGAGAAGAGTCTGAGAAGCAAGGTCAACTCTAACGTATGAGGCCCAATACAAAGCATCATGGAAAAAGCCAGAAGCTACACCACGTGAGGGGCGTCTCGAAAGGGGCGTCTCAAATGTTGTTGACTGTTTTGTATTAGGGACAGCACCCCTGGGTGGAGTTAGAGCAGATACCTGAGGACCCTTTAGAGAGCGGATGGGTAGGCAGAGAGGGGTCATGACTGGAGAACTATAGGTTTTCACCAAGAGACTAAGAGTGAGTGACTTCCCTTGGGGGTCATTCACTGCTGACACCTTTGTTAGGTTGGGGCTTGGTTAAGTAGGGATACCATCTAGAGCAGGGTAGGGACAGCCTAACCTGTGCGTTTTCCTCCAACCTAAATGAAGGAGAGATATGCGTCGATGCTAATAGCTTTATTATTCTTAGAACTTGTGTTAGTAATTTCTGTTGCTCGTCTGAGGGCTTTCCGAGAGCACATGTATGTAATTGGACCTGTGTATCTCGTGAATCTCATTCTGAGATGCCTGTATTTGCAGCTTATCATATCTTTACAATAAACTTTTGAAAGCTAGAAGTTGTTTGTGATCTTTGGGAGCAGAGTCCTTTTATTGGGTGAACTAATTTGGAAATAGGTGCACTTTCTTTCCTCACAGACAGGCAACAAAGGTTCAGTCGACCAGATCGAGGTTTGGATCAATAGATAAGGTATCGATCAAAATCTCGCCCTTTCAAGCTCATCCTATGCTCTGCCTTTTCTCTCACATTGAGCTCATTCCTTGCTCTGCCTTTGCTCTCATACTGAGCTCATTCCTTGCTCTGTCTTTGCTCTCACACTGAGCTCATTCCTTGCTCTGCCTTTGCTCTCGCACTGAGCTCATTCCTTGCTCTGCCTTTGCTCTCGCACTGAGCTCATTCCTAGCTTTTGAGAGAAAGATCCAGCGGTTCCCAGGCCACAGACAGTCTATTCTTTAGGAAAGGAGGCTGCATGGATCAAATGCCCCCTTCGCAGCCCTGTGGGGGTGCCAGGGGCAGTAGCAGGGTGACAGTGAGGGGTGTGCAGGCATCAGTGGGCACCCCTTGGCGCACACTCAGCCACAGACTGCACCAGAAGTCTCTGCTTCTCCATTTATTAAATGTTTGAGTGGGAAGTGTGTGTGTGGGGGGGGGGGGGGCAGTGATAGGCAGCCCCGGGACCACCGTGCAGCCTGCTCGGCTCTGTGCCTGCGGAGCAGAACCGAAGGGGCGTGGAGCACGGGAGGGGAGCTGGGCAAGGGCTCGTCAGCTACAATCAGCTCACTGAGCACCCCACACCCTTAGAGGTGGTCTTTGGGGGCAGCGAGCAGGTACAAACAGCTAACCGAGACCCCCCCCCCCCCCAAAAAAAAAAACAGGCATGGGATTATCAGTGATTAGGGAATGTCTTCCGGGGGGGGGGGGGAGACAGCAGGCAGGTAAAGACCAGCTCACTGACATAACATCAAAGCACTTCATATTTCATTCCCATGTTTATAAACGAAAGAGGCCCACTCCGCCTTTCATCCCAATGAGGCGGACACAACTAGCCATCCCCTCACCTCCTTCTCTGGGGTCTCGTATATGACAACACTGAAAGCGCCTAGAAGGAAGCTGGATTGTTCTTTCTAACCACACCTGTTATTCACCTTTCTGTGCAAACTACTGCAGCGAAAATCACTATAATAAAAGTGCATTGTGTGTCACGCAGATGCCAAGCCCTGGGGAAAGACACGTGCAGGTCTCCCTCCGGAGCGTAGGTGTCCAGCGGTGCAGCAGGTGCAGTTGCACCGGGGCACACTGAAACCTGATTTTGGCTGAATTCTACATTTCAAAAAGTGGCTTGGGGCCATTTCCTTCCTTGCACTGGTGCCCATGTCACACCTGCTACACTCTGGCTTCTCCCTGCATGTTCTAATCAGAGATGGGTTCTGCACGTGCTGCGTCGCGCAGGCCATGTGGCTCCTTAAAAAGAACCTTTTCTCATGCGGGAAATGTGATCCGCGCGGCTATGAATGTAGCCTGGAGCCCTCCCCGTCCCAGGCGAGCCCAGGCCCCCAGAGCAGCGGGGCCGGAGGAGCGCAGGGAGCGGGCGCAGCCGAGGAGCGCACGGTGCGCAGGGTGCAGCTGAGACGCGCAGGGATCTGGCGCAGCCAGGCACGCAGGGAGCAGGCGCAGCTGAGACGCGCAGGCAGGGGCTGCACTTTACCTTCTCGGTGCACGCATAATCCACAGTTGCGGGGGGCTCCTGCGGGGGGTGGAAGCGGCGCTGGGTCCCTCCTCCTGCCTCGGTCAGGGTCCACGGATGATTACCCCCTTTATATTCCTCGAGTCCCAAAGCGCGGAGGGGGATGGGGGAGTATCTGGGTTACAAGAGGGGGAGAAGTGGAGGGTTTCCCGGGGATGGTGAGTCCAGTTTCTTCTTCTTTCTGTGGTTCTTTCTTTAATTCTGTATAGGATTCCTTCTTTTCTTCTTGCTTCCCCTCTTGCACGTCACTCCTTTTATTTTCTTTCTTTCTTTTCCTTCCTTCCTTCCTTTCTTTCTTTCTTTCTTTCTTTCTTTCTTTCTTTCTTTCTTTCTTTCTTTCTTTCTTTCTTTCTTTCTTTCTTTCTTTCTTCCTTCCTTCCTTTCTTTCTTCTCTCTCCTGTTTTCTCTCGCCTCCTTCTTTCCTTCCTCTCAACTTCGCGCTTCACTCCTTAAACTTCTCCCTTTTGATTTATGCCCCCAAGAGGCAGAAATTGCTTCGGTGAGCTAATTACGCCGGCGCTGCACCTCGGGCCCTCCCCTTGCGCCCCCAGCAGCCAATGGCCCCCGTGCTATTTAAATGCAGGCTGCATCCAGCTCCCCTTTCCCGGCTCTGGCTGCCAGGTGAAAGGGGGTGTCTGCGTTTGTTTGCGGAGGATTCCTGCTCCTAGGTTGAATTACTCATGTGCAGACTACACCCCCGGCTCTCTTTCTTTCTTCGCCTTTGATCGCCGGCCTTTCATTGGCCCCGAGGAACAACAGCCTTAAATCAGAGCTAAGCTGCACCACACAGGGAAAGTTCCAAAGAAATAAAGGGGAAAAAAGGAAATGATTTTAGCAAAGTTTTTTTTTTCTCTTTACCAAGAAAGCGGTCGCCCCCACCCTCTCCCCCAAGTGAGTGGGTGCGCCTGGCACAGCATCAGACACTCAGACATGTTTGAGGACTTTCGGTGTGTTTATGATTTTTGTTGACTTATCAAATCAGGGAATGTCAACCTCAACTCCATGCTGCAATTGGGAAAACTTTTTCAAACTTCTGGGCTTTTGCAGACTTTACACTGATTTCTTGTTGCCCTTTCTTATTCTGACAGCACTTGAAATCTGACAAACATTTCACCATACCCGACTTAAAGCATCTGTACCCAACTATTTACTACAGAATACACTTATTGGGGGGGGGGAGAGGGGGGAGCTATGCCACTGGTTAAGGGTTAAGATAAATGAGGGGAGGAGCGAATGCACCTGAAAGCACGCATGGGAACGTGTGTGTGTGCGCCCTGGGACTAGAAAAGGCGACTCCAGAAAGGAGGTTCTCCTAGCTGCAGCACCAGTTTTAGGATTTGAGTGGTTTACAAGCGTCTCATGCGGATCTAGTGTTTCACCAACAAGTGAGCAGTCGAGGAGCTGCGGCACACGAACAGTGGACTTTGCAGAGTCGTTGGATGAAAAAACTGGGGGAGGGGGGTCTCTCAAATGGGCGTGACCAATGTAATTAAGGCGTGGCTTAAAAACACATACGCTAAAAATCTCTGCTTAGCATAGTGTGCCACCCAACTTGTATTTTGCTGTTTCTGTCATTGCGTCCAGATATATGATACAACAAGTAACATTACACCTACAACAAGTCAGGACTATTGGCTTTGTCAATGGTTGTTGGTTGCATAAGGTAAATAAGCAGCAACTGTGGCCTTGTATATAATATTGAAAAAGCTTCCACTTAAAGCCCTGGTGACACCAGGCAATGTTGCTGCTCCTGAGTTTCAAAAAGAAGGGAAATCCAGAGAGAAAATGACTGTCTTTAAAGGATTTCCCTTCCCCTGCAACGCTCACCTGGCATGACGTCAAGCCGTGACTTCTCCACTGGTGAGAAGTGAGCGGTGTGAGCACGCGCACATCGATGTGCCTGCTGTCACTGCAGTCTGGGAAAAAACTGACCGCCTGTGCCAGGGCACAAAACAGAGCCCAATAGAGAGACCCGTTTCGAGGCCCCCTTAAAAAAAACTGCTGTTGCTCAGACCCAGTGAGACCCGCCCTACTCAAAGCACTGTGTAACACTGTAAAAGTTCTGTATGTATTGTATTGTACTGTAGCATTCGCATAGTGCTTACTACCCCATGTGGGGTGCTGAAGCGCTTACCCACACGGAGAGCAAGCTACACTGTGTAGAATTTGTGGTTGGAAGGGTGGTGTTTTTTGTTCGACTCTAGGTGGGAGGTGTGCCCATCCCAAGGGCGTATGTGATGACTACCCAGGGGTGGTTATCCTGTTATCGGACACAGACCCTGGGGGTGTGACGGGTGAGGGTATATGAAAGATGGGTGTGCAAATTATGATAGTAATAAGGACTAAACATATGGGCGGCTACGGAGTACCAGCCTGACCTTCAGAGCAGTAGGAAGCTCTGTGTATACACCAAAAAAGGGCCAATCAGAGAAGAACCCGGGATCTGTATGGCAACATGGGCCAGGCAGAGATGGAGGTGAATGGTACAAGGATGCCAAAAATACAAGGACAGGCACTAGAGCATGAGCAGCAGCCATGCACTTTTTTAAAAGACTAGGATACTGTCTACTGCTGTACAAATACACCCAGTGCTTAATTTGAGCCCGTAGTTTCTGCTGTTGGGCACTGGCACTTAATTGTCAACACTGTACTTATGACAGTCTGCCACATGGTGGCGCTGCTCTTCTAATTTAGAACAACTGTTGTTTATGAGTAAGAATATACATACAAAAATATTAATACCTGCCTCCCCAGTCATTCCTTCAGCTTTGGGGACCTGGAATAATCTGAACTGTCACACTGCAAGTGAGAGAGATGGTTAGTAGTTGTTTTGGGAATGTATGACATTTTAACGCATACATTTACAATGCATGCCTTTACAAAACGTTTTTTACACTGCAACATCCTTTACAACACATACATTTACATTGCATGCCATTATAACAAAAATTTTAAAACTACATTTATAACGCATTCCATTACATCACATAAAACCTTTACAAAGCATACCATTACAACGCATAACATTACATTGCATGTATGGTAAGTATTGGATAGTGTAGGGGTAAACATTACTATTCTAACTCCAGGGGGTGCAACAGTAGGGTAAGTGTTGGATAGTGTAGGGGTAAACATTACTATTCTAACTCCAGGGGATGCAACAGTAGGGTAAGTGTTGGATAGTGTAGGGGTAAAATTACTATTCTAACTCCAGGGGGTGCAAAAGTAGGGTAAGTGTTGGATAGTGTAGGGGTAAACATTACTATTCTAACTCCAGGGGGTGCAACAGTAGGGTAAGTGTTGGATAGTGTAGGGGTAAACATTACAATTCTAACTCCAGGGGGTGCAACTGTAGGATAAGTGTTGGATAGTGTAGGGGTAAAATTACTATTCTAACTCAAGGGGGTGCAACAGTAGGGTAAGTGTTGGATGGTAATGTTATGCGTTGTAATGGTATGCGTTGTAATGACTGAGTTGTAATGACATGCGTTGTAGTGGTGTGCATTGTAATGACATGCAATGTAATGCCTGCATTGTAGTGACATGCGTTGTAGTGACCTGCAATTTAATGGCTGCGTTGTAGTGACATGTGTTGTAGTGACATGCGTTGTAGTGACATGCGTTGTAGTGACATGCAATGTAATGCCTGCATTGTAGAGACATACGTTGTAAAGGATGTTGCGATGTAATGACTGCATTGTAAATGTAGTAAGATGTAATGACTATGTTGTAAAGGTTGTTTCCCTTGTTTTTGTCCCATCATTGGCTGTGATGATGGGGCAATGGGTGGTGCACACCGCAGTGGCCTCCTGGTCAGGGCCCGGGCACCTATTATTTTACAAATTAAGCACTAAATACACCACATAAACAAAGCAGGAAGTGGAAGGGCAACCGAGGCTGACAACCTGTGCAGAACCTACACACTTTAAAAGAGTCAGATCATACCTGCTCCTGCTAGACCCCTCTCAAGGTCCAGAGGACTCTGATGCCAGACGAGCACCACTCACATCCAATAACAACCTCAAATATATGTAAAAACACACACACACAGCTAAAACGCAAGCTTTTGCCTTTTTCCAACTGGGAATTCTTTTCCCTGCGAAGAATGGGATTTACCCCTGGCCTTAAGAGCAAAACTCCTCTTACCATTTTCAAGCCAGAAATGGGTTGATAGATGCTTTGGGAAGAACCCCAAACAGGTAAGTTTGTGGGTATTTGAAACTGTCGGGCATTCCTGCCCTGGAAACCTAGGGATCCCCTTTCACCCCCTCAAAAGATCACCTTACATGGAACAGCTGTCTTTTTACAAACTCAAAGCTGACATCTGTGAATTGCAGAAGTGGATAGGAAGTCATCAAAAGACTGTTTACAACAACCAGACCAGCTCTCCAGAGGGCTTTGTGAATGGAAACCAGAGAGTTTATTCTATAGCTTTCAGTTCAGTGTTGCTGGTGGTCAAGTATACACCCCTGTCCCAATTCTCAAAACTAAACTCTTACGCCATGTAAATTAAATACAGAGGGTGAAAATCTCAAGTATGCCTTTAAAATTTGAACCCTTCTTAAGAAAGTCATGATGTGTGGATTTCTACATGCACAAATAACACTTCTACCTGCTCAGAGGTGCAGATGTTTGAAGTGATGTGTCAGGGGAGTGCTCCTGTGCACTTATGATGTTGTATCGTCACTGCTTTCCTCTCACACCTGTGTGCTCCTAATCTTACTTCAACAATGACCATGTACAGGTGATGCAAGAAGTGTGACAAAGCGGAGGACATGTAACCCACATTTTTCAGGGGTGTATTGGACGCCTCCGCTCATTTGCGTGCAGTGCTTAATTTGAGCTGGTGGTTGCAGGTGGGGCCCAGTGGCACTCATTTTTCAAGGCCGAAACTTCCTTTTCTCAACAAACTGATCCAGAGCAAGAAAAAAGAAAGGAAGGAAGGAAGGAATGAAGGAAGGAAGGAAGGAAGGAAGGAAGGAAGGAAGGAAGGAAGGAAGGAAGGAAGGAAGGAAGGAAGGAAGGAAGGAAGGAAGGAAGGAAGGAAGGAAGGAAGGAAGGAAGGAAGGAAGGAAGGAAGGAAGGAAGGAAGGAAGGAAGGAAGGAAGCGAGCGCTAGGTGCAGATTTAAGAGCCACTTTGTAAAGTGGGGTTCACTAGTATCTGAAAATGTTACCCACCCTCCATGAAGCACTTGTGCAGGGTAAAGTGTGCGAGCGAGCCAATTTGCAGTCATGCATGTAATCCACATACATGCCGACATTTTAAAACAGAAAAGTGGGAGATCTAAAAAAAAAATAATCATGAGAATGTATGTCTCCCATTGACTTCTGTGGAAAATTAGTGCGTTTTGGTGAACATTATCTGCGCCATCTTGCCTCTTCCCCTGATGCCACACTTTTGTCGTGCGCGCCCGCCATTTTAAGATGCCCCGATCAGAACAAACCCTTTTGCATGCCGCTGGCCCCTGACATAGCCCTTTGCCTTCACTAAGCCTGCACGCTGACCACCCCCTGCTTGCACCTGCCTTGAGTCATAAACCCCTCTTCGGCGCTGCTCTGCCCCCGGCCCTCATCCTGTTCCCAGCGCGACACCTCCCTGCTTTCCTTTCATGATCTCCGGCCCTTAGATGCAAACCCCCTTTTTCCCCGTGTGCCCGTTTTGTCCTCCCCGTTCCCAAGCCGACACCCAGCTCTGCCGATACCATCCTTGCCCCTCCCCGTACAATAGAAAGCTTCCCCCATCAAAGAATCCCCGGGTTGATCAAAGCCCCCCCACCCCATGAGATCCGATCAGACTCCCCACATTCCGTGAATCGGCGGATTATCCAGCTGCGCGATGCTCATCACCTGTTGTGACTAGGGTGGGGACTTTAACTGTAAATGTGTGTGGGAACGGGCCCAAAGGGGAGTTCCGAGAATGTCTTTTCCGCACATCAAAGCTTTAAACATGTATGTGTAATCTGCAATAAAGTCATAAATGTGGATATAAGAGGCCAGGCCTCAGAAATACAGTTAGAGCACCTCAGAACGATACCTTCTGTCCGTTTCGTTGTGTTCTCCTCCGGAGAGAATAAAAAACCTTGTTTCCTGCTTTCCAGTCTCCAGCGCCTGCCTCTTCATTGATTTAAATAACTAGAGGGTCACAGAGGCAATACCGCCGGGCAAATATCGATTGTCCCCGACCCGATTGAACTTTTTACAATTGGCGTCCCAAGCGTGGGGCCCATCAGCGACTCGTGGATCCAGTGGGAGAGGTCCCGACGACAGAGTGAACGACTGCAACGATCGGGAGAGCTCTTGCCCAATAGACCCTCGTCTGGCAGCCGATCATCCGAACTTCACTAGTTCCGAACAGACCTCTCTCGAGTGATCTACGGTCCTGACTGGGAACCATCAGGAGTGCCGTGAGAAATACGAGAAAAAGAGGACGATCGGGCGCTGGATTCGGAAGACAAGAAACTGTCCACATGGTCCGGGTAAGGTCGTGTTGCCACGACAAGTTGCGAAAGAATTTGTTTTGATTGCTTGATTGTTCAAAAATACTAGTATTGCCTTGTTTATTTTTATTTAGAGATTCACTGTCTGCAAACGGAGAAGCAACAGGCTCTCTCTCCCTTTGCAAGCAGTGGAGGATAAGTAGGGTAGCAGCCGTGCTTGTTCTTTTTCTCCCCCACTCAATAATTGCTTGAAACTGAACTGTTGTTCACAAACTATTGTTTCCTGGAGATTCTCTGTCTGCAAGCAGGGAAGAGACCATCCTTTTTGCAGATAGTGAAAAGGGTAGGTAACGCAGATCTTTGCGGTCCTACTCATTCTCCCCATTGTTATTTTGTTGGTCTTTTGGTTTTTTTGGATCCATGAGGTATTCACTACCTGCAAACAACGTAGAATAGAAATATTCTGTCTAGTCTTTGCACCTAGTGATAAGATAGGCAGTGCTGACTTTTTAGTCCCTCGTTACGAGCCGTCATGTCTGTCTTCTCCCGATTGATAGATAGCCTGTTTAGCCCGGACCGGGTGTTAGAGGTGGACCATATGGCTCCACTAGAAGGCACCCCTAATAAGGACATGTTCATAAACTATGGGTTAGTCACCATAGCTTATAATAAATTATGGCACAGGTATACCGAAGATAGCCAAGACAAACAGTGGCCACTGGCAGGATCCTTTGACCTTGATAAAATAGAAACGTTAGAAATAGCCCTTCGAAATAATAAGACGACGCCAATTATGCTCGACAGTCTCGGTATGTGGCGCAGAGAGGCTACGAAACGACAGAGAAAAGACGAGGATAAACCAAGTAGGGAAATATACCGACAGGACAACCCCAGGACACCGCTACCCACAACTTATCCCCCGACACTATACAAAGGACGACCAGACTTAGGGTCAGACCAATGCGCTTTTTGTAGGTATGTCGGACACTGGAAAGCCCAATGCCCGACTCTACTGAGCGTGAGTAAAGGCAAAGGGCCGACAAGAACGACAGACCGACAGTACGAGAAAAGGCGCGAGACAGAGAAGAACCCGACTTACATAGACAGACCAGACAGAGCCACCACGTTTGATTATGCCCGATGGCACAGATTTCGCCAGGAAAATCTCAGCGGCATGATCAAGTTCTCCTAGGTCGGGCAATGTCAAGACGGGAACCCAGCCTCGTTTAAAATTCACAGACGGAAAGAGATAATTATGACCAATAACTGTTTTTATATTTGTCTTGGGTCTTTGTATGTCGTACTTGTACTGTCCCCCGTCTGAGTTCGTGTGTATGTAATGTACAAATCTGCGTCATCCCTCTACACGTGTTTCCGTGTTACTCGACCCCTGTTAGCAGAAACTTAGCATAAAAGCAACCTGGAAAGAAAGAAATGATAAAACAAAATCCGTAGACCATTAATAAACTTGAACTTTTAATTTAACACAACAAACAAGGAATAATAACGATAAACTGTAGAAAATGAAAGTCAAACAGAACATTCGCCCCCCCCCATTCTGGAACCTTCCAAAGTAGGGCAGGGTTACGGCTACGCCCAACCAACGGCAACCCATATAAGGTGAGCCCCGCCGCCAACTCTTGGTCAGGAAATCTTAACGTATGGGGGAGCCGGAGGAGAGACAGGAGCCCGCAGCCTGGGCATTTGCAGGTAGTCCCGCCACGTGTCTCCTTGGCCGGCCGCAACGGGCCTGGAAAGACTAAGGTAGTCCCGCCACATGTCAAGAGGAGAGCGAGGCACCTCTTCCTTTTCTCTTCCGTCACAGCCGCAGCAGTCCTGGACGGCGGGATGTCCTGCACGTACCTCCACAACAATTTGTCCAAGTTGGGCTGGGAGGGAGAGGCGACGCGGACGAGCCTCTCCCACCTCCACCGGTAGGAGGTTTCCCAGCCCCCAGCCCGGCGCCGAACACCCCCAGTCAGGCGATGGTGCCCATACTTCCACAGCACCGGACACACCATGGTGGCACCCCAGTACTTGCGCAGCACCGAACACACAATGGTGACACCCCAGTATTTGCGCAGCGCCGAACGTACAATGGTGGCACTTGGGGAATACCGGATGTGGAGAGGCCTTCATGCGGGGCGATGAAAAGGAGCGGCATGGAGTGCACCGGGAGAAGGAGACGATGTGAACGAGTCTCCCTCGCCCCCCAGGTGGGGGCATCACAGCTGCACCCCAGCTGAACGTCCCGCTCTCACAAAACAGGGACCTCTTCCTTTCACTCCGAAGGGTCTCTTCCATTCTTGCAAACTCGACGAGAGTGGCCCCTGTAGGGCCTCAAAATGGCGTCTGGATCCGCTGGAAGGCGGGCCCCGGCCACTAGAGTAACTTTGGCCAGCCATACAACTCGAACATTTGTCCCATGGAGCACGAGCCCCCATCTCCGACAGCATCTCCGCAGCCTTGAAGATCATACAAAGGTCCCCGGCGGAGCCTTCGGCTTTTGCAGGTTTCCGGTAAGGGACGGCTGCTTCGATCGCCAACGAAACAAACATGACATTGCCACACCTTCTGTTAGCGTGAATTCTAGAAC
This sequence comes from Lissotriton helveticus, assembly GCF_964261635.1. NCBI lineage: Eukaryota > Metazoa > Chordata > Amphibia > Caudata > Salamandridae > Lissotriton > Lissotriton helveticus. The sequence goes on from NC_136070.1 coordinate 1,247,526,829, forward strand.
TGCCGAAAAGGACTCTGGTCCAAACTGCCAGTAATGGAAACATTTCCCCCTGATGCTGCTTCCGGACTGTGCCGGCCCCGCCCAAAATGGCGCTGGTATCAATCGGAACTTACGAACACCTCGTGGTGTTCCTTCGCACTAATATAAACTTGATGTTCTGAGATTTTTGTGATCCTTTGTACACTTGGCTAGAAAAGACAAGGAGAGCTCACTCGACGAACAGTATGAAAAGATCCCCGTTACAAATGTTGATTGCGAATATACAATGTATTATATTTTTATAACTGATGTAACCCTCATTTACGATGCACACGTACGGTATGCATATAGGAAATCTGATTACAACTGTTATGATTATGTTTCTAAATTATGAAAATATATGCCCCCGAACCCCCAGCCAATTAATAGACGTTTTAGTCTCTTACAAATGAATGAGTAAAACTTTCCGATGTTTTTATTGTTGCAAACGACACCCCCCACTGTACGCACTTTAGCCATTGCCACGACCGACCAAATACGACCACACCCTCCTAAACCATATGCTGAAATGAATTTGCAAAATAAAGTCTTTGAAACTATGGACGGGTATTGCATGCTTTATTTTAAAACAATATGGGATGGGTAGGAAAGTTCTTTTTCTGTGCACCCTACTCTGCTCTCTCTTTAAGGTTAAAGGAAGATGGTTGCCCAGCCCTGGAGGACGGATCGGATCGACAACACGACACTCCGTCTTAAAAGTACGCGACTGACTCATGAACTCTCGCGTAGAGGAAGACCGTGACTTCCAAGGATGGGTAAAACGAATGGTGTAAATGAGGGAATGTAAAAGGAGGGTGAAATGAAATAATGTAAATATTGTAAAGTACAACGTTCCAAAGTAGCAGGGACCCAAGAACCGAAGAACTTTAGAACGCCACGGCGTTGAAAGAGGTTTAAGGATCCCGATAGTGAGATATATCCTTTGACTAGATACCTCGCACTAAGCCCCTCTGGTTTCCTTTTTATGTTTCCCCGCACACACCCTACATGAACACACTACCCCCCCCGACTCCGAAAACCATATCCCCGGGGACCCTGCCCCAAGGAGGAAAGACGAGTAAAAGGTAAGTAAAGGACTTATGAATCCATGTATTTGAATGCGCGCGAATGCTGTCTCCCCCACCCCCCCCCCCCTTTTTTCCCTCCCTCTGCAGGTTACATCAGAGATTACAGCCAAGGTGTGGCGAAGACCTGAGACCTTGCCATGTCTAAATACACGAAACGGACTAGCGCCGCAGGGTGGTGTCTAAGCACGCCTGCAAACTACTCACGTATCGAACAAACCCGAAAAATTAGCACAACCTGATAAAAAGTGATCACCCTTAAACCAGACCGGACGAATGAACCCATGTTACGTATGATGCGAAACTGTGAGGGAATGTGTGTGTGTGTGACTGAGGCGTTGACCCAACTGGTCAAAGGACCGAGAATGCGAGAAAGTGCGACAAAATGGTACCTCCTTTTTCTTCTTTCCTTTTCTCAAAGTACGTCCCCTCTACCCTGTCTAATGCTCAAACTGCATGATTACAAGATTCTAACGCGGACTCGTGAATACCCTTTACTGTGTAATGCACTAAATAGCCTTTCTTGAATGCACTGCCGCCCTCTCTGTTGCACGTGTACTATTTAGCCTGCCGTTGCACTCTTTCTCTCTCTCTCTCTCTCTCTCTCTCTCTCTCTCTCCCTCTCTCTCTCTCTCCCTCTCTCCCTCTCTCTCTCTCTCTCTCTCTCTCTCTCTCTCTCTCTCTCTCTCTCTCACTCTCTCTCTCTATTTTTTGCACTACCACTCTTCCGAGTGGTTAGCCCCGAAATTGGCAGATTGCCACCCCTAGCACACCACCTAATTGGCTTCAAATACCGTCAGTATTTGCACAAACATTTGTCTTTAATACAATCACCCTGAGGCCGCGTCATTACCTCTCCTTTTCCGCTAGAAGTCAATGAACCCAGGTTGGGCCGTAAGGGAAAGGACAGGTAAGACGACAGAGGTTCCCTAATCTGGCCCGAAATAAGGGAACTACATGTCAACGGCTCCTATAGTATAAAACAAGGACCACAGAATACGCGACCCTCCCCTCCCCGAATCGTCGCAATACCCAAACCAGAAAAACGATCACCCCCGTTACCTCCCCTGTCTATGTCCCTGGTTGTTTCCCATAAAACCCCTGTCCTTCCTAGTTAAGTAACCGGGCTGTAAAAGGTTACGTAGGACCCAGAATGATGTTTTACAAGGTTAACAGACTAGACCAAGGTAAAGAAATCATCAAAATGAACCCCGCAGTAGTTGAAAAACAGGATGCACCGATAGAAAGGAAATGTTTAGCCATGTTCGTCTCTCAGCAAAATACCTGTGTAGTACCATGTTGACGACTCACTGTACCCTTTTGTAAATGTGAAACTCTAGAGAACGGCATATCTTTGCCAGATTTGTCTCCCGAAGGTGGGTTACCATCAGATGAACCGTCATGCCTGTAATAAATGATTATGAAGGAAAGTCATAGTAAATCCAGCAGGTCCGCCACCGGTCATTCATATGCCAGTTGTGAACGTTAAATATAACGGACATTTTCATTCTTTGCCTGGAGCTGGGAGAGAAATAGACTTTTTGATTATCTTCATCCGCAAATTTTCTAAAAGACTGTCTTTTCAAACTTGTTTAAGGGTACTGCCGTTGGAGGAGAGAAGGACCGGATGTGGGAGCACGAGGCCTGACTGCAGAGTAAGGGACACCTGCGACATTAGCCAAGGCGAGACCACGACTGAAAAGAGCTGCAGGACGAGGCACTGTTTTCGACAGCATGAAAAGAAAGGGTCGACCTGATGCCCCTGCTCGACGTCCAGTGCCTGTCGACAAGTCCCCGCTCTCTGAATTCCGTCACACGCCCGCCTATTTGAAGTCTCTCGTTCCCCTAGTTTGTTCCTAATTTGGCCTTGCTCCATCCCCCTTTTTCCTCTGACCTACCCTATGGACTGTTTTGAACGCTCTTCTTCCATCGGAACTTTCTGACAATCACCTCAAAGGACACAGGGCGAAAAGGACCTTTCCGACCAGAAACGCGAGGAAAGGGTCGTGCCCTGCAACGCAGAACTTAGAACAGAGCTGGACTTGTAGCTCCACCGCCGGTGCTCAACAGCGCCAACGAAAGACCACAAAGAACAATGAGAACTCGTAAACTTCGAACATTTGACATCCTCAATCACCGTTTTTTTTTGCCTCATTTCTCTCCCAGCCGCCATTGTATTGATCCTGCTCCAAACCGAATCTGAAATATGTATTAACCTGCCAGTTCACGTTATGATATGTACTTGCTGCTCGCCGTTTTTTGTATTTCATTCCTATGACTTTCCTGCTGAACAAATTTATCAAAGTTTATCAAATAGGTGCACCTCCTAAAAACTAGAAACCTCAAAATGTATTGTTTACAACTCTTTTTCTAGGGTTCCTACCGGTTTCTTTCTCATGCCCACCACAATAGACCCGAGTAGAAAATGAACCAGCAAGATGTCTTGAATATGTTAAAGGGAGGACTGTGGAAAATTAGTGCGTTTTGGTGAACATTATCTGCGCCATCTTGCCTCTTCCCCTGATGCCACACTTTTGTCGTGCGCGCCCGCCATTTTAAGATGCCCCGATCAGAACAAACCCTTTTGCATGCCGCTGGCCCCTGACATAGCCCTTTGCCTTCACTAAGCCTGCACGCTGACCACCCCCTGCTTGCACCTGCCTTGAGTCATAAACCCCTCTTCGGCGCTGCTCTGCCCCCGGCCCTCATCCTGTTCCCAGCGCGACACCTCCCTGCTTTCCTTTCATGATCTCCGGCCCTTAGATGCAAACCCCCTTTTTCCCCGTGTGCCCGTTTTGTCCTCCCCGTTCCCAAGCCGACACCCAGCTCTGCCGATACCATCCTTGCCCCTCCCCGTACAATAGAAAGCTTCCCCCATCAAAGAATCCCCGGGTTGATCAAAGCCCCCCCACCCCATGAGATCCGATCAGACTCCCCACATTCCGTGAATCGGCGGATTATCCAGCTGCGCGATGCTCATCACCTGTTGTGACTAGGGTGGGGACTTTAACTGTAAATGTGTGTGGGAACGGGCCCAAAGGGGAGTTCCGAGAATGTCTTTTCCGCACATCAAAGCTTTAAACATGTATGTGTAATCTGCAATAAAGTCATAAATGTGGATATAAGAGGCCAGGCCTCAGAAATACAGTTAGAGCACCTCAGAACGATACCTTCTGTCCGTTTCGTTGTGTTCTCCTCCGGAGAGAATAAAAAACCTTGTTTCCTGCTTTCCAGTCTCCAGCGCCTGCCTCTTCATTGATTTAAATAACTAGAGGGTCACAGAGGCAATACCGCCGGGCAAATATCGATTGTCCCCGACCCGATTGAACTTTTTACACTTCTATGGAGGCCTGAGTCGGGGGTATTTTCATGTATGGGACTTGAGAGTGTGCTGCTGCAGGATCAGATATCAGAAAAGCAAATATACTTTTCTTTTTTTATCTGTCAGGAGCACGGAGTAGGCGCTGTGGCAGGCAGAGAGAGCATGACAAAAATGTTGTCCACTGCCCTACAGGAGCAGGTTCCTGGCAGCGCATACTCCGAGGCACACAAGACCAGTCCCTGTTGGCAGAAGCCCATTGTGAAATTTTGATTTTGCATGCACGAATCAGGAGGCGGGAGACTACCTTGATTGGCATGGACGTTAATCTTGCACATCGGCCAATACATCATCTGAATTCACACATGGCAAAACGTATTTTTTCTGATCTGTGCAGGTTTGTGAATTGGTCTCTATAGATGCATATGGGGGTTATATGACAAGCAGATTATTCGGCATCTCCTAGATATTCAGGTGTATGCCTTGGAATTCTGTAGTTTTGCTAAAAGTTGAAAATATCTGCAATGTATAGCAGTGGCGGCTCCTCCGCTATGGGGGAGGAGCATCACCCCACTACTTTTAAGCAGTGCGAAGTAGAAACATAAAATGATAATAACTTTGAGTTATTATCATTTTATGCATGTGCTGCTTTGCGGGCGGGGCTGCTTTGCACTCGGAGAAGAGGAGGGGTGGTACAATCCTCCAAAGTGCACATGACTGTTTGGCCAGCCCTCTGTGGCCGCCCAAAACAGTCATGCACACTTTCCCTGTTGTCTATGCAGGATGCATCACATCATGCATGGAGAACATACTCAGGCCCGAATTTCCTGGCTGAGCATCGAACCAGGTCACTCAGACCAATCACAACGCTGCATTGCAGCATTGTGATTGCTCAGTGGAGCCTGGATGCTCACCAATCACAATGCTTCATTGTAATGTTGTGATTGGTCAATAGGGCCTGGCTGTGCTTCCTGTTCCTCGAGTTTCACGAGGAGAGCAGGAGCAGAGACGCGGGACCCGGCAGCAAGATACGTTTATTATTATTTTTTTGGATTGCGCCATTCCACCGCATGACCCCCCCACCTCCCGGATACCCCCACCGCAACCCCCCTCAGCACCCCTTACGGCCATCCTTGTCACACCACCCAAGAGTCATGCCGGCCGCCACTGATGTATAGGTATATACTTCCTGTGGAGATTTTCAGTTCATTAGCGAGGAATGTGTAGTGTTCCGTTAGGTTTACTGTCTAGTCTTTCCAGAACCCTTTACACTCTTTGTTCTTTCCCTTCTTCCCTTGAATTCTATTTGGAATGTATTTTGAATTGCCAACTGTCTTTACTGATGATCTGCTGGCTGTGTGAGCTGCTGCGCAGCACCTGTTCCAATAAACCTACTTTTCAACCTCACCGCCTATGAACCAAATTACTACAAAAAACGTGGCGACGATCGTTGAACAGGTGTCTGCTGTCCACGCGTGCATTCATGAAGTAAGATTCGGCCAACCCGCTACATCAAGACTAAAAGACGACAAGTACCTTTGAGAACTGGTAAAAACCCCGCCGTTATACAAACCTCGCCGAACAATTTAAATCACAAAGGTACTGTACAATTTTAACTACTTACTAGAAGCGGCAGCAGTTTCCCTTCGTTGCGAGCATCGGCCTGCTCGCCTACGTCATTTGCGCCCCATACGCATCTGACCTACGTAATTGGCGTATTGGATAACGCTCAGCCATAGTGCCTACGCATCACTTTGCTACGCAACCAGCGTACCTGTAGACGCTTTCGCCTTGGGAAACGTCACTGGAACGCAGCGTACTGACGGTGAAACGCTACACTGAACGCCATTTTGCTGATCTTTTTTTTTTCTTCAACGATACTTTATTTGTTTCACTGCTAACGTGCAGAAGGAAAAAGGGAAGTTTTGGACGCGCTACTCAATACGCGCAATATCGCGCAATATCACAGTCTCCTTGCGTGGAGCTACCCACGGGGTTATCGTTGTTTCAGAATCACGAGGTGAGTGGCGGCAAGTCCCCTTTAACAGAGTCGCTTTGTGTGGAGCTACTCGTTGTCTCAGAAGTCACAAAACGAATGACAGCAAGTCCTCAACCTGAAAAGGCGATATAACTGTTTTTTTAAAATCTTTTCAAACTACATATACTTCTTTGACTGTACTTCCTTCCAGCACTAGTGGGGCCAAATCTTAAACTATCTCTACGAACATGAGTTTGCAAGCTGTTTCTCCCCCACCACCGTTCCTTGACCTTCCTGGTGACCCTCCTATTGTTTGGAAAAAGTGGTTTGACGCGTTCACCACTTATTTAGGAGCCATTGGAGTATCCAGATACAGGGCAGAAAGGAAGAAGTATCTTCTGTTAAACAGTCTTGGATTTGAGGGCCGTTCAATTTTTAAACATTTACCTCCCCTAGTACTTACTCCTGACGAAGAAGATTTGGATGACTATAATCAAACTGTTAAACTCCTTGAGCTACGCTTTGATATTAAACCTAGTTTGGTTGTTGTCAGACATAAATTTTACAAATGTGAACAGAAGCAAGGGGAAAAGGTGGAGGATTTTATCTCTACACTCAGAATATTGAGTGCGGAGTGTGAGTTTGAAAATTTTAGAGACCAAATGATTAGAGATCAGTACATTTGCAAATGTTTAGATAAGAACATTCAACAAAAGTTGCTTTCACTAGGTAACCCTTCTCTCGAAGAAACTGTGCGTGTAGCAAAAAGTATTGAATTCTCCAAACTCTCTGTTAAGGAACTAGATGGTAGATCTTCCTCATCCATTACTAAGGATGAAACTGTGGTTAGTTCTGTTAAAGTTGTTGATAATAAGACAAATGCTTTTGGTCGCACTGACAACAAATTCTTCAAACAAACTAATATGTGTTTTAAATGTGGGAATTTTCCTCATTCAAAGTCTGGTTGTCCTTGCCCAGCCAGGAGTGTCACGTGTAGACTCTGTGGCAGGATGGGCCATTTTACAAAAGTGTGTCAAAGCGTAAGAAGGAATTCTTCCTTTCCTCAGTTTAGCAAACAGTGGAACAGTAACTATACTCCCACTCCTGTTGCTTATGTTTCTGATTCCCCTCAGGACGATACTAGCATACAGGATGATCTGAGGGACATGGTTGCTGTTGTCAGTATTGATGATCCTGAGTCAGAGTGTGTGGATCCTTACTCCGATTTTGGTATAGGAGATAAGATTGTTTGCTTATTAGTAGATTCCGGGGCCAGGATAACCATGCTGACCCAGGAACTTTTCGAAGAGGTTTAGGGTGATCGCAAACTTTTTCCTCCTGACAGGCTTCCTCTAAATTACGAGGGTAGGAAGATTGAACTTTTGGGATATTTTGAAGATTCTATTGAGTTAAGAGGCAGGAACATTTTTGGCAAAGTGTATGTCTCAACTAAAGGCCTGAACATCCTTGGTTGGTTCCACCAAGGTTTGTTTAAGATGGTTCTCCGTCCCGGTACCAAAGATCCCATCTCCATTGCAGTTGTTCAGACTGATGACCCTTCCTCTGCAAGCAATGTGCCCTCCACTCAGAACGATGATTTTATCTGCACTTTAGCCAAAGATTTTCCTTCTGTTTTTAGCAATAAGTTGGGAGAAGTGAAAGGATTCATGCACACCATTCGTGTCAAGGACAACGCCATCCCCATTAAACACAAACTGAGGAACGTCCCATTCAGTGTGCGAGATCAACTCGAGTCAGAACTTTTTGACCTTTGCAGTAGGGGGATAATTGAACCCATTGAATCCTCCCTATGGCTTTCTCCTCTAGTGGTCGCTAAGAAAAAGAATGGGGAACTTCGTGTCTGTGTCGATTTACGCAGTCTAAATAAGAACATCTGGGTCGATTCCTTCCCTCTCCCTAAAATCCCTGACATGTTGTCCCTTATTGATGGTTCCAAGTGGTTCAGCAAATTGGATTTGGCATCTGCGTACCACCAGGTGGTCCTTGATCCTGCTTCCAGACATTTCACTGCCTTTGTATCCCCTGTAGGTTCCTTTCAATACTGCCGTATGCCCTTTGGGTTAGCCTCTGCGGCAGCCGTCTTTCAAAGGATTATGACTAATATTTTGAAGACATCAGTGGGGTTGTAGTTTTCCAGGACGATGTGCTCATTCATGGTAAAACATGCGATGTCCATGATGAAATTCTGAGGGAGGTTTTGAAATCTCTGGGTAATGCTGGTGTTGTCTTAAAGAGAGAAAAGTGTATTTTTAGAGCACCAAAGGTAGAATATCTTGGTCATGTGTTATCTGAGAATGGAGTGGAGCCTAGACCTGGTCTGGTTAAAGCCATAGTCGATAGTCCTGCACCCAAAGACAAGAGTGGTTTAAAGTCATTTATTGGACTTTGTGAGTTTTACGCTAGGTTCATACCTGATTATGCCTCCAAGGTGCAGCCTCTGTCCAACATGCTTAAAAAGGAGATTCCTTTCCTATGGGATGCCAATTGTGAAAAAGTTTTTTCTTGGATCAAACAAGAACTTACCGGTTCAAAAGTCTTAAAGCCCTTTAATCCCAATTTGTTGTGCACTATCACTGTGGATGCCAGTGGGTTTGGTTTAGGGGCTGTTCTTACTCAGGAAGTTGGTGGTGTTGAGCATACTCTAGGATATGCCTCGAGAGTTCTTCGTGGAGCTGAGTCTAACTTTGCAGTTATTGAAAAGGAACTCCTGGCTTGCTGTTGGGCAATAAGGAAGTTCAATCCGTACATTTGGGGTAAGCATTTCCGCCTGAGGACCGATCACAGTCCTTTAGTTTCCATCCTTACTGGGGATCGGATCAAAGAGCATTCCCCTAGGATTGCCAGGCTTTCAACGAAATTACTCCAATACGATTTTGAGGTCAGCTACATACCTGGTAATAAGAACACAAGAGCTGATTACCTTTCAAGGAATCCTGTTGATTTTGACTGTGACAGGGATTGCGAGGAAGATTATGATGAGGAGGACTGCTTTGTAGCTTTTGTTGGCATTGATGATATGCGCTCTATAAATGAAGGAGAGTGGAGGGAGCACTTGTCCAGTGATGCCCTTCTCAGTGAAGTGATCAAATTTGTCAGAGAAGGGTGGCCAAGGGAGAAGAATGTCCATGTTTCCCTTCAGACCTTTGTCAAAGTCTCTGATGAGCTCTCTATTGAGGGTGGGCTTCTCATGCGTGGTGACAGATTGGTCCCCCCCAGTGACCTTAGGATCAGGATTGTTAAGGGTGCGCATGAGGGTCATCTCGGCAAAACGTTGACCAAAAGAAGGGTTAGAGAACATTACTGGTGGCCCAAGATGGATCGGGACATAGACACTGTTGTGGCAGAGTGCGTGGTCTGTTCTAGTGCAGAGAAGTGTTTGAAAACACGTTCTCCTCCCCTTCAACCTATCCCCTTCCCTGATAGGCCGTGGGAAAAAATAGGTATTGATCTGGTAGGTCCGTTCTATTTACTCCCTCCTTCCTCCAGATTTGCGATAGTTGCTGTCGACTATTATTCAAAATGGCCAGAGGTCCGTTTTGTAAGCGAGGCCAATTCCAAGAATGTCATTGACTTTTTGAAAGACCTGTTTTTGCGTGAGGGTTTTCCTTCCTCCATCGTAAGTGACAATGGTTCGCACTTCGTCAGTCAGGAGTTTGGTTCCTTTGCTGGTTTGAGTGGGATTGATCATCTGAGGAGTGCACTTTATCACCCTCAGACGAATGGTCTCGTTGAGCGTATGAACAGAGTGCTCAACAATTGCATTCAGTGGGCTATTGCTCAGCACTGTCATGTGCCCAACGCAGTTAGATCCATGTTGTGGTTCTATCGTACCACCCCTCACTCCTCCACCAAGGTTTCCCCTTTTGAATTGCTACGTGGGAGAAAACCGTGTTCGAAGGTTTGTCCTGGGTGGATGTCACGTTGGGTGAAAATGAATTCCATTGACAATGTGGATGAAGTTGCCAGGTCTAACGTTTTGCATGCCCAGTCCAAACAAAAGAATGTTTTTGACTCCAGGAAGAAAGTGATCTCTCAACCATTCGTGGTGGGTGAAAGAATTCGGATTAAATTGCCTACTCACTCCACCAAGGGTAGTCCCAAGTTTTCTGAACCTTTTGTCATTGACAAAGTTTGTGGCAATTCTGTGAGAGTTAACATGAAGAATTGGTGGAATGCTGCCAGGGTCGTTAAAGTGGGCAAACCTATTGTCCATCTCCAGTCTTCTCATGATGTTCCTGTGTTGCCTTCTACTCCTTCTGTCCCTGTCCTACCTCGTAGGAGCTCTCGCACTCGAGTCACTCCTGCTAGGTTTCGTTAACGTCCTTGCTCTCCTGTAGTTAAAGATTTTGCCTTCGTCCCCTGTTTTTCTCTCTTGCTCTCCCCTTGTCCTAGTTCTATTCTGCCCTTTCCTTTTTCTCCTTTTGTTTTGTAGTAGAGAGGATAATGTAGTGTTCCGTTAGGTTTACTGTCTAGTCTTTCCAGAACCCTTTACACTCTTTGTTCTTTCCCTTCTTCCCTTGAATTCTATTTGGAATGTATTTTGAATTGCCAACTGTCTTTACTGATGATCTGCTGGCTGTGTGAGCTGCTGCGCAGCACCTGTTCCAATAAACCTACTTTTCAACCTCACCGCCTATGAACCAATTTACTACAAAAAACATGGCAGTGCGCCTGTGTACCCACTTACCTAATGGAGTGCTTTCTTCCCATGCACTTGACATGTGCTTTTGAATGGCTTCAAGTTTGAAAGTCCTGAGCGTAGTGCCTACGGTGCCAACCTCCTCCTCCATTTTTCATTTCCACCTGCACGTTTTCTAGTGCAATATACTCCTGTCACAGGTCCATGGGCAATTGCTGTACATGATTTTTTTCTGCAGCTCACCAAGAGAGTGCTAGACTCTGTTGGCTGAATGTAGTCCACCCAAGGTGGCACTCCTTTTAACAAGGGCGATGAATATTTGTGCAGTACATCTGTTTTATTTGTACTCCAGTGTGGATGCTGACTCCTAGCTTTCCTACTATATTTCTTGTAGTGTTTAATAATCCTTATTTCCCCGATTGTAGGTGGTGTGCATGAGGCCGCTTGGATACAGGAGAGGTGGGGGCCCCATTTTATTAATATAGCCATTAAAAGTGTAGGGCAGTGTTTCTTAACCTGTGGTCCGGGCGGGGACCATGGAGGTCCGCGACGCATACTCAGGGGGTCTGTGACTGCTTAAAAAAATAAATACTATTAACAGAATAATAAAGTGTATGTAAATAAAGAAACTAAATCTAAAATTGAAAATGTTAAGTAAATATGAAGGAATTGCAATTTGAGGCTACAAATTAAGTTGGTGTCCTCAGATTGATTTGTGGGAACAGTGCATGTGCATCAAACAGAATATAGTATGGACGACGGGAGGCTTCAGTTGAATTGAAAAAAGGCCAATCCTTCCTATTAAATAGATTTTTTTTGTATGTGAATTAAATAAAATATTTCATCATCTGTGTATTTGTGTATTTGTTTTATGAAAGTTTGTTTCTGTGTGTTTGAGTATTGCTTTGTGGTTCAAATCCCTGCAATTGCTTAAGCTGGACCCCCCAACTCCCAGTAATGTCTGAGTGGGGGGTCCATGGATTCCAATGAGGATTCAGGGGTCCCCATAGTCCAGTAATGATTAAGTGGGGGTCTGCAGAAGTCAAAAGGCTAAGAATAACTGGCGTAGGGTCATTCATAGAGTTGATTGGTACCCAGTGCTGCTGCCCTCCATCACTGCATGTTTTCCTCAGTTGCTCTTCCGTGACTCCCCTCAATGCAGAAGACAATGTAAAGCTAAGTGCAGGCCTCTAATGTAAAGTTCTCAATCACTGAGGTGAGCAGTAAAGATCCACTTTTTTTTGGTGCAAAGATTTATGTAGCGCTGGCTAGACCTGGAGGTATCAGAGCGCTTTACACGAGGAACAGTGAGTTACAGGTTACATAATTACATAGACAGATATAGACATAGTAGAAAAAAACATGAGAATTACACAATAATGTGAGATTTTAGTGCGTAAACACGTCTTATGGGGAGTGAAAAGGTAGAGGGGGAATGGTAAACAGGGGTAAGGAATGCAGGTAGGAAACAAAACGGGGAGGCAAGGAAAACAATGTCCGATGTCCGCCTGGGTAGGTGCCGGCCGAGGGGTGAACCAGAGCCAAACTCCTCTACAGCTGCTATTGTAGGGTCCGACTGTGGCTTGAGAGATGCAATGCAAACAAAACTGAAGTGGGGGCTACTACCCCGGGACCCTGGAGACAGCGCCAGCACTAGTTGTGCAATCTGCAGACGAGCAGGTTCCCACTGCCAGACGCCCGTTGAAGCCCATATTAGGGTTTCAAGAGGTATTATGAACCTCAAATTAGAGTGTACAATACACAGTCACTCCTTTTGGACAAGACCTAATTGCCCTTGTTCCACATTCTAGGTCCTGCAGAAAGCCCCATAACCCCTTAGGGGCAACACATAGGGCTGAAACATGTCGACCATTGAACTAGAACATTAAAGTGCAGGGGACTCATAACTGGTCCCTTCTTGTACACTTCTAACCATTTTTAATAGCCTCCCCATACACTTAACAGAATAAAGTCTATTCCTAGGCAGTATGAGGATCTTTTTAATCACATCACATTTTTAATCACATCACGTTTTTGCACCTATTTCTGATCGCTACTGTATAAACCAGTGATTCCCTCCAGGTGGAGGCAGCATACTAACAAGAGACCCGATGATGATGCTGTCACATACAAAATAACAGGTGGAGAATCAAGATAAACCGCCACACGACCTATCTACGTGAATGAGGGTTTTTTAAGTACTCTGTGAGTACTGACGGATAGAAAGATCTGGACCCTGGTAGCAGGTACAAGTGATCCATTCCCTCTTGATTATGAATGACTGACAGGAAGCTGAATGGATCATTGCTTCTTCTAACTCCCCCCCTTGATTTAGATACTGCACAGATTGCACAACTTCGACAAAGAGAGGCACCAACTTAGGATCCTTTCCCAACTCTTTCAACCTATTTGTCTGGAGAGCCAGAAGTCCAGCAACAGCAAGAAATGGCATTCACCCCAATCAACAATTCCAGTTCTAATGTAACCTGGTTGACATGGAACTGGGGCACTATAGAAGGAAATGCACGTTGACCGACTGGCTCCTGTGGATTAAAGGGCACTGGCAATACCAGTGATAAGAAGTGCCTGATTGTGCTCGAGTCCCACAGGCAGCGACAAAGTGCCCTTCCATTAGGGTCATAGAATGTTTAGTGTTCAATGTACCTGGCGACTTAATCAGAGACTAAGGGGCATATTATCAACGGCCAGCCATAATTATCGCTGACGGTGCATAGCGATAAATTTCTTATCGCAGGCCATCTCTGGAATTTATAGCCCTGGTAGCGCGTTATTAACAACGCGTTTCTCTGGGGCGATAAAAATTCCAGAGATAGCGAGGTTATCGCCGTTTGGCAGGGTACATCGCTGGTTTTCCAGCGATGTTCCCTACAAAACGACAATACCCTTGTTGATACAACCCTGTGGTCGTATCCGCAAGATCCACCCCCTATGTCAAACATAGGTAAGTCAGGATTTTAGCAGACGTTAGATTTCAGCCAAAACAGCAGTTTTCGCCAAAATCTAACATCTGCTAAAATCCTGTGGGCTGCCTTGTAAATATTGCGATGTGAACATCAGCGATATTTGCAAGGTAGTCCATCTGGGGTACGCCCAGTAACGCCCACTTAAAGGGTGCTAACATGCGATTATGCATGTTTGCACCCTCTTGTAAATAGGGCAATAGTTTTATCTCCGCTTTTTTTGGCTTTTTAAGCCAAAAAAGCAGAGATAAAGCCCTTGTAAATATGCCCCTAAGAGTGATGAAATGAGACTCCAGACACAGCGGTGAGGAGCAAATGCTTTATTCACCTATTGGCTCCAGCACCCGCCAGCAACTGCCAAAAGAACCCCAAGCAGGAAACTCTAAGAATTTAGGACTACCCAGATTCCATACCACCCACCATTCTAATCTGCCCCAGCCCATCATTTAACCCAACACATCCCATTCCTTCACAAAAATTAAATGAATGACCAATTTGAAGAAAACAACATATACAAACAAATCTAATGAAATATAAAGGAAATAACATGCAGAGAATATCATGAATTCAAGGATACTCACAGCTGAAATACAAAATATATATACTTAGGTATACAGAACTCAATACAGATATGGTTAATACATGATATACAGCCAGATTCATCAATGTCCAAATCTGCGATTTTTAAATTGCGAGAAAATGCGAATCGCAATTTAGAAATCGCAGAACGGCATTCATGAAGTTTTGCGATTCGCAAGCGGTCGCAATCGCCGATTGCGAGAAGCCAGAAATCGGTAAAAAATCGCAGATTCCGCCGATACCCCTGTTGAAATTGCGATTTCGCAAATAGCGATCTCGCTAACTGCGAGATCGCAAAAACGGGAAGTCGCATCCTGAGCACAGTGATGACATCACAACCAGGAAGTAGGCAGCTCCCACCCTCATTCAGCAGTGAGAGGCTGAAGTACAGGCAGCAGTTGCAGAGCTCCCCTCCAGCATTCCCACAGGACTACAGCAGGAGACACCACAGTGGCAAGCATGGCACAGGATGCAGCAGGAGCTTCCACCAGTGGGAGAAAGCGCAAAATAAAGTTTTCTGAGCAGGAGCTCGAACACCTAATTGAAGGAGTTTCCAAGGATCACAAGCGCCTATTTGGCAGTAACTCCCGAAGGGTACCAGAGGCGGACAAAAGGCGCATATGGCTGCGCATCCGCGCCAAAGTGAACGCCGTGGGGGTGACCCAGCGCTCGGTGGACGAGCTGAAAAAGCGCTGGTATGACTTAAGAGGGCGGGCAAAAGAAAAGATTGCTGAGAGGCTGGGGGAGCACTGTCCCACCGAACACCCCACTGGAGGACCAAGTGGAGGAGACCATCAACCCACAGGCCTGCGTGGGTGTGACCCAGCTTGACTCCTCCCGACCCACCCAAGACACACCAGGTAAGTGCCATGCGACTGCAACCCCCTGTCCCCTAACATCGTCCATGACTCCAGTGCATCCCATAACAAACCCCAATCATGCAGCCAAAGTACAGCTCCATAGCGCAATTGCATTGTGGGACATGTAGTCTGCCCACAATTACCATCCTGTACCATAGAGCCTGACATGTCCAGTGAGAGTCAATCCTGCTGCGAGACAGGGAATGGTAGACTGCATGCATGTAGCAAGCCTAACTGTGTACGGAACATGTCACTAATCAACGTCCACTTCACATCACAGGTGGCGCTGATGTCCCCAGCACAGACAGCGAGGCCCTGGTGATTGAGGAGAACACGGAGGACACGGAGGGGGATACACATCATACCCCACAGCCCGGACCATCAGGGCAAGCTGCCACAACAGCGGTCATCCCACCACCCGCCCCTGTGGCCCGTGCCACCCCCGTGACAACAGGCGCTGCTGTAGCACCACGCAGCACACAGCCACCAGTGGGGCCTGCAACACCAGCAGCAGGTCGCCAACAAACCCGCCGCCCTGCGGCTGTGAGGAGCCAGACGAGCGGTCTGGTCAGGGAGCCGTGCACCAACACATCCCGCGCTGGCAGGGGCAGAATTGTGCAAGCAGGTGGGCTCTCTATTGAGCGCAGGATGCTGAGTGTGCACCAGACCCAGGCCCGACACCTAGCCGCCATCCACCTCCAACTGGACAAGACGGCACGTAATGTGGCACATATGACAGCAGCTGTGGAGGCCAACACTCAGGCAATGTCCAGGCAGCGGAATGTCAATCGCCGCAGACACCGCCAACTATTGACCCGGCTGTCGGCGTACACGCGGTCAAATCACATTATTGGGAACGCCACCTCCCAGCTCTCGCGACGCTCCCTGGCCATGCAGGTCCAAATGGTGCAGTGCTGCCAGGATGTCGCAACAGCCCTGGAGAACATAGCAACAGCCATGCAGGGCATGCAGGCCACTGGCCATGGCCAGGCGGGGGGGGCAGACGACAACAGTGAGGCAACATCAAGCCACAGCAGCCAGTCCATACCACCGGTCGTAGCACCCCGCCGCAGCAGCAGGCCCTCTGCTGCCGCACGGCAGAATCTGGAGGAGGACGTTGAGAGGAGGTCAGGGGCAACTACCCAGAGACGCCACTGAACTGTTGTGCATTACAATGAGGCCACATGCTGACGCAACAAGCATGCCATACAGACTAACCTGGACATATGACGCAATATGTCAATCTTTTCACACTTTTCAGAATGCCATGTTTATTGTGCAGTAACAGTAACTAAAATTCTGAATAACGTAAAGTGCCTCATGTCATTATTAATGTTGTCATGCATGAGTTGAGTAATGGGTGTGGGGAGTGGGTGCCCTTGAAATAGTTCATGCAGATTTTGTTGGGGCACCTGTGTCCTTCTGCTGGATTCTCCCCGCGTGCGTGACGCACATGTGCAGGTGGCCGATTGTCCCCTTCTGACTCACTGCCAGAGATGTAAACAGGGATCCTGCGCTTGGTAGCAATGTTGTGAAGGATGGCACACACGACCACGATGCGGCAGCAGACCTCAGGATCGTATTTCATGGCCCCACCTGTTTTGTGCAGTATGCGGAACCTGCTTTTCAACAGGCCAAATGTCCTCTCAATACAGTACCTTGTGCGAATGTGTGATGCATTAAATCGCTGTTGTTGTGGAATTGCAGGGTTGAGGTATGGGGTGAGGAGGTACTCACGGAGAGCATAGCCGCTGTCACCTGTATGTAAGGAGCAGAGAGTGAGTGCCTGTTCTGCGCAGCTACATGATCTCAACGTACACATTTGGGGCATGTGTACTTACCCAGTAGGTGTCCTTCCCCAAAGTCTCCCCTGGCCAGTCGTGTGTGGATGCCGCTGTGCCTGAAGATGAAGGAGTCATGTGTGCTCCCTGGGTACTGTGCCACAATGTCCGTGATTATTGTTTTGGCATTGCACACCATCTGGATGTTGAGGGAGTGGTAGCATTTCCGGTTGCGGTACATGTACTCCGTCTCAGCAGGTGGGCAAATATGGACGTGCGAACAGTCAATACATCCAATGACGTGTGGGAATTGAGCTACATTGTAAAATTGCAGCTTTGTATCATTGAGGTCCTGTTGGCTGGTGGGGAATGATATATAGTGGTGTAGCCGGGTCAGCATTGCCTCCAGGAAACTCCTTAGGCAGCGGGACATGGTGGGCTGGGAAACCCCCCCTGCAACTGCGACCATCCCCTGGAAGCTCCCGGAGGCCAGGAGGTGCAGGCAGCACAATACCTGCACATGTGTGGGCACGGCATTGGTCCTCCTTGTAGGGTGCTGCATCAGGGGGTCTAGGTCCCGGATGAGCTTGATTATCATGGCCCCACTCAGGCGGTACTTGGCATAGATTTGCTCCCTGGTTTGGCCCAGAAGGGTGACCCGCTGGCGGAATATCCGCTCCTGTATCATCCGTCTGTTGCGTGCAGCTCTCTGCAGCCTACGCCGCCACACCAGCATGTAAAGTCCAGGCATTGTGAGAATCACCAGGCTCCAGCTGCATGTCCTCAAATGTGTTTGATCAGCCCTGCACCTGTTGGGAGTGACCTAACTGTTTTTTGAATATTTTTTTTTCAGTACTGGTTACCACCTGATTTGAGTTCTTCTTAAATTGCGCGTCGCAAATAGCGATTTTCACGTTTTTCGCTTTTAGCGATTTTTCATGAATGGCTTTTTTGCGAATTTGCTATTAAATTTGCAGAATCCATGGTTCCTCGCAATTTCCGATTCGCAAATGCCCATCCTCCAGGATTCTGCGAATTTAATAGCGATTTCGCTATTTTTAAATTGCGAATTCGCTATTTTGGTTGTTTGGGTTTCTTGAATTCCTTCCCTTCAAATTGCGAGCGGAATTGCGAATTCGCAGCTATTGCGAGCGCAATTTCCTTTCATGAATCTAGCTGATAATCCCTAAACTTCACAGTACTTTATCTTACTCTACATAGAACCCTCTTATTAGAAACAAACACAGAGTCAGATTGTACCCCCATTTTGCCACCTACATATTACTCAGCTTTGGATTCAGACATCACCGAGAAAAAACAATTGTTCCACGTTTTGCTGTTTTGTAACACTACCGCATGATCTTTCACTTCCTTCACACAAATGGGTGCAGACAACCGTGACAAACTCATGGGAACAGAACCAGGCCTCTTGTTCCTTACCAATCGAAATAGGTACAATTTTGTGTTGATTATCCACAGTACTACATGTCTTTGGTACCACAGTTTTTACATCCACTACTCCTGCCATTTTTTCTGAATCAATGGCTTTCCTGGACATCCAATCTTTCTTTAGATCCTGCAATCCTACCTTTTAGTAATGTAAACAGGGATATTCTTGTACTTATGTGAGGGGCTGTTCTGACGGCCCAGTGCCTACCCTCAATAGCCTCCTTCTAATGCAACCCATTGATAAGAGCCAATTGCAACCAGTCCTTAGTGACTCGGTTTACTCTTTCGACTAATCCTTTACTATGGGGATGGTATAGTGAAGTTAGAATGTGTTTTATGCCAGATTTGTTCAGGAACTGGTCAATTTCCCTGCATACAATTTGAGTGCTATTATCGGTCACTATTTTTTCAAGGAATCCATCTCTGAAGAATACTTGCCTGAAGAATTTAGTTTAATGCTGGCTTCTGAATTTATGTTGTCCACAAACATCACTTCAGGCCACTTAGTCAAAAAGTCTGCGAAAATTAAAGCATACTCTGGTGTGCCACCTGTAACTCCAAAGGGTCCAGCCATATTTATTTATTTATTTTATTTGTAGGTTTGTAACGTGCTCAAATCGACTCCCGGAGGAGTATCTCTGCGCCTGTGACCTAGAGAGCGCTGTCAGCAAGTCCTAAGGGGAAAGATTATGACTGAAACAAAAAGGTCTTAAGTTGTTTCCTAAAACTCAAGTGTTCTGTGCATTTCCTAAGTGGCAGGGGTAATCCATTCCACAGGGTGGGACCGGCTATGGACAAAGCCCTACCACCCTGCCTTACTTTATTGGCGGCTGGCACTGTTAGGAGCAGCTGGTTACTGGACCTGAGAGATCGCACCGGAGTATAAGGTACAAATTTGTCTATCCAGTATGTTGGCCCTAATCCATTTAGACTCTTATGGATAAGGCAACAGGTCTTGAATATCACCCTTTTCCGAACAGGGAGCCAGTGTAGCTTATCCAAGAGTGGTTTGGATGGCGTTCTTGGGGGGGCATTTAGTACCAGCCTTGCTGCTGTATTCTGCACAACTTGGAGTTTGGCTTTAACTCCTTCGTTGGCTGACAGCAAGAGCCCATTGCAATAGTCTAATCGACTGAGAACCAGAGCCTGCACCAAGGTTTTCCTGGTGGCATCTGGTAGCAAGGGGAAAACTTTTCGAAGGAGGCCGATCACATGAAAACAAGTGCCCACCACTGAGTTGCCATGCTGCTTCAGAGAAAGATCTCGATCCAGGCGTACCCCCAGGGTTTTCACGACCAGTTTGGGTTCAGGCACTGGCCCAAGATCTTGCGGCCACCAATCCGGGGTCAACAGGATCTTAGCTTCTCCAAGGAGCAGGACCTCTGTCTTCCCTACGTTGCATTGAAGGCAGTTTGATGACATCCATTTGGCTACTGCCTTCATGCCATTGGAAAAGGAGACCTTCACTTCGTCCGTAAGATGTCTAAAAGGATACAGTAGCTGGGTATCATCCGCGTAAGATACGGGGATGAAACCAAACTCTCTCAGGATGTTTGCTAGGGGGGGCCACATAGATGTTAAAAAGAGTCAGGCTCAAACAAGAGCCCTGTGGCACCCCCTTGGCAATCTCCATTTCAGCGGAACGAAATGTACCCATGCTAACCATTTGGGTCCAGTTAGATAGAAAGCTTTTTAGCCAAGCTAGAACCATGTTCTTTAGCCCAATGTCAGCAGATCGTTCGAGTAAGATACTGTGAGAAACAGTATCGAACGCTGCTGACAGATCTAGCAGCACCAGAACAACGGAAAAGCCTCCATCTTGGTATCTATGAAGGTCATCTGTTACTGATAGTAACGCGGTCTCCGTACCATGTTTGGGCCTAAAGCCAAACTGAGAATGATCCAAGCAATTGGTCTGCTCAAGAAAGTTAGATAAGTGCCTATTCACATACTTTTCCGCTAATTTTCCCATAAAAGGGAGTAGAGATATCGGTCTTAGATTAGACAGATCTGTCCATGGAATAGTAGGGTTTTTCCTGATCGGTCTAACCGACGCTCTTTTCCATTCTCTGGGCACCTGACCATTTGCCAATGAGAGGTTCACTATTCTCTGGATCCCTGGGCCCAATATGTTCCCAACAGTTGGCATTATTCTTGCTGGAATGATGTCCAGTGGGCTCCCACTCTTAATTTGATTAATATAACAGTCTACCTCGTCTAAAGAGATAGGAGGGAATGTGCTAAGGGAACATGAGCGGGGATTAGTTGGAACCTGTGGTATTACCACGCCTCCTGTGGCGGATAAATTAGCATTAGTAATGTTATCATAGATCCTGTCGATCTTACTGGTAAAGAACTGTGATACTTCGTCACATAATTGCTGTGACATCAGCTCTGGACTTTCACAAGCTACTGGCTTGACAAAGGACTGCAGAATTTGGTACAGCTCCCTAGGGGCATTTCCTGTGGCTGACAGGAGGGACGCAATATGAGTCTTGCGTGCCAATCGAATGGCTTTATGGTAGATGGAGAGGGCCGACCAATAAAGATTCCTGTCATCCTCACTATGGGATGTTCTCCATACTTTTTCCAATTTCCTGGCTGCCTGTTTTAAGGAGCGTAAATGCTCCGAAAACCACACTTCCTGCTTCTGAGCAGGGCGTGATTTAAACGTTTTCGTGGGGGCAATTGTATCCACTGCTATCTGTATGGCTTGGTCGACTTTGGCTAGAGCACTGTCCACTCCGTCCGTTGAGCAGATAAAGGGCTCAATAAACCCTTCCTGGAAGACATCCGGAGTGACCTTATGCCATTGTCTCCGTCTGCTGGGTAGTGTCATTATTTGTTTTGGGAGTTTCTCAGGCCTGGGTGTATGGAATTCCATAATGTAGTGATCTGTCCAGCTCACTTGTATGGAAGGAGAGCAATTAATGTCGTTTGGTGTGGTCGAAAAAATGAGATCCAAAGTATGCCCTGCCTGATGCGTTGGTCCACTGTTGATCTGTGTGAGACCTAGCAATGCCAGGTAAGTCAGCAGGGATTGCACCTCGCCACATTCTTTTATTTCGCTATGGACATTAAAATCTCCAAGGAGTAAAAAATCACTTTCCGGGTTAACATGGCTGGCCAGTGCTTCCAACAATGTGATGGAGAAATTGGCGCATGAGCCAGGGGGGCGATAAACTAATGCCCCTTTACGGCTCACTCTGCATGATATTTGAATCTTAAAAATTAGTATTTCCAGCTCTGGGGTACTACGTTCCTCTAGAATGGATAGTCGTAACTCATTCCTATACACAAATGCTATGCCTCCACCCATTTTGACTGGGCGATCTAACCTAGCTATATGGTAGCCTTGTGGGATCCCTAAGGTGATAGCTGGGACAGTGTGGGGCTGTAACCATGTTTCGGTTAGAAAACATAAGTCTGGTTGTGTTGATGAGCTAAGATCCCAGACTTCCGCGTGATGTTTGGGCAGTGATCTTATATTACACAGTAAATTCCTGTAACCCAGTCTCAGATCAGGCCCTGTCTTCCCTATAATGGATTGGCATTGTCCATAATCTTTCTCCTCAGCAGTAGCTTGAAAGTGGCAAGTTCGGCATGAGAACGGGCCTATTGGAGGATCTCCCAGCTCCCCTGGACATCCCAACTGGACGGGAGCCCATAAGCTTAGTAGTTCTCGTGATGAGTAACTTACCCGAGGGATGGTGGTCGAGCTATAGATACCACATAAAGGGGGCATACCCCTGGCCCCGTCCTGTCACGGACGGGCGCAGACGGGCCACTCTTTGGCTCCTCTTAGGCAACTTCTTAGGCACACCCCTGCGCGCGACCGCTGCACGCTCACTGTAGGGGAAGGGCTTTGTAGCCCCTGCTGTTGTGGAAGCTAGAGCGCTAACCGCTCATGAGGCGGAAGTGTCTCTGGCTCTGCCTGTCTGCCCTCCGCTCAACGGTGCTAATCACCGAGTCGGACCGAGGCGTGCAGGCGAGTAATCGAGCACAGAGCGTCCCTGAAAATCGATGTGAGTAAGTGAATTAAAAATCACATTAATCATACAAAATTTGCTAATATTAAAATCGTATCCGTTTTGTGAAATGAAACAATAAAATATCACAACTGCTTCAGCAGTCAAATTCGATTCCTCTCAGACTTTTCTAAGGACAACGCTAGCTAGCATCTGAAGCGTGTCAGGGAAGACTCTGCCACCGTCCACCCCTTACCGCCGAGAGCAGCTGCTCCTTGCTGCCTTTGTAGCCCTTGCTGTTTTGGAAGCTAGAGCGCTAACCGCTCGTGAGGCGGAAGTGTCTCTGGCTCTGCCTGTCCGCCCTCCACTCAACGGTGCTAATCACCGAGTCGGACCGAGGCGTGCAGGCGAGTAATCGAGCACAGAGCGTCCCTGAAGATCGGTGTGAGTAAGTGAATTAAAAATCACATTAATCATACAAAATTTGCTAATATTAAAATCGTATCCGTTTTGTGAAATGAAACATTAAAATATCACTCCTGCTTCAGCAGTCAAATTCGATTCCTCTCAGACTTTTCTAAGGACAACGCTAGCTAGCATCTGAAGCGTGTCAGGGAAGACTCTGCCACCGTCCGTCCCATATCAAATGTCACTTTACACTAAGGTGTGTTTTTAACCATGACAGAGTTGATAGGGGAGGAATATGTCACTTGCGATTTGTCCCTGAGGAAACACATGCAACATTCCAGAACATAATGTTTAATAGCTTTGTCCACACCAGGCCACCAAAAATCCTCCCTTACTCTACGCTTTATAGCACGAATCCCAAGATGACTGTCATGGGCTGAATCCAAAACTCTTCTGCAAAGGCTCCCCAGGATGACCAAGTGTCTACCTCTGCTCATAATGCCCTCAACAGTGGATAGTTCCTGTTCTACTCCCCTGTAAGGAATCAATGCTGTAGGGGTATCTTTGTTGTTGGGCTAACACTCCAAAACAAAGTTTGCCACGTCCCGAACCCCCCTATCATCTGACATTGGCTCCAGCCACTCCTGCTCTGATAGAGCTCCTCTCATAGTGTTATCAACTGAACATACAGCACATAGCATCTCAAGCTCATCCAACGTTTTTGTCACATTCCTCACTCTCCTCTAGTGGTAATATATACAATCACCCAAATATTGCTTGGTCCCTGCCACATATTCCAACTTTGCAATCTGTATTGCCATATGGCTATACGCAGAGTAGCTCTTCCAACCCCTTTTGTGGTGAAACGATCCACCAACGGGTTGAGATCCGTCCTAGAAACAAATTTATTTCTCCACAAATTGTTTTCAAAATGTTGCACTCCCGAGCACAAAACCAAAGCTTCATTCTCTATTGTTGGATATCTGATTTCAGCTCCCCTTAAAGTTCTGGAAGAGAAACCTATGGTTGCCTCACACCCATTACCCCTTTTTTGCATAAGCATTGGTCCGAGTCCTAGATTGTTCGCATAGGTGGAGATGATACACAAATCATTTATGTCAAACGGTTTAAATGGATCTGCTCACACAATCTCCTTCTTGATTAATTCAACATTCATCTGAAATTCCTCTACCCACATATACCTCATATTTTTTTAGAAGCTTACAAAGGCACATTGTTTTGCAGAGAAGGTATTAACACATTTGGCATAGTGCTCCACTGAACCGAGGAATGAGAGGAGCTGGTCTTTGTCTTTGGGTTTTGGGGCACCTTGGATAACTTCTAGCATCTTCACTTTGGGCTCAACTCCCCTACTAGATACATGGTGACCCAAATAATCCACCCCTTCTTTGAAAAACTTGCATTTTTCTTATCCTAAAGTCCATCCACTAGACCTCACAATTACCAACACTCGCCTGACTCTGTCATCATGTTTGGACTCTGTCTTGCCAAATATCAAGATGTTGTCTCGGAAGAATGCGACAGCCTTGATGTTTTTAAATAAATTGCTCATCTATCACTGGAACACGGCTGATGCCAATGTCAGTCATAACAAATGCTGTGAGGTGTCTAAAATCCCTACTCATTTCAATCTGATGGCAGGCTGAAGAGACACCTAAAGAAGTGAAGAAGCCAGCACCAACAAAAGTCGCAAGCATTTCATTGATGTTAGGCATGGGTTAGTGATCCATCCAAATATTTAAATTTAGATCTCACAGACTCACACAAGGGGGTCGATTCCGATCCGGTAAAAAAAAACGTCCGTACGTATCGTATCCGGAGCCCTCTCCGTACGACTCGTACACACGCTGTACGACCTGACGAGTACGATCCGGACCGGGGCATCAGGACGCGATCCGTAAGGTCCACGTCAGGTAAGGGCGATTCGTACGGGAAAGCGCACAATCATATACACACCGTACGGTGCGTACCCCCCATGATCGCAGGGGTACGCCCCATATACCCAGCATACATGGGGTACGGTGCATACCCCAGCGATCATGGGGGGTATGCACCGTACCCCATGTACGCTGGGTATACGCTGCGTACCCCTGGGATCATGGCGGGTATGCACCGTACCCTGGGGGGGCCGTTCCGTACCTGTTTCGGCGCAAACTCTGCTTTTACGGCTGTTTTCAGCTCCTGTAAAAAAAGGGTCATACGGTGCGTACCCGACACGCATCGTACTTGCTGGGTCGTATAAACCAGCCGCGAGCTGTACAGATGTCACGTACAGCGGGTTCTGACGGAGACTCGTACGGGGATTCGAGTCGTATGGTCTCTGTACGATTCGTACGGAGTCCGGCTCCTGGTACGAATCGTACTTCGACTTTACGTACGCGGAATGTTGCAGGGTACGTTTCGTACGGGAAAAGCGCTCCGAACGGCTATTCGGAGCGGTTTTTCCCGATTCGGAATCGACCCGTATCAGAGACTCGTCAGCTTCATGCCCTAGAACTATGTGGGCCAACCATTCTGACCCCTCAATGAGCTCGATTATACCAATAGAACACAATCTCTCTGAGAAAAAGAGGTGTGGCACGGTGGCCAGTGCGACTGATTCCGGAACCCGGGGGCTCACGGTTCGATCCCCGGTGACGGTGGCAGATCAGCCCAGCACCATGTGACTCTGGGCAATCGCTTGCTTAATCTTCCCGACGGCCCCCAGTGCCTTGACACCTTCGGGTAATTGTTCGTGCTTTACAAATACTTTACATTTACATGAATTCAAGTTTCAATTTACCCCACACGCTTAATGGCACTTTGCATACCTAATAAGCCACCACTTGTGCATCGTGTTTAAGAATAATGTGATTCTGGAAACCCTTGAGTTTTCCCAATCCCTTGTTAAATACCCCAGGATAATCCCTGGACCAACTCATCAGCTGTTAACTGAGAAACCAGGCTTGAATTGGGGAGGATTGCCGTTTGTTGTGCACAACAGACACCCTTTGTTTTTTGTCTAGATAATACCATACAAGGATTATTGGCGTCGAAAACAATTCCAAGTTCTCCTTGCGTATCCCAATCTAACAAATGTGCACCTTTCTTGAAAATGTATTCTGGTCCTGTAGCAAAGTTTCCATCAAATTCCAAGTTTGCATAAAATGTACTCATGATCTCCACCCACTTGCCCTCATACGAGAAACTTTATATGCATGATTGGTGCACTTGAATGTCCCCGGACCCACTAAAATCCTTCACATTAATTAGCGTGAAAGGGGAACCAGAATCTTCCATGAATTTAACATCCCTATTATTTACAGCGATCACGCAAGATGATGGTTTTCTTTTGCGTGACCTAATCATGGATGATATCCCCACCACTCCACTCTTTTGCTGACATATTTGTAGAAGACGCTGACATAAGGAACATAACATTAGGAAAACTTTCCTCTCCTCATCCGAGTTACTAAAATCTCCCTCAACGGTTTTAACAGTCTGCAAAGGAGTGGTTTTCTGTCCTGAACTAGCTTTGCATACATGTGCAAAATGCCCTTTCTTGCCACATTTCAAACAAATTTGGTTCACAGCAGAACAAAAGTTAGTATTTCCAACATGAGACTTGCTATCACAATGTAAACATAAAATCTAATTCTTCTTGCTTCTTGTCTTAGATAATAAGGCCTCAGAATTGCGCAAAATATTGGTATTTATTCCTTCCTTAGGTTGTTTAGGATTGTGTTTCATGTTGAGTTGTTTTACTTCACTAGGCTTCACACACTCATTCATCTCCTTTATGAAAAACTGAGACTGCTCAATGCTTCTGGTGAGATTTAGAGCTGTCTCCAAATTAGGGTCCTCTGAGGATAATAGCTTCTCCTGAACTTTCCTGTTGCTTATTCTTTCAATTAACTGATCTCAGATGATTTTGTCTCGAAATCCCCTGTTGTTGCATGTAGCTGCAAGTGTCCAGAGGGCGGCGACAATATCGCCAATTGATTCCTCAGGAATTTGGAAATGTTGAAGAAATTTGTGGCATAAACTGTCCTTCCATTAGGGCCATGGGATGACTAGGGCCCAATGCACCCTACAACTTAATCAATGCCCAAGAGTGGTAAAAAAAAGTGGGGTTCTAAATAATGTGAAATTTGACTTGCAGTTTTTTCACTGACAGCACTGGTGTTTCTGGTCTTCTGGTCACCCAGAGGAGTGTCTTGCAAGTTCCATGGAAAGTTGGGTTGACACGACAGCAACCGGACAGCAGAGTACAATGTAGAACAAAGCATTTCAAACTTGGACTTCTTCGTACTATGACTAATTGAAGCCATTAGTTTCAGGAAGAAAACATGGACAAGCCGTATAATGAGTCCTTTCCAAGATGGTTACGCATCCAGGGAAACCAATTTGAGATTTCCAATCCATAATGGAAGAGGAGGTTTCCTGCGATGTCAGTTCCTGTTTGAATCATATATAAAAAGGAGTCATCTACATGTGATAGTTGAGTCGCAACAGCTTCAATTCATTTTTTGTGGCCATTGCTATTATTTTTTAACGCTGATTTTTGATGTGCTGTAACACTTTATTCTGCTGGATTTCACCTAGATTTATCTTGCTTGGCTCTTCCTTCTCCATCATGTCATGGGTAGCTTGTTTTCTTCTCTCTACATGATCTTTTCATCTACACTCAAGAGCTACAAGATTCCCAAGGTGGATTTTTAAAATGTGCGGTTTTTCCTTCTCTTTGGGATCATCTTAAGGAGATACTTGACACTTTTCATGTGTACTTTTTAGTTCTAATTTACCCCCAGATTCATCATGCTCCTCTTTTGCGAGTCCTTAATAGCGATTATTAAGGAATCGCTATTAAAGACTCCCAAAACGGGATGCATGTAGAAATCGCAAAATTTATAGCGATTTCTACATCCTCCTTATTTGCGATTCGCTAATTGCTAATCGCAAATAAGGAATGACTCCCCATTCATTCCTATGGGCCCAAAGGCCCATAGGAATGAATGGGGAGTCAATCCTTATTTGCGATTCGCAATTAGCGAATCGCAAATAAGGAAGCGATTTCAAGGGTGCCAGGGTGTCCAAAGGACACCCTGTAGCACCCCTGAAATGGTGATTTACACTGGTGTTGCACACACACATGTCCAAAGGACATGTGTGTGTGTAACATCCAACTTAGAAAAATGCACTAAAGTGCATTTTTCTAAGTTTTCGCTATTTACCACGAAGTCAGACTTCGCGGTAAATAGCGGCCAAAAATTGCAAATTCGCAAGTCTAAAATGGTTCATGAATTGCATTTAAGGAATCTCAAATAGAGATTCCTTAAATGCAATTCTTTGCAATTTAGCGATTTCAAAATTTGCGATTTTTGCCTTTGGGATGATGAATCCCAAATGCAAAAAAAGTGCTCGCAAAGGGCCAGATTCGCAGAATCTGGCCCTTTGCGAGCAGATTTTTCACTCATGAATCTGGCTGTTAGTCAAGATCTTTTGTTTTTAATCAAAATATAAACATTATTCATACTTACATACAGGGGCTTTCAGTCTATCACCTTTTCATCCATTGGTTTGCTGTACTGGCCTTCATATTGTGCTTCTACCCATCACATTATACAGCATGGCTCACAAGGCCCGCCTACTTCAGCCATTGGTCTACCTCACGGTGAGTGATGGCATTCTGCTGTTGCACAATGTGTACATCCACATGGTAAGTAGTCCCCGTCAGACCTAGGGACTATTGGTGCAATATGTGCTTTTACATAAAAATATATAGAATTTGACATTTAGATTTGTTTTACTTAAGTGAGGGCCCCCAGTACCCCGGACCCTGCTACAGGGCCCCTAGTGCATCAAGTGTCATTGTACAGAACACATTTGAAAACACAAAAGGCCAGTAGCCAGTGCCAGACCCATTGGCTTGCCACTTGATTGTTTAGAGCAGGGTGGGACCGTGGTCACAAGGAGAAGATACCCTTTCCCAACAAAATGAAAGAGTTCAGTTCAACAGACCTTCTCAGCGTCCATCTCTTGACATTTATGCTTTATTATTTTACGCTTCTGCACACTCAGCTTACATGCATCATACACACTAAACATAGCATAACTAACATTTCTATACTAAAACATTAACAGAAAACTAACCAGGCCTAAAAAAGACACAAGTAAAATGTGGCACAAGCACAAAGACTAGTTTGTCGTGGGTTTATTTCTGCCAGCATATTTCCAGGTGGAAGAAGATTTTCTATTTTAGTAGAACTATGTGAAAAATGGTTTGCTGAGTCCTGGAGAAGAGCTGCTCGGTATAACAGCACCTTGTAAAAATCTGGGCGAGGTTTAGCAAATGTGCACCCTGCAGGCAACTGTGCTCCACACTGGGGTGTGAATCTTTCCATAAATGTTTGATGCCAGTCCTGTGCCTACTCGTTGCCTCTCTGCCCCCAGCTAAGTCCCAGGTTTGGCAGCTGTGATTGGCTTCCCTCATGAGCAGTCAGTGTCTTGATGACAGTACTGTCTTGGAATCCACGGTGACTCACCAGCACCAGTTGGTTGTCAGTTCTTCCCATGCTCCTGACAAACCAAGAAGTGTGCATTAGCTATCAGTCATAGCAAGAAATACATTCAGCATATGCTGGAGCACTCAGTACTGCCTTAAGGATTTTGGGGGTCCGGGGATGACATATTTGGGGGCTCCTTGTACAGAATATATTTGTTATGTTATGTTATGTTATGTTATGTTATGTTACGTTGTTTTTGTATAGCGTACGGCTACTCGAACTGGAGTGTCCCGACGCTTTTTCCACCAACGGCTGATAAAAGGTAACATAACACAGTAAAAACAGAGAGAAAAAAATAAACCATTTAATAAGGAAAACAGACTAAGAATTAAAAAGCCACGTCTTCAGGCTCCTCCTGAACTGAAACAAATTGGAAACACTGCGCAAGGAAAGCGGAAGCGAATTCCACACCTGGGGAGCTCGACAGCTAAAGGATCTCCCTCCAGCACGAGCCTTCCTTACCCGTGGAACCACAGCTTTGAAAAGGGTTTCCGAGCGGAGAGAACGAGCTGGAAGATAAAAGTTCAGCCTCCGCTGCAGATATCCCGCCCCTGAGCCATGCAGAGCTTTATGCATCAGGGTCAGGGACTTGAACAGAATCCGTTTCCTAATAGGGAGCCAGTGAAGCTTCTGAAGCAACCCCGAGGCACGAGCTCGCCTACCAAGACCAAAGATTGCCCGGGCAGCAGAGTTCTGCACCACCTGGAGGCGCTGGATCAAGTAATCGGGGAGGCCAAGAAAGAGAGCGTTGACATAATCCAGCCTCGAACCGATAAGAGCCTGAACGGTAATCCTCCTGTGCTCCTCCGATAACAAAGGCAAAAATTTGCGGAGCATCTTCAGGATTCCGTAACAGGTACCGGCCAGGCCAATAATGTGGGTTCTCAATGCCAACTGGTTGTCTAACTTGACGCCCAAATTTTTAGCAACCTGGGAGGACTGAGCGGGAGGACTCATGTCGGACGGCCACCAATGCTGCCAATCCGTCTCGACGACGCAACCAAAAAATAAAATCTCAGACTTGCCCGGGTTGGCCCTCAGACTGTTCCGTTGGAACCAGTCGAAGACCAGCGCAAGGCAGTCCCGGATTCTCTCTCCATCAAACTCATGATCTTTTCGGCAGGTGAAGAGGAGTTGCGTATCGTCGGCATAGGAGATGATCTGGGCCCCATGCGCCTCCACCAAGTCCGCCAAAGGGGACATAAAGATGTTGAATAACGTGGGGCTCAACACAGAACCCTGTGGAACCCCGACTCCCAATGGCGGCATCTCGGCGGCGCTCTGAGAGGCCCAGACCGTCTGGCGGCGGTCTTCGAGGAAGGAGGTAAACCACCTGAGCACCGTCCCCCTGAGGCCGATGTCATAAAGCCTCGCTAGAAGCGCCTTATGGGGGACGGTGTCGAAAGCCGCCGACAGATCCAACATGATCAGCATGGCCCTACCGCCGACATCCAAGGTCTCCCTAATAATCTCAGTTACCTCCAAGAGGGCTGTTTCCGTGCTGAAATTAGGACGGAAACCCGACTGCGAAGAGTGGAGCAGATTGTTAGCTTCCAAAAAGCTCGACAGGACACCGTGGGCATGTTTCTCCGTGATCTTTGCCAGTGCAGGTAAAAGCGAGATGGGCCTGTAGTTCGCCAAAATATTTGCATGTATTGCCCGTTTCTTGCAAGTTCAAGCCTCCATGATGCCAAAAATATTAAATTATCTGTTAAAGTTTAGCAAGATTATGCAAAAGCAATTGAAATATGTCTTGCTCTGGATCCCAAAAATCCTTAAACTGAAGCAGGGCAAAGAGAACGAGAGGGAATGAGAGGTAGGCAGAATCATTTATATCGGCAAATAGGATAGACAGTGGCCAAATAGAGAAAAACTTTCTTTACCAGGGGGCACCTTGGAAGGTGGGGGCCATGGGCAATTGCACACTTTGCCCATGCCTTAAAACATCTCTGGGAGCACCTGCAAAGCCATTCACTGGAAGAAGCACACAGACCTGTTTAATCTTGCCACCATCTCTGGGGGCCAAATTGAACTCAGAAGTGGGGGTACTTAAGTACTAAATTCAAAACACTTCCTGCCCAAAACCCAGTCGTGGCCGGCATGACTCGCGTGTGATAAGGGGGGTGGGGGGTGTCACGCAGGGGTTATCGTGTGGGGGAGGGAGGGGTTAGTTAAATAAAATCGTACCTTCCCAGGTCCCGCGCCATCTCAGCTCCTGGCCGGGTCCCGCATTTTCCTGCTCTCCTACCTCCAACAGGAACAGGAAGCAGACAGCCTCCCTCCCCTCCCCTAAGCCAATCACAATGCTGCAATGCCAGCGTTGTGATTGGTGAGGATGCCGACCAGTCAGACGTCTATGAGGAGGCCATTTTTAGGTCTCGCCTGTCGATGCGCATGCGCATCGAGCAAGGCGAGAGTATAGGCACTTATCCGCTCTTTATCCACACTGCAAGGAATCGTGGCGATTCCTTGCAGTGCACGAGAAATTTAAGCTCAATGCGCATGCGCATTGAGCTTAAATGCGCGTGCACATGCCCCCAGCCGCCTACTCTCTCTCTCAGCCTTCCCACAACTCCGCCCCCTCACTACTTGATTGCACGGCCGCTAGGCCGTGCCTCCCCTACTCTCCTCCCCCCTCCTCCTCCTACTCTCCTCCCCTGCCTGCCTGCCTGTCGTGTCGCACCTCTCCCCTCTCCGCCCCCTCCCCTGCCCGCCGTGTTACGGTGAAAGGCTTGTTATGCCCAGGCGCCTCTTTTACTGTTCCACCAGTCTGGACTGGGAGCGGGGATAAAAAGCGGCAGGCCCCGCAGTTCCTTATCTTACGAAAAGCGGGCTGGCAACTTCGATACCCCGCTCTCATTACCCTATCTGTCGCCATTTATTTCAAAGGGCACCATTGCGCATAAACATTGCGGGCATGTCATGAAACCATTACGACACACTTGTGAACTGGCTGGGACGCAGCAGCATTTCCCACCAAGCGTTTATCCAAAACCAGTTCATAGCGTGCATGATCTTGACTGCTGATCTCCGTCTATATGGAAGTCACGCTGTGGTTTTCACGTGATCAATGAGTATTGTGAAATAATCTTCAAACTGTATGTCTAATTCCCACAAGTCTTGATCAGTGAAGTCTACCTCGGGTGATCATTATTCACTGTGGTGTTTGTCACTGAAAGCGCCTCTGCTGTATACTGAACGGTTTAAATCGAGCTTCTCAGCAAGATTTCCTCTCCCTTCCTACATTAATGGAACCAGCATGCTTCACATTGCATCAACGCATCTTGAGGCAGCGTTTAAAAGATGGCATGTTGACTCTGCATCGGCCGCTAGGCCGTGCCTCCCCTACTCTCCTCCCCCCTCCTCCTCCTACTCTCCTCCCCTGCCTGCCTGCCTGTCGTGTCGCACCTCTCCCCTCTCCGCCCCCTCCCCTGCCCGCCGTGTTACGGTGAAAGGCTTGTTATGCCCAGGCGCCTCTTTTACTGTTCCACCAGTCTGGACTGGGAGCGGGGATAAAAAGCGGCAGGCCCCGCAGTTCCTTATCTTACGAAAAGCGGGCTGGCAACTTCGATACCCCGCTCTCATTACCCTATCTGTCGCCATTTATTTCAAAGGGCACCATTGCGCATAAACATTGCGGGCATGTCATGAAACCATTACGACACACTTGTGAACTGGCTGGGACGCAGCAGCATTTCCCACCAAGCGTTTATCCAAAACCAGTTCATAGCGTGCATGATCTTGACTGCTGATCTCCGTCTATATGGAAGTCACGCTGTGGTTTTCACGTGATCAATGAGTATTGTGAAATAATCTTCAAACTGTATGTCTAATTCCCACAAGTCTTGATCAGTGAAGTCTACCTCGGGTGATCATTATTCACTGTGGTGTTTGTCACTGAAAGCGCCTCTGCTGTATACTGAACGGTTTAAATCGAGCTTCTCATCAAGATTTCCTCTCCCTTCCTACATTACACCACGCCACGCAACGCCACTCATCCACGCAACGCCACTCATCCACGCAACGCCACTCACCCACACAACGCCACTCACCCACGCAACGCCACTCACCCACGCAACGCCACTCACCCACGCAACGCCACTCACCCACGCAACGCCACTCATCCACGCAACGCCACTCATCCACGCAACGCCACTCATCCACGCAACGCCACTCATCCACGCAACGCCACTCATCCACGCAACGCCACTCATCCACGCAACGCCACTCATCCACGCAACGCCACTCATCCACGCAACGCCACTCACCCACGCAACGCCACTCACCCACGCAACGCCACTCACCCACCGCCACTCACTCAATGCCACTCACCCACGCAACGCCACTCACCCACGCAATGCCACTCATCCACGCAACGCCACTCATCCACGCAACGCCACTCATCCACGCAACGCCACTCATCCACGCAACGCCACTCATCCACGCAACGCCACTCATCCACGCAACGCCACTCATCCACGCAACGCCACTCATCCATGCAACGCCACTCATCCACGCAACGCCACTCACCCACGCAACGCCACTCACCCACGCAACGCCACTCACCCACGCAACGCCACTCACCCACGCAACGCCACTCACCCACGCAACGCCACTCACCCACGCAACGCCACTCACCCACGCAACACCACTCACCCACGCAACGCCACTCACCCACGCAACGCCACTCACCCACGCAACGCCAAGTAACCAAAAACATTTCCATGACAAAAAGGAGTCTCTGGCCCTTAATCCACCCACCATATGCAAGCGTTTTCATCAGCATAGCGCCTGATTTGATCTCGCATGACAAGACTGCACGAATGACTGCTGACATCAAATAATTGTTTGCGGGTTTTTGTGATTGCGTGTGTATTTATACATGTATACACACACACACAAAATGTAAACACGTGTAAATACACATTACGTCCATAAGAATAATATATTGCCGTCACAGACATATGATATTCAATATCATATAATGTATTGGAGAACTGCATGCATGCTACTGTACCGGCATGTATGTGTGAACAAACACGTGAAAGTTCAAAGAAAAGTCTACATGCCAAGTTATGTACAATTTACAGCATTTGTATCTACTAGTGATTTTTAGTTAAAGCTTTTACAAATGTTTATTGCTTTTTTGATTTGTAATTCTTTAGCATTGGCTACAAAAAATAAAAATGCAAAAGATTTACAACAAAAAACCCATAAACAATTCTAAATGCACTAACTCTAATGCTGCGAGACCTATTGCATTTCCAATGCTTGTTTCATGTAGGCTTCATGCAGCCTACATGCAGAAAATGGAGAGTGCGCATGACTGGTTTGTCGACCCGGAGGACCACCAAACAGTCAGGGCCCACAGCATTGGCAAAGCAACTCCTCCCCTGCCCTCGAGCAGACCCTCCCACCCACAACCAAACTCTTCTGCTTTATCGCAGTGCGAGAAGCAGAAACATAAAATGGTAGTTTTACCATTTTATGTTTCTGCTTCTCGCACTGCGAAAAGCAGTGGGGCGACGCTTCTCCGCCCTAATGGAGGAGCCACCCCTGCCAAAACCTCTCATTCTCTAGAACCACAACCTTCTATTTGAAGTATGGGCCTGATTACGATGGCTGTGGGACTGCCACCATCAGGCTGTTGGTGCCACCGCCAAAGGCCCCTGCAGGACTGCCCGCCGCATTAGGATGCGGCGATCGGAGGCATGTGGTGGAGGTACCCGCCGCCTCACATCCAACGGACTCAAGGAGTCCGTCAGACCATTGGAGGGACTACAATCCCTACAATAGGGGCGATGCCTGCCCAGGCACCACTGGGAGGATTACAATATCCATTTTCATCTGCCATTTCATGGCGGTCTGCCAGCCATGAAAAGGCAACGGAAAGTAACTTTGGGTTCCCCTAGCGCCCCTCCCCTTGCTCCCTGGCCCTCCATTATGAGGTCTGGGTGGAACCTATGATGACCCCCTAAACATCTCTGCACTGTATGGCGGGCAACGCATGGTGCCTGTCACAAATTGTAGGGATGCTTTCAAACATGTCTTTTAGCATTGAGGCTGGTGGTGCAGCCCCTTTTCGGGCCGCATGTGTCCGACCGCCTCCACGGTGGTCGAATCGTAAATTGTCTGGCGGGATTCCTGACTCCCTGTCGGCCGGTCCAGTTCCCGACAAGATGGCTGTCGGACGCTCGTCCAACCTCCATCTTAATCAGGCCCTATGTTCCTCCTCCACCAACTGCGTATCAGAAGGAAACCCACTGCTTGTCTGCTTTTTTTTTTTTTTTTTTTAGGAAATTCCAAAAAGACTTAATTGTGCAACTCTTCTTGAAGTGATAATCTTATGTTTCACTCAAAGTCTGCTAAATTAGGTGCACCAAGTGGCTTGCTTTTTAATCAAGTTATATGTAACACTAACTTCACTTAGTTTCTGCCAGAGCCACTAAAATATTATCCTCTGGGACTACAATGCTTTATGACGTTCCCGTGTACCCAGTACAAGGCTACTCCTTGTGCAGTCTTCGGGCCACTTCTAGCCCACATAGCCTTTTGATGTGGCACCCTGGGGAAACACTACTGGGGTTCTGATTACTGTGATGAGATACCATATAGGGGTGTGGTGAGTCCTGAAGAATGCAGCAGACCATAATCCCTTGGCTGGGTCAGGACAGTGGTGGTGGAAGAGGAGGGGTTTTAAAACACCAGTCTCTTACACCTGGTACAATGCAAAAGTAGGTTTGTTGGGACATAAGATTGCTCCATGGCTTGGAAAAGTTGTGCAGCCATGCCCTGTGTGTTTTTTTTCTGATTGACCCTGTGCATTTCCTCAAGTGAGCTCTACAATCATGCAATTGTGCCATCATTTTACTCTGCTGCTTGTCACCAGAGCAGTGCTCTGATAACCTGGTGGACATACAATTTGTACCCCAATTTCTGATTGAGGTGGCTACAGACACCACAACCCACAGTGGTGATTGATCGATAGCTTAGTAAATAGTGGGATTGGTTTGGCCCACTCAGTGTATATTGCACAAAATGGTAGCGTTCCATTGGAAGGGTTGGTTACATTGGTGTTGGACATGCCAGTTTGCAGATTCACTTTTTTGGGTCACCCTCCCAAGTCCTCTTCTACCGAGTGGGTGAGGGGGATACTCAGCCCATTGTTTTGTCTGGAGTAGGTGTTCTTGTGCCTGAGGATAACCTGTTCATATCCCACTTCCTGAGTTGTTAATGATTTTCCTGGTAATAGAAACAAATCGCTGATTCTGAGTCAATTCCATAAAATCACTAGGCCTGGGCAGTAAATTCCGTTGCGCTCGTGGAATTTGCAGAATTTGGGTAATTTCGTGTTCCGCATAGAAAGCGCAATTGCCAAAAATTCCGCGATCCACTGCTTCGCAGAATTTTGTGCTTGTTCGCGCTTTCAAAATGTGTGTTTGCAAGATATTTCGCCCCGAGCACGCAAACAGCGTTCACGAACAGGAAAAAAGCATCGCGAATGGGGGGAAGAAACTCTTCGTGCTCGCGGAGATTTTTTACCATTTTGCGGAGCTTTGTGCAACTATGCAAATTCCGCCCACCCCTAAAAACCACTCTATCGAGTCTAAACTTGCCTCACTGGGATCATGACTGCAGCCCCAAGAAACATATGGAACAGGTGGAAGAGTGCATTTCTATAGAATTGAAGGAGCCCCTGGCTGCTGCAAGTAGGGGTCCGCGTTTCAGCTCCCCAAAATAGCCACATTGGAGTTCCAAAGGTAAATGAGCATTAAAGAGGATTTTGTTTCTTGTCCCATTTGTTGTCCAATCAAAGACTGAGGTCAAATGTCAGGCTGTGTCTTCTGACAAATTGCTGCTTATTCTTTTTACATGAAGAACAGCCTACTCTTCTTTTTCTGACTTCAAAGTGAAAGAATGTTGTAAAGAGATCTATGTGAGCATCTTGCAGGTGTGAAAGGAAAGACTCTAGGATGTGGTTTTGTTAATAAATTATCTATACAAATATTTCAAAATAAGCAGTTGGAAAGCACAAATGAAGAACTTTTTTTGTAATTCTGAAGTGTGATGGAAACAAAGGGCCTTATTTATGAAAAGTGACGCATCGCTGCGTGAAAACAGCGATGCGTCACTTTTCACTGCGCCCTCCTTGCGACACCAATGATGCTGATGCGTCATATTTACAGTATGACGCATCATGGGGCAAGGAGTTACAGATATGTCAGTATTTCTGACGTATCTGTATGGCGCAAAAGTGACGCATTGCTGGAGTGTGTCACAAAAGTGACGCAACTCCAGCAATGTGTCCTTTCACATGGGGCAAGCCCCAAGTGAAAGCGCCTGCTGTGAGGCAGGCATAAGAAATTTACGCATTTGTGTCCTAGAAGTGGCGCAGTGAAATCTTATAGATTTCACTGCGTCACTTCCATGACCCTTTCTTGTGTCAATACGCCCCCCTTGCATACATTATACCTGGCGCAGGTATA
Source organism: Lissotriton helveticus (assembly GCF_964261635.1). NCBI lineage: Eukaryota > Metazoa > Chordata > Amphibia > Caudata > Salamandridae > Lissotriton > Lissotriton helveticus. Next base: position 1,247,564,967 of record NC_136070.1, read on the forward strand.
ATATGGAGCAGGGTTTTACAAAGTGACGCATCTACCTAGAGGCGCATTTTTTACGCCACTGGTGCGTCACAAAAAGTGACGCAGCGGTGGCATAAAAGTGACGCACAGCCTCAAAAATGAGGCCCAAAGATTTTAAAGGGATTAAAATAAATCAGGACACTGTTCTTGGTGATGTGCAAATAACAAATTATGGATGAAACCCAATTTCCTCCTATTATTATCGTTTGAGCGCTACATAGGTATATCAGTAAAACTGTATGTGTAAATTAAGCGGTCATTTTAATGAAAAATATGCTGTCTGTAAATAGCAAAGTACTACTGATAGAGCGCGCGAGGCCACCCGACCAATAATTTCGCCGTTTTCCGGCTTCAGGGCCCATATACTTTCAAATCACCATATACATTGATCAGGTGACTTCACGAGCTCTACCAATTTGTGTGTGTTCCCTACTATTGTTTCTCAGTGCACCCGACTTACCATCCACCAACACGGGTACCTAATGACCACAATGAATCAGGGAGCTAGCTGTAAAGAAATGGCAACAAAATACAAACCCAACCAATAACATTCAAAATACTTTGTAAAATGACCTCGGACAACTGGAAGTTTTAAAATCTAAAGTTCGTTATTTTCATTCATAAGATATACAAGAATAAGGCATTCAATAACTAGTATAATGTAAATGATATAACTATAGAGAAATAAAGACAAGGTAATCATCGAAATACTGCTATGAAATGCAAATGAGAAAAATACTACACAATCTCAAAAAATGTTTAAGCATGGACAGACTATGCATGGGTAACTTATAGGAGGGCCTATAAAGAGTAACACGCTAAGCTTAAAGTGAAGGGACCTTTAAACAGTCTAGGTAAGGAGGTTCTAGACCATATCAGAAAATGACAAACTGCAATGCAAAATATAATTTCTAACAGGTGAGATGACATGGGAACACGTTTACGAGATAATTGCAAATGACTTTCAATGGTTTGCGGAAAGCATGGAAAATAACATATGCAAAGGTATCACTTTATTGAAGCAAAGGTAGAAATATAGAAAGGTGCGAGTTTAAAGAACTTAGAGCAGTATTTACCTACACTGGTGTGGAAACCAAACCCTGGCCACGGGTCAGTTAAGGACAGGAAACCCTCAAGGAAGGATACCCCTCAAAGGACAGCAGGTGCAGAATGGACACCCAGGACAGGACAGGATACCCTCGGATTTGGAATCAAGACAGGACCTCAGGACAGGACAGCAAACCCTCAGGACAGGACCGGAACCCACAGTTCGGAAGCAACGCCTGCGCTCCACCCTCTCTGCAGCTATCGATCAAGACCCCGATTGGGTCAGCGAACTCCCAGCAAAGTGCTTCGCCAGCACTTTAAGGTTTAGTAAAACCTTAGTCTATGGTCAAATTCGGACAGAGTGCTCCGCAGCTCTCTGTATCTTCAGTCACCTATTGAGTGCGTTGGGTCAGTGACGGGTCAGCTAAACCAGACAAGTCGGACGATTCCCTAGGTGAACCCAGGGTAGATATACTGTTTGGGGCAGTGTACCACCCCCCAAATGTTGCAAAGTGTCAGAATCCCTCAATTTGGATTGGTCCTAAGGTAGGATTTGGGTAACACACCAATCATAATACTCCATTTGTATGCCACATTAACATAATTTGGTACCGCCTAGCGAGATAGGGGTTCCCATGAGAGACTACACGGCAAACAGTAGCGCAACATTACAATGTAACATATAAGGAGCCACATTCGCTGTTCTCGCGGGGCAGAGGTGACTTTCTCAGGAACATCTTGCCCATCACTGCCAACTGGCTGTGTTCCATCAGTCAAGGTCCACTGTGCCGCAGAAAGTTGCGCAGGCGCAGAAGGGACCTCCAATATGGCTCTCCTCTCTCTCAGACCCCCATTTCCCGCGGTACATGAAAAGTAAGCGAAAACAAATTAATACATAATAATGTCATCATGAAAACACATCACAGGGTTTGTACTTCTAACTTATCATCAAGAAATATACTTATGCAATCTACATGTTAGCTACATAGAAACGATGACAAGAGCAAACTGCACGAGCAGTGTTAGCTATGTATTACGCATGCGCATGAATTTCCCTCCAATTCTGCAGACACGTCAGGACACGTGAGTGTGACTGACGCATGCGCAGTAACTAAATACAAGCGGCGGCCATTTAAAATGACTCGAGTAAATTATTTTAGTAAAACACATGTGCAAGCTTCGTGATCCTTATTCAAACTTAATATAAATGTTAGTAAGACGTACACTTATTACCTTGTTACACATAAATGAGGCTCATGATTTCAGCAAGTCGCAAAATATGCGAAGCTTTGCTTCATCAATCCCCTCTTTGATGATATTTACTATCATCACAAAATAAATGGAACCAGATGCCAACTTTCTTTCACACTTTATACAGCTCTATCTCTTCCAACAATCGCTCCAACTTTTCTCTCTCAGTTCTGGTAGGGTGAGAAGTCTTCACCTTTTTGTATATCTGATCATTCACTTCCTCCAATTCGATCTCATCCACACTCCGTTCCAACCCTCTTGCATTTACCTCATGCCTTTTGGTGCACTTGCGGCATTTACAACAGATAAAAATGAATAATATGATAAGACCTATAATTCCAATTGGCATCAGTATCTTGAACAATAAGCTTTTACCTACGCTAGCAAGCCAATGACCTACATTTGAGAGACCATCTACCAGTCTCTTCCAGGCACTATCAACCTCGAGTGGTTTGAGTTCCTTTGTCAAATTAGTAATGTTTTTCACATATCTTTTGATCTGTACACTTTTGTCCGGAATATAAGTGCAACAATGTTGCGCCTTCAACATCCGGCAGACTCCGCCCTCTTTTGCCAATAAGGTATCAAGAGCAAGTCGATTCTGCAAAACCATTGATCTGATCGCAACCATTTCGGTGTTGACCAGCAGAAATCCATGAGCTGTCTCAGTAGACAATACATCCACTATAGTAGACAATTTACAAATTCTGTGTGTGTTCAGAACCACTCCCACTCCAGGTATCAGTGCACTGAAAATACTACCCATAATTTCACCTATACTTTCTCTTTTACTACGCACTAAGCCATTAGTATTTTCACTGCTTCCAGCAACTCCATTCACATGGTATATTTTCGGGAAGACAATGCCAAAATAGCAACTTCCATACCAGTGATCCGGCAATTTGAAATAAGCCTTGTCCCCACAAATATAATAAATTCCAGGAAACACAGGCTCTGACCCATTTTTGAAACCCCAACCTCCAATTACCTTGTAATTATGTTCGCATTCACTGGAACCAATGAAAACATTATTATAGTAGCTAGTCTTCTCGCGATGAAGACATAACTTTCCTTTCTTTTCAAAATCCAGCAACAGAGCAGGTCCCGCGCCACCATTTGAGGTGCCTTCCATGTTCTCAGCCCACTTTGGCCTTTTCTGACTTTCGTCATTAGCCTTCTTTTGTATTTTAATTCTTCTTTTCTCTGCCATGTTCAGGAACATCTTTTCCTGTTCACGCAAAGAACAAGTCAAGTTATCTCTGTGTGCGTCCGCTATGTCAATGTTACCTATAGTCAGGAAGTAGTCTCCCATATATCTTATTGTGTCACTTTTGGTATGTACAGGATTCAAGTTCCCACGTATAGGAAGCTCAGAAAAGATCACGTCATTGTTAGAGTAATAGTACTGTAACGGTCCTCTTTTGTAAAATAAACTAGCTAAAATGCTGCAGGAGATTCCATATGTCAATGGCAAGTGATGGTATGTCACGCCTTCAGCTACAGAGGTAGGTAGCTTCATGCAGACATAGCAATCTTCAATTTCCATAGTCTCTACATAGTGTATTAACAAGTTTGCAAAAACATTTAAGTGTGTCCTGTTCTTAATTCCATGATAATGTAGTCCTCCCTCATCTGATGCTTCTAAGTCTTGTTTTGTTTGTCTCAGTGCTCTCTCATGTCTTGCTACACTCTGTGTTGTCAGCTCCTCACTGTCAGTATTTACAATTTCAGTAGGGACAATGTTAGTATCTTTACTTACAGTAAAGGGTATAAAGATTGTTAGTCCTATCCAGATAACTATCAGTACTACTATACTACATATACACACCTTGCAGCACGTCTTGCAACGACTGCAACTAGGTCTACCATTCACAGTTGAATCAGACATTTCGGCTCAGAAGAAGTTTCTCGACCCCTCTTTGTGTCTTTACACAGCTAGCTTACTTTGTGCAAATTCACGGTGGTTCGTCTTCTTCTTCAGCAGAGTACTCAGGGACGGGCTCTCCGTCACTTACGTCAGTTATATCAAGATCTTCAAGTTCTTCCAAAACGAGTGTCCATTCAGGAGACTTGTACTTTTTGTTTTGTCTTTTTATTCGATCACTCCTTCTTTTGGAAGAGTTTTCCTCTTGCTCTGCTATCCGCGCACTTCTCCTTGCTTCTGCACGTTTTTCTTCCACCGTCTTTATCCTTAGCCTCAATTTCTTTACGAATCTAGGCTCAAGGTGCTTTCTTTTCTTGAGTCTCTTAGTTGGCACTTGGACTTCGCTTTCTTCTCTTACCCTCTTGTTCTCTTTAACTTGTGGCAATTCTGCTTCACTTTCTTCTTCTTCCCCTATCTGGCTAGTTCCAGGGCTAGCATCTAGTTCTTCTGCCTGGTTACTAATCTGGCCTTGTTCAGGAATATTTTGTTTTTGGCTTTCGATTGTCTCTGTTTCTGTTTCTGTTTCTGTTTCCTGAACCCGTTCTTCTAACCCTATCTGATCCTGTTCAAGCACTTCGATCTCTTGATTTTCTTCTGCTCGAACTATTATTCTATGTCTAAGCTGTCCTTTATCCACATCAGGAGTTAGTGGAGGTGTATCGAACACCTGTTCTGTCCCTGTCTGACCTTCTCCTTCCTCAGTTTTGATGTGAATCTCAAGCGGCTGAGGTTCTTCGCCTGTGCCTTGCTTTTCCTGACTAGTCCACTATCTACCTTCACAAAGTCGCTCTCTTGTTCGGATGGGATCTTCGGTCAGATCAATCAATGGTATCCATTCTTCTGGCCATATGCTTGGCAGCTCGTCATCAGCTACTCCTGGCTCAGTTTCCTGGACCTCTTCAGCAGGCTGGATTCTTGGCAGTTCGTAGTCAACTACTCCTGAGCCAACGTCTGCTGTTCCTGCAGCTTGACTGGTGCTGGGCTGTTCGTTGTCAGCTGCTTCTGGTCTGGCTCCTGCAGAGTCCTCTGCTGGATGCCCTTCTTCTTCAGGTTCCTCGTCTGGTAATACCTTCTGGGTGTGGCCGGCGTGGATCCACTGGGGAACACCTGCACACTTCACTGCAGTGGTTGTTACCAGGATTACTTGGCGTTTCTTTCCCCACCTTGGTGCCAGACAGCTTGACCGAGTGTGCTTCTTTATTTTGACCCAGTCTCCTGGAACCAAGTTGTGGAGAGGAGTCGTTGGATTGAGGATGCCGTCGTCTCCGATCTGGCGAGAGATAGAACGCACTTGGTCACCCAATCTTCTGCAGTACTCAAGCACCAAATCATCAGTAATACTCAACAGTTTGCTTCCTGGCACCCATGCTTGTCTCATCACTCTTCCCATAATGATTTCATGGGGACTTAGGCCTGTCTTGCGGTCAGGAACACTTCTCAGTCCCATCAGGACCAGGGGCAGGGCCTTCACCCAGGTCATGCCAGATGCATCGCACAGCTTTGCTAGTCTGTTTTTGATAGTTCCATTTATTTGTTCCACTATTCCAGAAGCCTCTGGATGATATGCACAGTGAAGTTTCTGCCTTATTCCAAAGGCCTTACAGAGTTCAGCCATTATTTCATTCTGAAAATGTCCGCCCTTATCTGATTCAATAATGAATGGCACCCCGAATCTAGGTATCAGTTCTTTTAGTAAACACTTGGCTACTGTCAGTGCGTCACTTTGGGAAGTAGGGTAAGCTTCAACCCATTTTGAGAATACGCAAACAATGACAAGGACATATAGTTTCCCCTCACAACGTGGCATGGTGATGAAATCAACCTGTATCCTTATAAAGGGACCCCCTGATCTCCCAATTTTGCTCAGCTCTACCATTGTCCTCTTGCCTGGGTTCATCTGTTGACATGACAGGCACCTCTGGCAGAGGGACTCTGCTACTTTCCTGAACTTCTTATTGTACCAAGTCTGTTGAAATACCAGAATCATGGCATCCCTACCAATGTGTGATCCCTCGTGTATTAATCTTGCCATTGTGCCAAGCAAGTGTCTGGGTAATACAGGCATACCAGTTGGGCCCAAGATGCCACCATCCACACGTCTCGGTCTACACCCATCCTCCTTCCATTTCTCTCTTTCTTGCCATGGGGCCGCCTCCTGCCACTCTCTCACTTCATCCCAAGTAGGCACTTCTTCAAACACTTGAAGTTGGCAGCTGGCTCCGATCCCCCCTCGTTTAGGATTAATGATATAGTGATCTCTGGCGCACCATTGGGCCACTCGATCAGCAAAATCATTTCCCAGTGATACTTTGTCCATGCTCTTCTTATGAGCAACGCATTTTACCACTGCCAGTTCCTTTGGTAACTGGATGGCCTCTAAAAGGTCATGAACAACTTTTCCATTTCGAATGGGAGTACCTGAGGAAGTCAGGAATTCCCTCTGTAGCCACAATTGGCCAAAGTCATGCACAACACCATAACAGTACTGACTGTCAGTGTACACTGTTATGCGTATGTTTTTCCCAATTTGGCAAGCTTTTATCATAGCGATCAATTCGGCTACTTGTGCAGACTTTATGTTATATAGATAACCTGCTTCTTCAATTTTTGTTAAGGAGACTACTGCATAGGCAGCACTCAGGCCTCCTAGTTCATGTCTTAGACAGGAACCATCCACAAATAATTCCATGTCATGCACGGGCAATGGAGTTTCTTTAATGTCTGGGCGTGGCTTGGTGCTGAACTCTGTCAGATCAATGCAGTCATGTTCATCATCATCCCCACCTTCCATATCCAGGGGGTCGGGGAGTAAAGTGGCAGGGTTCAGAATACCGCACCTAACAATGCTTACATTTGCTGCACCCACAAGAATCCTCTCGTATTTAGTCAGCCGACTAGGGGTGAGATACTGCGTTTTGGTTCCGGTCAATAAAATTACCACTCCATGTGAAACATACACAGTCACAGGATGTCCCATGACAATGGACTCACTCTGTTCCAAACTTGCGCAGGTAGCAGCTACTGCTTTCAGACAGCCTGGTAACCCAGCAGCTACTGGGTCCAAGGTGGCAGAGAAATAGGCCACAGGCCTTCTGGTCGTGCCATGTTCTTGAGTCAGGACTGACAATGCGCAATTATCGCGAGTGTCACAGAATAGGGCAAACTCTTTGGAATAATCTGGCATTCCCAACGCAGGGGCTGTACACAGACAATTTTTCAGTTTTGTGAAGGCCATTAGGCTTTCATCGTCCCATTCTACAATATCTGGCATTCCTCTCTTGGTCATTTTTATCAAAGGCCTGGCTAAGACTGCAAATCCCAGAATCCACTGCCTGCAGTATCCTAGTACACCCAGGAACATTCTGATTTCTTTTTGAGTACGGGGCAACTGCATCTTTTGAATTATTCTTACTCTTTCTGATGTGACTTTTCTGACACCCTTTTCTATCTGGTGTCCTAGATATTTCACTGATTTTGCACAGAACTGTAGTTTGTCAGGGGCCACTTTATGCCCTTTCTCACACAGATGATTTAGTAGGGCAATGGTGTCAACTACACAGTCCCTATGACTTTCAGACGCCAGTAGAAGGTCGTCTATGTACTGCACTAGGACAGAGTTCCCAGGTAAGATCAAAGTCTCTAGACATTTTTTCAATATCTGAATAAAGATAGAGGGGCTCTCTGTATACCCTTGAGGGACCCGGTTCCAGCAATACACGTGACCTTCGAAGGCAAATGAGAAAAGAAATTTGCTGTCAGGGTGCAAGGGTATCGAAAAGAATGCATGACACAAATCAATCACAGTGAACCACTCAGCATCCCAAGGAATCTGGTACAGTATCACTGCTGGGTTCGGGACAATAGGGCAGCAAGGAACTACAATTTTGTTTACCTTTCTCAGGTCTTGCACTACCCTGTACTTGCCACTAGGCTTCTTGATACCCATAATCGGTGAGTTGCATGGGCTACTCATCACCTCCTGTATGATGTTTCCTTCTAGTAATTTTTGTATTTCCAGTGTAACACCGGCTTTCACTTCAGCATTCATTCGGTAGGGCTTGGTGTTAGGGTATACTGCATTGTCCTTGATGGCTATCTGTATGGGGTCTACATCCTTCATTAATCCTACATCTTTTCCAGTGAAGTCCCACACATCTGGCTTTACTGCTTGTTGGAGTTCTTTGGGCAAGTCCTGCAGGGTCAATCGTTTAATTTCTGAGTCCGGTCTGAGCAACAATAATTTATAAATGCCATCTTCATCCGGGGTCTGAATTTCAACACCTTTTGGTGTGCAAAAGATGGTACAGTTAATTTTGCACAGCAAATCACGACCCAGTAGATTCACTGGACTGGTGTCACAGACGACAAATCTATGCATTTGTTTAAAATTTCCAATTGAAATCTCCATTGGTTCGGTAACAGGAGTACTAATCAATTGATTAGATACACCCACTACTTGGATATTTTCTCCCGAGAGGGGTAGGTTTGGAACGTCCACTGTTCTTACAGTAGAACGGGTAGCGCCAGTGTCCAACAGAAAGGTGACATCATTTCCGTCAACCTTTCCTTCAATGTATGGTCCAGACTGGTCTACCGGCAAGGAAGCGCCAAGTACGCACTCCTCGTCCTCCCCTCTCAGGCCCCGTCAGTACTGATCATTACAAAGGAAGGTATCATTCAGCAGATACTGCGAAGTTGCTGTATTTCTGTTCTCACCGCTTTCCCAAACTTCTATCTCATCACCCTCTGCCTGTTTTCCCCTGTATACCTGCTTTGGTGCTCGAGGCACCTGAACTGTTTTTACCTGTGGTTGAGTCTTTCTTGGTCTTTCTTTCTGCGTCTGTGGAGTTAAATCAGGTGTTTTGGCATTATCATCTATCAAATAGGGACACTCGTTACGCCAGTGTCCAATTTCGCCGCACTGATGGCAAGGAAATTTCTTCATAGCCTCTTCCCTGCTAAATTTTGGGCCGGGGCTTTCCTCCACCCCCACCCCCAGGACCTTTGTTCTCAGCATTTTTAACCATGTTACTCAACTGTTTTTCCTGCTGTTCTGCGAGCTTCACTTGAGCCCACATTACCTTCTCCTTAAGGGCCTTTTTCTTTTCTGCCATCTCGTCCTCGCAGTACTTTGCGTACCGCAGGACCTCATCCATCTTTTTGGTGTGCCAACAGATTTTATTATCTTTTATCCACTGACAAATTTCGGGTCTTAAACCATTTACAAACCTGTAAATAAAATGCGTCATGTCTTTCATCTCGATGTTATCAATACCACTGTATGTTTTGAACACCTGCAATAACCTCTCATAGAAGGAGTGCACTGTCTCGTCCCTTTCCTGTGTTGTCCTATCTATCTTGGTCCAATCAGTTTCCTTTGCGGGCACTTTTTCTTTCAAATGCTGAATTACCTGCTCATATTTTCGCATGACATCCTTTGATGGCTCCCCTGTTTCTTTATTTCTTGGGTACTCTTCACTAGGCCAGTCTATGGCTATTTTACACTGGGTCCATAAATCTACCGGAACCACAATGTCGAAAAACCCATCCAGGTCTTTCCACAGACATTTCTGTACTTTCACGAACCTTTCCACCTGCCTGTACCAGTCTACTGGTTTCTCTCGTAATTTTGGAAAATCGTTCGTAAAGGACACAATATCCTGTCTGGACCAGGGGACATGCACATATTTCCCTCCTGGTACTTCGCGCATGGGGCATAACTGCTCAGGTTTTTCTACCTCCCTTAAAGCAAACTCAGGAGTCGCTTGTCGGGAGCGAGCCTCTTCTTTCTTTCTCGCCCACCTGCTTCTCCATCTTTCCACATTTCCCCATTTTTGCAGTACCCCCAATAATTCTTTAATCTGCAACTTTTTCCCTGCCACATTCAGGTGCTCTATATCTTTGTCTGAGAAGTCTGCTCTGTACGGTTTCTGCAAGGGCTTGGATTTTGAAATATCTACCCCCATACTGGCTGCGGTGTCTGTCAGTTTTTCGTGGAGCACTCTGGTGTTTCTTGTAAGGCTTTTACACATAAACGACAATTCTTCTTCAGAGTAGGTATTCAATCGATCCAACCCCACATTTCCTGCCATTAATTCTTCTATTTCTACCCTCAGCTTGTAGAGGTCTAAAGGTTTCGTTTGCGGAGTCTGTTTCTCTAATTCGCGACTCCAACTCTCAATTTCATCCGGAGTTACCAGAGAGACACTCCTAGTACCTGTTGCTGACTCTAATTTAATTTCTTTCGCATTAAAAGGGTTATGCCTCTGCTGCATTCCCTTTCCGGTCTGTTTGTTTGGCAAGTCCAAGAACGCAACTTCAGACTCACACTCACTGGACTGATCATCTATGATTATCGGTTCCTGTCTCGGGGGTGCCATGACTGGGGTCATAACTGGAGTAATCGGATTTCCCTGACCATTGCCGTATAACGGAACCACTGGTCCAATAGTTACTGGAATAGTCAACGCCTCAGGACTGGTATTTAACTGGGAGATTTTCTGAATTATTTCTGTCCTTTGTCTAGCTAGAGCCTCTTGCTCCTTTTCCACAAGTATCCTTCTTAAAGTCGTGTCATGTAATATCTGTGGGGTCAATGGAGGAGTAAAACTCGGGGCAGTAGGATGCGTTTCACTTGGTCCCCCACCATAATTTGGTTTTGGGAACAATGTTCCGGTGTTAAAGGACCTGCGCTCTTCCTCATATGGAGGTTGAACAAAAGGCAGTCCTGAACTCGATGGTTTCTCTTCGTTTTCATACAGGGGTCTGGGAAAGAAAACTTTCGTACGTGAATATTTTTCTTCTTGGGTTGCGGGCACTTTGGGATATATATCCCTGGTTTCCGCCGGTTCGGGTTTCTCAAAATAGGGCAATACCTGACCACCCCCTCCCAGTCCTAGGGATCTGTCCTCTTCCTTAAGGAAGTGGCGTCGGGGAGCATCTCCTACACTGGAAGGTCGGGCCCCCTCATTATAAGGTGGCGGACTTCTGTTACAGATGTCATCTATCAATTCATCATCTGACTCCCCCGGGGCCCCCCAATGCTTACACTTTTCGGTACTTTTCTCACCCGCTGCAGGGTTATGACATGCCGGCATCATGGGAAACAGACCCTCAACAATCATGCTCTGCCTCCACTGCTTCATCCTTTTATCCCTGGACTCCTGTTTTAGCCTGGGGTACCACTTGGTCAGACCTTTGTCCATTCGGGGTTTCTCTCTTTCAAAAGCCTCAATCTCCCATTCCTCTAATGCCTCATACTGCGTTAGTCTCGGTCTGGGATGTAATTCATTCATGCGGGTTCTCAAATTAAATAAAATTCTGCCATTGAAAGTGCCGTCTAACGGAAAAGCCAATACTCCGTCATCTTTAGTGTACTTTACCCAATTCTCCAACCACACACAGGTGTTGTACCCTCTGTCAAACATCATGAATGAGGCAGGAGTATTTGGTGGCGGGATAGTAACGCCCTCTCTAGACTTAATCGGTTTGTCTGTTTTGAAATAATTCTTTACCCTACTTACAAGGGACATTTTTCTCTTTGTTCCGTACATAATATCGTATCTATTTGTCTTCCACTGATCCCTTTCAAACCCTAGGTGCCTTGGATCAGGTCTAGTTCCTGTAGTCTGCGAGTGCCACATACGATTTCTACGCTTAACTTTGTTTACAAACTACCTCCAATCAGAACGCGCTTCAGAAATCCGTGCGACCAATGGGTGCGCGACTCTAAATAATCTCCGCCAATGGGTGCGCGGCCCCTTCGTGAGACAGTTCTCACGCTCCGGCGCTCACCCCTCCTTTACAATTCCAGCTCCGCTACCCGCCCGCTACTTCTACCAATCCCAGCGCGGCTCAGAGTGACGTCAGAGACGCTTCGCGACTGACTCCCTCCCTTCACAAGGTAACGGAAACTTTCTTTCTTTTAAAGTGCTCAGTGCTTGGTTATTTTACAACAAATACACATTCGCCACAGTGCTCAAGTGTCTAGACAGAATAGCTTTCTTTTACTGCAAGTAAACTACTTCCATTTACTTTTCACACGCTGCGGGCAGATCCCTTCCGCCTACCCTTCACTCTAGCATCAGTGAACCTGTTATTCCCCTAAACTCATCCACTTCTCCGGGATATATCTGAGTCTAAGGTTTCCCAGCGGACCCCTCTGCTTTCACCCTAGCTCCGAGGAACCTGCTACTCTTCCGATGTGACCCTTACTAGGTTACGCCACTATGGGAATTTTGCCAATGAACTTCGTTACTGACATTTATTCACACACGTATTCAGAAAAAACCCTAGTTAGTGCTTCCCGGTTATCCTAACCTGCACCTAACTTTTTCCTTGAGCCTGCGACCTCAGGACAATGGATTCTATTCACCACTTGCCCTTTCAATTCCCCGGGGAGTTCGGACAACACAAAACTAAACGGTTGACAAACGCATGGATTAATACATATAACAATATAAGAACAAGAATAATAATAATACAGCAATTCATGAATTTCAGCAGCGTATTCACAAGAGAATGATCAGCTCTCTCTGAACAGCCGCTCTTTTAGCAGCATTAATGTACTAGCAGCTACCGACTTGACTAGACTAACTAGTCCCTGCCTTACTTTCAACTAGTCCCTAACCATCCTCTGCTTACCAGAAAAACTGATAGAGCGCGCGAGGCCACCCGACCAATAATTTCGCCGTTTTCCGGCTTCAGGGCCCATATACTTTCAAATCACCATATACATTGATCAGGTGACTTCACGAGCTCTACCAATTTGTGTGTGTTCCCTACTATTGTTTCTCAGTGCACCCGACTTACCATCCACCAACACGGGTACCTAATGACCACAATGAATCAGGGAGCTAGCTGTAAAGAAATGGCAACAAAATACAAACCCAACCAATAACATTCAAAATACTTTGTAAAATGACCACGGACAACTGGAAGTTTTAAAATGTTTATCTAAAGTTCGTTATTTTCATTCATAAGATATACAAGAATAAGGCATTCAATAACTAGTATAATGTAAATGATATAACTACAGAGAAATAAAGACAAGGTAATCATCGAAATACTGCTATGAAATGCAAATGAGAAAAATACTACACAATCTCAGAAAATGTTTAAGCATGGACAGACTATGCATGGGTAACTTATAGGAGGGCCTATAAAGAGTAACACGCTAAGCTTAAAGTGAAGGGACCTTTAAACAGTCTAGGTAAGGAGGTTCTAGACCATATCAGAAAATGACAAACTGCAATGCAAAATATAATTTCTAACAGGTGAGATGACATGGGAACACGTTTACGAGATAATTGCAAATGACTTTCAATGGTTTGCGGAAAGCATGGAAAATAACATATGCAAAGGTATCACTTTATTGAAGCAAAGGTAGAAATATAGAAAGGTGCGAGTTTAAAGAACTTAGAGCAGTATTTACCTAGACTGGTGTGGAAACCAAACCCTGGCCACGGGTCAGTTAAGGACAGGAAACCCTCAAGGAAGGATACCCCTCAAAGGACAGCAGGTGCAGAATGGACACCCAGGACAGGACAGGATACCCTCGGATTTGGAATCAAGACAGGACCTCAGGACAGGACAGCAAACCCTCAGGACAGGACCGGAACCCACAGTTCGGAAGCAACGCCTGCGCTCCACCCTCTCTGCAGCTATCGATCAAGACCCCGATTGGGTCAGCGAACTCCCAGCAAAGTGCTTCGCCAGCACTTTAAGGTTTAGTAAAACCTTAGTCTATGGTCAAATTCGGACAGAGTGCTCCGCAGCTCTCTGTATCTTCAGTCACCTATTGAGTGCGTTGGGTCAGTGACGGGTCAGCTAAACCAGACAAGTCGGACGATTCCCTAGGTGAACCCAGGGTAGATATACTGTTTGGGGCAGTGTACCACCCCCCAAATGTTGCAAAGTGTCAGAATCCCTCAATTTGGATTGGTCCTAAGGTAGGATTTGGGTAACACACCAATCATAATACTCCATTTGTATGCCACATTAACATAATTTGGTACCGCCTAGCGAGATAGGGGTTCCCATGAGAGACTACACGGCAAACAGTAGCGCAACATTACAATGTAACATATAAGGAGCCACATTCGCTGTTCTCGCGGGGCAGAGGTGACTTTCTCAGGAACATCTTGCCCATCACTGCCAACTGGCTGTGTTCCATCAGTCAAGGTCCACTGTGCCGCAGAAAGTTGCGCAGGCGCAGAAGGGACCTCCAATATGGCTCTCCTCTCTCTCAGACCCCCATTTCCCGCGGTACATGAAAAGTAAGCGAAAACAAATTAATACATAATAATGTCATCATGAAACCACATCACAGGGTTTGTACTTCTAACTTATCATCAAGAAATATACTTATGCAATCTACATGTTAGCTACATAGAAACGATGACAAGAGCAAACTGCACGAGCAGTGTAAGCTATGTATTACGCATGCGCATGAATTTCCCTCCAATTCTGCAGACACGTCAGGACACGTGAGTGTGACTGACGCATGCGCAGTAACTAAATACAAGCGGCGGCCATTTAAAATGACTCGAGTAAATTATTTTAGTAAAACACATGTGCAAGCTTCGTGATCCTTATTCAAACTTAATATAAATGTTAGTAAGACGTACACTTATTACCTTGTTACACATAAATGAGGCTCATGATTTCAGCAAGTCGCAAAATATGCGAAGCTTTGCTTCATCACTGCCACACCATATTATATGTGAACTATATATTTGTGACAGTGTGCTCCAAAATGCACCACCGGCGACGTACCACACTGTGACCACTCTCTTGTTGAATGGGTGTGGCTCATTTGTACATTTGTCTGGTGTGTGATGCTTGGAGTTTTCAGAACCCCTGTGACTTCAGTGGTGTAACATTGATGGCAGCCCCCCCACTCTGACAATTGTTCCAGCCCCACTGAAGGAGGGACTCTTCCGGGTTGTGTCTAACCCTCCAGACGGGACATAATTCTGGGAAGCTTTCAAAGCCGGCTTGATTCTGTGACCTGTGGTAAGACAGCAAGCTTACCTGCAAGGGATCTGTCCTGCACCTGACTGGAGGAGGAGCTGATGTGATCCCAGTTAGACCTGCATGAGGCCCAGCTGACTGAAATATCTGCACGAGGGCCAGCTGACTGAAAGACCTGCATGAAGCCCAGCTGACTGAAAGATCTGCATGAGGCCCAGCTGACTGAAAGATCTGCATGAGGCCCAGCGCTGAACGAAAGATCTGAATGAGGCCCAGCTGACTGAAAGATCTGCATGAGGCCCAGCTGACTGAAATACCTGCATGAGGCCCAGCTGACTGAAAGACCTGCATGAAGCCCAGCTGACTGAAAAATCTGCATGAGGACCAGCTGACTGAAAGATCTGCATAAGGCCCAGCTAACTGAAAGATCTGCATGAGGCCCAGCTGACTGACAGATCTGCATGAGGACTAGCTGACTGAAAGATCTGCATGAGGCCCAGCTGACTGACATAACTGCATGAGGCCCAGCTGACTGAAAGATCTGCATGAGGCCCAGCTGACTGACATAACTGCATGAGGACTAGCTGACTGAAAGATCTGCAAGAGGCCCCGCTGACTGAAAGACCTGAGGCCCAGCTGACTGAAAGATCTGCATGAGGCCCAGCTGACTGAAAGACCTGCATGAGCCCCAGCTGACTGAAAGAACTGCATGAGGACTAGCTGACTGAAAGAACTGCATGAGGCCCAGCTGACGGATAGATCTGCAAGAGGCCCAGCTGACTGAAAGACCTGTTTGAGGCCCAGCTGACTGAAAGATCTGCATGAGGCCCAGCTGACTGACATAACTGCATGAGGACTAGCTGACTGGAAGATCTGCACGAGGCCCAGCTGACTGAAAGATCTGCATGAGGCCCAGCTGACTGACAGATCTGCATGATGACTAGCTGACTGAAAGATCTGCATGAGGCCCAGCTGACTGACATAACTGCATGAGGCCCAGCTGACTGAAAAATCTGCATGAGGCCCAGCTGACTGACATAACTGCATGAGGACTAGCTGACTGAAAGATCTGCAAGAGGCCCAGCTGACTGAAAGACCTGAGGCCCAGCTGACTGAAAGACCTGAGGCCCAGCTGACTGAAAGACCTGCTTGAGGCCCAGCTGACTGAAAGATCTGCTTGAGGCCCAGCTGACTGAAAGATCTGCATGAGGCCCAGCTGTCCGAAAGATCTGCATAAGGCCCAGCTGACTGAAAGATCTGCATGAGGGCCAGCTGACTGAAAGATCTGCATGAGGCCCATCTGACTGACAGATCTGCATGAGGCCCTGCTGACTAAAGATCTGCATGAGGTCCAGTTGAATGAAAGATCTGCATGAAGCCCAGCTGACTGCAAGATCTGCATGAGGCCCAGCTGAATGAAAGATCTGCATGAGGCCCAGCTGAATGAAAGATCTGCATGAGGCCCAGTTGAATGAAAGATCTGAATGAGGCCCAGCTGACTGACAGATCTGCATGAGGCCCAGTTGACTGAAAGATCTGCATGAAGCCCAGCTGACTGAAAGATCTGCATGAGGCCCAGCTGAATGAAAGATCAGCATGAGGGCCAGCTGACTGAAAGATCTGCATGAGGCCCAGCTGACTAAAAGACCTGCATGAGGCCCAGATGACTGAAAGATCTGCATGAGGCCCAGCTGACTGAAAGATCTGCATGAGGCCCAGCTGACTGAACGATCTGCATGAGGCCCAGCTGACTGAAAGATCTGCATGAGGCCCAGCCGACTGAAAGATCTGCATGAGGCCCAGCTGTCCGAAAGATCTGCATAAGGCCCAGCTGACTGAAAGATCTGCATGAGGGCCAGCTGACTGAAAGATCTGCATGAGGCCCATCTGACTGACAGATCTGCATGAGGCCCAGCTGACTAAAGCTCTGCATGAGGTCCAGTTGAATGAAAGATCTGCATGAAGCCCAGCTCACAGCAAGATCTGCATGAGGCCCAGCTGAATGAAAGATCTGCATGAGGCCCAGCTGAATGAAAGATCTGCATGAGGCCCAGCCGACTGAAAGATCTGCAAGAGGCCCAGCGGTCTGAAAGATCTGCTTGAGGCCCAGCTGACTGAAAGATCTGCTTGAGGCCCAGCTGACTGAAAGATCTGCATGAAGCCCAGCTGACTGAAAGACCTGCATGAGACCCAGCTGACTGAAAGATCTGCATGAAGCCCAGATGACCGAAAGATCTGCATGAGGCCCAGCTGACTGAAAGATCTGCATGGAGGGCAACTCGTCAGATGAAGGTCACCTTGGAGCCATTTGGTCCCTTCAGTGGAGCTGGCAAGAAGAGGCGTCATATGGGTTGCCAGATGTTTGGTGCGACACTTGTCATTACCTGACAATTCAGGCCGTGAGGCTACTATCCTATGAGTTATCCAGTGTGGTACCCGGGTTGGACCAGTAAGAGATTGGGGGTCCAGTGCCCATACGTCTCTATCTTTTGTTCATAGTGTAAATGAGTTTTTGAACTCCACCGCCTCTTATGGTCAGGCTTGGCTGGGTGCCCCCACAATCTTTGAAGTCAAGTGTCCAAAGGAAGGAGTTGGTTTTCCAATTGGAGCGCACCAGTATGGTGCCCCAAAGCCATCAGCGGTAAATGACCGCCACCACAGAGTCTACTGACCAGCATCCACTGATACCCAGTGCCCTAACATACAGCCTCACACTAGGGCTGCCCTAAATCGGATTGACTGAAACTGCACCTTGGGCGGAAAGAAAAGTGTGGTTGGGGGTGGAGGGTGGTGGTTGTGGTGTGACGGCAGGAGGTGTGAGGAAGATGGGAGGAAGGCAGGGGGTTGATGGGGTGCTAACAATTACTCCAAGGTACATTAAAGGTTGATTACAATTTCTTTAACTGGACCCGATTGAGACCAAGTGGGATGCGCGAGTTGCTGTGTGCATGACATTAAATCAAGCAGCTCCCTGCTGAGCCCCTCGGAATATTGGTGCCCCGGGCCTGGGCCCAGCTCGGCCATGCCCAAGGCTGTCCCTGCCTCATACCATCAGTTCTAAGCACACAAATGAGCTGCAAATGCACGTGGCTGCTTCATGCGTATTAGAGACTTAGGGCCATATGTATCAACAAACTATTTTGCGATTCCTAAATAGCGATTTTTAAGGAATCGCTATTTAGGAATTGCAAAATGGTATGTATGAAGAAAATCGCTATATTTTAGCGATTCCTTAATCTTCCTTATTTGCGAATTTGCATTTTGCGAATTCGCAATTAAGGAATAATTTCCAATGCTTGCGAAATAATTCTCAAATTGCAAATTCGCCATTTGCTAATCGCAATTTGAGAATTATTTCAAGGGTGCAGGGGTGTCCCAAAGACACCCTGCTGCACCCTTGAAATGTACATGTGTGTGCATATGGCGCACATACATGCCCTATGGGCATGTGTGTGCATCACATGCCACATTCAAAAATGTCACATTGTGCATTTTTTGAAGAATTCGCAAGTTACCATCAACTACAAGTTGGTGGTAATTTGCGAACTCTTAACCATGATTTGCAACCCAAAAACGGTACATACATAGCATTTAAGGAATCGCAAAATTGCGATTCCTTAAATGCTATGGCAAAATAAGGAATCGCAAATATTTGCTATTCCTTATTTTGCGGATATTACATACATACCAAAACATGCAAAAAGGCCGTTTGCGATTCGCAAAGGCAGAAATTCTGCGAATTTCGGCCTTTGCGATTCAAAAACAGCTTGATACATATGGCCCCTAGGGCCTCATTTATGAGTCTGTGCGTCACTTTTACGCCGCCGGTGCGTCACTTTTTGTGATGCACCAATAGCATAAAAATTGCGCATTGTTGCACCATATTTACAAAGTGACGCATCTAGGTAGATGCGTCACTTTGTAAACCCCTGCGCCACATTATACCTGCGCCAGGTATAATGTATGCAAGGGGGGGCATTTTGACGCAAGAAAGGGTCATGGAAGTGACGCAGTGAAATCTATAAGATTTCACTGCGACATTTCTTCGCAGCTAATGCGTCAAAATCTTACACCTGCTTCATGGCAGGCGTAAGACTGACACAGGCACTAACAACATGGGACTTGCCCATGTGAAAGTACACCTTACTGGAGTTGCGTCACTTTTGTGACACACTCCAGCAATGCGTCACTTTTGCACCTACAGATATGTCAGAAATACTGACGTATCTGTAACTCCTTGCGACATGATGCGTCATATTATAAATATGACGCATCAATCATGACGCAAGGAGTGTGCACTGAGAAGTGCTTTTACGCAGCGATGCGTCATTTCTCATGAATGAGGCCCTAAAAGTGTTTGAAGACACGTGATAAACTGGGGAAATAAGTGAACATCAATGCAAGCACATGTAAACGTGAAGAGCAGGTAAGAAGTACAGTAGGTCCGTTCTGTACATATTCTGGGGCCGATTAGGATGGAGGATTTTCCGCCTCCTCCGGGCCGGCGGAAGCCACCTCCGGCCCGGAGGAGGCGGAAAATCCTCTGCGGAGTTACGATGGCTGGTGGGTCTTGGTTACTGTCCGCTGCTTTTCCGCCGCGGTCGGATTATAACCGCGGCGGAAAAGCTCTCATTTGGCTGGCAGTGTCTATCAGACACCGCCAGCCAAATTAGGAAACATTTGTAAACATGCTTTTCCGCTGCGGTTTTTCTGCCGTGGAAAAGCATGTGTACTTTTGATTTTGGGGGCCCGTTGCGGGCCCCCAGGGTGTGGACGGGTGGGGGGTGCACATGGGGGGTACCTATGGTACCCCCCAGCATTTACATGCACAAAGCGGCAGGCACCGCGCGGTGCCTGCCGCTTTGTGCATGCAAATGTAAAACATGCACTTTTAACATTGCAAGCACCCGCCGCAATGTTAAATATCCAGGATGTGACCGCCAGGGTGGCGGTCACATCCTAATTTGCACGGAGGGACCGCCGCAGCCCATGCGGACGGTCCCTCCACCTCTGGGATGGCGGACGGACGCAAGTCCGTCCGCCATCCTAATCGGCCCCTCTGTGCGGATCTCCCAACCAACATCTTGGAATCTTGACCCACTACTGAAAAACATACAAAGGTTAAAGTGGAGTTATAAATAGTTCTTCTAGTAATAAAATAACTAACATTTAGAAACAAAAAAGCACTAGGTTTTGTTTTTAAAGCTTTGTTTTAACTAATATTAGGAGACCTGTGCAGAACTCAACTTTAATCTTTTTTCAGAGAATTTCTCTAGTTTTTTAATGCATAGTAATATCTTATTAAGATATTTATGTGGCTAACTCTGGCCTTTTACATCCTTCAGCTGTGTGTGATGGGGTGCTGTCTGCGTGGCCTGGCCTGAGGGAAGAACCTGTGTCCAACCACTCACTGGTGGCCAATCCCCTTTGAGTGGCCAACCGCCTACAGACCCTCCACCCCACATTATCTCTTTTTTAATTATTTTTTGACCCACAGGACTCCTCCTGGAGCCACGGGGTGGGGGGGAGAGGGCTAAACTGGCTCCAGTGGGAGCCCCCCAGAACTGTAACAATGTAAATTTTTAAAAACATTTTGGGCCAGATGTAGGAGGCCTAATTCTGGTCGGTAACAGCCGAAATTACCGAATTTCGTCCGTTACCGACCGGAATTAGGCTTTTCAGATGTAGGTGGCCAAATTGTAGGATTCGGTAATTTACTGAATCGTTAACTTAAGGAATCAGTAAATTACCGAATTCTTAACATAGAGAGCACTCAAGTGAGTGCTTTTTACATTTAAGGATTCGTTATTTACCACAAACCCTCAGTTGGTGGTAAATTCCGAATACCTTTCAAAAAGCAATTTTTAGCTTTTTATTCGGTGCCATGTGGGCAAGTATGTCTGCCACATGTGCACCCATGCACTATACAGGGGTGCAACAAGGTGTCAATGTGACACTGCCACCCTTGCACCCCTATTACCGATTCGGTATTTACCGAATCGGTAATTCTCATTCATTCCTATGGGCCTCCAGTCCCATAGGAATGAATGGGGAATACCGATTCGGTAAATACAGATTCGGTAAAATTTACGGAATCATTACCTACATATTATTTACCGATTCTAAAATACCGAATAGGTAAAATTCGGTATTTTAGAATCGGTAAATTATATTTACCTACATCTGGCCCTTTGTTCTTTGGGAGAGTCCCTCTGGGAATGCTCCCCACAGAGTCTAGGTGGGAAGGGTATCCATATACTGTCTTTTATTTTATGGTTTTCATTTTAATTTTACACAACTTGGGGTCTGAGCCCCAAGTTCTGGAATGGCGGTTGCAACATTTTTCTTTGTTACAGCCAGCCAATCACATCACTCATTCCTACGGGTGTCATACGGGAACAGTCTATCAAAATCCTATTTTTGTCGTGTTTTGCTGACACAGGTTTCACTTGTTTTTAAACCTTATTTTTGTCTAAAATAGCTGAATTGATTGACACCCAATAACAAAAATATCCAGATTTCTGCCCAAGTTGGTGGTATTCTATTTAGCCATCCATTTGATGTGTGTTGCTGTTCGAAAAATCCCTACGGAAATTGTATGGGGAAAAGTGTTTTAGGATCCCCTTTTATGTCTGGCCCCACTTTACGGATCACCTTAAAACCTCAGAACAGAGCTGAAGTAGATGAAATGTGTTTTAGAACGTTTCATGAAAATTAATCAAACAGGACCAAAGTTATTAGCAAAACAAAAAAAGCACCCCTCCTATGGAAATTCTGACTCACGTTTAAGTGCATAGTGGCTACCAGCGCAGTATGATATATAAATACAGATTTTCTATTAGTTATGATTGTCATAATAATCTAATGCACGCATCGTCTTCATCATCAGAAAGATACTATAGGAAAAAGGATTGATGAATTTAACAAAAATTGTGCGCTGATTTGTTCCATGTTATGATCAAAGAGATCCAAAGCAAGAGAAATCCATATTGATAGAATGATGGGCCAATGCCAATGACAAGTAAAAAAGAAAGGATAGAGGTGAAAAAATTACAGATTATAAAGGATATCTGCGATTTTCTGATACAATCTATTTGCTATTAAAAAGAGAAACAGGACTATTTGTACATTTGCACTTTAAAGGTGAATAGTTTGGCCTCAGGAATCTATGGTCCAGTTGAAGGCTTTGCCGAAACGTGTTGACAATGTTTAGCTCTTTAGAAAAAGTAAGCCATATATTATTGAATATTATGAACTTCTGCGCCATCCTTTTCTTTTGCCGAATCACCAAGTGAAGAAATAGATGCACAGAAGAATCAATGATGAAAGGTGCCACAAAATAAGGTAATGTGGAATGTGAACCACATACATCGTGCATCCGGGAAAAAGGAGAACGTCTCTCTTCAGCAAACAGATACACGGCAGTTAGATCGAACCGTTGCCTCTGCTTTGAGAAAATTGACTGCTGAGTAGTAAGGTGGGAATTATAGTGTGGGCTGGTCAAATGTTGCTCTCTGCAGTTGGAAGGGAGTGCTGGGTAAGGGGCCAAGGTCCCACCTCAGGGTATGTGCTTCTTCAGTGAGCCTGGTCATTAATAGGAGCCGGTGCGTAGCTTCAGGGAGGGTGTTTGGGGTGTTTCACCCCCGTAATAAATGCATTATTTAATAGATAGTTGGGTAGAGAATCTTTCAGTTGAGTGTGCTAAGGTGTCTGTCACCTGGGATTTTTAAATACTCACTCAGACAAAAACACGCACACTCATCTCTGTTTTGAGGTTCTTACAACATGATTATTTGCACAAAATACTGTGTTTTAAATAGCCCTCAAAATCCGCACTCCTTTCGCTTTCCACTGGCCCGTAACTCCCATAATGAGCTGCTTCTCATATAATAATTAACATGATATGCCAGGGTGTTTGTAGGAATATCTAAAGCGCACCCCCCATCTTACTGACGAAACTATGTCCCTGTATAGGAGCATGGCATGGATGAACTGAAAACGGTTACTGTGAGCATATCCTAATGTGATTTTCAATATAGTAAGGACCTGTCCAATATAAAATTAATATATTCAAGCAGTCGTACCTCCTATTCGATGTGTCTTGAATTAAGGAGAGAAATAAAAAACAGCAACATTGTGCAAAACAGAGTATCATGGATGATAGATCAGAGTACGATGGATCATGGAAGATATGAGATCAAAAATAGAACAGATCGCTGATGACATATTTAATGATGAAGGTGCCAGGCCTAGATGAAGCAAAGAGAAACAAAGAAATTAACACAAAAACTCAATTGAGAGACTAGTAAAAGAACTAGAAAATGCTTGTACCATGGAGATTATCACATGGTGGAGGTGACTACACTACGTACATTTTTGTAATGTAAGAGGGTCCCCAGAGGTCACTGATTTTTCATTATGCCTACATTAAATGAATTAGATGAGGACCTTCTAAAAACCTGCCAAATGTACACCTCTAAATGTTCTTTTTAGTTACTCTACACTTTAATAAAACAAGCTTAAAGGAAGTTAGAAAAAGCTGCAGAAAAATCAACATATTGAGAAGGAAATGGAGAAATATAAACCCTCAAAAGTGTCTTAGAATCTATGGAAAGATAACTAGACAAACATGAACTGGATGTTCTAGCAAAAAAGGCAATATAGTTCAACTGGGACAGAGTAGACTATGTCAACAGGAGAATCTACACGTTCACCACAAGGTTTGATTCCATGAGAAGTAGAGAGTACATGGCCAAGACACTAGAAAGGCAACTTTCTTGAAATGAAGGACAGCTCTGAAGTTAGCTCTGCGGATGATGGAACATCAGCACATACATCTAATTTAGAGTTTTTGGGAGAGATGAAGTTGCTTCAAATTTGTACCAGAAAAAAAGAGCAAGAGAAGGAATAAAATATGGAGAAGCAAGAGAAGAAGAAAAAACAAAACAAGGAAGAGGAGGAAGAAAATACAATTATCTAGAATGGAAGGTGCGCAAAACTTGGTAATGGATCTTTTTTTTCCAAATCTTTGAAGGATGACCACCTATCAGTACTCACTCAATAAAGGCCTGACCTTTCGTCTAGATACTGACATTGACATAGCCAATTACAGATCTAATTTATATAAATTCTCTTGAAAGTTACAACTCAAGAAATACGTCACTATCTATGCAAATAAAAGAATCCAGAAGAAAGAAATACCAGCATCCATCCATCCATCACTATAGAAGATATTCTACATATTAGGAACCTAACGGCTTTAGAAGGTGAATCTGAGGGCTTAAGTGATTTGGGATTAACTGACAGAGGCGGAGGTCTATGACACAGCAGGAATATTAACATGGAAATCAAAGGGGACTGCCTGCAAACCAAAGTCTTCTTTCTGTCTTCAGTTGCCTGTGGGTAAAAAATAGAGTTGTTTCAAGAAATAATGACAGAGGAGACAGATCATTTGGCAAAATAGAAGCAAGGATCTAGGCTGGTGAAGCTCTTCAAAGTAATCAAAATATAATTATAAAGGACTCAGACAAGTGCGCTAATAGCATTATTTTGGATCACTGCAAGTATGTCTCGGAGGCTGAGAGGCAATTAAAGATACAACAGCACTATATCAAATTAAATAAGGACCCCACTGTAAAATTTGTGGAAAGCTACTACCAAAACTTGATGATTTGTAATGAAAAAGAACTAATCGATGACAATGAATTCTGCTACCTAAAAGCAGAGCATTCAATAACTCAGACAATCTATTTCCTGCCAAAAATGCACAATCCTCCATGTCACCCGTAAGCTCTTTGGACCCTCTACTGAATAACTCATCTAGAGTCATTAATATATTCCTGTTTCAATCTGCCACTACTTTACCATCCTACCTAGGAGACTCTACTGACTTTCTCAAGAAGATATTGGATACCCTGGAGTCAAGACTAATTAATGGTCGCAATTGATGTAGTGCTTTTAGAGACTTCTATTCAACATACCCAGGGCATCGATGCACGTAAATATTATTTGAGATCTAGGTCAGTAAGCTTTATGGAACACTCTGAAATATTACTCAGCATGCTTGAATTTACTTTGGAGCACAATATCTTCATCTTTTATAATTCCTACTTCATGCAAAAACAAGGTACTGCTTTGAGCATGGCCTTTGCTCCAAAGTATGTTAACCTCATGATGGGTTGGTGGGAAGAGAAAATTGTACATGTGGAACAGAACCAAGAGATTGTAAATCAAGAGGGACTTTGAAAGTGTTTTTTTTAGTTTAACATTATCTTTACTGAATCATTAAATAGTAATAACTGTAATCTGGAATTTATGAGTGAGATTAGTGTGAGCAAGATTAACTACATAGATATTGAGATCTACATAAATGATGATAGGATGTAGAGTGAAATTCACAGAAAGGCTACACTGTGTAACAGCATACTCAACATACATACTGGGCATCCCAAGGCTCTGAGATGGAGTGTACCTTGTGGAGACCTACTATAAGCAAGGTATATTTGCTCTGAGAAGGAGAATTCTGAATCTCAAGCAGACAAAATGGTAATTACATTTAATCAAAGAGGCTACCCTAAAGATGTCCTGGATAATGCTTTACTTAGAGCTAGGCAAAGGAAAGGGGACAGATCTAATTGTTACCAAAACCAGAAACTGAAAAAGAAAGGAAAGATAATATATATCCTATTCCATGCTGATTTGCAAAGAATAACAAATGAGCATTGGAAAATACTTTATCTGGATCAGCATCTTTGAGAGGTTCTGCCTGATCATTCTTAAATAACGTACACAAAAGTAGATCTCCTTAGTGGCTTTTGACAGAGAGTCACATGTCCCTCATAAAACTGAAACACACCAGTGGGTTGAGTAAAGAACAGTCCAGATTCTAGAAGTGTGTCAAAGTAAAGCATGTGCCTATTAGGTTAATAGATCAATCAACAAACTTCACAATGGAGAAAAAAGAAAAGAGCTCATTATATGCGAAACTGAATTTGTGGCATATGACTTAAATGCATGTGTGGAAAGATCTATGTAGGTAGTACCACAACTTAGGTCACATGTAGGATTTTACAGCACAATTATGCAATAAAGAGCAAAGATGTTTCCTGCGACATTGCAAACACTTTTGTGAGTCACACAACAGTGAGTCAAAGGACGTACGATAGATTGGAATCCAGCATATTTCCAAAAGTCCAAGAGGGGAAAACTAGGAGCAAAAGCTCAAGAGAGCTGGACTTAAACTGATTTTGCTTATGGGTACAGAAGTGCCCTATGGTCACAACTTAGATGCAGAGTTGCAAACACTTAAAAGTAAATGCCCAAGACAAAAGATGTTTTGGACCTAATGCTATCTATGAATTTAATTAGGGGGTAGGATTTAAGATAAAGATATTTTTAAGAGAGTATATAAGAAACATTGGCACATTTTAATTAAAAGAAAGAAATAATGGAAACACTTTAAAATCAAAAATATGGAATGCTTGTTTTTTAATTATGGTAATATGGAAAAGAGGTCACATTTAACTATTTTGAATGATCTTGCAATGTTCCTAGCACTTTACTTTAGAACGTTTACATTAAAGGAAAGAACTCAAAGACATTTGATATAAGCTCATCCTATCATAGTTGCCCAAAAGGTAATGCATTATTTACAGATGTATACAATGTAGAAGGACTCTCAATGTAATTGGTTGGCAAACAGGATCACATAACTAGATATTTGATTGTTGAATTTACATTCAATTAAGCCAGCATGGCAGTGTAAGGATTCTCAATGCCCGATGAGTGGAGATCATGACCTCTATTTATACTGATACTTTTGTCAAAACTCATAGAGGAGAGGCAAAAGGGCCTCGCCATTCAAAACCTTTTATTTCTGATGACATCATGCACAGTTGTTACAGCAAGCACTTTATTGCCATCACATCTCTTTTTTATATACACATAGGAGATGATCAGTGGTCTTCCATATATATAGATATGGTATGATGCATTATGCTTCTTTTTCTTTTATTTCCAGGATTTTTTTATTGAATTTATATATACAAGGTGCATTGCACTTGCAGGGATAGAAGTAAGGCGATACAAAAAGAAGAAAATACAAGAGGCAAAAGAAACGTCCCGGGGGGGGGGGAGAGGGGACAAGCAGACAAGTAAAAGTAACAATGGCGTTTCTGACCGGTTACATAGTTCTGGCGCTGCATCATGTTCGTATAGTCTTGTTGTTCTTGTCTCGGCTTCTGGCCCGTACCCCCGCCCGCCCTGTTCTGATGCATTAATCTTCTTTACTCGTTATGTACTGTTGATATTACTGGAGTAATAGCACAACCATATGTACTTTTAATGTCAATAGGACTTCATGAGACCAATAGGTAATGTCCATATGGATATTTAACTACATTTGCTCTTTATTTCATTACACACTTTATGCAATCTGCCAGTAACCTGCCTGACAACAGTACTCTATGAAGGTTGCAGAAGAGATGTGCATAAAAATAGTTCATTTTGCTTGCACTCTACACTTCATGCCCCCTTTCTTACATTTGAGGACAATAAATGTACTAATTATATATTTATATCACATGTGGGCAACAATGAACTATGAGGTCCACATAGTGATTTGTTATGATGGTTCTGTAAGGCTGCATTTGCTCCCCCTGATATATGTTGCTATATATTACATAATTTGACCCCGTAGCCCTAAGGACCTTTAATCAATAAAGTTCTTTAGTTGAGAGATTGACAATCAGAAAAACAATAGCAGAAGGAATGTGATAACCAATAATGTGATCAATGGTAATTAATTTATGAATTTGGAGCCGATTCCTAAGGAATGTGTAAAAAATGTGCAGATTTGTAGAAATCATCATCATCATGAATCATATGGGGAGAAGTTGGGATCTATATCACAAGACTATTGTTGCATAATCACAACTTACATTGATTCTTCATAAGTTATGATTGTCAAAAAATTATAATGCAAGTGCTGTCTTTATTATAAGAAATGTGGTATAGTAAAGATGATTGATCAAATGAAAAAAATGGTGTAAAAAGAAATAATGATTTATAAGGAACAATGGATTTAAAATAATGGTACAATTGTACTTTACGTTGTTTTTTTTTGGAGTTATGATCAAAGAGATCCAATGCCAAATATATCTTTATTAGCAGAAAGATGGGGCAATACCAAAGACTGGTAAAAAAGAAAAGATTGTAGTGAAAAAAATGACGGTTTAAAAAGGATATCTGTGATTTTCTGTTACAGTCTAATTGTTTTTAAAAAAGGGAATAGGGACTGTTTGTACATTTATACTTTAAAGTACAATAGTATGGCCTCAGGACTCTATGGTCCAGCTAAGAGCGAAACGCGTCGGCCATGATTTACACTTTAGGAAAATAAAGCACAGATTATGAAATAACATGAACTGCTGTACCACCCTTTTCTTTTACTGAATCGCTGAGTGGAGACATGAAGGCATAGAAGAAAGAATGGTGAAAGGAGACACAACAATATATACATATGCATATTTAGTTGAAAGGAGGCCCTGAATATTTTCTCCGCACTCCTTCAGGGACCATGGGATGTGTCAATATTTTGGCCTATTTCAGTGTCTATGGAATTCCTGATTTTTTTGTCTGAAAATCTGGTCAGCATACCCTCAGGTCCCATGGAGCCCTTCCTGTTGGACCAGTCAGCTTCTTTTTCTTTTGCTCCTTTAAAAAAAAAAAAAAAAAAACTTTGCACACCCATACATGCACTATTACTTTTATTTTAATGTTATTTTATTTAATGCGATTTTATATAGTGCGAACATTACCCGAAGGTGTCAGAGCGCTTTACATAAGAACCAGTTGCGATACATAAGTACTTAGGATTGCATGTGTTACATAAAAGATACAAACAGAAAAAATTGCAAATGTACAAGTTAAAAGGTCACACAAGGAAGAGATATAAACAGAAAAAAATCGCAAATGTAGAAGTGGTAAAGTCACTCAAGGAAGGGATACGAATGGATATACTCTAAGAGTCACATAGGAATGGTAGAGAGTACAAAGGTCTACTGCATATACTAGTGATTAGAGTTATCTCTATATACATATATATACAAATAGTAGATTTTCTCACGTCAAGACCCAAAAAACCAGGAGAGCAGAGTTCCATTAAGTGGGGTCGGAGGGGGTACTTCATCTGCTTTCCTTCTCAACTCGAAATTCTGGCGGTGAAACTATGCAACAACTATGCAACAACCCAGTACCAGGTGTTATCATTTCAAATAATCATGTTTATGTTCTAAGAATTAGAGCAAAATCTACTTTCTCCATTGCCTGTTATGCAAGAAGCAAAAATGAAGAAAAATTGAATTGGTTTGTTTCGTCATCAGTACTTGCACTTTTCATAATGTGTCTTCTGAAGCAGTTCCCATTAATCTCAACTCTAGAATATGATGGTAAAAATATTGTGGACCAAAATATAGACAGGGTAAGTATATATAGGTAAGCATAGGTTTACTTAACTCTGCCTCACACCCATGCACTTGAATTTATCGTTAAGGTACGTAGAAATGGAGTTAGGACCTAAATGCACCAACCTTCTCGATATCCTGGTCCTTATTAATTTAGCCACAATATTTTGGTAGCACTGTGATTCTGTCGTAGATATTTTGAGATGCAACTGCCTCTGAAGTATGGAAATGGAGTGAAAACAGACCTGGGATGATCCCAATGTAACCCCAACCCCAGGGTCGGACTGGTGTATAGGGCAACTAGGCAGTGGCGGATGGGCTGATCTCCCAGATACGTGCGTGGAGTGGTTCTTGGCTGTTTATGGGCTCGTTTTATGGTTTACTGACCTCTTTTTACTGTTGATTTCCCTGATATTAAAACAAACATTACCTGCAGCAAGCTCAAATGCATTCAGCCTTCCATACCTTGCAAAACACTTATACAACACGTCTTTACAAGTTAAAATCTGCCCCAATTTGTAAACATGAGCCACTCAGCTACTGGATTCACTGGTGTGAGACACTTTTATTTTGGTGCCCGGACCTATTTTGAGTCCAGTCCTACACTGCCCAACTGAGATAAAGTAGATACGTTTTGTTCTTTTTGCAGCTTTATATAGCGGATGTCTGTCGTTTCAACACATGCTTTTACCACGCATGCCTTTACAATGCGGGGATTACAACGCAGGTCATTACAACGACTTGCGTTGGGGGGCGCTGGATAGTGAATAGTTTAATTTTCTATTCCAACTCCAGTCCCCGTGGATAGTAGGGAAGGTGTTGGATAGAAAATGAAACTATTTCCTATCCAACAGCGCCCTCCAGCGAAAGTCGTTGTAACGACTTTCGTTGTAATTCCTGCGTTGTAATGGTAGTGCGGGGTAAAAGTTTCGTTGTAAACGGTGTTCCCCTTATATAGCACAAGCTCGACCCGAAGGTATTGCAGCGCTTTACATGAGCACCAGTTATATTACACAAGGACGCATTCATGTTTTTTGTAGCACAGGGAGATTATTTGATTTGCCTTCGGGCGGTTGTAAGCCTGGGCAACCGGGGGCTTGCCTGGTCACGCTCCACTCCTAAAAAGGTGTGAGTAAAGTTATGGAGTGGTGGTTCATGGTATTTAAGGGGGATACTCCCCACATAAATGGCAGTTCCAATTGAGTTGGCCATGGTGCAGTTTGGCTTATCAGGTGGGCAGGGCAGCGTAGGTCAGTTACCGCTAAATTAACCCACCACATTGGCATACTCCTTGTATGAAATAAACCTGCAGGAAACTGTTTTCCAACAAAATTTGAGTGGACTGATTATATTGTGGCGCAACTTTACTGCTAAGCAGGGGGGGTTGCCGATATCGGCACTATACTTTAACCAGTAACTCGTGCAGCACTATACAGATTTTTAACACAAACAGAAAAGGACATTGCACGTAAGGAAGTAAGGGCCAGATGTACGAGCTGCAAAATAGTGCCTAGAAAATTGCGACTCATTTGCGAATCGCAATTTGTGAGACGCTGTTTGGCATGTACAACAGTGTGTTTAACACTGTTTGCGATTCCCAATGGGGTCGCAAATTGCGAGGCTCATGAATATTAATGCAAGCCCATTGGGAATGACAGGCCCTCCCAGGGATGGTGGCCTGCTGGGCTGAGCAGACAACCATGTCTGGGACTGCTTTTAAATAAAGCAGTTTTTTTTATAATGCAGCCCATTTTCCTTAAAGGAAAACAGGATGCATTTAAAAAAACTTTTCGTTTAATATTTTAAGGGCAGGTAGTGGCCCCATGGACCATTGCCTGCTCTTAAAAAATATTTTTAGAGACTGTCACAAAGTGGAAGGGGCCCCGAGGGGACCCCTTCCAAATTGTGACTGCATTGCCACCCTCTGTGGTATTTTGCAAGTGTTTTGCGACCACAATTGCGGACCAAAACATTCATACATTGCTTTGCGGACGCTATTAAGAAGGGAACGCACCTTCCTAATAGCGACTCGCAATTCCTAAATAGCGAGTTGCAGATAAATTGCGACTCGCTATTTAGGAATTGTACATGGCCCTGGGCCAGTTTGCATGCGCAAAGGAGTTGCAAACCCGTTTGCTCGTGCAATTTAGGGTCGTACATCTGGCCCTAAATGCTAAACACTTTTGCTCTATGAGAGCAGCAGTGCACTGACCCGGAAGTATTTGTGCTGCCAGGAGCGGAATGTGCCCCAGTCTGAGCACAGGCGCACCCCTTCCCTGCCTTTGTCCATTGGTACATTCCAGACTCTGGGACTCCGCCCGCGAGGAACACTTACATTCCGTTCACAATCCTCGAAGTGAATTTATGAATGACACCGTGAAAGACGGCCTGTCAATCCGAAAATACCTCAAAAGCGCCCGTCAGTGGAGTCAAAGGCCCGGGGTACCATTGCTGGGATGCCTGTGTCAGGCCCTGGGGTCTCCTCGCTCTCTCTGCAGGGAGGGGCCTGACATGTTAAAGAGCCGTCACTCTCTCTTGACAGGCCCTGAAGAATTAAGGCACATTAGGGACATGCCAGGGTAGGGTGGGGGAGGGGGGAGGAGATGGGCAACATCTCCATCAAAGCACCTGTGATGGAGGCGGGGAGCGGGGGGTGGGGGGGGGGGGGGGGCACAGGAGCCGGACAAAGGGAGAGGGGAGAGATGCCCCTGATTACAGCCTGGGCCGCCCAGGTGACACACCGGGGTAATGCTGAGAAGGTGACTCACCACGGGGAAGGGGGAGGGAGGGGTGTGCAAACAGGACAGCGCTGAGAAGGTGACTCAGCAGGGGGTGTGCAAACAGGACAGCGCTGAGAAGGTGACTCAGCAGGGGGTGTGCAAACAGGACAGCGCTGAGAAGGTGACTCAGCAGGGGGTGTGCAAACAGGACAGTGCTGAGAAGGTGACAAGAGGGGGGGTGCAAACAGGACAGTGCTGAGAAGGTGACACACCAGGGCAGTGCTGTGAAGGTGTCATACCAGGGGGTGTGCAAGCAGGACAGTACTGAAAAGGAGACACGAGGGGGTGCTCTAACAGGACAGTGCTGAGAAGGTGACACGAGGGGTGTCTATCAGACACCGCCTGCCATATTATGATGGTTGTGTTCAGGTGCCTTTCTGCGGCGGCGATGCCGCCACGGAAAGGCATGCGGTCTTCACTCTGGGGGCCCCCTGCCAGCCCCCAGAGTGAAGTATAGCTGGGGGGTGCACACGGGGGTACCTGTGGTACCCCCCCTTTATTTGCATTAACAAAGCGGCAGGCACTGTGCGGTGCCTGCCGCATTGTTAATGCAATGCTGAAATGCATTTTTAGCATTGTGGCGGGCGGTGCAGGGAGCACCGCCCGCCACAATGCTAAAAATACAGGATGTGCCCGCCACTGTGGTGGGCACATCCTAATACCCCACACGGGACCCCCGCCCTTATGGCGGGCAGTCCCGAATTCCGACAGGATGGCGGGCGGACAAAGTCCATCCGTCATCCTAATGACCCCCAATGTGTTTAAAAGTGCTCGCATATGTGATTAAGTAAAATGATGCTCTGAAATAAAATGCTTGCCTAGAATCACACTATTTGGATGAGCAGAGAAGCCAGTATTAATACCAGGTTATCTGTTTTCACATTTTGAAAACCAACACAGCCATAGCAGACTTGAAATAGGCCCCCCTGACCCAACTACCAGACCAAGAATGCATTTATTTAGGCGATGACATACCCCAAACACCCCCCGTAGCTATCCCCCTGGTTGAGTGTGTTAGAATGAAATGGAAAGAGGAGTGCGTGAAACTGAGAAGAGGACCTTTGAATGAAGGGTGTGAGAAATGGTAAGGCTCAAAGGCATGCAAAAGGAAGATGTGACAGGGGAATCCATAAAATGATGATTGTCAGGAAGAGTAGTGTGATTGTAGAGAACTTGAGGGAAGTGAGAAAGATAGAGAGAGCAGGTACCAGAGGATGGAAAGAAATGGGTGTGCAAATGAAAGTGTGGTAGAGGATGGTGTGTGTGATGAAGAAGTGAGAAGGGAACGTTAAATGCCAAAAAAGATGAATGAACATAAGAGAATAGTGTTCAAGAGGGTAGCTCTGTGAAGGAAGGGCAATATAAGACACAAAAGAGAGCAGGAGAGGGTTGTGGGAGCAGAGACTCCTGGATGGATGCACAGTCTGCCACCAGCATGGTGTGTCCTGTTACCAGTACAAGCAGCACACGTGGCACCACTGATAGAATGGGTGTCACAAAAAACATGTATGTCTCACTTAGATGGCAAAAATCCTTGTGCTGTCCCTAGGTGGTATATAGGGAGATAGATGTAGTTGACGGGGGAAGAAAAGGGTGACAATTGAATATGAGCGAGAGTAAGGGAAAGAGAGGAGGAGAGAAAAGGGAAAGGGAGAAAACAGATGGAGAGACTGCATAGAAAGTGAAAGAGGGAAAGTGGGGTATTGAGACAGAAAAGTTCCTCTCATGATGACGGACGAATACCCCATCCCTGGGTGCTCTATCAGTAATGATGTCTGGTTCCCTGATGCTGATTTTTGTTGTATGGGTGAACACAGATTGCATGTGTATGCTATGACACAGGCCTGTCTCACGGATTGTAGTCTTTTTGGATGAAAGCGCGTTCCCGCATAGAGAAGAAAGGCTACTGACCCGGGAGTTACAAAGCACGAGCGCGGTGGTGGCCGCATCCCGTATAGTGATCAGTAGGAGTGAGCAAGACCTTTTTACCTATGTAACTGGAGGGAGCCATACAGGCTCACTCACCTTTTTAAAGTTCCACTGCTGTGTGCTTAATTCACCCTTGGCCTACATTGTTTTGGTGCGTAGTGCTAAGCAGTGCCTGTGAGTTGTACATGTGCTAGGTGTATGTGTGCCTGTGAATGGTACAATACATGAAATGTTCTGGGTTCCATTTTGACAGCTAAGGGGATGGCTACACTCCTGAGAGCTGGGTGGGACACACACACACTGGAGGCAGGACGAGCCAGGCTCTTCAGTGCACTTCAAGGGTGCTCTTTGATGCGGGGAGAGGTCACTGGGAATGTGCCCGGGCACATCTCAGGAAGGAAATGGGGCTGATAAGAGAATCATCAAGAGGGAGGCCCTGTGGTAACTTTTTGACACACTTATCACTGTGATTGACACCCAGATGTGAACCTCAGTCACTCCCATGGCCTGTGTTGTGGAGCTTTCAGATTTGGACTCACTCCTGCAGTGACAGACGGCTCACTGGAGGAAGGGCAGCACAGAGGAGTGGGTGCTTCAAAAGGAAGTAGACCCCAACACAAACTTCAAAGATTCAGATTCTAATTTACATTTGGTGTCTGGAAATGGACTATCAGAAGGGGAGATTGAGACCCCGAAATCCACTTGGAAAAGCCAGATGTGCTGTGTGTAGAGGGGAAGCTCTGTAAATGTTCTGCCTGTGACCAGGACTGGGGACCACAGCCTGCCAGTCCCCTCCCAGCTGAGTGAGGAGACAACAACCAGGGAATCCAAGACCACCTTCAAATGGAGCCTGAAGCACCAATGCCTGCCTGCTTGCCAAGACGAGTGTGCCCTGTGAGAAAGAGGAGAGCATTCGAGAGAACAAGGTCCAGTGGGGGAACCTGCCAATTTGATTCATGTAGCGAAGGTGTGAGGAGATGGCTGCTGCACCGATCGGGCCATTGCCCACATGCTGGGAAAAAACGGCGCCCCTTGTATGTCAGAGGAGGGCTGCCGTGAAGTGAGCTGGGAACACTGCTACACTGATTGGGCCATTGAACCCCATTTGTCAGGTAGGGCCACCATGAAGATTGGTGCCATGCCTATCTGGCCATAGCCCATGTGCCGAGCAAAGTCGGTGACCCCACATGCCAGGTTGAGCCACTGTGAGATTACCGCTAAGCCATTCAGGTTGTATCCTGTATACCGAGTGAGGACAGTACCCTTGTTGAGGAGTGACCCTGTGTGGTGGGGACAAGGCAAGGAGCGTTGGGAGGAGAAGGCAGCAACCGTGGTGACATGAGCAGGCGTAATCCCCGGCTGAGGACCAGCACTAGGAATGTTATCCCCCCCTCCAGTGGGGAGGACCCCAAGATACTTACCAACATCGGACGAGCATTGAGAACCTCTCTCAGCCACTGCCTCCTTAGGACTGCCTTAAAAATCTCAAGGATACCCGACTGCTGCCTCTCCCGGGATGCTTGTGAGCAACTTACCATGGACAACTGCTGCAGTTCAGATGGTGCTGGTGTCGTGTATTTCTATAGGTTCTGAATCGATCCCCCTATTCCTGACCCTATTCTGGTTAAACTACCTAGCTAGTTAACTAACAGTCAGCCCATGAGGCAAGAAATCCCCCATGATGCAGATACCGTTATCTGACGCAGTCACACTACGGCACAGGAACGTGTTATCTGATTAGGTCATAACGCTTGAGATCTAATTAGACAAGCGACATTCCTCCAGCCCCTGATAAGGCATACGACGTTCTCATAACAAATCAAACCTATGACAACCTGGATAATCCGTGCGGCCATTGTTTTGATTTCACAGAGAACTTTAGTAAAGAATGTGCTAACGAGCAAGTCGTATGACATCTTTATTGACGTACCTATGTCCATCCTTACGTCAATCCCGGCACCTTTAAGGTATAAATATTGCCGACCTTGCCCTATGCAAACACACGCGTGGTGACAAGACGGAGCAGCCATACTTGCCGAAGCCGAGAGCAGAAGCAGACCCCGCAGGCAGCAGCCCCGCCTTCCTGACGTGCTGAGAGACGCGCTGCTATCTCAAGCCGAGAGACCCAGCACCGGCGTTTCTGGGCAGCCCTCGCAGGCAGCCTGGAATATCGAGAGCAGAGAAAGAGATACCATTCCTCATTCATCCTAAATTCCAGGTACAGAACTGAATAACCCCTCCTAGAGAATTCTTTAGTTATTCACTTGGCAAAAACAAACTTAACTTAAACTGTAACTTTCTATTCCCGCCCACGTATTAGACTTAGGTCAGGTACACGGGGTAGGCGTATTTAGAAACACCAGTTGAGCACGTTTAGTCAAATGTATATGTGTATGTAAATATATTTTAATCATTTTAAAACATCATATGGCTCAGAAACCATATCAATGTTTTTACAGTATTATTTTATACTATTGCTTTTAATGTATGCACTTTACTTAACTATAAGTATTGCAATAATATCGATCCATTTCTCTTGTACGAGAAAAGAGACTGATCAATAAATAACACCTTTTATTGAACACGCCCGTCTCTTCCTTTTCTCTACATTCTGATGAGACTAAGAATGCACGTACTGACTGAGTAAAATAATTGCCTTGTGCTCACACGACTCTTGAGATTGACTCTTGATTAGGGGAGAGCAAAGTTGTCATGTTCTATGGTTGTCAGAAACTAAATCCCTTCTTGTCTAATCAGGGGAGTTAATCCTTCCTTGAACATTCGAGAAAGTTTCTAGCGAACTCTGAGCTTAGCTGGCAAACCCAAAAATTAAGTCTAGTATCGACAGTAGTAGACCTAGTTAGCGTCTGGCCTAGGCCTTTATTGCTGTAGGTACTATTCCAATGCGCAGAGCCTATTGGGAAAATAGGAGCTACACTACATGGCGCCCAACGTGTTTGGAAAGGGCGATAAAACTAACGTAAGACATTTAGAGTAACTCAGTCGTGCTTTCTCACTCAGACCCCTTTTCCCAAATACTCCAAAGACGTCTGGAGTGGGTGAAAGGTTATAATATCCTCCAAAACCTCGCAGGAGGGAACTCCTATGTATGGTTCTTGGTCTAGTCAACGTTGAAGGATAAACAGTGTT
Organism: Lissotriton helveticus; assembly: GCF_964261635.1. NCBI lineage: Eukaryota > Metazoa > Chordata > Amphibia > Caudata > Salamandridae > Lissotriton > Lissotriton helveticus. The sequence continues at coordinate 1,247,602,502 of NC_136070.1, forward strand.
CCAAAATATTGTGCATCTAATCTCTGTTTCCATGAAGAAACCTGATCTGCAAATAAACATAATACCATCCTGTCAGCAAAATGGACAGCGATGAAGAACGAGAGGTTACTAGATTAGCTACTGAAATAGCAGATGCTGATGCTACCATGCAAGCAGCAGACGCGGATATAATACTCATTCCGGTCGCCAAAAGGAGATCTATAACCCTAAAACTTATAGAAAATGGACTGACACCTAGAGGTGGCACAGTCATATTCGTAATCGAGGCACACGAATATCGGCAGACAGAGGTATACTATACATGGATACATTTTCCAGCAGCTAATACTATAACAAAGTACTTCCACTATTACAAAGTAGAGGAACCTCCTAATGAGTACACTCCTTTCGAGGAGGTGGAAGTACCACTCAAATTCCAAGAGCATTTGCTCTTATTTGATGGCGCCCTAAAACATAATAATCACATTACAAGGCTCGGTCCTTTAGGAAGACCAGGAGCAACGTGGCCGGTCCTAGCCGGATACACACCATATCCAGACATCGAAAGAATGCCTGCAGCAGAGCTGTTAATACAGCTAAAACAACTACTAAAAATTCACAGACAATTAGTTCAGTATGTAATGCGGACTTCAAGAATTCAGCCAGCGATTAAACTACCACAGCTGACCCCTCACCAGGGGAACACAAATAAAATTACACCACAGAACATCCAATCCTGCCTAGGTAAAGTTCCAGCTAAACGGTAACAAATACCATTCTGGTTGGCACAGAAAATTACCCAAATAGAGGCGGTGTTTCCTGACACCACCCCATTAGAAAAACACAGGATTCTGACTATATGTCTCCCGATGGGAATCGCACCACACATTGAGGACTGTGACACTTGGGGTACAGTCTTTGCTTCCATCTACACAAAAACGCACGGTGTTCCATCCATTTCGGTAATACCAGATGTGCTAAAACAAATTCAAGATGAATACGGTCCAGAACCTGCTTTAACTCTTGGTATGAAATTACTAAAAGACTTCAAGCAGGTCTCGGCTATATTACTAGCCAACATAAAGGGTGAAGCAGCAAACGTGGCGATCCGCCAGAGGTTAAAAGAGACAGATATAGCAGACCAACCAGCTGAAATTGCCAGAATCATAGAAAAATCCTATGAAGAACTAGGCAGAGATAGTCTAGGTGGAATACCAGTAAAACCGCAACTGACTACAAGTCCAGAAAAAATGTTTTTTAATAATAATAATAATTCACCAAAAAAGAACTGGGATGGGAACAAACAATCCAATCCCAAAGAAAAGAAATTCCAGTCCAGAGGAAGGTCTCCTAGGCGAAGAGAGAAATCTCCAAACCCGAGACAAAGGTCACCCCAGAGTGAACCCTCTGGGAATAGATATAACCTTAGAAATAGGGATAATATTAAAAAACCTGATAGATATCAAGACATTGATACACGTCCCTCTCAATCTTTTCAGAATTCCTCGCAGAAATCGGAAAGAAGAGGACGATCAGAAGAGCACGCCAAGTCCAAAGACAAGGAACCTGCTCAACTGAAAAAGAAATCACAATTTCCAAAAAAGAAGGTAGCCAGTATCAAGGTAGTTAACAATGCCGAGAATACTGAGGACACAACTGAAAAACGGAGAGTGGGCTCAGACAATGCTAGACAGCGCAGCAGAGGTGAGCATAGCTCGCAAAGTCCTTATGAATCATCTGGAGACAGTGGACACGAATGAATACCTTCAAGTGGAAACTGCAGATACCAGAGTTAGCAAGCCCCACAAAATATACGAGATAACATTACGTATAGAGGGAGATAAGACTAGGAAAATAAGGGGACTATTTTGGGATAACCTCTCAAAGGGTTATGACATACTTTTAGCTGAAAAAGACTGGCCACCAGAGTTTGTCAGGGAGTGCCCTCATGGCGAAGAAGTAATTATGCCTGCCTTCTCGAATCAAATCCCGATTCATAAAAAATACACACTTGCTAGAAAGTGGGCAGTGGCCTTAGCACCTGCTTTATATAAAAATCATGTAGGATGGGATGAGGATTCTCCTCCTCACAAAGTCCAGTTAAAATCACAACCAACTGCACAAAGGCAGTACCCAATTAAGCAAGAAGCTAAAAAACAAGTAAATGAAATACTAGATCAGCTAGAATACCAGGGGGTGATTGAAACTTGCACCTCACAAATGAACAATCCTTTGTTTCCGGTCGCCAAACCAGACAACTCATATCGTCTAGTTTTGGATTACCGACACCTTAACACATGTTGCAAAACTTTTGCAGTGCAAAACTCACACAGTGCTGCACTAATGAATAACATAGTGCGCAAAAAATACAAAACTACCTTGGACATCTCCAACGGATTCTTTTGTCAAAACATAGCACCAGAGAGCAGATATTTAACAGCTTTCTCAGTAAATGGCACTCAGAAACAATTCTGTCGGTTAGCCCAGGGGTACAAGAACAGCCCGGGGGTATTCTCAGCGAGAGTAACAGAATTACTACAACAATATGATGATGAAGCATTATCTTATGTCGATGACATTTACTTAACAGATGATGACTTGGAAACTCACTTGAAAAGAGTGAACACCATAATACTTGGTTTCGCTGCAGAGGGTTACAAATTCAACTTCAAAAAGTCCAGAATTGCCCATCTGACGGTCCTATTCTTAGGATATGAGTTATCAAGTGAAGGTAAAAGCCTGGCAGACAATTTCCTAGAGAAATGTGCCGTAATCCAAGCTCCTAAAACACTAAAAAACCTACAGTCAATTCTAGGCTTCCTAAATTTCGGAAGAACTTACATTGCAAATTACGCAGAAAGGGTCAAACCCCTTTACGATCTAATTAAACCAGATTTTAAAAGATCAAGTTGGACTCAAACACACACAGACATTTTGAGATCCTTACAAACAGACATGCTAATTAAGACAAAATTAGAAACACGTGATAATACACGCAACCTTGTGATCCGAGTCATCCCAGGGAGATGCGGATTCACATACCTGACCTCTAATGAGGGAGAAAAGGTACCAATTGCATTCAAATCACACTTGTACACAAAAGCTGAACAGAGATTCAGCAACAAAGGAAAAATTGTTCAAGCAGTTCAAACCGCAATAGCTAGAGAAAAAGACATAGCTGACGGTAGACATATCACAGTCAGAACAGCTGAATCAGCCTTCGAGGCACTAACAACACCGTGTAATTTACCAACAACAACATTGAATCCGGAATGGATACAATGGGTGAATTCAATCACAACGGACAAAGTATACTACTACTTTGATCCAGAACTAGAAGAATTGGAAAATCTAAAATATGAAAAGACGTATCCTCTGCCAATCGACATTCTGCCTCTACGACATTACGCCTGTGTAATCTATACAGACGGACATGCTCAACCCTCCGTTTGGGGAGAACATGCATACAATCCCACATGTGAGATCACAAAAGAAGTGTGGCGCGGAGGTAAACTAAGACCTCTATTAACAAAATCACACTCAGTAGAAACAAATTCAGAACTGCAAACTGAAATAATAGCTTTGAAAATGGCGCTAGATAATGCGGATCGCGAATTCCCGACACTTATAGTGTCAGATTCATATTTCTGCGTCAAAGCATATAACAAGGATTTGCAGACATGGATTCAGAACGGTTACAAAGATGACACAGATGCACCAATAAAGCAGAGACTTCTCTGGGAACAAGTAGCTCTTTTGAAGAAAGAACTACCAAAGACTCACGTGACTCACTCACTGAGTCATCAACGTGATGGCGTTCACGTTGTGGGGAATTCATTGGCTGAGACAGCCGCAGCGGCAGCCACTAAATCGGCTCCCGTAGATCGAAAAAAGCATACATTAAAATACATTGACGGTGAAACATTGCTGGCGGTGAAAACGTCATCAAAAGGCGACTGCTCAGCGTTACCGATCAACTATCCACTCAATTATACATACATAATCGATGCAAACTCCGTCCCTTTTGCTCGAATCCCTGGAGTGGGGGATAGAGTGATTCCAAACATGGACAGGAGAAACTTGTTAATCGCAGACGCACACATGGGCGAGGGTCACAGACACCTTAAATTAAAAGATTCTCTGGAAGATTTACAATCACGGTACTGGTGGCCAGGCATGAGCCTCCATCTTACCATCTTTGTAAAAAACTGCCCAAACTGCAACAGAGATCGCAGTGGGGAGAGAAGCAGTTTAATACCTCGTCGTATCGAGGCAGATAATATTACCAGCAAAAAGAATGGCTTGCGATTAACATATACAGGCTAGTTCCCACTTATAATGTAGATCTACAGCACTCAGCTGACGTCCGGACTGTTATACAAGATTTGCGAGTCTAAATGGCATATACGCTAAGAGCATGCTACGTTCGACCATTTTTTTCTTTTTCTCAGGCAATCCAGCCTGGGGGGGGAAAGAATGGCCAAATGAGCACAGCCCAGCGGGAATCTTCTCACTTCCTTCCTGAGGGTATGGGATGGTGTAAAGAAAAAACCAAGACAGAAAGCAATCTATAATAAGAAAGGATATTAGGTTCGGGAGCTGGGTGGGTCAAACATCTAATAAGTGTCCAACGTAGTCTAAATAACTTGCCAAGAAATTCTCTGAAGGGATTCAGTCCGTACGAATTATTATTCGGAACTAGGATGTTGATCTCTGACCTTGATAGTCAGACTTCAGTGGTAACAGAAAAAAGCTTTGATGTCAAAGACCGTTTGGCTATTTTGCAGGACTTAAACAAAACAAGAAAAGACCTGAGCAACATACAGTTGAAACAACAGCCAACAACCACTGAAGAATCACCACCTGTCCCAGCAAGACCTGTCTGGATTCCAAAAGTCGGGGATCTAGTCAGGGAGAAGATCGCGGTAAAGAAGGAATTTGGGCCTTCTTACAGAAAAGCAGTTCCTGTCTTGTCTGTCAACGGGACAAGATCAGTTGTACTACCGCCACTTGCTGGAAAAAAGGAGAACCGAGTTGTATCCATCGACCTGGTAAAACCACAACATGTGGCCGATAACAAACAGTAGGCCAAGTGGACTCCCAATAAGTAGCAGAACACCAAGGTTTGCTACCAGTACAGAGGTCCTAACAAAGAGGCTCATCACATTCGAAACGCCTAAAGAAGAACAACAAGGACTATGCAACAATGCAATAGAACTTAGACCTCTGAAAACCCAAATAAAGACATTTAGCAGAGACACACCAATCTATACTGAAGTACCAAGTGAAATTGCAAAAAACAAAAATCCTGAACCAATTGGAACAATTGACAGAACTGCATCCGGTTACTTCATCAACTTCGATGATTCCTCTGAAGGCTTCAGCGAACAAAAGACACAGCCATCATCAAAATCCTTTAAAGACAAAGCAAAGGAACTTTTGAAACAACTAAAAGAAACATATCTGATTTCTCCATGGATTGAATTTTGGGTGGGTTTTGGTGCATTTATCCTCATACTTTGGCTCATCATGGTATTTACTTTGGGACGCTTCATTGAGGGAAAATATGCTAAAATGGACACAGCAAGTCAGAACATCAACTTGGTCCTCAAACCACACACATCTTCACACGTCGAGAAACGAGAACTTTCTTCAGAACTTTCTTCAGAACTTTCTTCAGCCAACTTCACAGCAATTCCAATACCTGGTGGGGTAGCCTGGGACAACACTGACTATGAAATTTATGGTCCGGTCGAGATCCTGAAATATCCACACCAAATTAAGATCTCTTTGAGTGACTTTGCAAAACCAAACTCATTTGCTGATGATTGGGACTTTGAAAGTATAAACAATATGATGTCTGACTTAGTAATGTCTGCTAAATTTACAAAACATGATTATTTGCAAGGTTCTACAAATTATGATAGTATGTATTGCTATAACCACTATGGTAACCATTTCTTGCATAAATCTGCACAACCTAGAAATGTTTTAAATTTTAATCAATGGGAACATTGTGCTACACCTCCAAAAGGGAGCTCTAGAACCGTTTATGACAAATATTCATACTTTCAAGGTTTTAACACTAGTAATGCTGAAACATTCTATTATAAATTGTCAAACAAGACAGGGACCAAAACCATGATAACCAACACAAAATTGATTTATTCTGATTCATTCTTTGAAAAAATGAATACTTTTGGATTCGATTATTGGGACAAAAATGTTGATTTGAAAAGTGTTTGGGGTACAAAAGAATGGCAAGTACAGGGTTTAGAAGCTTTGTTTAGAGCCTGCATGATCCCAGAACAAATGATATTTTTAAATGACACTGTTCAACAAACCACCTGTCTTGGCTTAGCCAAAATCAAAGATTTAAATAACCTGTCTATTCCAAAGCCAACAATGTTTAGCAATAGCTCTGAAACAGATGAAGGAATAGACATAAACCATATACTTAACCAAAACAGAACACATCCTGATTGGAAACAATGGTTGATCTGGCCCACAGATACAAATAACTGTCAAGATAGATTCCTGAATAAAACACAGGGTTTCAAAATGACCAGGCCAGACCCTAGATATCCCCAAAGACATCACCCAGGGATAATAACAACCTACAGTGTGGGCAAATTATGCCTTCAATGGCTACAAACTTCCACACTGCCTGAAATTAAGCAACACCTAACTTTACTTACTGATGGTGCTGACTTGCGTGATTTCATACTGGGACCACGCAAACAGCGTCAAAAGCGTTTCATAGCAGCCTCTGTATATGCAGCATACAATGAGGCCTGGAAGGTTACTCAAATTGAAACAGCAGAAAGAATACGGGAAATTGACCGTATTAATTTGGAAAAATCACTTTCTGTGGTGGACAATGGGTTAATGACTCTGTCCTCCAGAATTTTTTCATTGGACAGCATTGTGTCTTCAGCAATCGATATATTATCGCAAGACTTACTGTTATTACAACATGGTCAGTCACAATTGCGTTCTATCGTACAGCTTGGCTGGACGTTACAAAATCTGCGTTCAGGCTATGTGCCTTGGCGTTTAATCAACACAACGTCACTATTCCAAATCTTTAACCTTACTGATAGACAAATCGGTATGGCGCAGAAGGGTGCTGATTATACAATCTTGAGCATTGAAAAACTAGAAAGATTACCAATGACAATGTCAGAACGACCTGTCAGTGAATGGATAATCCACGGAATCATAAATATTCCAATCTCAACCTTCAGGTTTCAATACTGCCAAAAATATATACAGGCTGGCATGTACGAGAAATTGGGAAAGGGGTACCTTAAAACATCTTGGAACCTGCCCTATTCACATGCATGTGTCAGTAACAAAGGACAGAAAGTGTTTCTTAGTGGCAACAATTGTGCTATGTCACTAAGCGGCACGCTTCTGTGTAACGGTATTAGTTTGCATGGAGCCTGTGAAGGGAATTCATACAACCTTTCATGTCACCAGCAAGGCGCACCTGCAACTGAAATAGAACCATTCTTTCAAAGACTCTATAATGGGAGTTACATTCTTATTGTAGACCGCAGATGTTGTAGTCTTATGCCCGGGACTCCTTATCTCGTCACTACGACGGCGAAGGTCAAGTGCTGTGGACGTTCTTTGTTCCCCAGCTCCTTTCCAGACAGGGAGGCAAGGGCATGGCCCGGTTTGAAAATTACTTCTATTCGAATAGATACTTTAAGCAGAATGAAAACAGTGCTTCTTCAGACGCCTACAAGGCTCACGTCATCTAAAGAAACGTATGATCTACAAGTCGCAAGGACGACTGCAGAGATACATACATTATTATCAACCAATTCCCCCGTACATTTCGCGGAAATCCTGAGCGAAATCTTAAATATTTCTGATACCACAGGGGTCTCAAAGGTATTTAAGCCAGTATTTTCGATGGCATTAACACCATTCAAAGCCATACTGGGTATTTTTCCAGATTTCGTCCATTCGATTTTTGGCGGACTTCCCCTGATCCTAGGACTAATTGCAGGAATCCTATTCCTAGTCCTTATTTTTCGATATGGCAACCCATGTCACAGATCAAACTCTCGCGACAATGGAAGATACGATCCTAGCCATTGGATACCGGGACCGGATATCAAAAATCCTGGGACTCTCCCGGCTTAGAGACCTGAACATGACTTGGTTTCTATCATTTCGACCAATGTGGCAAAGGTGTGTTTTTCCTGTACTAAGGTGTCTGCTATGCGGAGAAGAATGCGTGTTAGACACCTGTCTGACACTACAATCGGATGCGCCGGTGGATGCAGATACACTGCTGGTTCCTACCAAGGTTCACGCTTTGTGCTGCCCTCAAAGGCTGCCAATTCTGATGACGGCATTCCTGGAATCTTCACCACTGCGATTGAAGAGTAGTGAAGTTCAAGATGAAAGCAGCATCGAACAGGTACGACCTTCTGTCAGCAATGCAAATCAGAATGTCAATGCAGACAATCATGCGCATGAATGCATGGTTACCCCTATTTCCGACTTAGTGGAACTTTCCCATGAAGCTGTTGACAGTTTTTTCGAAAGCCTGAATGATATGATGTTCTCTCCGGAACAGAAATAGAGACTTTTGAGTAAACTCGCACACGGCGTTCCCTGAATCCGGCCTTCAACTTAAAAAATAAAGTCACATGAACAATTACAATCCAGTTCACGGACAGCAACTTTTTTCAGCAAGCCCTTAAAATATTTTTCTATATATTTTTCCCCGGGACACTGACCTTCTGCTTAAAGTAAGAAACTATTCCTAGAGAACTAAGATTTCTATTTTTTTAGATACTTTATAGACTTTATATAGACTTTAGCTGCCCGCTGGTATGTTCACAATATATTTTATGTGATGAAATGGTTTCGACTTTTTTTCTGTATAGCCATATTAAGAGCCATTTCATGTGTATTTCTCATATACCAACAAGCAATAATGCATAACAATGCGTGTTTACTTTTGCATTTAATTCATAGCTTAAGTGCATACAATATATATGACTGCAATTTTTCAGTATATTTGAAAATTTCAAAATGCATTTATGTATTTTGGGGTGGTAAGGTATACACTATACTCTATAGTATGTTGTACTATGTTATACTATGCATAGATTAGTAGATATGACCATAGTTAGCGTGGAGTGGGTGTCGTGTATTTCTATAGGTTCTGAATCGATCCCCCTATTCCTGACCCTATTCTGGTTAAACTACCTAGCTAGTTAACTAACAGTCAGCCCATGAGGCAAGAAATCCCCCATGATGCAGATACCGTTATCTGACGCAGTCACACTACGGCACAGGAACGTGTTATCTGATTAGGTCATAACGCTTGAGATCTAATTAGACAAGCGACATTCCTCCAGCCCCTGATAAGGCATACGACGTTCTCATAACAAATCAAACCTATGACAACCTGGATAATCCGTGCGGCCATTGTTTTGATTTCACAGAGAACTTTAGTAAAGAATGTGCTAACGAGCAAGTCGTATGACATCTTTATTGACGTACCTATGTCCATCCTTACGTCAATCCCGGCACCTTTAAGGTATAAATATTGCCGACCTTGCCCTATGCAAACACACGCGTGGTGACAAGACGGAGCAGCCATACTTGCCGAAGCCGAGAGCAGAAGCAGACCCCGCAGGCAGCAGCCCCGCCTTCCTGACGCGCTGAGAGACGCGCTGCTATCTCAAGCCGAGAGACCCAGCACCGGCGTTTCTGGGCAGCCCTCGCAGGCAGCCTGGAATATCGAGAGCAGAGAAAGATATACCATTCCTCATTCATCCTAAATTCCAGGTACAGAACTGAATAACCCCTCCTAGAGAATTCTTTAGTTATTCACTTGGCAAAAACAAACTTAACTTAAACTGTAACTTTCTATTCCCGCCCACGTATTAGACTTAGGTCAGGTACACGGGGTAGGCGTATTTAGAAACACCAGTTGAGCACGTTTAGTCAAATGTATATGTGTATGTAAATATATTTTAATCATTTTAAAACATCATATGGCTCAGAAACCATATCAATGTTTTTACAGTATTATTTTATACTATTGCTTTTAATGTATGCACTTTACTTAACTATAAGTATTGCAATAATATCGATCCATTTCTCTTGTACGAGAAAAGAGACTGATCAATAAATAACACCTTTTATTGAACACGCCCGTCTCTTCCTTTTCTCTACATTCTGATGAGACTAAGAATGCACGTACTGACTGAGTAAAATAATTGCCTTGTGCTCACACGACTCTTGAGATTGACTCTTGATTAGGGGAGAGCAAAGTTGTCATGTTCTATGGTTGTCAGAAACTAAATCCCTTCTTGTCTAATCAGGGGAGTTAATCCTTCCTTGAACATTCGAGAAAGTTTCTAGCGAACTCTGAGCTTAGCTGGCAAACCCAAAAATTAAGTCTAGTATCGACAGTAGTAGACCTAGTTAACGTCTGGCCTAGGCCTTTACTGCTGTAGGTACTATTCCAATGCGCAGAGCCTATTGGGAAAATAGGAGCTACACTACACTGGTAAGACTGATTTATGGGCCAGATAGCCACGGGGTAAGCTGCCTGCCAAATAGCACTTCAGCGCTAGAACACTTTTGACTTTAATGAAGAGTCAGAGTGGGACTCTTGAGACTCGGACTACCAGTCGAGTTTAATCTGAATGTGGCTTATAGTGAATGGGGAATAACTACTACCGCTAGTGAGATGGAAGTGCCTGTCGACCCGCGTTCCACTGAGATTGAAGTGCGGAAGGTGTACTTGGCCCAGTTGCTCAGGATCCATAGTAGGTTGGGCCTTAATCCCCACGGTTGGGCCCAGTAGCTCCTGCCTGCCCCGTGGCCTTGTGAATGGGGTTCCTACAGGGAACACTTAACAGAGAGAGGTCGAAGGTAGAGATAGAAGGGGCAATGAAGGAGGAGAACAAAAGAGATCCACAGAGATATATTTTTTTGTTTTGGAATATTTTGTTTTTTAAATGGCCCTTCTAGGTACTTGCCTCTCTCGCCGGTCTCTTTCACACTATGAGTATAGAAAATCTCTGTATTGAGATAGCAAATAGCAACAATATGCATTACAGAACTGGTAGCACCTATACAGTACCTCTCAAAAAGAATAACTCTTTGTCACCACGAAGGCTGAAATTCTTTCATCAATTAAAACTGGATGCCAAGCAGACTACAGATGTTCTGATTAACCAGTTGCAAACATTGACATGTATTTGAGGTAGCAGGGACGCTGGAGAGAAGGGTTGTTTCTTCTGTAGGTGCCTGTCCCTTTTTACCCTTCATAGTGCAAGAGAGCCCCCCCCCCCCCGGCTCCCCTTTAGTCTGAGGCAACTCAAGGTCAGCATCAGCCAATAAATGTCATGTGGTTCCCAATAGACCCAGCCCACTTTGACCTCTGCCTTTAACTCCTCCCATACCATGTTTAGTGTGTAGGCTACTAGTATAATGCCTGTTCTGCATGTGTGGGAGAACTGTTTGATGTTCCTCCCGCTATTGCCACCTGTTCTCTGCTTGTTATTTGTGTTAGTAAAGAGTGTGCTTCTACTGTTCTTGTTACGTATTTGTTGTGAAACTCTGTAAAAAACTTTCAACTACACAGAAGAATCAACGATTTGCATTGCCAATGATTGTTTTAATGCATGATGTGAATAATAACAATTACAGATTTGTAAAACGCAACTTATCAACCCTAAGGGTATCCAGGTGCTGGCGGCCGTCGGGTAGATTAAGTGAGCTATTGCCCAGAGTTACATGATGCTGAGCTGATCTGCCGCCGGTGATCAAACTGTGAGCCCTGTGCTCTGGAGTCAGCCACTCTGGTCACTGCGCCACACCTCTCCCTTGATGTGAACTCTTACAAAATATTTGAGCAGAGTCTACTTTTCGTTTCGCCTCCGACAAAAGTGGTTTGTAAAACAGACTTACATATTTTGTAATGCTTTGAAATGTAGTTGAAATGTAGTTGACAAGGGGGGCCATGTCATGACAGTAGTTTTGAGCCGATAACGACAGTGTTAAAAGCACTAGAAGTCCCACGATACAATATGCAGTTCGCTGAAAAGTCAGGAATAGCAGATTTGCAACAGTCATCAGCCAGATCCATTCTGAGATTCTGGCCCTTTGCGAGCGCAATTTTAGCATTTGGGATTCATCATCCCAAATGCAAAATTCGCTATTACAGAAATCGTATTTTAGCGAGGAATAGCATTTAAGGAATCTCTATTTCAGATTCCTTAAATGCAATTCATGAAACTTTTAAAATTTGCGAATTCGCAATTTCCGGCCGCTATAGTGTGACTCCGTGGTAAATAGCGAAAACTTAGAAAAATGCACTTTAGGACATGTGTGTGTTCAACATCAGGCTACATTTCCATTTCAGGGTGCTACAGGGTGTCCTTTGGACACCCCTGGCACCCTTGAAATCGCATCCTTATTTGCGATTAGCAAATTGCTAATCGCAATAAGGAATACCTCCCCATTCATTCCTATGGGCCTTTGGGGAGTTGTTCCTTAATTGCGATTAGCAATTTGCTAATCACAAATAAGGAGGCTGTAGGAATCGCAATTTATTTTGCAATTTCTACATGAATCCCGATTTGAGAGTCCTTAATAGCGATTCCTTAATAATCGCTATTAAGGACTCGCAAATCAGGACCATGATGAATCTGGCTGATAGTTTTTCTGACAAATTTGCCAACTTTTCAGATTTTCAAAGAGGCTCAACTAAACACTGGACAGCAAGGTATCTTGTGTTCCAGTGCTGATGTAAAATTGTAGTCCTACTTCTATGTTTGTAGGAATATCTCAGTTTTTCATGTTTAAAATCTGGTCACTGTATTGTATTTTATATGTCACTTGAAAGAATTGAGAAATATCAAATGTGATGCGCCCATCCTTGTATAGGTGCCGCACGTGCTGCAGATGCTGCCTAGAGAGGGCCGCCAGTAATGTAGGGTTTGTTAAGACCCTTTGGAATCAGACAAACATGTCTGACAAATGTTATATATATGGGGTGAGCTTCTGGGGGTTCACGCACAACCAGACATGACCCACTCACTCATCCCGGACCCCAGATCCTTTGTTGTTCTAGCTTGTCAAACCTGCACAAGGACGACTATTGGACATATATTTTAAGACTATCTGCCTTGAAAAAGCCATTGGCATGCCAGCCATATGGGCGAAACACGTATCAGCTGTTCTCTTTTTCTTTAGGCTAGAAATAAATAAAGAACGAAAAACTCATGACGCAATTGGATTTTGGGACATTTGTCCCAGGGACTCACGCATATATATGTAACACAACCTGTCTCCCATACAATAATGCCTGACCAATAACTTGCTCTTCCCCAGCCCTGCTTTCAGAAGCACTGACCCTGTCCTGTGACTACCTCTGATCCAACCCTACCAACACTCCAGCAGTAGTGAGCTTGAACATGTGACTGAGATTAGCTCACCCTGCATCTCAGAAGCACAAGGATGACACGTGGCTGACTGTACCCCAGCCCTACCAGCCTTTCAGAATCTCAAAGCCTGATAATGCGACTCACGCTTCCACAGCCCAACCAAAGGCCTGTCGGAAGGATTGAGCCTGACATGTGCCCCAGCACTACCAGCGTTTCAGAATCATCAGGGCTGATTCTACTGCTGCAGCCCTACCAGTGGCGGCTTGTCAGAAGCAGTAAGCCTGACGTGACTGAATGTGCCCCAGGTGCACCGGCCTTTCAGAATTCCAAGTCATATGCATTATTTACAGCTCTACTGGTGGTCCATAGAAAGCGTTGAGCTGGCCATAAATAATAGTTCCTACCCTACCAGCCTTTCGCAATCATCATGCCCGAGGTGTCTAATCCAACCTGAGCTCACCTGACTTTTTACAAGGAAGCAGTCTTCTATGTTTCTGACTCTCTTCCAGCCCTCCAATCCTTGTATTCCCACCTTCCTCTAGACCCAGTGGTCAAGGGGATGAGGTCCTTTTCATGGCCTGGCTTGACAACGTAGTTGTCGCCAGACAATTGTATGAGAATCACCATGAGAGGGACTTTGGCCCAACCCACATTTTGGGAGTCAGGAGTACATGTTTTTTTTGCTTTAGTACTTTATTGACATTTAAAGAGCTATGCACACAATAGTCAATGCAGTAAATATCAAGAGTTTTACATGGAGCATAGGGATAAATCAAGTCATCAGCTGCTCGGCCTGCAGGAAGAAGCTCAAACCCATAGCTACTGTGTAACAAAAAAAACAGCTAGGAGAATCTAGCAGAGTGACACCTCACTACAAGTCCCTTGTGTTTCATCGGGGAACATCCTTTACAACGCAACTTTTACAACGAAGTACCTTTGCGACGCAACCATTACAACGCAACTTTTACAACGTCTTGCGCAGGGGGGCTCTCTAGGATAGGGAATAGTTTCCAACACCTTCCCTACTATCCACGGGGACTGGAGTTGGAATAGTAAATTAAACTATTCACTATCCAGCGCCCCCCAACGCAAGTCGTTGTAACGACTTGCGTTGTAAAACTTGCTTCGTAAAGGCATGCGTTGTAATAGCATGCGTTGTAACGTCATACATCCGTTTCATCACACTGAGTACTTGTTTGCATAAGGAAGTAGTTGGGTGCTTCTATAAAAAAAATACTTCCCCCTCCATACAGCTGTGATCATCTTGTCTGTTTAGCCAGCTACCTGAGCTTGAATTTTCAGGGGTACACACATGACATTGTAAAGCTATTAAAGTGTCTTAAATAACTAGATAATTGACTGTATTTTCTCTAGCAGCAGTACAGATGTGAGGAGGGCAGTCATGAACCTACATAGAGTTTTAGGTCTGGCTTGACAGTGCAACTGTTACCTGACATCATGTAATCAACAAAAAAGAGCTTTCAGGGTCCTCTTGAGCGAGGCTTAAGCTCCACTCACATGTTGGTCCCTTGAGTAAAGGATTTTATTGGGCCGAATTTGTGTGTTTTCATTTACAAGACTGCATGTGTTGCACTTTTTGGCTTGTGGGAATGTTTATACCGGATGCAGCCGGACTGAGTGGGTTACGGTGACAAGCCAATGAGCATGGCTATAAGCCTGACCTATTTACTTTGAAGTGTTATGATAAAGGCACTAGGACTGGCGTATTTATTGTGAAAAGCATATGTTAAAGTCAATGGGCATTTAGGTGTGAATAATTATTGCTATATATTAAAGCCTACATGTTGGTATGTTGTTGTATGAAATCTCACAGATGACCATAGGAGGCAATGGGTTTTTCTCACTGGCCACCCACTCTGACACACCCTGGGCAATTGCACTGTGTTGATTCTTGTTAGGTCCTGTTGAGAGGGGTTGTATATTGTCTTGCAAGCTATATTGTTCTACATTTTTGTAATTTTATAACTGTTTGCATGATGGTTGCCGGGTTATGCGCACTTAAATAGGCCAGTGTTAGGTAAACTGTAAACCAATAGTAAAGGGTAAAGGCGTCATCCGTTCATTTGGAATAGCATGCCAGATTTCACCGGTTTGATCTAAATGTTATAAAACATTATGACAAAGCCAGTAGGCCTGACTAAATTATTGTGAAAAGCATGTGTTAAAGACAAATTGCTTTTAAGAATGGGTTGTTATTAAACTCTGCTAAAGCCTGTAGGTAGGTACTTTGTTACATATAAATTCAGATATGTCTAATAGGCAAGGGTTTTGGTGTTGGGGATCAGTCCCACCAAACTGTGGGGATAGAAGATATGCACTATGAAAATCCTTATTAGGCTCTCCAAGGAGGGTTCGTATTTTGCTTAGCTAATGTCATTGTGCATACATCTGTATGAATTTGGTGTTTGACACTGCCCCGACAAACCTTAGCGGGAGAAGTTGTGCACTGAAATATTTTTTGCTAGTATTTTTTCTTAGGTGTCTGCCAGTTTCTTATAATAATAAGAAATCATTAAATAATACATGCATCCATATATATATATATATATATATATAATATATATATATATATATAAAAGACAGACAGACAGACCTACCTACCTACCTTTGGGTTTACTCTTTTCTGCCATTGGTCTGTCTCAATGTCAATTACACGCCGCTTCCATCCATGATAGCTAACTGCACGGGGAAAGAGTTCGGTCTGCATCAGTCATTGGCTCTTTTGCCTGTGTATTATGACATTTTCTGATCGCGAGTGTACATCCACCTGAACATGAGTGCGCTTCAGTATAGGGAATGCTTGTATTCTTTTAAATTACCTTGCATATGTTGTTGAGTTTGTGTGTGTTTTATTACTGTTGTGTTACAAGGTGAATGGAACGATGAGTCTGCGGATTGATAAATGGGTAAATGAATACAAAGACACGACAGAGTGTATGTATGACGACTTATAGATTGTCTACACTCACCAGTGACACACAAGGCACTTTCATTCATAAGCCAAACATATTGGCATTGCCAGTGCTTGTTGGTCTGACTGTGTCCTGAGGCTTAACATCCTCTTTGACCCCTCCCAGCACAGATGAGGTCTGTCAGCATCTCCTGCCTGAGTCAGCAGCCATGAAAACAGCTGCTGTGTGCTGGGACCCTCCCAGCATGACACAGGGTGCCTCGAATGGGGCATCCCTGCATCCCTCCCATCCTCCACCGCATGCGCCATCTTGTTTCAGCCCCGGCTGAGTCATCCCTCCCAGGCCTTCCTCCCAGGCTGTCTGCTGCTGGACAAGACGGGTCTCGATTCCGAAGGAGCTGAGAAATGCCACGGGAGGCCGGGGGGAGAATTCCAGCTGTCCGATCCGCTTTGAAAAAGGGATTTTTTGTGTTAATACAAATCTTCCGTGAGGGGTAGTCGAGTGAACAGAGTGCAGAGTGTAAACTGTAACCAAGCTGTGTGTGCGGAGGGGAAGCTGACACGTTGACTCGGAACTTTGGGGCAATCGGATGTAGAAGACAAGCGCAGAGAAACATGTCCAGGCGCTAGGCTGACTGTTATTTTTATGTCAAGATCTGAAAGTAATCAAATTTGGATAATCTGCAACAGCTCATAGTGTCTCTCTTTAGAATGTTCACGTGCGATACCGCAATACAACAATTTAAAATTGTTTTACAGCTGTCTAAGCTATTCATGGATATTTTAGGTCTTGACACGTTTCCTCCCTAAAACAGTTTCTATGTCAAAGAGTTGCAGGGCCACTGGAATTATATGGCAGGGGAGCACCAAATTATGCGGTAGTGTTGACTAAATTATGCTGCAAGAAAAGGTAAATTATGCCATGGAATGTGGCACATTTTGTGATTGTATTGCTTCCTTATGTTATTATTTTTACACCTTAACACTGAGCAAAGGTGTCATCTCATTACTACCACTGTAACTGCTAAACACAGCGATAATCGACAGAAAAGTGACAATCAACCTTCGCGAAGGACCTACCACCGCGCGGCAACACACGTTGCTGTGTTTTTAGTATCTTTGGATCTGTCTGAGCTAGTAAAAAATGTTGGGTTAACATCTGCAGATTATACAGCAGATGATTTATTATATGGCAAATGTGTAAAATCCATAATTATGACAAAACGACACAGCCACAAAAATGTATAAATCCAGTGTCCCTCAAGAAGGATTTTGCTGGCGCCTTTGATTTCTGTAAGAAATATCCTCTTAACCAGTCCTTAATTAACAAGCGTAAATATTTTTGGCAATTCTCACACTCTAATACAGATAATGACTATGACATCGATATGGTCAGCACCAATAATTTGGGCTGGTATTGTATAGTGTATTAATATGTTCAATATTAAAAAAAGAAAAAATCTGACACATGTTTTGCTCGGAATGGCAATATGCCTTTGAGCTTTTTTCAAGGCACGAAAATAGTGTTAAATCAAAACATTCCAAAAGTGTGCAGTTCTGTAAGTGCCTTCACAAGCATTGCTTTGGCTGTGTCTGCCTCTTCTGTCTTTGCACTGGAAAGGTGTCTTTCCTTTCCCGCACTACAAATGCTCAATTATGAGAGTCTGATACTTGTTTTTCATACTCTAGTGATGATGAGAGAAGCACTGAATTGTGCTCAGAACCAGGTGCTTCCACAGGAGCACTTTTATTTCACTTGGTGCTTTCCTGCTAAGTGAACATTTAATGTACTTGTTTTGGGCCTTTGGGGTATTTAACATGTTAATAATCAATAAAGTACTTTGACTGGTAGATATGATCTCCAAACTATAACTTGTTTTCTTTAGCATTCTTGGTGGGGTGGGGGGTCATGGTGACCAAAGTGTCTGTCATTATTATTAATAAATTGAGTTTTGGAGCGTCGATTCAACAAGTTTAATAGTGACGAAAAGCATTTGTTTAATTCTTTATTATGTAGACACACCTAAATTTAGAAAAGTAATTTGCCTCAGCTTTTTGCCCTTTCGCATAAAAATAATATATAATGGAAAATGTGCTAATGGAATAAGCCCCAAGGGTCTCCCCTCTCATGAAACCAGCCTCAAAAGCCCCCATGTGCCCCACCCCTCACCTGTGCTCCTCACCATTCACGACCAGGGCAATATTTGCACACATCATTGTTTCCCAAGCGTCACCTCTGCCTGGCCCCAGGCATTCCTCTGTGTGTGTAAGAGAAAGGCCCCTCCACCCACTCACAATAATCTGAAATCACCACTTCTGCCAAAGCGTTCGCAAAGTCTAAACAAGTGCCATGGACATCCCCCACCTCAACAAAATAAACACCCCTGCCCCTCTGTTTCCTGGGGTCATGGGTCATAGAATTATAGTTAAAGGTATTACATCACACATTAGCATTTGTCAAACCATTAGCTAAAGGTTTGGGGTGTGAAAAGCCCTTTTTACAACGTTTCCAAAGGTTTATGGAAAACTGTGCAACTTGGCTAGGATTGCAAAGATTTTTGCTTTTCCACATTCATGTGATAATTATAACTTTTGCTGCATTTTATATGGCATATATCATTATTCAATGCCAATAAAATGGCTCTTCATTGATAATTAGGCTTTCTGCAACAACACAACAACCTTTGACATCGTAGGAGTTGTTATTTACAGATTTATGTACACACCTAAGTACATCTTAGGTGAACACGTGCAGGATTTACTCACAGAAAGTCCTGCAGTATAGTGGGATCTGTGCATCAGCAGGTTGCTGTTAGGGTTAGGTTTGTGGGAAGTTCAAGGAAGGTGGATCTGTAAAGATGAAGGGTATTCACCCTCTGGAAGGTAGTGTACATTACAACAGCAGTTGTAGATTTACTATTTCCAAGGGCAAGAGTAGACCTGTGTTCATGTTGAAAATGGAAGAGAACATCTCATAAACTATATGGTGGTGCAGGGCAGATGGATTAAATATTGTAAGAAACAAAAAAGGTACAAAATGTGAATGCACTTTTGTGTTAAATTTCTTGGAGCAGACATGCACACTTGGGTAAACTTAAAACCTATCCATGTGCATAGATAGATGCACATATGAGCACTCAATGGAACCTGAATCATTTGTAGTGTCTGTGAAGTACTCCTGGAATTCTCTGAGAACAACTGAAAAGTTGGAAATTGCCTCAAATCGTAGGTGTAAGCACGTGTGTGTAAATTTTCGACGTTTCCGTGGGCACTTTTGTGAATCGGTGCACAAATTGAATACCAATAAGAACTTTGAGAGATTTCTTGACTGGCCATTGCCTTGTGGAAGCGCAGGCGTGTTTGGACTTTTCTGTATTATTCAATAGTTTACCATCCATGACACTTACAAGGGATGCACAGCGCTTCTTTTTTCGTTGACTACGTTTTGCGATATTTCTGATTTTCATCAGTCACACAGTTCGAAGTTAATCGGCAAACTAGCCCAGGTGAAGTTTTTCATGGCTTGGGAATATCTATGGGGCATATTAGCAACAAAAAGCGATATTTATCCCTAAATGCGCTTAACGCATTTTTTTTGTCGCCAGATATTATCGCAGAGATAGCATGCTATTAGCAACGTTTATCTCTAATGCGATAAAATATCCGGCGATAGCGGCTCAATGCGTGAATATAGCTGGAAATCCAGCGATATTCAGGCACTAACACTAATGGGGACTTAACCTGAATATCCACCTCCCATTGGATATACAGGTTAAGTCATGGTCTGAGCAGGCATTAGGTTCTGGTGATAATCGCGCTTAGCGTGACTTTTTTAATCGCACAGCCTGCCTTGCAAATAGGCGATAGCTGTGTTAGCGACTGCTGTCAGTCGATAACAGGTTGGTACGCCCACTTTGCATGTCATTAGCGATAAATATCGCTGACATGCAAAGCGGGCCCCAAACCGGTCGCTGCCTAAAAGCTGTCGCTAACTGCTGTTAGCGACAGCTTGCTAATAGGGCGATAAAATTTTCGCCGCTTTAGCGGTAAAAAATCCAGCTAAAGCGGCGATAGTGCCCTTGCTAATATGCCCCTATTTTCGTTATAATTTAACCCAGCACAGCAGGAAGTATTTAAGCCGTAACAGACATGTATATGTCTTTCCCTTAATGTTTAGCTTTTGCTGATCTGTTCTATCCACAGTAAAAAATACTATGCAACATCTGTTCAGATGGCTTTGTGGCACTTCCCTGCACATGGGCTGTAAGATGTGTGTTGGAGTGTGCAAGCTGATGTGCAGCCAGCAGACTGAGAGGTTGTGTTACCGCTCAGTGTATCACTGGTGAGTCCACATCTGACTTGTACGGTGTCCCCTTCAGGGCCGCATTTCATCTACCCTTATTCTCCCAGTTAGGGCCACGAGATGACTCGGTGTCACTGAGGATGCAATGCTCCAGGGCTTTACCTTTGCAAATATTTCCAGTCTCTTAGGATTAAATGACAGGAACGAGGTCTTCAGCTCCAAGAATGCATTAGGATGTTAAAAGAAAACCCCAAATGTGTGAGCAGTGTGCCTTGGTGACATAGAGTCCTCTTCTTACCACTACATAATTTAACTATAAGTGCCAGGACCCTTGTCAGGAGACCACTGAAGCCTGCATCACCCACTGGACCTGCCAGCCCTGCCAATGACAGTACCAACACAACCACTGACCATCCCAGTCATTCAAGTGGGACACTTCAGACTATTCCAGACCCCCAAAGTTATAAGAATGGCTTGGGCGGCAGGTGTTGGTAATTTTTAATGTAGGTTGAATTAATAAACAACTGTGGTTGTGCTCATCTCTAAACTAGACAAACAGCGCCACCATGTGCCCGACTGTCATGAGAGTGTCAGTGTTGACAATTAAGTGCCGGTGCCAAGCACAGGAAACCACCATCTCAAATTAAGCACTGCTAGTAACTCATCTTCAACCCCCCACTGTGCTCAGTATTGTTGATCATCTAAGACTGTTATCAAACAGTGGCATGCCTGGTTACATCGCTATATGGGTTACCATCTAATTCTTTCAACTTCTCATACTAGAGATGCTCCCTATCCTCCTCATCTTTCCACCGACCAGCTGGTGTCCCCAAGTGTCAGTGCGCTCCTGTACTCCCACAGTACCACTCTGCATTGCACATTTGTCTGTCCTTTAGATCCTCCTTTCCAACGATTGCTGAGACTCAGAACTTCTCTTTCCCAATCTTCGCCTTCCACCTCCAGTGGCAGATTTCTTAGTGCCAGTTACCAGCACAAATTACCGCTGCAGGGCAGTCTTCACTACCGTGCTGAACTCTCCCACAAGTGAGAGTGTCTATATTGGTGGAACCTCGCTCTGATACATTTTGATATTCTGACGTAGGTTTGACTACCTTGCTTTGTGGCACCAGCCTGGGTGGTAAAGCAAGGGCTATATTCACACTGCTGATCAGAGCATTAAAAGGTACCAACCTCACCCCAACTCTCTCTTCCTAGCTACCATCGGTTTCACTCGCACTCCCAACCTAGGCAGAGGAAGTAATGACCTCCTGGTCCAACCGAAGGGTCCGTGAGCTGCGTCGAGGTAAAAGGCATCTGTTTTACTAGGTTTTTTTCAATGGAACTCAAAACCACTTGGCCAGCAGCTTCCTGACTCCTTGCGTTCAGGAGTGCGCTCAAAACGAACCTTCTATTGAGCGCTATAGCGGGTGGCGGCCATCTTCCCAAGGTATGAGTGTCTGCTGCCCCAGCTAATGCAGCAGTGTAACAATGTAAATGATCTAATTGTGATGTATGTGATGCATGCATTTTCTTGTTCTCATCCTCACCTACCAGCAAAGCCGCTACCCTCTCCTTGGGAAACAACCTTTACAACGCAACTTTTACAACGCACTACCATTACAACTGAACTTTTACAACGCAAGATCCATTACAACGCATGCCATTACAACGCAACCATTACAACGCATGACACTACAATGCATACCATTACAACGCATGTCATTACAACGCAGTCATTACAACGCATACCATTACAAAGCATACCATCACAACGCATAGTACCCTTACACTATCCAAAACTTACCCTACTGTTGCACCCCCTGGAGTTAGAATAGTAATTTTTACCCCTACACTATCCAACACTTACCCTACTGGTGCACCCCGCTGGAGTTAGAATAGTAATTTTTACCCCTACACTATCCAATACTTACCATACATGCAATGTAATGGTATGTGTGGTAATGGTATGTGTAGTAAAGGTAGTATGCGCTGTAATGGAATGCGTTGTAAAGGTAGTTTTTAAAAATTCGTTGTAATGGCATGCGTTGTAATGGAATGCGTTGTAATGGATGTTGCGTTGTAAAAAATGCATTGTAAAGGTATGCGTTGTAAAAGTATGCGTTGTAACGTTATACATCCCTCTCCTCTGTGTAACCACCCACAGGAGTACAGACCTGTGCCCCTCCACACTGTTGCAACATTAGCCTTCCTTCTTGAAGTGCTCCTGTTGCTCAAATACAAATGTCGCGTGTGTCCAGGCTCCCCTGCCCTTCACCCTTGCCTCCTGCTCCCATGTCCTTTATCTCGCCAATCTCCCATCATGTCTGTGTTTGCAGACCCCGGCCCTTGGCCTCTCCTCTCTCCGACTCCAGACACAAGTGTCCTCGTCGCCAGGCCTCCATTGTCCTCCTTTCACAACCTTGAGGTCTGTGTACACGTCATACTCCAAGCCAAGCTTTGATCTGAACCTTTTTTTTGTTGTTGAACTTTCTTTTTTTAACTTTTCGTCCTTGTTTGCCTTGATGATAGCATTGTGTTCTGTGTGGCAGGAATGAATGTAAACCATGCAAAAAAGGAAACGCAGCCATGAATGAATGTACAAAGGCTGCTTCTATAAGACAAGTAGGAGTGGAGCAGAATCAGTGACGTCACCTGTGTCTTTAATGGACTCTCCAAACGACATTGTTTATGAAAAGTGCCTAGAACATACATGTATACAATGTGTCTACCATAACATGTTCACTGAGCCAAACAAACTTTTTTATGCTCCATTGAGGTGTAAAATTATGTAGGGCTATCCTGAAGTTCTCTGGCTGATCCCGCCTCCATACGTCTTAATAAGTACTTCCTGTCTAAACATCTACTTCCTATAGGGCATCTGTTCCTGGCTTAGGACATTTCATGCGGTCGGACCAAGGGCCAGATGTAGGTAGCCAAATACCTGTCGGTAACGGCCGAAAATACCGAATTTCGACCGTTACCGACCGGGACTGGGCTATTGAGATGTAGGAGCCCATAAAAGACCGATTAGTTAAATACGAATCGGTAATTTACCGAATCCGAAGATACCAAATCGGAATTTACCGATTCGGTATTTACCGAATCGGTAAATCCCATTCATTCCTATGGGCCAAAAGGCCCATATGATTGAATGGGAATTACCGATTCGGTAAATACCGAATGGCTGATACCGATTTTTACCGAATCAGTAAAAATTACAGAATTTTTACCTACATCCCATTTACCGATTCTAAAATACCGAATCAGTAAAATTCTATATTTTAGAATCGGTAAAATAGGATTACCTACATCTGGCCACAAGTTCCTAATCTGTCTCCTGCACCAAAAGCCAGATCTGTAACAGGGCAGAACGGTCCTACATCCATTAAATCATTCATTCAGAGGAGAAAGAGTAACACAAACCTAGATACAATTAAACAAAGCCACTGGTTGTGACTGTGTCTATTCAGGCACCGTTTGAAAAGGGGATATAGGAACTAGAAGAGCTACCCTTTAAGATGGAGTATTTAACCCACTGCGCATCACACAACCCTTCACCCTGAAGTCTTCTCACACAGTAACACCAGCAGCAGCAAACAAATAATAAGCAACTCCTCCCTTCAAATGATCATCACACAAATACAATAGCAACATACAAAAAACAAGCAACTATCGATCCGGAGGCCCACCACAGGCACTGGGGAGGTGCACTTTTCATCACAAAATGAGTAAAGCTGCAGCCAGACTCAAAACTGACATGTCTACACTTCATTCCATAGAATGAAATCAGGAGTAACAAAAGAGCCCACCCCGGCACATCTCACAGCATCAAACCCTCTGCCCTGGTGAAGGCCAAATGCCCAGCCCAAACAAGTGCTTAATTTGAGCCGGAGCTTTCCGGTGCTGAGCACCGGCACTTAATTGGTTTCCGGTGCTCGGCACCGGCACCTAATTGTCAACACTTCGCTTAGGCAGTCTGCCACAAGGTAGCGCTGCTCATGTTATTTAGAGATGAGCAGTATTTAAGTTGTTTAGGGAAATAATATGCATTAAAAAATTACTAATACCTGCCTCCCCAGCCATTCCTTTAGCTTTCGGGACCTGGAATAATCTGAACTGTTGCATTTACATGCGAGAGAGATGGTTAGTAGATGTTTTGGCAGCAATGACAGGGGCGATGGGTGGTGCAAGCTGCAGCCACATTAAATGTATCTGGATTTTTAAGACTGCTTCTGGAATATGAATTGTCTATGGAATCTGGGCATATGATGGTTTGCCTGGGTATGAGCTGGCATCCGGCATTTGTTGCCTGTCCCTGGATATAGGTAGGCCCAGCTTACACATTTCAATCAATCAATCACAGCATTTATATAGCGCACTACTCACCCGGAGGGTCTCAAGGCGCTAGGGGAGGGGGGGTCCGCTACTGCTCGAACAGCCAGGTCTTGAGCTGTTTCCTGAAGGCGAGGTGGTCCTGGGTCAGGCGGAGGTGGTTCGGGAGGGAGTTCCAAGTCTTGGCGGCCAGGTAGGAGAAGGACCTTCCTCCTGTGGTGGCTCTTCGGATGCGGGGGACGGCGGCGAGGGCGTGGCTGGTCGATCGAAGTTGGCGTGTGGGAGCGTAGAAGTTGAGGCGGCTGTTGAGGTATCCTGGGCCTTGGTTGTGTAGGGCCTTGTGTGCGTGGGTGAGGAGACGGAAGGTACATTTGGTTATGTATTTAATATAATGGCTCTACTGTGCCTATGGCATCTGTCATCTTGCCTCATCATGGTAGCACCGCCTTTACTACAAGGTCTTACCTTGATGTCATCATGATCAAAGCCACGCAACATTACTTCCTGTGGCGAAACGTTCTAACATCGAAGATGGGGAGTCGAATTGCACATTTTCCACGCGTCTTCCCTTTGATGTTTGGAGACCCGATGCCACTGCTCACCTGCACCCCATGTCACCTGCAGCTATCTACTCTTCACTGCAATGGGGCCACCAGGACAAGCTCAGAGCCTGGGAGAATCAGAGGAGAGAGAGAGGGGCCCAAGGAATGGCTGGATCATAGTTGAACATTGAGGTGTCCAGGACTGGGCTACTACTCTTCTGTCTCATCCGAGGCAGTGGAAAATGGAAGAGTTATCCCAGGAACTGACACACTCTCCCTAAAGTCCCTGAGCAGAATACTGACAGGTGAAATCAAAAGGACATACTCAATTCACAAGCTAGAAATGGTAAAACAGGAAGATACATCACACCCTGAGGTAAACAGCCTCTAGGGAATTTGTGGATTATTCTGGAGGAAGTGTCTTTGAAATGTCTGTAGTTTAGGTCAGAGCTGGTTTCATATGATGGGACTGACTGTCCCTGCCCAATCATTCTTTCCAGGGAAATGCCCTATTAGAGCATTTCCCAGCTCATGCTAGTCCCACTCCAGCCACAGCATTTTTCTGATCCAATGTCATCCAGTTCCATAAACAGAGGGGCCAGGTGGCTTGGGGCGGGTGGACTTAGTCATCCACTTGGGTCCACCCAGCTTTTATCTTCCTACTTTTGTCTAACACACTTCCTCAGCAGATGTGTTGACAGATGTTTTGAGAAGATTCCCCCATAAAAGGAGAAATGCCGCATTATTACTGAGGGACATTAAAAAAGTGCCCTCCATTGAGTCATCGTCTGCATTGTGGTTATGGCGAGCTACAGCCGCGTCTTTTCCGTCTTTGAACCAGCTGCTGTCTCGTGCCCAGGCATTGTTTGCTCTTTAGTCTCTTCAGACATTTGTTTCTGTGCAGGACAGATTGAAACATGAATGTAGACACAATCCACAAGCTGGGAGGGATTATCTGGGCAATGGTTGAATCTCTCTATTCCTCGTTCATCGATGATTCAAATTTCACCTGGTGAAGGATCACTTCGTAAGCATGATCTGCATCGCCACGTTGCATCTTTGATCCAGTGAAATGACCTGTCCTACTACTGAGATAGAGGTCTTATGAGAAAGAAAGAAACTTCAAGAAGCTCTAATAGTTGTCTGTTTACAAAATATCCCATCTTAAAAAGTAAGAGAACAGTGCTTCAGTTGGATAGAATTAGTAGAGCTGTTCACTGTCTTCTTCCAGATCATTAAGATAGTTCATGGTTTCAAATACCAACAGGGTCTATGGAGCCTACCAATCTTCAGAAGTTGGCCAAACCAGCAGCACACCTGTGGGTGATAATTTCACCTAATATTTAAATACCAAAGACTTCTCCGGTCATGGTACACGGCATATACACCATTCAGTTTATCCATGCACTAGCATGTGGAGGTGTCGGTCCCTCAATATCTTGGAACCAATCCTTGATCGAATTAAGGGAACATTGGCATTTTCTACATTTGCATTATGCCGGAAAAAGATCCCAGCCGTCTGACATCCATTCAAGGAGCAGATGTTTAGCCGCTTATATAGTATTCACAGCAGGAAGCAAATATATGACTAAATGTTGCAAGGGTCTTGAAGATAAGATGGACCACTCATTCGCCTAAGTGATGTCTGCACAAGTTAATTTACCAGAAAGAGGCAAAGTGCAATATTAGAAAGCAAAGCAGCAGCTCACTCCTCCAATACCATGGAGCATCTAATGGGGTATCCTCCTTAATCCAATTCGTATGAATTTTTTAAAATAGATTTTCTTCATACATTGCTTCGAACGACAATCCATGTGATGGAAACTGGAACTCGGATAATAGCTGCACCCCATTCTCATGAGAACAGTGTGAATGGACCTAGAAAAAGATTCAAAATGTGTCCATTTTCAGATGCTGAGCCAGTCCTTTGTAAATCCTTGCGTAGTAGTGCCAAGCATGAAAGTGAGGCTGAGTAGGTCAGAATCGAGAGAGCAGAACAGGCTGTATTCTAGCGGTGGGCAGAATTTGCGTAGTCGCGCTACGCAAAGCTCCGTGAAACGGTAAAAAATGTCTGCGAGCATGCAGAGTTCTGAGAACACACGAACAAGCAAAAAATTCTGCAAAGCTGCGGATTGTGGAATTTTTGGCAAGTCCGCTTTCTCCGGGGAACGCAAAATTAGCCAAATTAAGCGAGCGGAACGGTATTTACCGCCCAGGCCTACTGTATACACCATGGGCACAGCACGGAAAAGCAAAACAGCAGTATATCAATCAACATGGCATCAGCTCTTATGGCGATTTTTCTGTGGATTTGTTACAAAGTGAAAGAACCTTTTCACTTCTAGGTCGCGGGTAGAAGACTCTCAGTGGTTGGCAGTGGCCGAAACTCATCTTCGTCTGGCACCTGCTTGGCTTCCATGAGGTGAATTCGGATGTGTTTTGTCCTACTCCCCATGTTCCTGTACCCAGCCAAGCATATACCATTATCACAACCTTTAATTAAGTGCCATTGGTCTATTTATGGCAGTACCTGAGGACACAGGGTGAAGCCGGAGTCATACCCTATGATTTCTGCTCCCTTCAGACCAGAGGCTGAGGGAGCAAAGGAGGCGAAACTGGGGAGATGGTCCAAATCTGTCTGTTTATATATTTTGACATTTGTAAGATATAAGCAGATCTCACAAAAGTTTAAAGTCATATCAGTTCTGTGCACACATACATGCCATTTATACGAAAATAATTTAAAAACATCATAGGGCACCCCTTAGGGAAGCAGATATAAGATCTAGATTTCCATTAGTACAAATTAAGAAATTGCACAGATCCTATTTCTCCTGGACTACCCTAGCTAAAATGGACAGGGCCATAGATACATACCATTGCAGACACTGTGGGAAGGTAGGCACATTTTTTCACATCATCTGGAGTTGCCCCGTACTGCAGACATATTGGATGGCTGTGGTAGAGTGTATAAATACTGTATGTGGATGTACCCTGGAGCCAACCGACAAATGGTGTCTCCTTAAATCTGGATGCGTTTGACCTAACCCGCATGGACCAAATCTGGATAACGCTAGGATGATGGTGGACAAAAGCAACATCACGCGCCTATAAGGGCCGGAGCAGGTACTACCATTGAGAGACTGGAAGAATTATATGGACTGGTGCATGACCGCAGAAAAAATGGCATATGAGGGGAGGGGGTGCCCCTAGAAATGGATGAAAATATGTGGAATATAGAGGCAACTCCTATACATCTATTGCAGGTCAGCCTGTTTCACCTGTAAATGCTATATGCGAGGGGGCACTTGATAGGGAACAAAATGGTGGCCTATTGTCCTTCTTGGACTGAGTTGGCAGTGTCTTGTTTTCTTGAATTTTTTTTGTTTTGTCCTTTCTGTGTTTATAGCAATTGACGGAATTGCTAAAAAAAAAATCACAGGGATATTTTAGATTTTAGTTCTTTCTATGGTTATGTCAATTCTAAGAGAAGAGAGTGTTGTATGGTGTATTATATATCAGCACCTTGTTTGGTGGAGAGTATCCCATAAGTACCACAGGTTTTTTTAGTGGTACATGTTTTCTTTTTATATTTAGAGCGCACTAGAAATGGTAACTTGGAATTACTGCTTAAGCTGAGTGCCAGAACTGTCCTACGACCACAGAAAGAGTTTTGGCAGAAATGTGTGACTGGCCTACGTTTTAGATGATGGGTGTGGGTGGCTGATAGGAATTCCGAAGCTGTGTGGTCTGCACCGAGAAAGTCCTTCCCCAAACTTTACCCTTTTTGCTGCATCAACAGCTGGTCTTCGGTCAGATAAAGAAGGGATCTGGCAGCTGGGTTTGTAGTGGGTGAATCTGTAAGAGATTAACAGAGAACAGATCCTTAAAATGAACAGAGAATGAGACAGAGATCACAGCCCCTTAACAGTTAGAAGACTCTGCAAAGTGGCATGTTCAGTCATGATTCTTACATACATGTGTTTAACTACTATCTACACTGACATGCCTCAAATACACATCCACCCCATACCTTTAAAGCATCCCCCTAGGCTTTGTCTATTATTCAATGCACCAACATCAATTACATCCCAGTAGTGCACAGCCAAGGAGGATGAATAAGATAGTGAGATGAGAGAGAGAGAGAGAGAGAGAGAGAAAGAGAGGGGGAGAGGAAAGAGAGGAAAGAGAGAGAGGAAAAGAGGGGGAGAGAGAGAAAGAGGGAGAGAGAGAGAGAGAGAGAGAAAGAAAGAGAGGGGGAGAGGAAAGAGAGAGAGAGGAACAGAAGGGGAGGGGAGAGAGTGAGAAAGAGAGAAAGAGAGAAAGACAGGCAGAGAGAGAGAGAGAGAGAAAAATACTGTGCTAGGTCCTGTCTTCCTTGCCTTATGTGGCTGCCTGCAGCCCACGCAGGGGGGGCCCATAACAGGGCCGCCGCCTTAGTGCCACATGATGGCACACGGGACATTCTAGGCCAGAGGGACCCCCTCGGAGTCCGGCACATCCTGCGTCATTTCCAGAGTGCGGGTGGGCGGGGAGCAGGTATAAGTACCTCGCCCACCCACCTGACTGTCTCTTTGCTGCCTTCATTCACGGAGGAGCTGCCTGCACTTGGATCGCCCGTAAGCTAACCCACCATGTTGGCATATTTTGGTATGCAAATAAACCTGCAGCAATTTTCTCCACGAAAAGAGGTGTCTTGTCTGTTTATTTCATCAGCAGTTTGCTGTTTGGGGGAAAAGGAGTGTGTTGCTGATATTGGCACTATGGGCTGGTGCAGCTTCACAGAACCACCCGGGGGGTGTGCCACCCCAACCACTGTGCCCTCATCAGGCTGATTACTGGCTTTGCAGGTTCAACTATACTTAGAAAAAGGTCTACGGACCCCTTGTGTGCAAAACCTGCTCCTCCTTATAAGTTGTGCTCTCCACTTCCTCCGAGTGTATGTGGGTTGTGTGCATGTATTGTAATTGCGTGCTACATATTGAAGTTCCTTGCGAACGGTGTCATCTGTAAGAACGAGTTGATGGTGGCAGATCATGGTGGTTACACTCAGGTGTCTTTGGTAATGTGACAGCTCGCGTGTAGCACTTCTCTGCTGCTCTTGTGCCAAAGTAGCACTATCATTCTTCGTGGAAGCCTCAGTCACAGCCTGGCAGTTGTGGCTTCTGGCCTCTGCTTCACAACAATGTACTGACTGCAAACCCTTGAATCTGCCCAGACTGCTCGGTTCCAGGATCTACCCAGCTCCCTGCTCTGGATGTCTACAGTGGATCCCTGATCAAATATCGATAACAAAAACACCGACCTACAAAAATATCGGTGCAAAAATATCGTAAACAAAAATATCGTCACCATATATGAAAAGGCGGGATTTCACCTCTAGAGTCTGCTTACCATTCTCCAGAATCCCATCACTGGTCGACTGGACCTTTTTATCTGTCATAGAGTGAATTTAGGTAATCTAATCACAGCTAAACAGTTCAAATTCAAGATACCAAAATACTTTCCCCAAAGAACCACTGACTAAAGACTGAATTTAAAAGGTTTATTACATAACCAAAAATAACTGAAGATACAGGCACCTCAGCAAGAGGTTCAAGAGATAAACAGGTACTAATACAAACATAATCCTACGGAAAAGTCTCAACCGGCTAATAAACAGAACGAGAATCAACTCCAAAATCATTAAACTAAACAGAATAGCTATAACTTGAGTTCTGGTACTCATCAGGATATAAGACATTAATTCAGATTAGTCTGTCCCTACTCTATGCTAGATGACATCCCTACTCAACAATAGCCCAACCTAACCAAAAGGTGTCAGCTGTGGAGACTTCCTAAGAAGTTCGCCACCTTTCCCCTTAGACTAGAGTTTCCATCACCGCTGCTAAGCTCCTTGCCCATGCGACCGCTCTCTCTAGCTCCTCAGCCATCTGCTCTGCCTCCACCCTCGGGGTGCTGTCCCTAATACGAAACCCCACAATGTTAATGACACGCCTATAGGTACGCCCCTCTAGAAGGTGTTGGGTTCTGTAAAATTCCACATGGCGTGGATCCATCTGTGTCCGTTCAGCCGTCCTTGGGTCTCAGGCTCCTCATCCTTTCAAGTTGCCTCCTTGAATTCCTGGTCTACTCCTCCATGTCTGAGTCTAACATCCTAACCTACACACACAATGGGCCCTTCTACTCTACTATCTGCTCGATGAGGCGCCTGCAAAGGAATACACGCAAGTAGCTCACAGTCTACAGATATTGCAACATTTTATAAAGGTTCATTTATAAATCATTTCTACAGTTAAATGTCAAGCAAGGCATTCTCCAACAGGCCTACACCAATTCCAAAGGAACTAGGCCACAGCTTGTTTTATAGGCCCAACGCTTTACATTGGCATTCCTTCTTCTTAGTTCGCTAGGCCTCCAACCTTAAACAGCAAATGCATTTTCTACTTTAAGCAAATCATTATATATATGTGTAGACCGTTACGTTTCAGATAAAGCAGATCTCAAGTTGATTTTCAAAAGATTTCTCGTCATCCATTGGACCGTGTACCTCAAGATGTTCTGGGTTTGGAGTTGTGCGGCACTTGTGTTATCGACACTCAGCAACAGCTGAGTGTCGTCCGCATAGTTGAATACTGTGCAGCCCATGCTCGCCAAAGAAGCAATCAGAGGTTGCAGGTAGAGATTAAATAGAAGTGGGGACAGGGCCGAGCCCTGAGGTACCCCACATTCTAACGTCCCCACCTCAGAGATTTCATCCCCAAGTTGTATCCTTTGGGTCCTTCCCGAAAGGAAGGATTGCAACCATCTGACGGCCCGGCCTTTGATACCAAAGTTCCTCAGCCTCTCCAGAAGCAACGCATGGCTGACGGTATCGAACGCCGCTGAAAGGTCTAACAAAATCAGGGCGCTCGGTTTCTTACCGTCAGCCAGACCTCTCAATTCATCCAGCACCGAGAGCATCACCAACTCGGTGCTGTGATGGGCTCGAAACCCTGCCTGTCATTCATGAAGTAGGTGGTGAGACTCCAGGTACATGGACAGGGATTTTAATACATGTTGTTCCAGTATTTTTGAGAGGAATGGCAACTGAGAGATAGGCCTATAGTTCTTTAGCACGGCGGGGTCTGCGCCTGGTTTCTTTAGCAGGGGTCTTACGCGTGCTTCCTTGAGCTCAGCTGGTATATGCCCTGTCTCCAAAGATCTATTAAGGAGGAAGATGATGCGTTCCTCCAGCAAAGGGCGGGCTAACTGGAAGACTCTTGGAGGACACGGATCTGCTGGAGATCCGGATTTAATTCGACCCATCAGCTGCTCCAAGCTCAGTGTGTCAATCTCTGGAAACAGTGCGATGGTACAGTCAGCCGGTTTATGAGGGGCTATCGGCGTGGCCATCCCATTTGCCATGCCACTTTTTATCTCTTGGATAATAGTTCTCACTTTCTCCAAGAAATATCCCTGAAAGGCATTGCAATTTAAAGGAGACTGGGAGTTATCGGGTTTTTTACTCAACTCCGACAAGATCTTAAAGGTCTCCTTCTGGACATTGGCTGCCTTGCTTAGGCGAGCCTCATAGTATTCAGCTTTTGCTAGAGCAATAGACTTTTTGTATAGATTGAGAGAGGTTCGATAGAGGTTTCTAGCTGAGGCCTGTTTAGTTTTCCTCCATCCTCTTTCTATCGCTCTAAGCTTCCTTTTATGGTCCCTCAGTGATGGCGTAAACCATGGGGCCCCTTTACCAGGTCCTTTTAATAGCTTTGTTCTCCTAGGTGCTATCTGATCAATAGCTAGGGTTAGGCTCTGCGTTAGATCCGCATAGTCCCGGTCCAAGCTATAGTCGGGACTCGAGGTCCGATCCCTTGGCAGGAGTACCTTGGTCAGGGTTAGCAAATCAACCTCTGCCCAATTACGGATACTCCTCACTTCCAGTGGTAGGTTGTTTCTAGGGCCGTTAATACGTACCTCACAAGATATTAAATAATGATCAGACCATATACATGGGGCAACGTCTTTAAGGGCCACATTTGGATCGGTGGTCCACACAAGGTCAAGAACATGACCTTTATTGTGTGTGGGAGCCTCCACAAGTTGTTTAAAACTTAGGGCTGACATCAAGGTGTCCAATTGGTGCATAGGCAGGTCCCAGTGGGGCTCATCCCAATGTAGATTAAAATCTCCTGTTACTACAATTTTGGTATAACGGGTACATAAGTCCGACATAATGGGACCAAATAAATCATGGAACAATGGGGTTGCATTGGGTGGGCGATAGACAGCTAGCACCACCCAGCATGAATTATTCACAGTGACTTTCACCCCAAGCAGATCAGCTAAATCGACTGTCTCTGACAGCAGACTTTCCACTGACAGAGTCTTTTTAAAAAGAACCGCTACCCCTCCCCCCCGTGCATTTCCTGGGCGATTATGCCATATCGCATCATAGCCGCTTGGGAGGGCGACGATGATGTCCGGCATCGAGTTATCGCCCAACCAAGTCTCTGATAGAGTCAGTATGTCTATCTCATTGTCCTGCAACAAGTTATAGATTTCTACATGGTGACAGTGGAGCGAGCGGGTATTTAAGCTAGCTATTTTCAATGAGGAGTGCCGCCCTAAGGGGATCACATTAAGGGGGGCAGAAATCGCGTACTTTCTGAGTTTCAGTAAGGTTGCACAATCCACTCGTGCCTCACCTATATCCAAGTTGCGCAACTCTTCCGAGGAGTAAATACGCCGTTGGCCAGAAGTCCCCGGCCCCGGGCCCGTCCGTGCGCGGACGGGCGTAGACGGGCTGGACTCTGGCGTGACTCCGGCGACGCTCCGGCGAGCCCGCCGCACGTGCCCGCTGCGCGTCAGCATGGCTGCCTTAAGTACCGGTCTAGCGTCCTTCTGACGACTAGACCGCCCCAATCCTTAGCCCTCACCCAAGATATCCGCCGTTCTGGCA
Source organism: Lissotriton helveticus (assembly GCF_964261635.1). NCBI lineage: Eukaryota > Metazoa > Chordata > Amphibia > Caudata > Salamandridae > Lissotriton > Lissotriton helveticus. Next base: position 1,247,636,970 of record NC_136070.1, read on the forward strand.
GTGTGGTGTAATTCAGAGTGGGGAGAGGGATCCGCTCCAAACGCGGTGTTTCACCAATTTTAAGTGCAGGTATGCGGTCAGTGAGAAATGCAGTATTTAAAAGCAGGGTATAAAGTGCCAAATCATTCCCAAATAAACAGACAAAAAACGGGAGATTTAAAATGTGCTGCAGTGCTCCTGGTGAGCGCGCTATGCTCTAATAACTAAAGAAATAGCATACTAAAGTTTAAAATGAAAATACATTGTCTGAGCTATAAATAAATACAAAAATAATACACAACTAATACAAATACTTATTATTTCAGCTTCAACAAACTTCATCTACCAAACTACATCTACGCAAACAACAGCTTCTACAAAATTAAGTAAGTATACTCACAGTTTAAATAAATGATAAGAAAAGAGAAACAACTAAGTATCAAACAATATTATTAATTACAACTGTTCTCTACCACAACTACAGGAATTACAACAGTGAAACTCCAATAAAAAGAAATAAAGACATCAGAAAAACAGAAAAAACAACATTGTAAGTATAATTTTAAAATTACTAATTAAACCTAGACATTGAAATAAATGTATTACATATTTACTAAAAACACATATATATGTCTTCACAGATCTACCCTAGAAATGGCAGAAGGAGCTACTTTTATAACATCACAAAAAGGAAAAATAATGCTCAGCTACATGGGTTATACCTACACCCAAGAAAAAGTCAAAGATAACAAAACACATTGGAAATGTAGCAAATACTATTCAACTGCATGCTATGGTAGAGCTACAACTGTAGATAACAATGTTGTAAATGTACGAGAGCATAACCACGCACCCAATGTGACCGAAGTAGAAGTAAGGGAAGCATTAGAAACACTTAGAGAAGCAAGTACAGGCTCCCAACAAACAAGCACTACAATTTTCAAAAATGTATTGACCAAAGTCCCAGAACACGTAACAGGACCGTTACCCTCAATCCCCAACTTGAAACGATTAATAGCTAAAACTAAAAGAGCATCTGATCCAACTCCATCTCCACCTCCAACATTTCAAGAAATTAAAATATATCCTGAACATACTATTACCCATAAAGAAGACAAATTCTTGATGTATGATAACCAAAGCCATGATAAAAGAATTCTACTTTTTGCAACAAATAACAACTTGCAAAAACTAAAAAATTGGGAAACATGGATGATGGACGGAACTTTTAAAGTGTGTCCAAATCCTTTTTATCAACTTTATACCATCCTCGGTGAATATCAGGAAACTAATATCCCCTTAATTTATACATTGTTGCAAAAATAAAACAAATGCAACCTACATAGAAATCTTAACAACAATCAAAGATTTAACAGATAATTACTATCCACAAAGAATCATAATAGACTTTGAAATAGCTATGATACAGGCTATACTAAAAATATACCCACACACTACAATACAAGGGTGTTATTATCACTACAATCAAAGTATATGAAGACACTTACAAAAATCTACCTTAAGTATAGAATACTCTACAAACAGCAACTTTGCTTACCAGATCAAAAAATTAATAGCACTAGCATACGTCCCAAGAACAGAAGTGGCAAATTACTACAATTTATTAATTGACAGTCCTTTCTACCGCAGTAATGAAAAAAATTAACTCCCTTCTTAGACTATTTCGAAGACACCTGGGTAGGAAGATTACATCGTTCAGGTCACCGCAGACAACCTAAATTCCAAATTCCCAGGTGGAATGTCTACGCTAGCACTATAGCACAAAAAGCCAAAACAAACAATGCGGTAGAAGGATGGCATAATGCCTTCCAAGCCGCAATAGGAAGAGCACAACCAACACTTCACAAACTGATCCAATGCATTAAAAAAGAACAAAGCTACCAAGAGCTAAGAATTGAACAATCTCTAACAAAAATAGGATCAAAACTAAGCAAACAAACAATAAATATGTACGAATACCTCCAATAAAAAACAAGAATGTACCCAAGTATCCAAGGTCTAGAATACATAGATCTAGTAGCAAAATCCATCCTTTAATAAAATACAAATAGCAATCATAAAAACATATATATCACAGACCATTTTTTTTAATATTAGGTAAATTATGTCATGTAATGTAAAATAGAAATTAATATCACAAGACATAATATAACTAATTAAAATACAAATTCACCAATAAACATAACCCACCCCCAAAAATTTATAAATAATAACTTACGGTTCTGTAGCTGTAGAATCTTTCCGAAATAGATGCTTTAAAAACCAATCCAAGCAAAAAACAATCCACATAGTGAAAACAAACCCCTAAAAATGAAAAAATACAACTGTATAAAAAGATTCCAACGTAGCAATCCTCTCGATAACGGAACCATAAAAACTCGAAAATAATTCACGATAAAAAACGCACCAAAATCCCGAAAATAAAGGAAATGTATATAAACTAGTAAAAAACACTAGTAACAACAATTTCCTTTATTTATTTTTTTTAAAAACAAGAGCAATTCCATCCGTTCACCAAAATCGGCACCTGTAAATAAAGTACATACAGAACCCACCCAAAACAAATAATAAACCCACAAAGCGAATAAACAACATATAAAACGTATTAAAATACATAAAGTAATACTTAAATGCAAAACATTAACATTACATTCATATTAGATAGTAAACAAACTACGCTATCACTAACGTGCTTAAATAACACGTACATTTTACATAAACAGTTAAATAACACACATAGCAACACATATACACTACTACTAACTAAAAAATACCTTAAAGGTAACTTAAAAGTAATTCAAATCAAACTTACATTAACAAACACGAAGCAGCTCCCAACCGCAAGGTTCCGTCTTCACAAATGACCCAAACAACGATGTAGATAGTCTAAAAAGTGAACTAAAGAAAACAAAATGGCAGCATAATTAAAACAAAAATAGGACTTAATCCCCATAAAAATGAATAAAAACAAATAAAAAAATATTCGCATTTTTGTTTAAAAATTGTTATGATTTTTAAAATGTATAAAATAAACATATGAATATTGTAAAATATACATTACTTACTTTATGTTAAAATATATATAATAAAAATAATAATGTATATTAAAAATATGTTTATAAAAGTAACTCTTTATTTAGTTATAATAGACAAATGTTAACAATTTAATGTATATACTTTTGTAAATGCAAAATATTTGTTAATTAATTAACATATTAAATTGTATTAAAATAAAATAAAATTGAATATGCTAATTAATAAAACATTATATTTAAACATTTACAATGTATATATTACAAATACTGCAATGTTATACATCACTAAATACAAATGTTATTTTTTTTTTAAATGTATAAATGTTTCCATCTACAAACAGAACTAACACAATAAAGACTGTTTATTCTAGGAGAAATTATTACTGTTACTTTATAATTTTACATGCATGTGATATAAATAATAAAATGTTAAAAAAATGTGTAATTCATTTTTATACATATGTTATTAAATATAATCTTAAATACTTCAAAATACATTACAGAATATTAAAAAAAATAATTAACACAAAAATAAATAATATTTATTTTTAATATTGTATAAAAAAATAATCATTTTTTTTCAGTATTATAATTCCAAATACTATTTAAGTAAATAAAACACTATATAGTAAATAAAAAACTACTAATCTAATTCCAAACTCTATATAAATCACAGAGAATGCTGGACAGTAAACCATAATAATAAACTATTTTAACTCCAAATTTAACATAACTCAGGAAAAGTGATGGACAGTAAACCATAATAATTTACTATTCTAAATCCAAATCCAACATAACTCAGAAAAAAGTGCTGGACAGTAAACCATAATAATTTACTATTCTAACTCCAAATCTAACATAACTCAGGGAAAGTGCTGGACAGTAAACCATAATAAATTACTATTCTAACTCCAAATCTAATATAACTCAAAGAAAGTGCTGGACAGTAAACCATAATAATTTACTATTCTAACTCCAAATCTAACATAACTCAAGGAAAGTGCTGGACAGTAAAGCATAATAATTTACTGTTCTAACTTCAAATCTAACATAACTCAGGGAAAGTGCTGGACAGTAAACCATAATAATTTACTATTCTAATTCCAAATCTAACATAACTCAGGGAAAGTGCTGGACAGTAAACCATAATAATTTACTATTCTAACTCCAAATCTAACATAACTCAGGGAAAGTGCTGGACAGTAAACCATAATCATTTACTATTCTAACTCCAAATCTAATAACTCAGGGAAAGTGCTGGACAGTAAAGCATAATAATTTACTATTCTAACTCCAAATCTAACATAACTCAGGGAAAGTGCTGGACAGTAAACCATAATAATTTACTATTCTAACTCCAAATCCAACCTAACTCAGGGAAAGTGCTGGACAGTAAACCATAATAATTTACTATTCTAACTCCAAATCCAACCTAACTCAGGGAAAGTGCTGGACGGTAAACCATAATAATTTACTATTCTAACTCCAAATCCAACCTAACTCAGGGAAAGTGCTGGACAGTAAACCATAATACTTTACTATTCTAACTCCAAATCTAACATAACTCAGGGAAAGTGCTGGACAGTAAACCATAATAATTTACTATTCTAACTCCAAATCTAACATAACTCAGGGAAAGTGCTGGACTGTAAACCATAATAATGTACTATTCTAACTCCAAATCCAACATAACTCAGGGAAAGTGCTGGACAGTAAACCATAATAATTTACTATTCTAACTCCAAATCTAACATAACTCAGGGAAAGTGCTGGACAGTAAACCATAATACTTTACTATTCTAACTCCAAATCCAACATAACTCAGGGAAAGTGCTGGACAGTAAACCATAATAATTTACTATTCTAACTCCAAATCTAACATAACTCAGGGAAAGTGCTGGACAGTAAACCATAATAATTTACTATTCTAACTCCAAATCTAACATAACTCAGGGAAAGTGCTGGACAGTAAACCATAATAATTTACTATTCTAACTCCAAATCTAACATAACTCAGGGAAAGTGCTGGACTGTAAACCATAATAATGTACTATTCTAACTCCAAATCCAACATAACTCAGGGAAAGTGCTGGACAGTAAACCATAATAATTTACTATTCTAACTCCAAATCTAACATAACTCAGGGAAAGTGCTGGACAGTAAACCATAATACTTTACTATTCTAACTCCAAATCCAACATAACTCAGGGAAAGTGCTGGACAGTAAACCATAATAATTTACTATTCTAACTCCAAATCTAACATAACTCAGGGAAAGTGCTGGACAGTAAACCATAATAATTTACTATTCAAACTCCTAATCTAACATAACTCAGGGAAAGTGCTGGATAGTAAACCATAACAAATTACTATTCTAACTCCAAGACCAACATAATTGAAATAAAATGCTGGACAGTACAAATATTAAAATGTAAAATTTTTAAATTGAAAAATAAATTTTTAACATTTCGAAATTAAATAATTTATTTCCTTCAAATTTTAACAAATTTAAAAATGTCAACACACATTTTGGCTATTACTAACGACTCTTATCCCCTATAATCCCAAAAATCCACTCCTAAAATATTTACACATTTTATAATATATAAATATTAAAATTGATTAAAAATACCTACTTTCACATTTTGAATTTTGAAATTACAAATTTATTTCCATAAAATGTTAAATTTTTAATACATTTTCCCACACATTTAATAAATTAATACCCACCCTTATCCCCTATAAACCCAACAACCCACTCCTACAATATTTACACATTTTAGAATATATAAAATTAAAAAATATATTAAATAATTTCTAATTTCAAATTTCTAATTTAAAAATTATTTTCCTTAAAAATGTTAAAAATTAAAAAAATTCACACACATTTTAAAATTACTACCCACCCTTATCCCCTATAAAACAACAACCCGTTCCTAAAATATTCACACATCTTATTTAATATAACAATTCAAAATATATTAATTAATTTCGACTTTCAAATTTAAAATTTTGAAATGAAAAATATTTTTCCTTAAAATTGTAAATGTAAAAAAAATTTTAAAACACAATTTTTTAATTACTACCCACCCTTATCCCCTATAAAACCAAGAATCCGCTCCTAAAATATTTACTAAGAAATATTATAAAATTACATTTATTAATCACATAAAAACATTAAAAAATAAATTTGAACAGAACTATTAAAAAATAAACAAATTATACCACTAAAAACATAATCTCAATATTATTTACATCGATATTTATATCAACTATATTTACTACAACGATATTTAACAATGTTGATATTTCTGCTATTCTAAACAAACGATATTTACTACATCGATATTTAATTAGTCGATATTTAACACAGTCGATATTCTTACCTTGATATTTCTGCTTGTCAATATTTCCACGTCGATATTCCTGCTGTATACCGTCTACAGTGTCATAACTTCAAAATATTTTGCTGGAGATGCCTGGAAAGAGGAGAGAGCCGGAACATATCCTTGTGGCCTTCTGAGGCTTTCTATTTTAGATCTGTTGGGACCAGTCTGGAAACAAACGAGGCCCCATTCAGGAAATCTGTACTACAGTAAAGGTTACTTGCCAGCCTTTAGTCTTTCTGTTATGTCTATAGTGCGATGAACATAGTAGACATACTACCATCTGCACATCAAAAGATAGTACATCTATTAATTGGTGCCTACAAAGATCAGGAAGGTGAGGTGGGCAAGTTCTAAAAAATACTAGTGAGCCATTGTTTTAATTTTCTCATCTATTTCTTTTGCAGCCCGTGAGTTAAAGAAAGTAGAACGACGACCCTTGGCATAACAGAGAACAGTGTTGCCATCATGATATCAACATAATTAAATAGAACCTTTATCTATACAGAGTTAGTATGGCCACTATGTCAAAGAGTGCTGTGAGCCAGTGGGCAGGGACAGTGACTAGAAACAAATGCTGAACTGCCCAGATGGAGCCTGTCTTTCCACACCATGACCAGTGCTTATTTTGAGCCGGTGGGGGCCACCAACACCTATTTTTGGGAAGCGGCACTCATTTTCCACATTTACCGAGAGCTAGAGAGGGAGAAACATACAAAGCAGAAAGGCGGAGGAAGGGAAGAAAGTGAAAACTGTGACAAAGGGAGAAGTAAGGAACCTACAAGAGAGAGATATAGGGGCAGGAATGTCTGGAAGTGAATTAAAATGGCATGAGGTGGATTTAAGACTGCCGACCTTGGTATTCGGTGTGCTAACGTTTAATTGCACCAGCCACGGGCTTCTGAGCGGAGCTTCAGGCACGGGCAATCTTTCGTTTACAAATTAATCTCTGGCCATGGCTATTAAAAATAAGAAAACAATTCCTCAGTGACCTGTGGTGGTCTTTTGCTACCTGCAAGTCCAAAATAGGAACAAGATGGTGCCTTTTGAGGGGAATCCTGAATAAACAGGGGACAATATTAACCAATGCATATTCATGTGTAACTCCGAATTTAGTGGCTAAACCCTTTAAAAAATGAAGGTCAATTAATAAAAAATGCCAGGCCTATTTATGAGAGGTTTGGAAACAGGCAAAGCGCTGCCATTTTTAAATGCCCTGGCTGAGGGAGGGCATATGTAAACCCTTGTCCCTGGGCAGTACATATCTCAGAACAGTCATCATAACAAACTGAAACTTCCAAAGGAGAAGGAAAAGTGTGGGCCTTCTGTTGAGCAGTAATGAGAGATATATTTGATATGTACAGCACATTGTCACGATTTGACAGAGCACAAAAACAGACAATGAAAACCACTGCTGGGTTGGAGGAAAGGACACTTCTGTTGTGGATGAAAGGGTAAACAATCCTCAGCCCATCCAGAATGAAATCAACCCTTTTTTTTTTATAACAAATTTTTATTAGTTTTGAGATAAAGCATACATCAATTGTAACAGTTCCCACCTCCCCTCAATCACATACAAGTGGGTCCGTCCAATGGAGTTCTAGGTAGTAGTCCCCATATTAAGCTTGGCCAACCGGATATGGACCCATAAGGGCGACCCTAACTAGATGTTCGTAATGTTCAAGGGAATTCAAGGGTAAAACACAACACCCCCCCCCCCACCCAACCCCCGCCATCGGTGCCTTGTACCAGGACAGTCGCTGTGGGTATGAAGCATAGGTTTGTCAGTTAGAAAGACATGCAATGTACCTGTCGTGGTATAGGTGTGCAGTCCAATTATGGTGCTAGTCTTCTTGGTCAAGCCGTGTATCATAGTCGCGTAGTGTTTGCACCAGGGCCTCCCATGCCTGCGCCGCCTCCAAAGCCTTGTCGTTCTGCTGTCGCCACGCTAATTGAAATCTCAATGTGCTCTCACCACCCGCCCATTTAAGAAACTCAGTGCGCCACTTAGTATCCGCTGGGCCCAGTGTGCCTTCCAGTTTCGTGTGATTTCGCGCTTCGCCAGGATAAGTCCCATATCTATGAATTTGCTCGTAATCTTGTTTTTAGGGGTGTGCGGGAACCAATGGAGGACCCCAACAGTAAGCATGAGCGCAAAATCCGTTACGCTCGGATTTTGCAAATTTTCGGTAAATTCGCGATCCGCGAACTCCCGCGAATTTACCGCGAATTCGCAAATCCGCGAGCGGCGGATTCCGGGGGCAAAAGTTCAAGCCTTGCTGGCCTGTTGTAACTATTTTACGATGGCGCCGGCAAGCTGCCAGCGCCATCCTAAAATAGTTACTAAGTTAGCTTCAACAGCACCTGCTTTATTTTATCTATTAGAGCTTCCTGTTGAAGCTAATTTAGTAACTATTTTAGGATGGCGCTGGCAGCTTGTCGGCGCCATCGTAAAATAGTTACAACAGGCACAAAACGGTGGCGTCTTCTTGAATAAATATGAAGGGCAGGGTTCATTCTGGCACGATGGTCCTGGCACAAAAATTCAACCTCAACCGGAAGCACTTACAGATATCAATTAAGCATGTGCCCTAGTTGAAGCTTAAATTCAGTGACTCATTCATCGGCCCAAAAAACAATCGTGAGCGTTGTCAAGGCTGGGCAGATGTGCCTTCTTCCCAAATATACCATCGAAAATCAGCTGTGATGCTGGACAGAGGCCTTTGCATCCTTGACTTTCACGAGCGCAATCCTCGTGCTGTTCCTGTGGCCAGGAGCTTCTTTATCTTCATCTGCTGCTCTGATCGGTCTCTGACCTTTTATACACACAAGAGGCATGTGCATTCGCATGGAAGCCCCGCCCCAAATCCGCGGATCCGCAAATCCGCAAAATCCGTGGATTTTGCGGATCCACGATCCGTGAATACGCAAATCCGCGAATCGTGGATCCGCAAAATCCGCCCATGCTTACCCAACAGCCATGTCAAACTGTAGAACGCGCTCCGATACCGCATTAAGTGTATCCCCCACCTTTTGCCAATAGAGGCCTAAACTAGGGCATGACCAGAGCATGTGGGCAATCTCCACTCCCACCGTCCCACATCTGGGGCAAGCCGCAGTATCAACTGCAAAATATTTCTTGATCTTTCCCGGGGTCAAGTACGCCCTGAACTAATTGAAATCGCACATTACGTGTGCTCTTCCAGGCCCGACGTTGCAACTGCGCCCAAACTGTCTCGGGAATTTCCTTCCCTATATCAGTTTCCCATTTACTCTTAAGCGTCCCTAGTGGCGGCAACCCCTCATTAAGCATTCTGGTATACAGGCACGTAACTGCCTTAACCGTACCAGCTGCCATCATGGTATACTGGCAGGCCATTGTCATTGTTGGTTCAGTTAACCCCTCCTTCCAGTGTAGCTGTATTGCCCTCGTGAGCGCCGTGTGTAACAGGAAGTCTCCTCTAGACAGGTCATAGGGGTCCAAGAGCGCCGGAAAGGACAGCAACGCCCCGTCCTCATACAGGTCCCCCAAGACCTGTATCCCCGCGTCCTCCCAGCTCTGTAACTGCGACCAGTCCCCGCCATGTGGCAACGCCGTCAGCATCCCCAGCGGAATTTCCGGGGCATATGGGTGTCTCACTCCCGCTTTACGCTGCGTTCGGTTCCAGCATAGCCTAAGCGTGCGTTCTTCTTGTGTGAGATCACTAAGGGCTAGTCTCTGCTGCATAGCTATATAGGAGAGTACATGCCTGGGTATACCCAGGCCCCGCTTATCCTCCGGCCCTCGGAATTTGCGTGCTGTCTCCTGGGTATAGATCTGTAATTGAGCCGCTAAGTAATACCCTTCAAAATCGGGAACAGCTAACCCCCCTTCCGATTTGGGTCTCATTAGTGTTGCGAGTGCCACTCTACGCCTGCCCGTTCCCCAGAGAAAAGACACTACTAATGATTTCAAGAGACGGAAGACAGCATAAGGGATCCAAATGGGGAGCGTTCTAAAATAATACAGTAGTCGTGGGAGTGCCACCATTTTCAGCAGTGCTACTCGGCCTGCCACCGACAGTGGGAGGGTCGCCCAAAAGGACATGCTACCCCTCAATGCCCTGATACAACGAGAGATGTTGCCCTCCAGCACATCAGCAGGGGTGTGGTATATATAGACCCCAAGTATTTCAGACAGCTGGGTTCCCATCGGACTGCTCTTGTCATGGTGGGCTGGGTTTTCCCCTTGCGTACCGGGAATAGGTATGTCTTAGGCCAGTTTACTCTAAGGCCAGAGATTGCACCGAAGGTGGTCAATAGATTGTCGGCTCCTCTCAGAGCTCCATCAGCATCTTCCAGAAAGAGCAACAGGTCGTCAGCGTAGAGGGAAATTAACTGCTGCCCCGCCAAACTCCGCAAACCCTTGTAATGAGCCCCCGTGCGGATCGACATCGCGAGGGGTTCCACCGCCAGTGCAAAAAGTAACGGAGATAATGAACACCCCTGCCTCGTGCCTCTTTCCACCGAGTATTGCGGGGATATCAGCATACCCGATTTCACTCTGGCCTTTGCCGAAGCATAGAGCACGGAGGTCCATTGCAGGTACCCGTCACCCACTCCGTAGCGCCTGAGGACCTTATATAGGTATTCCCACTCGAGGCTGTCTAATGCCTTTTCCAGGTCGACCGACAATATCATGAGGTGAGGGGCTTCCACATGATCCCCTTCCAGTACACGCATCAGGCGGCGTATGTTCATGGTGGTATTGCGTTTAGGTATAAAACCCGCTTGGTCCTCATGAACCAGCGTGGACTTGTGCTCTAACAGTCTGGATGCCAAAATGCTACTCAGGATTTTGTAATCCGTCGTGAGCATCGACAGCGGTCTATAGGATGCCGTATCATTGCTCTCTTTATCGGGTTTAAGTAAAGGGATCACTAACGCTTCGCGCATAGTATGCAGTAGACGACCCAGTTCTTTCGCCTCTCTGTAGACTGCCAGTAGCCGTGGAGCTAATAGGTCGACGTACGTGGCATAAAATTCAATAGGCAAACCGTCTAACCCTGGAGTCTTATTACGTGCCATCTGTTTTATGGCGCAGCGGATTTCCCCTAGTTCAATATCTTTACCCAGATCTTTCGCCTGCTCAGGGTCTAACACCGGAAAGGGGAGAACCTCCAAAAATTCATCGATGGCTGGAGAACCAGCCACTAGTTTACTCCGATACAGTGCCTCATAATAGCTCGAGAAACTGCGCAGGATTTCAGGTTGGGTATACACCTCCGTTCCTTCAGCCGTGCGCATGGACACGATAGGGGAGTCACGTCGCATGGGGTTGGCAAGCCAGGCCAGTAAGGCTCCTGATTTGTCTCCCTCCGCGTGGGATCTGGTTATGTATGTCTTGTGGTCGAAGCTGCGCAACCTTTCTACCTCAACCGCTACCGCTTCCTTCGCTGCTGCACTTTGTTGCTTTAGCTCAGGGTGTCCAGGCCGTAATAGCTCCAATTCTCTGAGTTTTTTGTCTGCCTTATCAAGGTCATTTAATAGCACCTTAGGTATTCCCACCTTCTGAGCTATACAAAACCCTCTTACAACCACCTTGAATGCATCCCATTCCGTCGCTCTCTCCCCAGTCGTGCCATCATTCTCTGCAAAGTATTGTGTTATCCTCTCCTCTAAATCTTTTTGGAAAGGCGGGTCCTCTAGCATCTCGGGGCACAGCCTCCAGGTGGAAACACAGGAGACGCCCGGAAACCACCGTATATCAATTAGTAATGGATTGTGATCAGAGATCGTCCTAGTGAGGTATTCGGTTTTCACTATCGCCGGTATCAGCGTCGAGGAGCACAACAATGCATCCAGCTCACATGTAGCTCATGCATTCCCGAAAAGAAAGAGTAATCTCTGGCATGTGGGTGCTGGGCGCGCCAAATGTCAGTTAGACCCCACCTTGATTGCCACTCCAGTCTACCTTTAGCTATGTGATGTGTTGGGGAGTCTGCTAATGGGGGGTGTGACCTATCGAGGTCAACATCCAGCACCGAGTTGAAGTCGCCTCCCAACAGCAGGGGTCCTACCAAAAATTGGGCCAGGGAGCCTGACAGCGTCGCAAGAAAGGCCAGCTGGTCCACGTTGGGCGCGTATACGCTGCAGATGGCAACGTCTTTGCCCCCCAGTTTTCCCGTTACAGCCACAAACCGCCCCTACGGATCTACCACCTGTTTGGCAACTTGAAAAGGGACTCCAGCCCTGATCCAAATCAGCACGCCCCTAGCATAAGCTGAATATGTAGTGTTGAATATTTGACCTGGCCATCTGCGCTGTAGTGCTAACCCCTCTGCCTTCGTCAGATGTGTTTCCTGCAATAACGCTATCTGGACCCCTCTACGTGTTAAATAGGCATGCACTTTGTGTCGTCTCGTCATGGTATGCAGACCCCGAACATTCCAGGTAATGCATTTCAAGTTAGACATTTCACCCATTGTCCCACAAAGTTCCACGCCCTCTCCTCCCCTCCTCATCCACGTGTTTCAAATGCAAAAAGTCCCCAGCACCGATGGCATGTCCACCCTTCAACAATATAACATTCCCCAATACCCCCTCCCCCCCAGAACAGGACCCAAAGATCGCAATCTAGTTCCCATCCAAACACTCCCAAAAGGAACAGTCAAATAAACCTAACGGTAGTCACCGTAGGTGTGCCGTAAGGGCAATGGGGGGGCGAGGACCAACGGGAAGCCACCCTCCGCTCGAGCTACCAGTGAGCGACCGAGCCCTACAAAAGTCCGTACAACGCCATGCTTCCCTCTCTACCCCCCCCATGAATCAGCCACCAACCTCCCTCTCGGCGGAGCACAGCAATCAAGTCACCATAGTTTGTTCCGCTGCCACAACAGCTCACCAGGGGATCTCACTGTTCGTCCAGTATTCCTTCAGCTGTCTCCGGGGTGACCGTGGGCAGCAACACACTGTCAGTCTCCGAAAACTCAGTTTCAGAGCGGTCATCGCCCCTGCCGGACTCTGTGCCCTCTGTCATGGGAGCATCCTGCGATCCCGAAATGCTGGACACCACTTCCAGGACACCCCGTCGCTCCGCCGCCGTTTCCAGCAGCGAAGGGCACCCTAATCCTCTGCGCCTATTGCGTATCCGCTTGGACTTCCGTCGCAGGTGTTCCTCAGGTGCTGTTGCAAGGTGCAGGTCAGGGCCGTCTTTGCCAGCTCTGTACATTTCCAGCCAGTTACATGCTTCATCTGGTGTATCAAAAAATCGGGTGGTGTCATCAACTATTATTCGCAGTTTGGCCGGGAATAATAAGGAGTATTGAATGCCCTCACTTCTCAGTTCCCGTTTTATTGCCAGGAAAGAGGTTCGTTTACGCTGTGTGTCATATGTGTAATCCGGGAATATGTTGACAGTACTGTTTTCCAACTGGAAGGGGCCATTCAGACGGGCATTATGGAGTAGCTTGTCTCTGTCCTTGTAGTGCAGCCATCGCACTACCACTGGGCGTGGGGGGCGGCCCTGCTGCAGCGGTCGGGATGGGACCCTATGTGCCCATTCCAGTGTATAAAAGGAGAACAACCCTTCTGGCGCCACCACTGTCCTGAGCCATTCTTCAAGAAAGCAAACCATATCTCCTCCTTCAATTTTTTCCGGTAGGCCTACAATTCGGATATTGTTCCGGTGATTACGCCCTTCAGCATCCTCCGCCCTCTTCTACAGCGCGTCTAAGCGGTCCAGCACCTCAGTCATTGTGTCCGAAAGGGCCTTTTGCGCTGGCTCCAGTGTGCAAACCGTGTCCTCCACCTCCTTGACCTTATCAGAGAGCTTACCATGATCCGCTCTGAGCAATCCGAGCCCCGTTGCCACCTGCGCTATGTCCTGCTGGAGGGCTGCACGTGTGTCCGTTATCGCCGTCAAGAACTTGTCCAGCTGTTGTTGCAGGCGTGGATCCCGTGTCGTCTCCGGGTCAAGCTGGTCTCCCTTGTCCGGCATCTTCGTGTCCGACGTGGATTGCATGGTGCCCTTGGGTTCTTTCGGTTTCCCCATGATAGTATCGGCGTCCAACGTCGTCGGTCACGAGCAGAGGGCGAGCCGCCCAGCGACAGTTGAAGCCCGCCAAGGCCCACCCCAGTCAACAGGCCTCCGGCCGCCGGGAGGAATCTCACCTGGGCGTGTGCTTCTCAAGCTCTCATGAACAGCCAGATCGGGCCAGTCCGCCAGCAGTCCACAGGCCACAACAGGCACTTCAATCCAGGGCAGCAGCAACCGGGGTCCGCCAAACCCACGCACACAAAGGCCCCCGCGGGCGGCAAGAGGAAGCAACTGGGACCTCCACAGAGCACCGTCGTCCTCTCAGCTGCAGCTCCAGGGGCAGTTCAGCAGTGGCCGTGCAGTTTCAGGGAAGGGCCATCTCCCGGTGCCCAAAGGCCAGTCAATAAAGGGTGGGGGGGCCCGCTCGGCTCACCCAGCGAAGCCAGTCGCGGCCAGTCAGCAGAAGGTCTTCAGTTTTGCCGCTGCAGCGCCCATTCACTCATTACGCTGAAGCCGCCGATTGGCCCCTCTCCGCCCTCCCGCATGGGGATGATCACTCCAGGACCCCCACTCGCTCTCACCTCCTTATAGTCCACTTCGGCATCTAGGTCTGCCAGGGCGCCACTCAATCACCGTCTCTCAGTGTCCCATCCACTAAGGCACCCCCTCAGGAAGGTCTGTCAGGAGCGAGGATCCTGGGGGTGCCAGAGGGATCGCCGCCTTATGCCCGGTTCCCAGCGCCCTGGGGTCCTCTAGGGCAGTGCAAGCTCACTAGGTTCTTCCCCTCTGCCGCTGCCTCCGGGCCGGTAAGGATCGGCGCGGCCAGAAAGGTCCAGCACAGCACTCTGCGGCGCTCCCGCTTCAAGCCGCCCTCTTCAATTGCGGATGGGCCAGAGAGCAGATTCCATTTCCCTGCAGGGGAATCCCACGGTTTTATGCGCGCTCCGGGGCAGGCAACAGCACAGGGGGGTAAGGGGGGAGCAGGTCACAGTTCCCCCCGCCGGCCGCCAAATGGGGTACAGCAACCCCAGGGCCGATATCTCACGGTGCCCTCGCTGTCTCTCGTCAGACGCACTGCTGCCTCTGCCGGGCCTCGGGGGGATGATCCGGCCGCCCCGCCTCTGCAGGCATGGCCGGCAATGAAAATGCGCCGATCGCCCCCTGCGTCACGAACCACCAGCGCGGCTCCTCCAATGCCCCGCCGTGTACCGGGTGTCACCAGCAAGCCCCGGTGGTTCAACCCAAAAGGTCAGGGGTCCGCAGGTCGCTCAACAGTTCCGGCCGCCCGGGAGTTCAGGTCTCTCGCACGGGCGCCATTTTAGGTGCGGCTCCGGCGGCCCCTCGGTCGTCGCGTCGGCGAGCCTCCATGGGTCCCCTGGGTCGCTCAAGCAGCGCCTCACTGCTCCGATGCAGGGGAGCCCCTTCCCCCACCTTTCAAGGGGAGATAGGGGTCAGCATGTGGGTTTAAACAGGATAAATGCCGGCTCGATCACGGAGCTCGGCTTTCAGGCAACCACCACCATCGGCGCCAAGCCACGCCCCTCAGAATGAAGTCAACCCTTATTGATGCATTCATGATTTACTACTGCTAAGAAACAAATACTCGGAAGATAATTCATGAGGTTTTTTGTAATACATTTTAACTAATTAAATTACATTTGAGTGGGGGAAAGCACGCCTCTCCCCTCCCCCCCCTTCCCCGCAGAGGGTTGGGTTCCCTCACCCCCTCTCATTATGAGATTGGTATAAACAGTCTACATTGCTGATTTTGGTTTCCAGTCCAGCTCTGTGCCTACTTTCTGTTTGCAATAATGACATGAATTACAAAATTACTGCAGTATAGAGTGTTTCTGCTTAGACCCCAATTTAAGGTTCTTTCAATATGTATTATTCAAGCCATTTACTGTCCTAATGTTAAGCAGAAAATATTCCCAAAAATTGAATTCTTTCTAAGTTTGTAGAACTTTATCACTTAATCATTCCAGACATTACCTGCAGCAGTGGGCAGCTCATTCACCCCACTTAGTGATGTAAAATGGTACCTAGAGCATTCTTTGTCAACATATTGTCAACTAATCATGTTTCAAAAGCCTGAACCTAGGATCCCCCCCACCCCTTGTCTTTCAACACTTGCTGGAGATCAGTCTCAGTCCGCCTCCCTCATTCATGCCCTGTTATTATTGTCTGGACCCTGTCTCAAGTGTGCCTTTTAAACCACCCATCCTTGTCCCGCCCCTTTCCCATAACTCACTACCTCCCGCCATCTCTTCATGCTCTGCCCCCTTGCTCGACTACTTCAAACAGAATGGGCCTGATTCACAGAACTAACTTAAGACAAAATCCTAAACTTCTACCATTTTGGTATTCACAGAAGGCACTTACTCTTTCTGGTATTCACAAAAGGCACTTACTCATTTCAGTATTCACAGAAGTTAGGAGTCCTAACTTTAGGACTCCTAAATGCCTTCTGTGAACACCGAAAGTCTTAAAGTTAGGATTTTTCTCAGTTTAGGAGCAGAACAGTTAGGACTCCTAACTTCTGTGAATACCGAAACGAGTAAGTGCCTTCTGTGAATACCGAAAGTCTTAAAGTTAGTATTTTTCTCAGTTTAGGAGAAGTAAAGTTAGGACTCCTAACTTTAGGACTCCTAAATGCCTTCTGTGAATACCGAAAGTCTTAAAGTTAGGATTTTTCTCAGTTTAGGACTCCTAACTTCTGTGAATACAGAAATGAGTAAGTGCCTTCTGTGAATACCAAAATGGTAGTAAGTTTAGGATTTTGTCTTAAGTTAGTTCTGTGAATTGGGCCTATTGTCCTTACTCGACTCCTACACGTACTGCATGCCTTCTAGTTTATGTTCTAGGCCTGCTTCTGTGACCTGCCCACCCCAGACCCATAACCTCTCTTCTTTTAAAAACTGATAATTACCTGCCACCTCTCTATCAATTAGCTGAACATTTTCAACTCTATCTATTCACCCCACCAATGACTCGCGGTAAATAACATCAAGCACAAACATACTGGGGTAATGTATGGAAGGGGTCAAGTGAGTATATACCCCAGAATATCAATGGGACACAAGCTTGAGGACATAATATTGAGAAACAATATCAACAGATAGTTAAGTCTAGATTTTCTATATCTAACTCCACTCCAGGCATGGCTTGCACAGGTAAGACCAGTGAGGCAGGTGTCTGGGGAAGTCGACAGATAACGGGATAGGTAAAATTAAATGTAAAAAAAAAACGTACCTTGCGCTCGCAGCTTTGCGGAGTCGGCGCTGCAGCGAGCGCAAGGTAAGTGGTTTTATTATTTTCTTCATTTCATTTTACCTATACCGTTGTCTGTCGACTTCCCCCCCACCTTGCCCTGGCCCCGCCCACCTGTGCCGGACGTGCTTGCTCCACACCTCCGTGGTACATATATCTTCAAGGCACATAGATGAAGACTTAAGATTAGTAAATCTATGCTTCCTATATGCGCTAAACTTTCAATATTTTGTTTTTTATCGATATTCTTGTACCACGATATTCTAGAGGTCAATAATCAGGTGTACAATTTGCGTGGAAGGATTTCCCTGGAGAACATAAGACTGAAGCCACTAACAAAATTTCAGCTACATTATCCACTAACCTGGGGTCCAGAGTAGCGTTCTACTCACCATGATGCACGTTAATGCCTGGAGTACTAGGCACTATATAGGCACTATATAAATGCACGTACAATGCAATACAATAGTTTTGCAGCATCTCCTCTCCGAACCCCCTCTTCAGCTGGTCACCCTGATGCCTCTTTCCTTTCTCCCCGCTCTCCCAGGTGGACATTAGCTGACCATGACAGGCCCTGTCCATCTCTTCGAGTCAGCTTCTATATAGTAGTTTTCGCCTCTCTAGAGAAAGTGTTTTTGTGGCCCCCTTTTTTACAAATAGAACTATGTTTGATGATTCCAGGGTTCCCCTTCTTTGCCTTCGGGCAGTCCCCTGTTAGCAGCGCCCAATGTAACCAGGTCGGTCTTACCCTATAATTGGACCTGGTTCAAGCTTCGAATCGAACTGATGCAACCCCCAAAACCACCTTCTCTGACCACTGCCTCCATCACGGCCCGCCCTCTTCCCCTACACCCCCTGCACTGCTGGCCACAGCCCTCCACCCTACCAAGGGGTCACCCCCCCTCATCTTTCTGTGTTCCATTCGCAGGTGGGGGTTGTACCCAGCACAGGGGCGTTCACCTCTTCCTTTCTTACTCCCCCCCCCTCCCCTGTGGCATCATTCCTCGCCCTTGAACTGATCCAGGGAAAATATGGCAATTTGTTCCGTTTCATGTAAGAGACATGTTAATACGAGTAAGTGTGATTTATGATGCGTGACTCCGAGGCGTCTGCACGCACGGGTTGCACGTGCAGGCACGAGTTACACGCAGGCTCGGCCCTCTCTGATGGTTGAGGGATGGGCGCTGTCCAGGCCATGCCCCATACCCAGCTGGTGGCCATGGAGGTGACGTCATTACTATGCCCAGCTTCACCCGTGCCCCCTCCCAGCCATTTTAGCATCTCGCCCCTCCCCTCTGAGGCCCAACCCTGCCCTGCAAGGCACAGGGCGCTTCAGTGCAGTCAGTAGAGCACGAGACAGTCATCTGATGAATGAACGCTGTGGCGGGAAAGACTGACCCTCAGAGTAACAGCCCTGGCTGGCTCGCCCCACTGGATTCCACAACTAATTAAAATAAGAAGTAGGTATTTCAGGGTGTGCTTCCGTTGCATGGTTGCTTTCTCCATGTTTGTGTGAGTTCCAACACCCAACTTTCAGCTGACTGGACCGATCAAAGATGTAATGAAGTTGATGGCACACAGACTCTTAAAATGCTCAGTCAACCGAGTCTTGAGGGGTTGCTAATTGTTTTCTTCCTTGTTCCGGTCATTATCAGTTGTTAATGCCCCTTGTAGAGGGATTTAACTGTTGTTAATTGACTGCTCTGCAGCAAATATAGGTCTGAGGGTAAGAGTGTTTAATGGCACATGGGAAATAAGGCTGCTGGCACCCAGCCCCTTATCCCACCCAAATAATTTGGTATGAAATCCTAAAATTCCAGTCATAAGGCATTGGTAATAACAGACAAACTATATTGGTTCTATGCAAAACTCTCAGGTACTTAACGGGAGGGTTCCCACTCCTGGGTTTGAGATGGTCGTCCATAGCTCACATGGATGGTGTGAAGGGTTTCTCAGGGGACAGTTTGTAAACGCCCGTCAAAGTGATGGTTTGTGTCGCTCTCGCTGAGATTGACCTACCTCTATCAGAGGAATGGTTAAGATTAGGTGTCCATTTTGGACCGGCAGATGCATTTCGCGCTAAAAGCATCAAAAGCTGTTGAGATGTGCCAAAGAGAGATACCTTGTCACATCTTTGTAGGACACGTGGCTTGGTGCATCTCTTCTGCAGAGATTGCTTCACACCGTTTTTTCAGAGAGATGGTTTGTAGCGTATCTCAGTTTGGTGTTGGTGTTTGAACACCTCTCTCATTGAGAGGTGGTTTGTAGTGTATCTCAGTTTGGTGTTGGTGTTTGATGCAGCTCTCTCATTGAGAGGTGGTTTGTAGCGTTTCCCAGTTTGGTGTTGATGTTTGGGGCATCTCTCATTCAGAGGTGGTTTGTAGTGTATCTCAGTTTGGTGTTGGTGTTTTAATGCACCTCTCTCATTGAGCGGTGTTTTGTAGTGTATCTCAGTTTGGTGTTGGTGTTTGATGCATCTCTCTCATCGAGAGGTGGTTTGTAGTGTATCTCAGGTTGTTGCTGTTTGATGCATCTCTCTCATCTAAAGGTGATTTGTAGTGCATTTCAGTTTGGTGATGGTGTTTGATGCATCTCTCCCATTGAGAGGTGGTTTGTAGTGTATCTCAGGCTGGTGCTGTTTGATGCATCTCTCTCATCTAGAGGTGGTTGTAGTGTATCTCAGTTTGGTGTTGGTGTTTGATGCATCTCCCTCCTCGAGAGGTGGTTTGTAGTGTATCTCAGTTTGGTGTTGGTGTTTGATACATCTCTCTCATTGAGAGGTGGTTTGTAGTGTATCTCAGTTTGGTGTTGTTGTTTGACGCATCTCTCTTACCGAGAGGTGGTTTGTAGTGTATCTCACTTTGGTGTTTTGACGCACCTCTCTCATTGAGAAATGGTTTGTAGTGTATCTCAGTTTGGTGTTGATGTTTGATGCATCTCTCTCATTGAGAGGTGGTTTGTAGTGTATCTCAGTCTGGTGCTGTTGTTTGATGCATCTCTCTCATTAAGAGATGGTTTGTAGTGTATCTCAGTTTGGTGTTGGTGTTTTGATGCACCTCTCTCATTGATCGGTGGTTTGTAGTGTATCTCAATCTGGTGTTGGTGTTTTGATGCACCTCTCACGTTGAGCGGTGGTTTGTAGTGTATCTCAGTTTGGTGTTGGTGTTTGATGCATCTCTCTCATCGAGAGGTGGTTTGTAGTGTATCTCAATTTGGTGTTTGTGTTGGATGAATACCTCTCATTGAGAGGTGGTTTGTGGTGTATCTCACTTTGGTGTTGGTGTTGGTGTTTGATGCGTCTCTCTCATTGAGAGGTGGTATGTAGTGTATCTCAGTTTTGTGTTGGTGTTTGATTCAGCTCTCTCATTGAGAGGTGGTTTGTAGTGTTTCTCAGTTTGGTGTTGATGTTTGGGGCATCTCTCATTCAGAGGTGGTTGGTAGTGTATCTCAGTTTGGTGTTGGTGTTTTAATGCACCTCTCTCATTGAGCGGTGTTTTGTAGTGTATCTCAGTTTGGCGTTGGTGTTTGATGCATCTCTCTCATCGAGAGGTGGTTTGTAGTGTATCTCAGGTTGGTGCTGTTTGATGCATGTCTCTCATCTAAAGGTGATTTGTAGTGCATCTCAGTTTGGTGATGGTGTTTGATGCATCTCTCCCATTGAGAGGTGGTTTGTAGTGTATCTCAGGTTGGTGCTGTTTGATGCATCTCTCTCATCTAGAGGTGGTTGTAGTGTATCTCAGTTTGGTGTTGGTGTTTGATGTATCTCTCTCATCGAGAGGTGGTTTGTAGTGTATCTCAGGTTGGTGCTGTTTGATGCATCTCTCTCATCTAGAGGTGGTTTGGAGTGTATCTCAATTTGGTGTTGGTGTTTGATGCATCTCTCTCATCGAGAGGTGGTTTGTAGTGTATCTCAGGTTGGTGCTGTTTGATGAATCTCTCTCATCTAGAGGTGGTTTGTAGTGTATCTCAGTTTGGTGTTGGTATTTGATGCATCTCTCTCATCGAGAGGTGGTTTGTGGTGTATCTCCGCTTGGTGTTGGTGTTTGATGCATCTCTCTCATCGAGAGGTGGTTTGTGGTGTATCTCAGTTTGGTGTTGTGTTTCATGCATCCCTCTCATCAAGAGGTGGTTTGTAGTGTATCCGAGTTTGGTGTTGGTGTTTTGATGCACCTCTCTCATTGAGAGGTGGTTTGTAATCTTGATGGGCCTTATTACTAGTCCCTTTCCTCCATTTGGTTGTTAATTTCCTGCCTGTGAGATGCATGTAAGCCGAAAGTTTTCAAACCATAAAGCCAGTTTGGGTCTGTTTTTAACTTTCTTAAAAGAGAATGTCATAATCCCTCCCATCGAGGGCGGGAGAACCTCGCTGATGTCTAGGATTGCAGATTAAATACCCCTTCCGGGTCTGAATCCTGACTGTCCCTCATGTACCATGTTGTTGGGTTCAATGAAATCTAGAAGCTGCCTGGTGACCCCACTCTCCATGGTTTTTATAAAGAATTGGAGATTCGGGAACGTCATAACCCTGACGGGTCGCCATCTTGTTTTATTAGCGTGGGTGTTATTATGGCTTGTTTTAGATTAGTGGGTACACTGGAGTGGGAAGGTAGGAGGGAGGAGTTTGGTGGACACAGTTCTATGCTGGTCGCTAGTTCTTTACCTGAGAGGGGGACAAGAAACACAAAGACTAAAACAGGTAAAGGCTGCTGGTAGAGCTGGTTTTGCATTCACATTCATTTTGAACTACACTATGGTAACATGATACTTTCGGTTACCACATCACTGTTACCCAAGCCAAGATGGCTGCCAGGTAGGTATATGGGAAAGTAGGAGAGACACAGCAAACTTCTTTTACTCATAGTGCTCTGTCGACTGCTTACTATTTAGCTGAGAACTCGAAGGAGATCAGAAACAAGAGGTCTCCTCAAGCAGTCTTCTTGAGGTGTTATCTCGCAGCAAATTATGCTGGTTTCCAAAAGCAATGGGGATTTTCTATCTTGCACATTTTGTAAGCTGTCCCATATATTGCCTAAGACCCTAAGGGCCAGATTCATCAAACAAAAATCCGCTCGCAAAGGGCCAGATTCTGAGAATCTGGCCCTTTGCGAGCGGTATTTTTGCATTTGGGATGCATCATCCCAAATGCAAAAATCGCAATTGTAGAAATCGCTAAATGGCGATTATTTGCATTTAAGGAATCACAATTTGCGATTCCTTAAATGCAATGCATGACCCATTCCTAGATTGCGAATTCGCAATCTGGGGCCGCTATTTACTGCGAAGTCAAACTACGTGGTAAATAGCAAAAACTTAGAAAAATGCACTTTAGTGCATTTTTTTAAGTTGTATGTTACACACACACATGTCCTTGGGACATGTGTGTGCGCAACACCAGTGAACATTACCATTTCAGGGGTGCAACAGGGTGTCCTTTGGACACCCTGCCACCCTTGAAATTGC
Organism: Lissotriton helveticus; assembly: GCF_964261635.1. NCBI lineage: Eukaryota > Metazoa > Chordata > Amphibia > Caudata > Salamandridae > Lissotriton > Lissotriton helveticus. Next base: position 1,247,660,139 of record NC_136070.1, read on the forward strand.
GGCACATTTGCGATGAGCTAATTGCTAATCGCAAATAAGGAATGACTCCCCATTCATTCCTATGGGCCTTTAGGCCCATAGAATTGAATGGCGAGTCATTCCTTATTTGCGATTAGCAATTAGCTAATCGCAAATTAGGAATCAGTAGGAATCGCAAATAAAATTGCGATTCCTACATGCATCCCGTTTTGCGAGTCTTAAATAGCGAATCCCTAAAATTCGCTATTAAGGACTCGCAAAACATGACTTTGATGAATATGGGGGTAAGCCACTTAAAGCTAGTTTGATGGGAAATAGGAGCCTTCCGTCAGTCTGTGGGCAAAGAATCACCTTTCCTCTGGCCACCATAGCTTCATCTGACCCCACCTGACCCCCACCCGACCTTTCCTCCTTGCACAGTGACAACAGACAGCATCAACTGTAGATAGGAATAGGAATGCCTCACTTTTCCTTCCTGCAGCAACCGCAATGGAAACCAATGACCAGGCCACACTCCCGAAAAGTAGCCCATTTGTGTGTTACTCTGAACTAGGTGCCCCCTACCTAGCAGACTTGATTAGGATCCAACCAGTGCTATTATGGCACAAAATATGGTCATCTGAACACACTACTTTAAATTGAGCCATAATTGCCGACTGCCAAAAATCCCCTACGGTTTTTAAAATTCCGTGGCTCAAGTATGTGCACAATTTTTGGGTAAACCTCAGCCATCCTGAATATTTAACCCTCCCTGAGAGCTTGGCCAACGTGCAGAGGAAAGCCTTGACATTGAAATGTATCTCCTTATTGGAAGAAATCAGATTAGCATCTGAAATCTGTAAAGAAACTTTGCTGAGGAACCAATTGATCTTGACTAGTGTTTACATGCAACCATACCTAGCTAACGTCTATAATCCTCGTCACAGGTTTGTGCTTACCCGTTTTCGGCTGGATATTTTCCATCACATAGGGACCGATGTAGGTCACCAAATACCGGTCGGTAACGGCCGAATTCGACCGTTACCGACCGGTATTTGGTGATTGAGATGTAGGGGCCAATATTTTGCACAGTCGGTAAATTTACCGAATCTGTGAATTTACCGATTTTGTAAAATACTGAATCGGTAATTTTACCGATTCGGTAAATTCCAGATGTAGGTAGCACTGTTTACAGTGCTACAGGCCTTCAGAATTCGGTATTTTACCACCCAATCCTATTGGGTGGTAGAATACCGAATACCGGTGTACATGCACATCTGTGCATGTACACCTGTGCCATGTGACACACAGACATGCCCTTAGGGCATGTCTGTGTGCCACATGGCACACGTGCCTGTATTTGGGGTGCTAGAGGGTGTCAAAGTGACACCCCCTGCACCCTTGCAGGATTCGGTATTTACCGAATCGGTAAATACCGATTCGGTATTTCCCATTGATTCCTATGGGCTTCATGGCCCATAGGAATCAATGGGAAATAGCGATTCGGTATTTACCGATTCGGTAAATACCGACTCGTACAGATTCAGTAATTTTTTACCTACATCTGCCTGCTTCAGATTTACCGACTCTTCAATACCGAATCAGTATGATTCGGTATTGAAGAGTCGGTAAATCTGAATTACCTACATCGGGCCCTTAATTAGCTTCCCTAATGTTAACAAATGGTCAGTTGACTTGGGGAACTGTACATGTGATGATATCTCATCTCAGAACACCATGCACACGTACTTTTCTGTAAACACTTCTCATAGTTGAGACAGAAACTCATAACACCCTTGTTATTACAGTTGGGTTTCAGACACTGTCGCCCGGCGTATAACTATTTGCAAACGCTACCAGACATTTTTACGTGTTTTGCAATGTCGCGCTTCTTGTTGGCTGTCATCAACTATAGGAAGCAGCTGTAAATAGTAATCATATGATTGTGTTGCGATAACAGTCTTTTTTTAATACTCTGAGCTCGCTCACTTTTTATCAGGAAGAATTTTGTATCTTGTTTTAAATTGTATTTTTAGTCATTTTTAATCACTGTTACTGATGTATTATGTAGCTTTTATGATTTACTTTGTGACTTCAAATAAAGCTTATTTTGATTGATTGACCAGGCCACACCCACAAGCAAACCCTGTCAATTAGTAACGAGCTCAGTAGCCAATCAGAAAGCAGCATTCTAGCAGAGCGTTGTGCAGGTTTTCAATAAATTGAACCAACCTCTCCTCCACCATTGTTTATCAGCTTCAATTTACATCACTTTAATCATCAAATACACCAGAGCCTGAGGGGTATTTAAAAATCAGAAACATAGTCAGCACTTTTACTCCCCATAGCAGGCAGGCGTCAGCAAGCAGCCTGCAGCCTGCTCAGATCTAATCAAAGAGGCCATTTCCTCCTGCTTAAATGCTCATCTCCACAGGGATATGATATGGCAGGCAGGCTCCCTGGCTAAGATCTAAATATAAAGCCCATGTGTGCTGCAGCCTTCCTCCTGGCGGCCTGGTGCATGCCACTGACACAAGTCTGTCTGTGATGCCTGCAGGACAGACCTCAGCAAGCAGAGACAGGCTGAGGCACAGACACACCGCCCCAGCCCTCCCCGCCTATCAGTGAAGAGTGGGGAACACAGGCAGGACAGAACCGCCCACACTCTTTCATTTTATTTAAGTGGAATCTTATGTGAATGTATTACTAATTTTATCTTTAAAAAACTCCTCACATCCCAGACATCATAACTTGGAGGGGAGGGTGTGAGGATTTCTAATCATAAAACAAAGAGGTAGCAGATGACTAAAAACTTATGTAACTATTTCTTTGATTTTGCAATCCTTATGTCTGCATTTTTAAAAAGTAACAAACAACATCATGTGGAATAAAAGCACATCCAGGTTCTGGGTTACAAAAAAAAGAAAGAAAGAAAATTATATAGAAAAACGAAGCAAAATCATTAGCACAGTCAACAGGGTGTAAAGAACGTCACTCAACGAACACATTAACATGAACTAAAATAATAGAGCTAAAATAATACAGTCTGCATGCCAGCCATCTGTCTGCGGAATTTGGGAAACATTCTTCCTCATTGAGGACATTCCAAATCTTTGATTCTGAAAAGCTTCAACAGGATGGTGTCAAACCGCAGGGCAAACTGTGGGCCTCTCGGATGAGAGGTGGGAAGGATAGCGTGCTTATATGAAGCCCTCGCATTCTGAGCAGGATTAAAAAGTGCCAGCACCTAAAGCACTTCCAGCATGGAGGAAGCTGAGGCAGTGCTCCAGAGACACATGACAACAGAAATCACGTGACACGTTGTGATTGGCCACTGCTCTGGTTCAGTTCAACACCCCCTTCCCGCAGGTAGAGAGGTCTTCAAAGCCCACATCACAAGATGGCCGTCCAGCGTACCCCTCCGCTACATAGAGTCCTTAGGTTTCCAGAGGATAGCTGTCTCAAACAAAATTCAGAGTGGTGTAAACCCCGCAAAGAGTCTAGAAATTTGGAAATACCAACCAACACACAGTAGGGATTAGATGTGTATTGGTCCTGAAGATTGCCCACTGACTCTTACAGGCACAGCGGGTTGGGATGGCCCCTATGATGAAGCATGTCACCGTGGGGAAACCCTGGTGTGTAAGGGGACTCAAGAAAGGACATTCTTCCTTTCTTAACTACAGATTTTCGCCTATAACTGAGCGATTCTCTTGTGCTAGATTCTTGATCTGAAAGTACAGATTTGGTCTGACCACCTCTTCCATTGACCCAGGAAACAGAATGCCACCATCTTGTATTTGCAAGACACATAGAATAACGTTACACTTCCTGTTACTCAGAATCATGTTGTTTCATTCTCCGACCACTGGATGTCACAGACCTTATGAATACACCAGTTGAAAATGTCTTCTTCTTTTTCCATTGTTGAAAGATGTGTGGCCTCAAGAAGTAGGAGTGTCACCTCCAGGTAAGCATATCTCTTTTCCCCAGAGTCCTGTGTTTCATAACAGTGTTTCTAGGAAGCACATAGAATCCACTGGTCCAAGCAACTGGCCGGCGTCTGCGAAGATTCGTGGTTCCAGTCCTCATTCGACAGGGCCACAAAGACTCTTGGTTCCAGTTCTGCAGGGCTTCATACATGCTCATCAGAACCATGAAGAGAGTATGGGCTGGCATCTAGAAACAGAAAACTGTGACCTACACACCAGACTAGTGCCTTCTTCCTGATCATGGGGAGACTCACATGGTAAGAATGCTATTGCTACAGCCAAAGACCCAACCAGTAACAGGCCAGAGTGCCTGAGGGCAGGAACTGGGACCTTTGCCAATAAGTCTTAAGGAATCAGAACTTTTCAATAAGGCATTTATCATGTCCAGCTTCCAGAACCTAGACCCATCTCCCTGAAGAACTCTTAATGCAAACCTGTTCACCTCCCAGAAAGGACTGGAAGCCTGCCTCTTCAAAACACACCTGAAGACTGAAGACAAAAAATGCTCCAATCCACTCTGCTCTGGCTGTATATTGTTATAATTGTTCCACTTTCCACTCTCAGGTGTTCTATTACTACTGTAGTTCAGCCTACACTGTTCTACGCAGAGCGCTCCGCTGCCCATGTGGCTAGGTGGGCGCTAGACAATGTCATTAAAATCATAAAATAAAACAAGGTGATGGAAATTGTGGTACAGTGAGGGGCCTGGGTGTTGTTAGCCACTCCTGATCCAAGATGCCCCTGTGGCCTTCTGACTGCGAGAAAACAGCGATGCGTCATTTTTCATTGCGCCATCCTTGCGATACCACTGATGCATCATATTTACAGTATGAGGCATCATGTCGTGAGGAGTTACAGATGCGTCAGTATTTCTGACGTATCTGTAGGCGCAAAAATGATGCATTGCTGGAAAGTGTGTCACAAAAGTGATGCAACTCCAGCAATGGGTCATTTACACATGGGCAAGTCCCATATTAAATGTGCCGGTGTCCGTTTTACACCTGCCATGAGGCAGGTGTAAGATATTGCCGCATTTGCGTCCTAGAAGTGGTGCAGTGAAATGTCATGGATTTCACTGCGTCACTTCTATGACACTTTCTTGCGCCAGAACGACCCCCGGCATACATTATACCTGGTGCAGGTATAATGTGGTGCAGGGTTATACAAAGTGACGCATCAACCTAGATGGGTCACTTTGTAAATAGGGCGCAACGTGGGACATTTTTTACACCGCTGGTGCGTCACAAAAAGTGACACACCGGCGGCGCAAAAGTGACGCAAGGGCTCATAAATAAGCCCCTGGGGTTTTATGTCCACGGTGGGCTACAGCAGCGAGAGAGGTCCCTCTGAGGCTGGTTTCCAACAGTAGGCAGATGACACACACGTCTGTGTTTAATGTTCTTCCACGTGGGCGGGAGCCCTCCAAGGCATGTTAGAGCGTCTCACCGAAGTGGAAATAGGAACAGAAAATAACTCTAAACACAGACAGGGCTGAGGTTACAAGTGATGGGTCAGAAAAGAGTGTACATTGTATAGTCTCACACACAGCGATGGCGTTTCCGTGACTTCACTGGGACAAGGCAGGACCTGGCCTCAACTTCATAAGGAATTTAGGGGCATATTACCAAGGGTGGCGATAGGCAATTATCGCTGGTTTAGCGGCCGTTTTCGGCTGCTAAACGGTGATAATTCTATCGCTCTGTTAGCAAGCTGTCGCTAACTGATGTTAGCGACAGCTTTTAGGCGAGAGCAAGCGGTTTGGGGCCCGCTTTGCATGTCAACGATATTTATCGCTAATGACAGGCAAAGTGGGCGTACCCAACCTGTTAGCGACTAAAAGCAGTCGCTAATGTCGCTATCGCCTATTAGCAAGGCAGGCGTAGCGATGGAAATATTCCCGCTATCGCAAAAAACCAACGCCTGCTCAGACCAGTTCTTAGCCATGTTATCCAATGGGAGGTGGATAACATGGCTAAGAGCATTTCATCGCTAATGTGTGAATATCGCTGTATTCTCAGCGATATTCACGCATTTCGCCTGATTTTTATCGCTTTTGAGATAAACCTTGCTAATAGCAAGTTATCTCAGCGATAAAAACCGGTGATGCGCAGCGATAGAAATATTGCTGCTAACCCTACTTAGCGATAAATATTGCTATTTGTTGGTAATATGCCCCTTAGACTTCTAAAATCTCCATATTACATAAATCTCTCTCATTAATCTTATCCACCTGTATATAATTCATATTTCAAGGCAAACTCACTTCCACATATTTCAGGAATGGGTTCATACATATGTCCAAGCGGTTCTCCCACATTAGGATGCCTGTGCTTAGTGGCACTAAGGAGATATTTCCAGATTTAGATGTTTTGTGGTGAATGTTTTCTTTAAAGATGCTTTTGCTGCTCATGCTTTCACACTATCCTAACCTTCCAATTCATTTTGCATCTCATTGTAAAGAAGTTTACTTTTATATGCAAATGAGCTTCAGTACACATAGTGATCCAATTTGGGAATCCATCCATAATGCATTATATGCAGATTTTACTCCTTGGAGTAGCCCGGCGGTTTCCCTTCCCCGGCCTTTTTATGTCACAATTCAGAAAAGTAAGACACATCTGGCTGGAAGTGGGTGAGTGGAGGAGCAGAAAGTCTGCAGACAAAGGAAATCAGCAGCAGCTGGTTGCATGTGCCCTGTGCCAGAGCAGCTGGGCTGGCAGATGCCAAGCTGACCACACCAGGCTCGGCCCAGACAGGACCATTCTTACTCCATATGGTGGCGCGAGACAGAGCGGTCTGCAGCTTTTTGAGAAACAGGTTGAGATAAAGGGCCCTACTTAGGGGCTTATTATGAGGCCTTGTGTCACATTTACGATGCTGGTGCATCACTTTTTGTGACGCTGCGGCACCGTAAATAATGTGCCACGTTGCACCATATTTACGAAGTAACGCATCTAGGCAGATGTGTCACTTTGTAAACCCCTGCGCGACATTATACCTGCGTCAGGTATAATCTATGCAGGGTGGGTGTTCCCCCGCATCAAAGCCTCGGAGAAGTGGCGCACTGAAATCTATAGGATTTCAGTTCACCACTTCTAGGCCGCCATAGAGTCAAAACCTTACGCCTGCCTCATGGCAGGCATAAGGGTGACGCAGGCCCTTTTACATGGGGCTTGCCCCTTGTGTAATGACCCATTGCAGGAGTTGCATCTGTTTTAAGACGCACCCCAGGCAATGCGCCACTTTTGCGCATACAGATACGTCAGAAATACTGATGTATCTGTAACTCCTTGCGACATGATGCGTCATACAGTAAATATGACGCATCAATGTTGCAAGGAGAGCACAATGAAAACTGTCACATCGCTGTTGTCTTGCAGCGATGCCACAGTTTTCATAAATGAGGCCCTCAGAGTGTGGTGGACCTGGTGCTCCACCGTAATGGCAACCGAGTGTCCTGTCTGCCAAACTCTCAGTCCCCCACCCTACTTTGAGTTGAGTAGAATGCCAGGTTTACACCACTAGAGCAAAATGTCCTTCATTGGCTAAATTCTTCCTCCAATGGCCCAAGGGAGTGCAGGCCGTCAGAGATAAGCCAGCCGATCTCCCGCCCGATTTAGAATGAATTGTTGGATTACGTCTTTAACTGTCTGTCGCTGCCGGGAATATCCTGACAGTGAGGGACACTAAAAATAAAAAATAAATGACCCCCCCATACCTTGGGAGGAAACTCCCATGGTGCTGGGGTCATTTGCTTATTCTTTTCCAAAAACAAACTCCCTCTTTAGGAGTTTGTTTTTGGAAAAGAAAGACATTTACACTTTGGTGTAAGTATCTGTCCCCAATAATGGGCACAGCAAACTTTTAAATGACTTAGGGGACCCGCCGGGCCAGTGGTGAAGTCTAAATTTGGTGGCCAGTGTCAAGGCAGGGCGGCAGACTTAAAGTTCTCCACCGTGCGCACTGCCTTTAAACCTCTGCCAAAGTCTAAATCCGGGCCAGTGTGTTTAAAGCTACACTTGAAGCCCTAGAGTTCTTTAGAGCGGGTAAAAAATAGGAAAAGGGATTGGAGCACTCGCAGAAAGATCATTTATTGGAGTTCTATCGTTATATGTATTTTTTCGAAGGTAGTAAAATCAGATAGAGAGGAGCATCACAGCACTGAACAGTTTTAAGATGGAGATAATATAATTATGCGGGACAGGGCCGGCTTTATGGCAATGCGGCCGCACAGGGCGCTCACCTGGAGGGTGGGTGTGAGGGCACTGGCCTCATGGGGGGGGGGGGGGTGGCTGTGTTTAGTATAACTTTCATTCAAAAGCACCTGCTGCAGAGTTCTTTGTGCATCCAGCCTGCATGCTCAGCTCGTCATGAGGCACAGTGGAGCTGTGCTCATGACGAGCTGAGCTCGTCATAACTGCCGCAGACGACCCACGTGGGGCTAATTCCCCTCCTGTGCGGGCGTTCTACAGGAGTGGGCGGAGTCGTGACGAGCTCAGCTCGTCATGAACACAGCTCCACTGTGCAGCATGACAAGCTGGGCTCACGAGCTCCGCGGCGCCGTGCGCGGGCCCCCCCTCCCTCCCCTCATCGCGGGGGAATTAGCCCCGCGTGGAAGGGGTTAAATGCATGTGAGAGAGGCGCTTGGGAGAGACGAGGGGACATTTTTCAGGTGGTAGTGAGGGAATCTGAGGAGGTAATGGGGGTTCCAAAAAAGATTGTCGCACCAGAGTCCACCAGCGTTAAAGCCGGCCCTGATGAGGAAGTCGATTGGACAATGGAAATCAGTGATCTATTGAAATGTAATTATAGTACAAAGCAGTGTAAACGTCATTGACAGTTAAGGGAACACTGATGAGATAAATCAATCAACACAACATAGGTCAGTAAAGAAAGCAGTTATGTTGATCAATAATGACATATGGACTCATTACAAATTACGCGGCTAGTATAGATGTGGGGGTACCTGCAACTGTATGCGGAGAAGATATTTTTCATGGAATGGGGCATAAAATGCTTACTAGGAATGTCGGCCCCAAGTCCGGGATAAGGCTCTGGGTCTCTGGGGCTCTCTGGGGCTCTGGGTCTCTCTGGCCTGAAATCATCTGCAGTTTGTGGACCTAATAATATCAACCCCAGAGACAACAGGACATCTGTAGATGCTCAGAGGGTACCACTCCAAACAGCTCGTAATGAGAGCCATGGAGTAATGTGAGAGATATGTAATTAAAAATATTGGTACAGCATTTTTACCTAATTATCAGTGGAGTTATTGTACAGACAATAACCATTGTTTTTAGCAGAGAGGGAATTATATTATGTATAGTCAGTAACTGTACTTAGTAAGCACCTTTTGATTCCTTTTAACACCAGAAAGGATGGACTAGAAGAGCATATTACATTTTGGGGCATTTTCTGAAAAGAATTAGCTGAAGATGTTTTTTTTTTTTTTTACTGAATCTTAGAACCTCAATGCACAGAAATGATTTGCGTCCAAGAACCCTATTTCTACCATAGCTTCCTTAGCTTTTGTGCACATACTTTTTGGCTCTTGACAATAACCAGCAAGAGAATGCAATGGATCCCTAGGTGGGGCTAGCTGCATTTTGGGGAGGACGATGAAGTGGGCATTACATTTTCTATTTGCAAGATAACCATAGCTGGTACCTCTAGTTTCAGCTTCGCCTTTGCATAGAAATGCCGGAGGTTGCATAACCGGCTAGGCTGGGCGCTATAATGTTTAGCTGTTTCCTTGGGAGTCTAGATGTAGCTCTGTATCTAATGAGAAGTCAAGAGAAGTCACTGTGGGGACACGTTTTGGTGAAACTCCTGTGTTTTTTTGGAAAATCAATCCTTCAGTATGAAGATCATATTTTTTGATAAGGGGAGACCAGGAGGAATCTAAACTGCTGAACTTTAAGTTTTCATTTCATCTTACCCTAATTAAGGATACAAATAATACAATAGTGAAAAAATGCCATTGACTATTAATAATGATTTGAAGAGATACATAGAAGTGTCATCATTATTTTTTCCCTCTGAAGGTTAACATTTCAGAAAACATTTCCATGAGCGGATAAGAGGCGGTCAATCATTTGCTTATTGATTTCTTCAACAATACATGTTTTTTCTAATGGGGTGGGGGATGACGCCTTGCCTTAACTGCTTTCATGGAGCAATGTTCCGATCAACAATTAAGTATTGGAAATGCATGAATATTTAGGACCTGATCAATTTACCGCTTAAGGAGTTCCTGTATGAGAGAGTTGCACCACCTCTAGATTCGGTGGATCTATATTGGTCGAGAATTTTGCAACCATCATAGGGAAAGAGATTGATGGATCAATATGAGTAAATAAATGGCTGTGAGGATGGGTGAACCAGGTTTCAGTGAGTGCTACTAAGTAAAGATCCCAATTTTATAATAAAGCTGAGAGGGAAGCTGTGTTAGATACTGTAGATCTACAATTGGGGAGTGCACCTCCAATTGAGGGATTTGTGTGTTTTGGGGTTTTCAGGGATGAAAATCTCTGATTGGGTTGAATGGTCTAGAACATCTGTACATTGTGTGGATATGGGGAGGTGTTATGACTTTGTAATCTAGATTAGAGGGAATCTGGTTTAGGTGTGAATTAGGAGCACGGCTGGGTGATGTTGAGACTCTTTTTCTGATTCTGATATATCAGAAAGGATTTTGTTGGAGGTGGTTTTGGGGGAAGATATTCTGAATCTATTTATGTGGACGCAAGTGGATTTTATCTTAGACATTTAATGGAAAGTACTTAATGATATCATTTCAACCTCTCCATGGAACCAGTAGGTTTCATGCTTCAAGATAAAACAATCACTTTGCATCAATGTGTGGACAACTCATAATTATACCTCAAAATTTCAAATCCTAGTAATAGGTTACTGACTTGCAAAAAGGCTAGGGCACTGAACTCCGCTCCGTTCACGGACTTTGTGGGGTTTTCTGCACTTTGCGCTCAGCGGAGTGCAGAAAACTCTGCTCCGCGAAGTGCAGTAGAGTTTTTTCCCTGCTCGCGCATCACGAGCTGCCGCTCGGGTAGAATTTCTACCCGAGCGGCAGGAAGACCAGCGCGAACAGCAGTTCGCACTGCACTCAACCACTTGCAGAACTGCACACCGTTTTTTTTAGTCACTTCGCGTAGCAAAACTCTGTGAACTATGCCCAGATCTGCCTATTACCGACTCACAAAATAGAGTTTGTGAGTCGCTAATAGGAAGTGGTGTGCCAAGGGCATCCCTTCCTAATAGCAAGTCACAGGTGGATATACCATTGTTTTGTGAACGAAAGTGTGGTCGCAAAACAATCACAGTTTACCACCAGTTGCAAACTGGAAGGGGTCCCCAGAGGGCCCCTTTGTAAATGTATGCGAAAATATTTTTTAAGAGCCGGCAGTGGTACCACTGACCACAGCCTGCCCCTTAAAAAATGAAAAGAAAACTTTTCATTTTTTCTTTTAAACTCATCCCATTTTCCTTTAAGAAAAATGGGCTACATTTGAAAAAAAAAGATTGCTTTATTTAAAAAGCAAACACAGACGTGGTGGTCTTCTGTCCCCAGCAGGCCACTGTCCCTGTGATAGTAGCCCATTCCCAATTGGTCGCAAATTGCCACCATCCTCATGAATATAGATGAAGCAGGTCATTTGCTACTCCACTAGGAATCGCTACATGTGTCTGAGACACATTAGTACCTTCCTTTTTGCGAGTTGCAAATTGCACGTCACAAACAGTCGCACTTTGCGAATCGCTAAACGGAATGTTCGTACATCTGGCACTTAGTTCCCTCTTTAAAAAGCGATGACTGCTGTCAGTGGTTTCAGGTCCATCATAGCAAGCAATAACACTTGCTAACATGGCCCATGTTTGTATATGAATGTAATTAAATGAATGGTTCACTTAGTAAAGATGAATGGTTCACTTAGTAAAGATGAATGGTTCACTTAGCCTCGACTTCAGGCATAGTTTAATGTGGGGTTCTCTGCTTTATTTTGTATAAGCTGACAAAGGGTTTGTTTTTGCAAAAGTGCAGGTATAAGGTATTATTTGATCAGTTGCTTCGAGTAGAAGCCTGCAGGCTTTTGCAGCTTGGCTTGTCCATGTACTTCCTTGTATTCTAAGGACCCATATGCCTCTTGCCACAGCATTTTTCAGTAATATAAGAAGCACTGGCAACGCCAATAGTTCTGACGTTGGTTGCCGGCTTTTTGGCTTTGACAATGCTAGTTGTGTTTTGTCATGGGTTGTACAAAACATCATTGTTGGGGAAGCTGAGACACCCTTGGCAATCTAAAAAACAGTGTCGAAAAGTAAAACTATTTTTTGCCTCAAAAAACACACATTGCCGTTATAGTCCCGGGCACTGAAGGGGACTACTTTGTGTGTGTACGTGCTGCTGTGTGTGAAAGGGCAGAATTCCATCCCTCACAGTGAAGTTAGACAGTAGATTAAGTGTGCTGACCCATTGCCACAAGATGCGTGCAGAAGTGGGCAGAAGAAAAATGTGAGTGATACAATAACAGGCCAATGGATGAACAGGACTGACTGACAGTTCCTTTAAGTAACTATATTACACATAGAATGTTAGGCAAAAATCATCAGTTAAGTATATTATATATATAATTTTAAGTAGAAATCATACAGTCTTGGCCAACGCCAGACTAAAAAAGTGCTATTATTCCTCTTGCACAATGTTCTATGCACCATTATTCCTCTTGCGCAATGTTCTATGCGCCATTATTCCTCTTGCGCAATGTTCTATGCACCATTATTCCTCTTGCACAATTTTCTATGCGCCATTATTCCTCTTGCGCAATGTTCTATGCGCCATTATGCCTCTTGCCATAATGTTCTAAGCACCATTATTCCTTTTGCCACAATGTTCTATGCACCAATATTCCTTTTGCACAATGTTCTATGAGCCATTATTCCTCTTGCACAATGTTCTATGCACCATTATTCCTCTGGTGCAATGTTCTAAGCGACATTAGTTCTCTTGTCCATGTATACTGCTCATCAGTTTCCTCCTTCCCACAGTAGTCTAAGGAGGGTGTCTCTTGCTACAATACTGTGTTATTTGTTCTCTTGACACAATGTTCTATGTACCATTATTCCTCTTGCACAATGTTCTATGCTCCATTATTCCTCTTGCACAATGTTCTATGTGCCATTATTCCTCTTGCGCGATGTTCTATGCACCATTATTCCTCTTGCACAATGTTCTATGCGCCATTATTCCTCTTGCGCAATGTTCTATGCGCCATTATTCCTCTTGCGCAATGTTCTATGCACCATTATTCCTCTTGCACAATTTTCTATGCGCCATTATTCCTCTTGCGCAATGTTCTATGCGCCATTATGCCTCTTGCCATAATGTTCTAAGCACCATTATTCCTTTTGCCACAATGTTCTATGCACCAATATTCCTTTTGCACAATGTTCTATGAGCCATTATTCCTCTTGCACAATGTTCTATGCACAATTATTCCTCTTCCACAATGTTCTATGAGCCATTATTCCTCTTGCACAATGTTCTATGCACCATTATTCCTCTTGCGCAATGTTCTATGCGCCATTATTCCTCTTACCATAATGTTCTATGCACCATTTTCCTCCTGCCACAATGTTCTATGCACCATTATTCCTCTTCCACAATGTTCTATGAGCCATTATTCCTCTTGCACAATTTTCTATGCACCATTATTCCTCTTGCCATAATGTTCTATGCACCATTATTCCTCCTGCCACAATGTTCTATGCACCATTATTCCTCTTCCACAATGTTCTATGAGCCATTATTCCTCTTGCACAATGTTCTATGCACCAATATTCCTCTTCCACAATGTTCTATGAGCCATTATTCCTCTTGCACAATGTTCTATGCACCATTATTCCTCTTGCCATAATGTTCTATGCACCAATATTCCTTTTGCACAATGTTCTATGAGCCATTATTCCTCTTGCACAATGTTCTATGCACCATTATTCCTCTTCCACAATGTTCTATGAGCCATTATTCCTCTTGCACAATGTTCTATGCACCATTATTCCTCTTGCGCAATGTTCTATGCGCCATTATTCCTCTTGCCATAATGTTCTATGCACCATTATTCCTCCTGCCACAATGTTCTATGCACCATTATTCCTCTTGCACAATGTTCTATGCACCATTATTCCTCTTGCGCAATGTTCTATGCGCCATTATTCCTCTTGCCATAATGTTCTATGCACCATTATTCCTCCTGCCACAATGTTCTATGCACCATTATTCCTCTTCCACAATGTTCTATGAGCCATTATTCCTCTTGCACAATGTTCTATGCACCATTATTCCTCTTGCGCAATGTTCTATGCGCCATTATTCCTCTTGCCATAATGTTCTATGCACCATTATTCCTCCTGCCACAATGTTCTATGCACCATTATTCCTCTTGCACAATGTTCTATGCACCATTATTCCTCTTGCGCAATGTTCTATGCGCCATTATTCCTCTTGCCATAATGTTCTATGCACCATTATTCCTCCTGCCACAATGTTCTATGCACCATTATTCCTCTTGCACAATGTTCTATGCACCATTATTCCTCTTGCGCAATGTTCTATGCGCCATTATTCCTCTTGCCATAATGTTCTATGCACCATTATTCCTCCTGCCACAATGTTCTATGCACCATTATTCCTCTTCCACAATGTTCTATGAGCCATTATTCCTCTTGCACAATGTTCTATGAGCCATTATTCCTCTTGCCATAATGTTCTATGCACCATTATTCCTCCTGCCACAATGTTCTATGCACCATTATTCCTCCTGCCACAATGTTCTATGCACCATTATTCCTCCTGCCACAATGTTCTATGCACCATTATTCCTCTTCCACAATGTTCTATGAGCCATTATTCCTCTTGCACAATGTTCTATGCACCATTATTCCTCTTGCCATAATGTTCTATGCACCATTATTCCTCCTGCCACAATGTTCTATGCACCATTATTCCTCCTGCCACAATGTTCTATGCACCATTATTCCTCTTCCACAATGTTCTATGAGCCATTATTCCTCTTGCGCAATGTTCTATGCACCATTATTCCTCTTGCACAATGTTCTATGCACCATTATTCCTCTTGCCATAATGTTCTATGCACCATTATTCCTCTTGCCATAATGTTCTATGCACCATTATTCCTCCTGCCACAATGTTCTATGCACCATTATTCCTCCTGCCACAATGTTCTATGCACCATTATTCCTCCTGCCACAATGTTCTATGCACCATTATTCCTCTTCCACAATGTTCTATGAGCCATTATTCCTCTTGCGCAATGTTCTATGCACCATTATTCCTCTTGCACAATGTTCTATGCACCATTATTCCTCTTGCCATAATGTTCTATGCACCATTATTCCTCCTGCCACAATGTTCTATGCACCATTATTCCTCCTGCCACAATGTTCTATGCACCATTATTCCTCTTCCACAATGTTCTATGAGCCATTATTCCTCTTGCGCAATGTTCTATGCACCATTATTCCTCTTGCACAATGTTCTATGCACCATTATTCCTCTTGCCATAATGTTCTATGCACCATTATTCCTCTTGCCATAATGTTCTATGCACCATTATTCCTCTTGCCATAATGTTCTATGCACCATTATTCCTCTTGCACAATGTTCTATGCACCATTATTCCTCTTGCCATAATGTTCTATGCGCCATTATTCCTCTTGCCATAATGTTCTATGCACCATTATTCCTCCTGCCACAATGTTCTATGCACCATTATTCCTCCTGCCACAATGTTCTATGCACCATTATTCCTCTTCCACAATGTTCTATGAGCCATTATTCCTCTTGCGCAATGTTCTATGCACCATTATTCCTCTTGCACAATGTTCTATGCACCATTATTCCTCTTGCCATAATGTTCTATGCACCATTATTCCTCCTGCCACAATGTTCTATGCACCATTATTCCTCTTCCACAATGTTCTATGAGCCATTATTCCTCTTGCACAATGTTCTATGCGCCATTATTCCTCTTGCCATAATGTTCTATGCACCATTATTCCTCTTGCACAATGTTCTATGCACCATTATTCCTCTTGCCATAATGTTCTATGCACCATTATTCCTCCTGCCACAATGTTCTATGCACCATTATTCCTCTTCCACAATGTTCTATGAGCCATTATTCCTCTTGCACAATGTTCTATGCGCCATTATTCCTCTTGCCATAATGTTCTATGCACCATTATTCCTCCTGCCACAATGTTCTATGCGCCATTATTCCTCTTGCCATAATGTTCTATGCGCCATTATTCCTCTTGCACAATGTTCTATGCGCCATTATTCCTCTTGCACAATGTTCTATGCGCCATTATTCCTCTTGCACAATGTTCTATGAGCCATTATTGCTCTTGCTACAGCATTAGTCCTCTTGGTACGTTTAGCATCTGGAACAGTAGTGTTTCTGGGGTGTTTTTCTCATAATGTATTTTCTAATTAGTTTCCTTTTCTTTGCACGGTGGTTTAACCCAGGTGATCCATAAATCTACAAGTACATATCACTTCCTGTTGCCTTTCCTCTCTTGACTTTACCAGTGCTTGTTGGCCGGTGCTCCTGGCAGTGACGATGCTAATGTCCTGCTGCGGGAGCCCCTCGGAGGCCCCTCCTATTCAAGCTCGCTGAGGTCTCCCACCTGCAGGAAGCCTGTCATTCTCAGGCGCGCACCTGTACCCACAGCCGGGGTCAGTGAGGTCAGCGCGGAGTGGGAGGATCAAAGCCCCTGTGAAAAGCCCTCTCACCGGTGAGAGTCGGGGCTCTGATCCCGCTGCACTTAAAGCCATTACTCGCTCACCTCAAGACACTCCCGGACACATAGGGTGGGCCCTGGGGCTTTCATCCACCTGGGGGGTGGTGGGGTGGGCACCGACCAGCTCACTGAGGCACAGCACCACTGTACAGAGACCACCCCTTCACCTCAAGGCACAGAGTGGCCCTGGAGCTCTCATCCACCTGTGGGGGTTGGGGGGGGGTCTTGTGTGTGCCAGTCACTCACACTCATTCAGTGTGGCACAGAAGGCCCCGCTTTATTTGAGACCCCTCACCGTCTTGCCTCAAGGCACTCCTTGTCAGACAGAGTGGGCCCTGTGACCCTCGTTCACCTGGGCGTGGGGACACAGGGGCGTGACATACGCCCGCGGTCCTCGCGGTGTCAGGGGGGGGGGGGTGAACTTCAGGGGCCCCCAGGCCTGAGGGCTCCTAACTGGCTCCGGAGGGGGTGGGGGCTGTACTTTGCAAGGGGAAGGGGTGTGCTCAAGTTTCGTTAAGCCCCTGCCCTGAAACGCTGAGAGCCTCATTTATGAAAAGTGACGCATCGCTGCGAGAAAACAGCGAAGTGTCCCTTTTCAGTGCGCCCTCCTTGCGACACTAATGATGCGTCATATTTACAGTATGGCGCATCATGTCGCAAGGAGTTACAGATACGTCAGTATTTCTGACGTATCTGTAGGCGCAAAAATGACGCATTGCTGGAGTGTGTCACAAAAGTGACGCAACTCCAGCAATGGGTCATTTCACATGGACAAGCCCCATGTGAAATGTGCCTGCGTCAGTCTTACGCCTGCCATGAGGCAGGCGTACAATATTGACGCATTTGCATCCTAGAAGTGACGCAGTGCAATCTTATAGATTTCACTGCGTCACTTCTACGACCCTTTCTTGCGTCAGAACGTCCCCCTGCATACATTATACCTGGCGCAGGTATAATGTGGCACAGGGGTTTACAAAGTGACGCATCTACCTAGATGCGTCACTTTGTAAATATGACACAACATGGTGGATTTTTTACACCGCTGCTGCATCACAAAAAGTAATGCACCGGCAGCGCAAAAATGATGCAAATAAGCCCCTGTATAAGGTCCAGCAGAGCTGCTATGTGGTGATACTCCCCTCACCTCAGGCACCCCATGCCACACAGAGGGGGCCCTGGAGCTCTGATCCACCTGCTGTGCGGGTCTTATGTGTCCCCGACACGCTCCCTGAGTTGCAGCAACCCCGCTATAATAGAGGCTATCCCCCATCTCGCTTCAAGGCGCTCCTTGCCACCGAGCGTGGGGACCTGATGCGACCCTGAGTTTACAACCAGGAGGATAACGTTATCTGGTTGGTAAAAGTCATGGGTTTGCAGATGAGAAGGATATAGCGACCTGTCGCTTAACATGCAGTTGGCATGCAGAAGGATACACATATCTGGTTAACATGTAGTGAGCGTGCGGAATGACACAGAGATCTGGTTAACATGCAGTAAGCGTGCAGAAGGATAGAGATATCTGGTTAACATGCAGTGAGCGTGCAGAAGGACACAGATATCTGGTTAACATGCAGTGAGCGTGCAGAAGGACACAGAGATCTGGTTAACATGCAGTGAGCGTGCAGAAGGACACAGATATCTGGTTAACATGCAGTGAGCATGCAGAAGGACACAGTGATCTGGTTAACATGCAGTGAGCGTGCAGAAGGACACAGAGATCGGGTTAACATGCAGTGAGCAAGCAGAAGGATGCAGAGATTTGGTTAACAGGCAGTGAGCGAGAAGAAGGACGCAGAGATCTGGTTAACAGTCTCTGAGTGTGCAGAAGGACACAGAGATATTGTTAACAGGCAGTGAGCGTGCAGAAGAACACAGAGATCTGGTTAACATCCGGTGAGCGTCCAGAAGGATACAAAGATCTGGTTAACATGCAGTGAGCGAGCAGAAGGATACGGCGATCTGGTTAACATGCAGTGAGCATGCAGAAGGATACAGAGATCTGGTTAACATGCAGTGGGCGTGCAGAGGGACGCAGAGATCTGGTTAACATGCAGTGAGCGTGCAGAAGGATACAAATATCTGGTTAACATGATGTGAGTGTGCAGAAGGACACATAGATCTGGTTAACATGCAGTGAGCGTGCAAAAGGATACAGGGATCTGGTTAATATGCAGTGAGCGTGCAGATGGATACAGAGATCAGGTTAACATGCAGTGAGCGTGCAGAAGAATACAGAGATCTGGTTAACATGCAGTAAGCATGCAGAGGGATGCAGATATCTGGTTAACAGACAGTGAGCGTGCAGAAGGATACAGAAATCTGATTAACAGGCAGTGAGTGTGCAGAGGAACGCAGAGATCTGGTTAACATGCAGTGAGCGTGCAGAAGGATACAGATATCTGGTTAACATGCAGTGAGTGTGCAGAAGATACAGAGATCTGGTTAACATGCAGTAAGCATGCAGAGGGATACATATATCTGGTTAACATGATGTGAGTGTGCAGAAGGACACATAGATCTGGTTAACATGCAGTGAGCGTGCAAAAGGATACAGGGATCTGGTTAATATGCAGTGAGCGTGCAGATGGACACAGAGATCAGGTTAACATGCAGTGAGCGTGCAGAAGGATACAGAGATCTGGTTAACAGGCAGTGAGCATGCAAAAGGATACAGAGATCTGGTTAACATGCAGTGAGCATACAGAAGGATTCAGATATCTGGTTAACATGCAGTGAGCGTGCAGAAGGACACATAGATCTGGTTAACATGCAGTGAGAGTGCAGAAGGACACATAGATCTGGTTAACATGCAGTGAGAGTGCAGAAGGACACAGAGCTCTGGTTACCATGCAGTGAGCAAGCAGAAGGATGCAGAGATCTGGTTAACAGGCAGTGAACGTGCAGAAGGATACAGAGATATTGGTAACAGGCAGTGAGCGTGCAGAAGGACACAGAAATCTGGTTAACATGCGGTGAGCGTGCAGAAGGATACATAGATCTGGTTAACATGCAGTGAGCGAGCAGAAGGAAACGGCGATCTGGTTAACATGCAGTGAGCATGCAGAAGGATACAGAGATCTGGTTAACATGCAGTGAGCGTGCAGAAGGACGCAGAGATCTGGTTAACATGTAGTGAGCGTGCAGAAGAATACAAATATCTGGTTAACATGCAGTGAGTGTGCAGAAGGATTCAGAGATCTGGTTAACATGCAGTGAGCGGGCAGAGGGATACAGATATCTAGTTAACAGACAGTGAGCGTGCAGAATGATACAGAGATCTGGTTACCAGGCAGTGAGTGTGCAGAGGGATACATATATCTGGGTAACATGCAGTGAATGTGCAGAAGGTCACAGAGATCTGCTTAACATGCAGTGAGCGTCCAGAAGGATACAGAGATCTGGTTAACAGGCAGTGAGCGTGCAGAAGAATACAGAGATCTGGTTAACAGGCAGTGAGCGTGCAGAAGAATACAGAGATCTGGTTAACATGCAGTGAGCATGCAGAAGGATACGGCGATCTGGTTAACATGCAGTGAGCTTGCAGAAGGACACAGAGATCTGGTTAACATGCGGTGAGCGTCCAGAAGGATACAGAGAACTGGTTAACAGGCAGCGAGCGAGCAGAAGGATACGGCGATCTGGTTAGCATGCAGTGAGCATGCAGAAGGATACATAGATCTGGTTAACATGCAGTGGGCGTGCAGAGGGACACAGAGATCTGGTTAACATGCAGTGAGCGTGCAGAAGGATACAAATATCAGGTGTTAGACCCGGCCCCGTGGCGTGGTCCTCCCTGACCCGTGCACCACACCAGACCCCTGATTATCACGGCTTACCCGACCATTCCCTCCATGATCCACACACACGACCCTGGACTTCCCCGTTCTCCCCCCTTCATCTTCCCGGTACCGGACGCACCCAAACCCTCTAGGCCCCAAAAGGCCTCCGATGCCCATTCCCCTGCACCTAAGATGGCCGCCCCCGGCCCCAGCACGATCTCTGCCCTAGACGTGCCATTCCTGGCTGGGGGGTAGCGCACCCGTGAGCGAGAGAGGGAGGAGCAGTTCGATCACACCTCCCACCTCCCCTCGAGAGATGGGTTTCGATCGCCCATCCGGCCTCCCTGATCCCTCCAGACCCAACTTGAAAGGATGAAAGGGGCCGCGTGGGAGGAACCCCCAACAAGCGGTTCCCAGGTGCTAAGACCTCTGCCTGCGAGGACTCCAGACATCAAAGAGAAAGAGACCTATATCAAGGGATGCTCTGGGACGATCAAGTTAGTTGAATCCTGGAACTACGAGAGCCCTGCTGACGTTGTCGGCAGAGAAGGACTTCTGCCCGAAACCATCTGAGCCCTGCTGACATCCCTCGCAACTTTGAGAACACATGAGCCCTGCTGATTCGATCGCGGCTCCCCTAAGACCGTAAGAACTGCCACATCCTTGCTCGAGCCCAGCGGACGTAGTCGCGGCTCAGAGACTATCCTGGTCCGGCTGGACCCAAGATCTACTCGTATCCCCCAGCTCGAGGATTGAGAGCTGTGCGCCGGATACGTCCCTGCATCTATTTTGAACATTAAGACTATCCCGCTACCCAAACCCCTACCGAGACTCATTGAGCCCTTGCTCACTTGTACATAAGAATCTTGCGGATCATAAAGATCCTTTTACTTGAAATATAAAGAATACGTTCTCCTGAAAACCTACAGTGTGGTGTCCCTTTGTCGAGTGGCGCTAGCTCAGCGTGTGCGATCCTAGATTCGAGACTCTCTCCCTGAGGGTCTCCCGCCAGTGCTCGGCAGTGTTCCTAGGAGAGGTGGGTCACGGGGTGGTCAGGTACATATTCTGTACCCCCCTGGGATCGCCCCTTCTAACATTGGTGGCAAGCGACGGGATCCGAGCCCACAATCTAGAGATCGTACAGAGAGCGGCTGACGCACTACCGAACAAAGAGGGAAGAAGGAAACACCATGAGTCTCACCAAAACCGATGCGAGGACCACGGTCCAAAATCCTCTCCCGGTTACATGGTCAGACCACTTTCCAGTATTCTTTTCGTGGACAGCCTTGCAAGGTCGCCATGTACCATCCCGCCACCGCGCCCCGAAGGTCAGAAAGATTGATACGGCGCTTTTGAGTGATAAGTTGGTGGCTTCGCGCCCGACACTTGGGAGCACCGTTCCGGAGAACGTTAATAGGTTCTCAAATTGAATTAGTGCCTCTGTCATGGGCCTTTCGGCCTCTGGCCCCCGTAAGCTGGGGAGAGAAACCCCTCCAAGCCTTGGTTCAACGCAGAGTTGAGGGATCTCAAACACTCTTGTAAGGTCTTGGAGAGAATATGGAGGGCCAGTGGCTATTGTACTAGGGCCAAACAGGCTCTTAGGGACAAACAGAAACTGTATTATTCAGCCATCTCCGTGGCAAAAAGCACCTATTTTGCCGTGCGCATTGACAGGGCTAACAATAATTCGAAGGAAATCTTTGCTATTGTGCAGATCTTTGTGGCGCCGCATGCACAGGAGATAATGGCCACGCCCTCAGTCATCTGGGCAAATACTCTGTCCAATCATTTTAGGGAGAAAATCAGGGATATTCAAGACTATTTTCCAAAAAACCTGACACCTCCCTGGCCCCAGTGGCGGCTTAGTGTGGCGAAGGACCCAGATCATTCCTTCTCGGCCTTTTGCCCCATTGACCTCTTGGCCTCTCGCAAAATCCTTGGGGCGTTGAAATCTGGTTCCCCCAACGATCCTTGCGCGGCTCGGCTGTTGGCTGACCTAGCCGATATGGTTAATCTGGAAGTTAACATTCTGATCAACCAGTCGCTTCGCGAGGCACACGTCCCGCTTGCTTGGAAGCAGGCCCTCTTACTTCCTTTACTTAAGAAGCCCACCCTGGACCCATCGCTTCCCGGTAATTACAGACCCATTTCGCTTTTGCCTAGTTTGGCCAAGGTCTGTGAAAAGGCGGTCACCTTGCAGCTGACCAACTATGTGACGATGTCGGGCGCGCTACATCCTGCGCAATCGGGGTTCCGGGCCGCCCATAGCACAGAGTTGCACTATTGGAGGTGGCTGAGTCTATCAGGGACTGTTTGGATGCCGGCGGGAGAGCAGCTCTGGTGATGCTGGATCTCTTGGCGGCATTCGACACGGTTCCCCACTCCCTCCTCCTGGATCGACTTACTGACATCGGCATTGCGGGTTCGGCGTGGAGCTGGCTGCAATCATTTTTGGAGGATAGGTCACAGCAAGTCTGGCTCCCTCCGTTTGCCTCGTCCCCCTCCCCTCTCTCCACTGGTGTCCCTCAGGGCTCTTCCCTTAGCCCCCTTTTGTTTAACATCTTTGTGACTCCCCTGGTCAATCTGGCGGAGTCACTGGGGGCTAGGGTGATGGCCTATGCGGATGACACGCAGTTATTGTTTACCTGGAGAAGGGGCGAGGATTCGGTCAACACGGCTCAGCGCTCTCTTTCCGCGGTGTTCCGCTGGTTGGCCAATGCACAACTTAAGTGCAATGAGGAAAAGTCGGAGGTGCTCCTGTTTGGAGCTTTTCCTGCGGGCTTCCGATCCAGACTGTGGCCTACTGACTTTCCACCTCCCCAATCAGACAAGGGCCTTGCAAAAAACTTGGGTGTCTGGTTCGAGGAAAATTTGAACTTTGCGACACATGTCAAAAAACTTACAGGGATCTGTTTTGGCATACTTAAAACCCTGTGCAAATTCCTCCCCCTCCTGCCGGATGAGGCTAAAGAAACTGTAGTCCAGGCATTGATCCTCTTCCGGCTGGATTACTCCAACGCGCTTTTAGTGGGATGTCCAGGCTATCTGATAAAAAAATTACAGGTAGTTCAAAATGCGGTTGCGCGTCTCCTTCGGGGTCTTTCTTCCAGGCAGAGCGTGCGGGTCCTTCTCCGCCATCTTCACTGGCTCCCTGTCGAGGCCCGTTTGAAATTTAAAATGCTGGTGATTGTCCATCGGGCCTTGTATGGATTGGGCCCACTATATCTACAGAAGAGCTTTTCTTTCTATATTCCTTCCAGGACCTTGCGGCCTTCGGACCAACTTCTTATTCAGAACCCGCGCTTTTCACGCCAGAGGCTAGGGGGCTGCTCTTTCACCCGTAAGGCTGGTTTAGATTGGAATGAGCTTCCTCTTGCTCTTAGGAGGATTGTGGTTCCGGCTGTCTTCAAAAAGAACCTAAAACATTACTATTTTAAGCCCATCTTTCTGTTCAGCTGGTGGGGGGGGTTTAGGGTAGCAGCGCCGGGATACTCTGAGTAGCTGAGCGCTTTAGAAATGCAGTATAACATAACATAACATAACATAACGTTCCGTGCGGAACAGCTGGAAGAGTACAAACACAAAGAATTGAAGGAGTTTTGCAAAGAACGGAAAATTGCTACCACAGGCCTAAACACGAAAGAGGATATGCAAAAAGCCCTACAAGCCTGGGTGGAGTCCGGAGCACCCCTTCCCGAAACAGGAGGAGAAGCGGAGCAGCCGGACGAAATCAAACTCAGCCAAAGGGGAAGCAGCAGCGCCCAGATACAGAGCAACACACCAGATGGGGGCCCCTCCCTGGAAGAGCTAGCGGACAGAGAGAGAAGCCGCAATCACGAACTTGAAATGGCCAAATTAAAAATCGAGGGCAAACTGAAATTAGCAGAAAAGAAGCTAGCGGTAAAACAGCTACGAGTGCAAGGGGAGTTGGAGGAAAAGAAACTCCAACGAGAACATGAAGGCAAGAGACTTCAGCTAGAGCATGAGCGCGGCTTGAAGGAGATCGAACTGAAGGCAAGAGGCGAAGAAAGCCGACCCCCGGGGAACAGAGAGACCGTTCCCCCGGTAGAGCCAAAAGTCCACATCCCCAAGGATGTGGTGAAAGAATACTATAAAACCGACGATATCCAGCAATCGTTCAAGGCCTACGAAGTCGCAATGACCTCCCACCGAGTCCCACAGAAGGATTGGGGGGCTGGGTTGTGGGGTCGATTCCTGAGCGAGGGGAGAGACACTCTGCTCGACCTGCCGTCCTCAGTGCAGACCTCCTACAGCCATATGAAAGAGGCCCTCCTAACGAGATACGGGCTCACCCCCGAAATGTATCGCCAGCGGTTCCGAGACTGCAAGAAGCTCCCTGGCACCACGTGGGTGGAGTACGTGAACTTTTACAGTCGAGCATTAGAAGGGTGGATCAAGGGCAGCAAGGTCACCACCTTTGAAGAACTAACCGACCTCATTGCATGGGAACATTTGTCCTCGAACTGTTTTGTGGAACTACGCCAGCATCTGCTTGACAGCAAGTTTGCAGATCCGAGGAAGCTGGCCGTCGAAGCAGACCGCTGGGTGAACACCCGGGTCCCCCGGGACCCCGTAGGAGACTACCCCCGAAACAGTCAGGGACCTCCCCGCCAGAGAGGGGGGGGAAACCAAGGAAGACAGAGGGAATCCCAGTCAGGTCCCCAGCGTAGTCCCCCCAGAAGCCAACCCCCGAACTTTCCAGCACCCCCGCAGCCAGTTCCGGTCCCCCAGGTAGACACGGGCACCGAGTCACCATCACATGCTTCCGTTGCCAACAGCCCGGTGTCCCATGGCCCCGCGACCCACCAGGACAGCTCCCCTAGCGCGACAGATGGCCAACGTAGCCCTAGGGGAGGAGATGGAGGACACCAAAGGGTGGGAACCTGCTGCCATGATCCTAGTCTCCCTAGGAGACCGAGAAATGGGCCCCCCTACCCGCTAACATCGAAAAGTACCGGCAGTTAGTGAAGGTTAATGGCCACCAAGTAGAGGCCCTTCGTGACACCGGGGCGAGCATCACAGGCGTCCTCAGTCACCTAATCAAAGAAGACCAAATTATCCCGAATGTCTTTTGCCCCGTAGTATCCGCCGACAATAGAGAGAGCTTGTGCAAAATGGCCTTGGTACCGTTCGAATGGGAAGGAGTGACAGGCAAGTTACGTGTAGCTGTCCGAACCTCACAACTTGTGGACTGTCTCCTGGGTAACGACCTAGAAAGTTCCCTTTGGGGACAAGTTGAGCGAAAAACCCACCTGAGCATGATGGGCCTCCCCGAATGGGTGTGCGCCACCACGCGATCCATGTCTGCCCGACTGCCCCCCCTCGGGAAAGTCGAAGCCGAACCCCCAGCCACACCCCCGTAGGCGAAGACAGGGAGGACCGAACCGAGCCCGACGACCTCTGCCCAGGAGGAGAACCCGTCGCCAACGACGAAATCTTGCATCCCGATCCTGCACAGATCACTGAGCTAGGTGATCTGCCTGAGTTGGCACAATGGCGTCACGAGGGGGGCCCCTCCCGAGAGGAGTTCTGCCGGGAGCAACCCACCTGCCCTTCCTTGGTCGGACCCCGGCATCAGCCCGAAGCCCAAGCTGCGGGCGACCAGTCCGGAACCCATTTAGTCTATTGGGAGAATGACCTCCAGTACAGCGAGCAGAAGTCTGCCGAGCTAGGCTCAGCCCGAGTGCTGGTGGTACCCCTACGCTTCCGAGACTTCCTCCTGGGCCTGGCTCACGACGTCCCCCTGGCGGGACAATTGGGCCAGGACAAGACCTATCACCGCTTAGTTACGCACTTTTATTGGCCAAAGATGCGAGCGAACGTAGAGGCCCACTGCAAGTCCTGTCCCACGTGCCAGGCTAGTGGGAAAAGTGGAGGAACGCGCAAGGCTCCCCTCCAACCCTTCCCCGTCGTCAGTACCCCCTTGGAGCGGGTCGGGATCGACATTGTTGGGCCCCTAGACCCCAGAACCGCTCAAGGTCACCGATTCATCTTAGTCCTGGTGGACCATGCCACACGATACCCCGAGGCCATTCCCCTCCGCACAGTAACGGCCCCCATGGTGGGCCGAGCGTTGATGGGGATCTTTTCACGAGTAAGTTTCCCCCGAGAGGTCGTGAGCGACCGCGGCACGAATTTCATCTCCAAATATATGATGTCCCTGTGGCAACAATGCGGAGTGTCCTACAAATTCACCACCCCGTACCATCCCCAAGGAAATGGCCTAGTAGAACGGTTTAACCGGACTCTGAAGGGGATGATCATGGGTCTAGAAGAACCCCTCCGGCGTAAGTGGAACGTCCTCCTCCCCTGCCTCCTGTTCGCCTATCGGGAAGTCCCACAAAAATCCCTGGGGTTCAGCCGTTTGAATTGCTCTACGGACATCCCATCCAGGGGCCCCTCAGCTTGGTCAAGGAAGGGTGGGAGACTGTACCCCGAGAACCACCCCAGGATATGTTTAGATACATCCTAACCCTCCGATATCAGACTCGGAAGTTCCGAGCGCTGGCCGAGGCCAAACTCGCCAGAGAGGGGGGAAGAGATGAAGCGCTGGTACGACCAGAATGCCACTCTGGTCGAGTTTCAACCGGGCCAGCAGGTCTGGGTGATGTCCCCGGTGAAACCCTGCGCCCTCCAGGATAAATGGACCCGGCCTTTCAAAGTCGTGGAGCGAAAGAGCCAAGTGACATACTTGGTGGACGTCCAGTCCCCTCGGAACCCCTTTCGGGTCCTCCACGTGAACCGCCTCAAGCCTCACTTCATGCGGACGGAGTTGAGTTTGCTCCTGGCCACAGACGATGGGGCGGAAGAGGAAACTGAGCCTCTCCCTGACCTCCTGTGTGCCAAGGAGAAAGATGGCTCCGTAGAGGGAGTGAGCCTCTCTCCCTCCCTCACTCCCCAGCAACGTGAAGACTGCCGCCAGCTCTTGGGGCAGTTCTCAGACTTATTTTCTCTGGTCCCCAAGGTCACCGACTGGTGTGTCCACGACGTGGACACCGGAGACAGCCCGCCGGTGCGACACAGAGCCTACCGCGTACCCGACCGAGTCCGGACCTGCATCCAGGCCGAAGTCTAAAAAATGCTCACCCTGGGGGTGGTCGAACCTTCCGAAAGTCCCTGGGCCAGCCCGGTGGTACTGGTCCCTAAAGCCGCTGACCCTGGTGTCGCCCCCGAACTAAGGTTCTGTGTGGACTACCGGGGGCTCAACGCAGTCACCCGAGCCGACGCCCACCTCATTCCCCACGCAGATGAGCTCATTGACCGCCTAGGGTCTGCTCACTACCTAAGTACCTTCGACCTGACCTGCGGCTACTGGCAAATTGCGCTCACAGAGGGAGCCAAGGAGCGGTCCACCTTCTCCACCCCGGACGGGCACTATCGCTTCCGAGTGATGCAGTTCGGGATGAAAAATGCCCCGGCCACCTTTCAAAGACTAGTAAATCGAGTCCTGGCCGGGCTAGAAGAGTTCAGCGCCGCATATCTGGACGATATCGCGGTGTTCAGTTCACAATGGAGCGAGCACCTCCGTCACCTCCGGAGGGTGTTGCTGGCCCTGCGGCAGGCAGGCCTATCAGTGAAGGCTAGCAAGTGCCAGATTGGACAAGGGTAAGTGGTCTACCTAGGGCACCAGGTCGGAAGCGGGCAAGTCGCCGCTCTCCAGCCCAAGATCGATGCCATCTTGACCTGGGAACCACCCACCACACAAACCGAGGTCCGAGCCTTCCTGGGCCTCTCCGGGTACTACCGGAGGTTCATAAAAAGTCATGGCAGCCTAGTGGGTCCCCTCACAGAACTAACCTCCAAGAAACAGCCCAAGAGAGTGCAATGGACCCCCTCTTGCCAAGAGGCGTTCGACACCTGAAAGACCGCCATGTGTACGGCCCCGTGCTCCAAGCCCCCGACTACTCAAAGGAGTTTATTGTCCAAACCGACGCTTCCGAGCATGGCCTTGGGGCTGTACTGTCACAGCTCTATGGGAAAGGCATAGATCTGCCCGTAGCCTTCATCAGCAGAAGGTTACTGCCCGAGAACAGAGATGGAGCACCATCGAACGAGAAGCGTTCGCCATAGTCTGGGCCCTCAAGAAACTACAACCCTACCTGTTCGGAACCCACTTCTGAGTGCAAACAGATCATCGACCCTTACGGTGGCTCATGCAGATGAGAGGAGAGAACCCTAAACTGCTGCGATGGTCGATCTCCCTCCAGGGGA
Organism: Lissotriton helveticus; assembly: GCF_964261635.1. NCBI lineage: Eukaryota > Metazoa > Chordata > Amphibia > Caudata > Salamandridae > Lissotriton > Lissotriton helveticus. Next base: position 1,247,688,940 of record NC_136070.1, read on the forward strand.
TGGACTTCACAGTAGAGCATCGCCCTGGTACTGACCACGCCAACGGTGACGGCTTCTCCAGATTTTTCCGCCTCAGCGAAGAGAAGCCCCAAGAGGATGGGTAGTTCTCCCCGACTTTCAGCTGGGGGGGACGCGTGTTAGACCCGGCCCCGTGGCGTGGTCCTCCCTGACCCGTGCACCACACCAGACCCCTGATTATCACGGCTTACCCAACTATGCCCTCCATGATCCACACACCCGACCCTGGACTTCCCCGTTCTCCCCCCTCCATCTTCCCGGTACCGGACGCACCCAAACCCTCTAGGCCCCAAAAGGCCTCCGGTGCCCATTCCCCTGCAGCTAAGATGGCCACCCCCGGCCCCAGCACGACCTCGGCCCTAGACGCGTCATACCCGGCTGGGGGGTAGCGTGCCCGTGAGTGAGAGAGGGAGGGGCAGTTCGATCACACCTCCCACCTCCCCTCGAGAGATGGGTTTCGATCGCCCGTCCGGCCTCCCTGAGGGCTGGCTCCAAGCCTGTTGCGTGTCTGGGATCCCTCCAAACCCAACTTGAAAGGATGAAAGGGGCCTCGTGGGAGGAACCCCCAACAAGCGGCTCCCAGGTGCTAAGACTTCTGCCTGCGAGGACTCCGGACATCAAAGAGAAAGAGTCTTATATCAAGGGATGCTCTGTGATGATCAAGTTAGTTGAATCCTGGAACTACGAGAGCCCTGCTGACGTCGTCGCGGCTCCTATCCGGCAGAGAAGGACTTCTGCCCGAAACCATCTGAGCCCTGCTGACATCGTCACGGCTCCTACCCGGCAGAGAAGAACTTCTGCCCGAACCCATCTGAGCCCTGCTGACATCGTCGCGGCTCCTACCCGGCAGAGAAGGACTTCTGCCTGAAACCATCTGAGCCCTGCTGACATCGTTGCGGCTCCTATCTGACAGAGAAGGACTTCTGTCCGGAACCATCTGAGCCCTGCAGACGTGGTCGCGGCTCCCTCGCAACTTTGAGAACACTGAGCCCTGCTGATTCGATCGCGGCTCCCCTAAGACCGTAAGAACTGCCACATCCTTGCTCGAGCCCAGCGGACGTAGTCGCGGCTCAGAGACTATCCTGGTCCGGCTGGACCCAAGATCTACTCGTATCCCCCAGCTCGAGGATTGAGAGCTGTGCGCCGGATACGTCCCTGCATCTATTTTGAACATTAAGACTGTCCCGCTACCCAAACCCCTACCGAGACTCATTGAGCCCTTGCTCACTTGTACATAAGAATCTTGCGGATCATAAAGATCCTTTTACTTGAAATATAAAGAATACGTTCTCCTGAAAACCTACAGTGTGGTGTCCCTTTGTCGAGTGGCGCTAGCTCAGCGCGTGCGATCCTAGATTCGAGACTTTCTCCCTGAGGGTCTCCCGCCAGTGCTCAGCAGTGTTCCTAGGAGAGGTGGGTCGCGGGGTGGGATCGCCCCTTCTAACATTTGGTTAACATGCAGTAAGCATGCAGAGGGATACAGATATCTGGTTAACAGACAGTGAGCGTGCAGAAGGATACAGAGATCTGGTTAACATGCAGTGAGCGTGCAGAAGGACACAGAGCTCTGGTTACCATGCAGTGAGCAAGCAGAAGGATGCAGAGATCTGATTAACAGGCAGTGAACGTGCAGAAGGATACAGAGATATTGTTAACAGGCAGTGAGCGTGCAGAAGGGCACAGAAATCTGGTTAACATGCGGTGAGCGTGCAGAAGGATACAGAGATCTGGTTAACATGCAGTGAGCGAGCAGAAGGATACGGCGATCTGGTTAATATGCAGTGAGCATGCAGAAGGATACAGAGATCTGGTTAACATGCAGTGAGCGTGCAGAAGAATACAAATATCTGGTTAACATGCAGTGAGTGTGCAGAAGGATTCAGAGATCTGGTTAACATGCAGTGAGCGTACAGAGGGATACAGATATCTGGTTATCAGACAGTGAGCGTGCAGAAGGATACAGAGATCTGGATATCAGGCAGTGAGTGTGCAGAGGGACGCAGAGATCTGGTTAACATGCAGTGAGTGTGCAGAAGGACACTGAGATCTGGTTAACAGCCAGTGAGCGGGCATAAGGATACAGAGATCTGGTTAACAGGCAGTGAGCGTGCAGAAGGATACGAAGATCTGGTTAACATGCAGTGAGCGTGCAGAAGGACGCGGAGATCCGGTCAACATGCAGTGAGCATGCAGTTAAAAAGTATATAGTGACCTTGTCATCAACAGGCAGTACTGAAGGATAAAGAGATCTGGCTGTTAACATGCAGCTAGTTTACAGTGCATAAGGAAAAAGTGATCTGGTTGTTACCAAGTAGTAAGTGAGGAAACTAAAGTGCCAACAGTGCTGAAGGAAAACACTTTTTATCTGCAAATTATTATCGACCTATAGGGTTTAAGGATACAGATTTCTAGATGCTGATAAGTACTGCCTTTGCAGTGGTAAAGTACTCAGCACTCTAAGGGAAAGTGAATTCGTAGTGCTGACGGATAAAGTGCTCTGGGTGCTGATGAATTGTCATTTTGCACTGCGGAAAGGCTTTGCAGTGACGCACAATACAGTGTTCTTCCTGCTGATGGATAGTGATTCTGCAGTACAGTAGTGATGCACACTGTTTACCTATTGATGGTGAGTTTGCAGTGATGATGGATAGTGAGTTTGCAGTACTGATGCACACTGATTAGCTATTGATGGTAAATTTTCAGTGCAGAAGGATAAAGTATTTTTGTTGCTGATGGATAGTGAGTTTGTAGTACAGTACTGATGCACACTGATCACTATTGATGGGAGCGTTAAGAGTGCTGAAGGATGAAATGTTTGTGTTGCTGATGGATAGTGTGTTTGCAGTACATTACTCATGCACGTTGATTACCTAATGATGAAGAGTTAAGAGTGCTTAAGGATAAAGTGCTTGTGTTGCTGATGGATTGTGAGTATGCAGCACTGATTCACGCTGATTACCTGTTGAAGGTGAGTTTGCAGGGCTGAAGGATAAAGTGCTTATGTTGCTGATGGATTGTGAGTATGCAGTACTGATTCAGGCTGATTACCTGTTGAAGGTGAGTTTGCAGTGATGAAGGATAAAGTGCTTGTGTTGCTGATGGATTGTGAGTATGCAGTACTGATTCAGACTGATTACCTGTTGAAGGTGAGTTTGCAGTGCTGAAGGATAAAGTGCTTGTGTTGCTGATGGATTGTGAGTATGCAGTACAGATACAAACTGAATACCTGTTGAAGGTGAGTTTGCAGTGCTGAATGATAAAGTGCCTGTGTTACTGATGGATAGTGAGTTTGCAGTACTGATGCACACTGATTACCTATTGATTGAGAGTTAACAGTGCTGAAGGATACAGTGCTTGTGCTTCTGATGGATAGTGAGTTTGCAGTTCAGTCCTGATGCATACTGATTACCTATTGATGGAGAGTTAACAGTGCTGAAGAATAAAGTGCTTGTGCTTCTGATGGATAGTGAGTTTGCAGTACTGATGCACACTGATTACCTATTGATGGAGCGTTAACAATGCTGAAGGATAAAGGGCTTGTGCTTCTGATGGATAGTGAGTTTGCGGTACGGATGCACACTGATTACCTATTGATGGAGCGTTAACAATGCTGAAGGATAAAGGGCTTGTGCTTCTGATGGATAGTGAGTTTGCGGTACGGATGCACACTGATTACCTATTGATGGAGCGTTAACGGTGCTGAAGGATAAAGTGCTTGTGCTTCTGATGGACAGTGAGATTGCAGTACTGATGCACACTGATTACCTATTGATGGAGAGTTAACAGTGCTGAAGAATAAAGTGCTTGTGCTTCTGATGGATAGTGAGTTTGCGGTCCGGATGCACACTGATTACCTATTGATGGAGCGTTAACGGTGCTGAATGATAAAGTGATTGTGCTTCTGATGGATAGTGAGTTTGCAGTACTGATGCACACTGATTACCGATTGATGGAGAGTTAACAGTGCTGAAGGATGAAGTGTTTGTGCTGCTGATGGACAGTGAATTTGCAGTACAGTACTGATGCATACTGATTACCTATTGATGGAGAGTTAACAGTGCTGAAGGATAAAGTGCTTGTCCTTCTGATGGATAGTGAATTTGCAGTACTGATGCACACTGATTATCTACTGATGGAGAGTTAACAGTGCTGAAGGATAAAGTGCTTGTGTTGCTGATGGACAATGAGTTTGCAGTACTGATGCACACTGGTTACCTATTGATGGAGAGTTAACAATGCTGAAGGATAAAGTGCTTGTGCTTCTGATGGACAGTGAGATTGCAGTACTGATGCACACTGATTACCTATTGATGGAGAGTTAACAGTGCTGAAGGATAAAGTGCTTGTGCTTCTGATGGATAGTGAGTTTGCAGTATGGATGCACACTGATTACCTATTGATGGAGAGTTAACAGTGCTGAAGGATAAAGTGATTGTGCTTCTGATGGATAGTGAGTTTGCAGTACTGATGCACACTGATTACCGATTGATGGAGAGTTAACAGTGCTGAAGGATGAAGTGTTTGTGCTGCTGATGGACAGTTAATTTGCAGTACAGTACTGATGCATACTGATTACCTATTGATGGAGAGTTAACAGTGCTGAAGGATAAAGTGCTTGTCCTTCTGATGGATAGTGAATTTGCAGTACTGATGCACACTGATTATCTACTGATGGAGAGTTAACAGTGCTGAAGGATAAAGTGCTTGTGTTGCTGATGGACAATGAGTTTGCAGTACTGATGCACACTGGTTACCTATTGATGGAGAGTTAACAATGCTGAAGGATAAAGTGCTTGTGCTTCTGATGGACAATGAGTTTGCAGTATGGATGCACACTGATTACCTATTGATGGAGAGTTAACAGTGCTGAAGGATAAAGTGCTTGTGCTTCTGATGGATAGTCAGTTTGCAGTACTGATGCACACTGATCACTATTGATGAAGGGTTGGATGGAAAGGAGGCGGGGTGAAGCCCGGCAGACCCAGGGAAGCAGAGGAGATTATGCCCGAGGTTAAAAAGGCTTTATAGCTGGGCCAGCAGCTCTCCAGTCTAGGAGCCCAGGGCTTATCAAATATGTAAAACCCGTCCAGATCTTTCGGCTGTACCAGTCAGTCTTGTTGCTCTTTTCCAGTTACTCTCTCTATTTTCCGGAGGTGTTTCAGTGCCCAGTGTGTCACCTTACAATAGCCGCACAGGGGAGGAGAGCAGTTGTGAGACAAGTCACCACATTAGAGCAACCACAGGCTGCAGTGAAGAGAAAGCTGCAATTCTAAGACCCTTTTTTAAAGGCTTTAAGTAGATAAAAGCCTCTCAAATCACGAATAACAACAATACACGAAAAACACGGCCTTCGATGCTAGGAAGGGCCATCTCATTTCCTTTTCTTGCTTCTAATTACCAGGTCCTGTGAGTCGTTAACCACCTGGTGCTAGCACACAGTGCACACCTTTGCTCTTTAATTAAAGTGCTGCTCATTCTGTGGGCGACAGCTGACATTTTCTGGTCCCCCTTTACACGAGGAATCCAGTAACACTTTCCATAAGAGTCTATGGTGGTGTATTTTAAAACTTCGAATTGCTTCTTTGCACATTTTTAAACTCTGAATTGTTTCCTTGCACGTTTCCCCGCTCTTACCTGCCAGAGGCTTCCGCCTTCGCCTCACGTTACTCTTGCCAGCGCCCCGGTCCACCACGGGTTTTCCCATTTGTTGTGGAGGGCGCCGGCATACATTTGGTGTCTCTGCCCTCATTGGCCACGGAGGGTCACGCGGGGCTGGACACTCAGGCGCTACCCTATTTAGGCTCTATGGTTTCCTCCACCCTCAGCGTGTGCGCGCCGAAGTCGCGCCTAAGTCAAGCCCATCTGCGCCCGTCTGCGCTGAGTACGCGCCAGGGGCCAGGGAGGTGGGCTCTTGTTCCACCCTTCTGCAAGTAAGCATGATTTATTCAACCCAAACCCTACTGGCACTTAAACCCGCTAGGAAATCCTGTCATCATACCCTTTGCCCTGATGCCTTTCTTAGCACACTTAGTTGCGGATGTAACTCCAGTCGCCCGGGAACACCGAATGCCAGGAAAACGCAGCCGGACACTGGGATACCTAAATCTCCCCTTCAGGCAAAGGAAGATGGCTTTCTCATTAATGCAAGATCCTTAATTAAAAATAATATTTCCTTTAGGGACTTTGTCCTATTGAGGAAACCATCCTGGGTATTTATCACCGAAACCTGGGCTTCGGAATCCTCTGGTACGGATCTCGTAGATGCTATTCCTAAGGGCTATGCCCTAACCAGAATGGATAGAACTGGGCGGAGAGGAGGAGGGCTAGGAATACTGCATAAAAGCTCTTCCATTTGCCAAACTGAGCACCTCTCTACCCCCTCAGATTCTTTCCAGGCCATGTATTTTTCCATCAATTCTACTCCTTCAGTCTCATTCTCTGGTATTTTATTTTATAGGCCCCCAGGCCCTAGAACCACCTTTAGTCGAGATCTGATGAAGGTAATGGAATCTTTCATTGATAGATCTAATCTCACTCTTCTAGGTGATTTTAATTTTCACCTGGAAAATATGAGTTCCAGAGACACTCTCTCTTTGATGGGAACCCTGGACTCATGTGGCCTGATCCAACTTGTTGATAGCTCCACTCATTTGGCGGGCCACACGCTTGATGGATTTTTCTCTAATGACCCCAGACTGAAGACAGGTACCCCTATTTCCCTGACCTGGTCTGACCACCTGGCTGTGCCCCTGGAGCTTAAAATTGTTCACTCTCCCCCCCTCCCTTGGATTCTAAGAAATGGAAACTCAGAAGGAACTTTAAGGAGATCAAAAATGATACCCTCGCCCCATTCATGAATAGATTCAGGCCCCTCCTAAAGAAGGACATCAACTCTGCGGCCCTGGAATTTTCCAATTCCATCTCTGGGGCAGTGGATATCCTTGCTCCCGCCAAATACCATTACTCCGCAAGAGGGAGCCCTTCTGCACCCTGGTTCTCAGACAGACTCAGACTGCTGAGACAGGGCCGTAGAAAACAGGAGAGGCTTTGGCGGGCTTGTCTTGACTCAACTGAGAAAGAGCACCATAAACTCCTCTTAAAAGAATATAAGTTAGCAATAATTGAGGAAAAAAGGGCTTATTATGTTAATCTGACCTCCTCTCTGTCCTCCCCCAGAGACCTTTTCAAGATTGTAGACGCCCTTTCAGTCCCCCAGGTTGTGGATCCCATAGTGGAAACCCAGGAGTTGTGTGATAATATTTCAAACTTTTTTCCACTCTAAAATCATTGACATCTATAATTCCCTGGAACTCCTCAACCTGGAGTTGGTTTCCCTCCCGTCCCTTCCCCTCTCCGTTGTTGGGTCTCATGTTGTTGATTCCGGTGCCAGTCTTCTTAATTTCCCTCTCCTTTCTTTGGAGGGGATCAATCGGATACTCGACAACATTAAATCTGCTTCCCCATTGGATCCCTGTCCGCTCAAGGTCCTGAAGGCATGTAGGGAAGTGGCGATTCCCCCCCTTCTGGAGGTGATGAATTGGGCAATTACGGAGGGAACTTTCCCTCTCCTATGGAAAACAGTGGTTGTTAAACCCCTCCTGAAGAAGGCCTCCTTGGACCCTGGGGTGTTGAAAAATTTTCGGCCTATCTCCTTGTTGCCTACACCCGCTAAGATACTTGAAGCCCATCTCAACTGTCACCTTAGCTCCTTTTTGGATGGCTCCAGTTTGCTGGATACGTCGCAACATGGGTTTCGAAAAGCCCACAGTACTGAATCTGCCCTTACTGTGGTCATAAATAACATCTGCTCGAAGGTCGATAATGGCCATACCACTCTTCTGGTCCTACTCGACCTCACGGCTGCATTCGATACCTTGTCTCCCTCTGTTTTGGTGTCTCGGCTTAGGGAGATAGGAGTAGGAGGCCCGGCCCTGAGCCTCCTGGCCTCCTTTCTCAGTCAAAGAGAGCAGAGAGTGAAGCTGGGTAACTTTTTGTCACCCTCCAAACCTGTGCAATGTGGGGTTCCCCAGGGATCTTCTTTAAGTCCCACACTCTTTAACATCTATGTGGGCCCACTTGCCAGGTTAGTGAGATCTTTCGGGTTTGAGGTGCTGTCGTATGCCCACGACACCCAAATTATGGTCTCCCTCACGCAGTCTGTGAATGAATCTGCCCGGAATTTTAAAAACTGCATGGAGGCAGTATCCCAATGGATGATCAGGAATTTTTTGAAGCTCAACGGAGAGAAGACGGAGGTCCTGATCTTTGGGGGCAATCAAGACGTCTGGTCAAATGACTGGTGGCCGGCCTCCCTTGGAGATTGTCCTACCCCCTCCTACTCTGCTAGGAATCTAGGGGTTCTGATAGATACCACTCTTTCTTTTGACCTTCAAGTCAATAGGACTGTCTCCACTTACTGTGGCATTATCAGGATCCTTAGAAAGATTGCACCATATCTCTCCCTGGACGCCCGGAAGCAAGTCACCGTGGCTCTTGTCTCTTCGAGACTCGATTACTGCAATGCACTGTATGTGGGGCTAAACACGAGCCTCATCCATCGCTTACAGATGGTTCAAAATGTGGCGGCTAAGATGGTTCTCAATATTCCTAGGCGTTCCTCAGCTACGCTTGCCAGGAAAAATTTACACTGGCTTCCTATCCAGTCTAGGATTTCTTTTAAGATCCTCTGCCTCGCCCATGGGGCTTTGTATGGCTCTGGCTCTGAGGGTATTAGGTCCCTCCTCCATCTGTACTCCCCCTGTAGAACCCTTCGTTCTTCTAACAAAAATCTTCTCCTAGTCCCTAGGTTTGCAAAGGTAAGATGGGGAGGTAGAGCGTTTTCCACTCTGGTACCCAAGCTCTGGAACTCTCTCCCTCCAGAACTGGTAGTGCAGCCCTCTCTGGTGCTTTTTTGTAAGGCTCTGAAAACCTGGTTCTTTGTAGAGGTCTACTCATAGTCGTGCTCCTGGGGAATATGGACAATTTAAACTGTTTGGCGCCTTGATGCCCTTGGGCTAAGTTGCGCGGTATAAATCTCCCATCATCATCATCATCAGGTTCACCAGATTGCCACTGTTACCTGAATATGGAGCTTCATGGCACCATCAGTTCACTGACACCAGGAGTGAAGCATGAGGTTGGCGGTCTAGTCTATATCCCTGAGAAAATAACATAGGGCCTGGTTGAGAGTTTGGCTGACGAACCATGTACCACCGCCATGGCAGAGTACTTTACTCCTGCCATGGTGAGGGTACTCAGCCCCTCCAAATTTAGAGATGTCCACTGGTCCAGTGGACATCTATTGCATTTCCAAAATCCGCCATCATAGCAGTTCCTGTAAATGCATTGAAAGTTCGACAGAAGTGTCTGTCAACATAACGGAGCAATCCGTCAAACTTTGAAAAAAATGTTTTCAAACCCAAAATCCTAAAGCTGGATTTTGCTATTGAAAATAAAAAACACAATGACGTCCTCACCATGGAAGTTTTCTTCCATCGCCTGGGGGTCATTTTGCAGTTTTCACTGCCTCTTTCCTCCAGGGTTTACCTGGTGGTGATGGACAGTGGAAACTTTCCATTTGTCTGACTCTCTAATTGGTTAGGTGGACAAATGGCAAAACTACGCTCTGCCTTCCTTTCACTTGCCCATACTCCCCGCATCTACAGAAGTAGAAGTGGAGAACGCTCCTTCTCCTGCATCGCATCAAAGACCTCGAACAGCCTCCCCACGCACTTCCAGCCCATCACCTCACTTCCGGAATTCCAAATGGCCCTCAAAACCTGGCTGTTCGAATAAGCCTGCGGGACCTGCAAGCGCCTGGCTACCCTATCAGGTGATTAGCCGAACTTTATAATTCCTGATTGATTAATTGATAGGGGAACTACCTTGTGTGTGGATGTCCACCTTGTGAAAGAGCAAAGTGCAGTCACTTAAAGCGAAGTTAAGAAGTGCCTTAAGCAGGCTGACCCATTGCCCCATGCTGTAGTGGGTGGAAGCAAAATGTGAATGACACAACAGGAGACCAATGAATGATGAGAGGTGGCTGAAAACCCCTTTAAGGAAGTATATACATATTATGTAAGTAAAATTAAAAGGTCTTGGTCAATGCCAGACCTAAAAAGATATGCTTACCTTCAATATAACATCCCTCAATAATTTTTGCATCCAATATCTTTAATTGACTTTGATAGGTAGTCAGGCTATTAAGACAGTTGCGACAAAGTTAGCCCAAGTGGTACAAAACATACAATAAAGACAACAAAGCAGTCTTGTTGAAAAATTTAAAACCTATAGAAAATCTAAGATTCGCCTTGGGACTTGCCTGTTGCCACTGAAATTGCCGCTGGGGAGCCCGGGTGGAGGGCTGCTGCCTCTCTCGCCGTCTGACCTGCTGGGGTTGCCGCCTGCCTCCCGCTGCCCGCTCCCACTTCCATCTGGGGAAGCGCCGGCCGCCGCGTGGAGTGCAGGTCAGGGGACTGCAATCCCCAGCAGCCCAGGGAACCACGTGACCTCATCGTAGTGCCAGGAGGGGCATAAATCTATCGACAGCCCTCCCTCGCGGGACGCCGGGCTAAGCCCGGGCAAAGGGCGGGCCCTCTGTGGCCCTCAGAGGCCAGAGGAGGTCGGGCCGGGACACCCATCTTGGTTGCTCTCTCTGGACTAATGACATAAACAAAGGTATGCCCAATCAGAGACTAACCATCTAGAGCCCAACAACGAAGGTCCTTGTTTATTTTCCTCAAGTAGCCTCTTTGTCTACCTAGATATCCATTGGTCCCTTATTAGGTGTGTGTAGTTGGGTCATAACCTTGTTGCACCATGACCTCTAAAGGGCCAGCAAAACAAGCCGCCTCTCAAGGAGGGTCACTTAAGGGGACACTGGACCTATATATAACTAGGGTTACATCGGCTTTTGAGTCAATAGAACACATCCTCTCTAAAGACACCATATGCTGCGAACGATCCCCTCCAATCTCAACTGACTCGCCGAACTCTTTACTACAGAGGGAATTAAATGCTATTTGCAATACCAGGTATATTCCCATAGAACAGGGAACTGAACAAACCGGCTCCCCAACATGCCCTGCGGGTATTGGAAGCCCCCAGCTCAGGAATTGTCATCAACTTAGTAAAAGTCCACTGGAAACTCCCGTCGTAATAACAGATAAACTTACCACTCAGGGGATAGCACATCCTCAGGTCCCTACCCAGAGCACAAAACGTAAAGGTATGAAACACAAGGGGAAACCAGCGAAATACCAAAAAATAATCTTAAGCCCCCCATTGGTTACTGCCACCACCACCCCCGAGACACCCAAAGCATGTCAAATACTGAAAACCCCTATATCCCTCTAACCATCTATTTTGTTGGCCCACTTTGAATAATTAGTAAAAACCCTATTATCCCCGCTTATCGAAAGGATAGAGAGAATTGGGGAAAAGCTCTCAACTATAGATGAAAATATCAAGCCAACCAAGTCGAACAACCAATTCCAGAGAATAGTTGCCTCAAAAACGTCTGACACCACTGTACACAGCAAAAGTGCCCAGAATAAACCACCAGATCCTGTACTATCAGTGTTCAAAAACAAGGAGGTAGCCAAAGAACCGACAATAGCCCTTCGCTCTGTTCCCAGAGCTGGGTGGTCGAAAGTAGGCAAACGTTCTGAGGGGCTAGCTGCGAGTAATAAATGCATAAACTTACCACCAGAGGCAGCACCTTACGTGTGTGTCCTCTCGGGAGTGCCTGAGCTCACTACCGGAAAAATTGAAGGTCATCGGGACCTTAAAAACAAAGTCCAGTTTTGGTTGACAAAGAACAGACCGCTTCCATCCAACATTAACGGGACAATCCTAAATGTGAGAAGGGTGGGGTGGATAGGCTCCCGTCCCAAGAACACAGTGGGAGACCTGGTCATTGTTAACTTCCGGGATAACCTGGTCGTCCCTTATCTGCGAAGCTGGGAGCCACAAAGAGGAGACGGGCCTATAACAACACTTGAATTGTGCGATTTCTACCCTAGAACTGCGTATTCGACAATCACAAGGTGGAGTGTAGAGGGAAACCACCGGGGGGGGGCAGGAGGGGCCCTGTATCAATTAGTTACCAGCAGATACCCACCTATAATTATCAGATCCTACCCCTTGCCTCAGATATGTTACTCTGATAGGACAAGGATATCGCTCATACCAACTCTGTATTGTCTGATTGTAAGGAAAACTGATGTACTTTTCTTTAAAATTTATTGTTATTCAAATGTAAATGAATTTTGTATTTTGTATGCTTTTATGGTTAATAATTTTAACCGAATAAAGTACCTTTGAATTGAATTGAATTGATTATCGTACCAAATTGGACGTTAACTAAATTGCAATCTTGTAACATATCAAATGTATTTTGTGATCATTTATTGTCTACAGAACTCTAAGGCTCTGTTGTGTTTCTCTTTGATAGACAACATCCATTAATCTTTAGCTTCAAACTATTTGCGAAGTTATTTAACTGACTCTAGGATACTGCATTTGCAGTACAGATCGTCCTGTCTTCTTTACCTCTATCACAGTACTGACAGATACCAGAGGAGGCAGGCAAGGGCAGCTGAATCAGTTCAAAGTTTCAGAGTTTGTCAGACTCTGACTTGTTAACTCTATTAAGGTACTGTCAGCCCCCAGGCTCAGAGGCTGCAGGCAAAAGATTTCCTTGAATTTGTTCTTTGAAGAAATGTATGCGAAATGTCGCTGAGCTTAACTCAATGCCAAGGCGCCAAAGGCAAGCCTGTCTGCACCCATCCGTTCTTCGGCCGGGCCCAGGGCGAGAAACCCTACATCAACTGCACCAGAGGTGAGTAGAGATTACATGCAATCCCACTGCTAGTCCCCTCTGTCCTGCTCTCCTCCTTCTGCCTGCTGAAGTGTTTAAATATCTTAAATAGCTTCTAAATCCGAACCTGGATTAACAGAAGATAGGTCAGTGGTGTCCAAATAGGTTAAAACACCCCTCCTTAGGCATAATAACTTAACCTGCACCCTTTTTAATGCTTCTTCACTCGTTAAGCACAGCTTAAATATATAGAAATAAATAGCTTATATTTATGGAAATATCTGACCTCATTCTAGAAGTTAACCTAGACTGTCTCTTTACTACTGAGACCTGGTTTCGAGAGGGCCCTATGCCAGAGATTGAACATGCAGCTACTGTATTAAACAACAAGACCGTCCAAATAAAATTGGCGTGTGTATAACTTCCACCTTAAAAGAACATCTCAAAAATATACATTACATTATTCCTCCCAATAAGTGGCGTATATTTCACTATTACAATTGTGCCAACCTACTCTATTGTAGTCAAACGTATCATGAATGACAGAGCACCTGGTCAGGTAAATCCTTTTACTACCTCGCTGTTTGAGGAGGTTACCACATGCTTGATTAGATTTTAAGGATTGTAATCTACACATTGATAATAGTCCTGCAAGAAAGCCCAAAACTTGATCAACTCAGCAATGGACCTAAATCTATCATTTGTAAACATTGTTGACATAGATAAAGCAGGTCATACTCTCGACTTATTAGGCCCATCCCACTAAAGTGGACAAATCAGAAATTATTTCTGTTTTTAATATATAATGAGCAGAATGCCTGGAAACCGACACTCGGGGCCTCCTCTATGCCTCAGCTATGCCTGAGGTTTGGAGTAGGACAGCACCGCACATAATTTTGCTGCGCTGCCCTACACCAATTTGAAAGGATAATTATGCACTGTATTTACGAGATAGGGTGCATTCCTGTCCTTTCAGCCAGCGCTGGCGCACAATTTGCTGCCTAGCACGAACGCAGGCCATAAAAGCCATGCAATATAGGTCTGCACTTTGCACAGCCAGAGCGTCATGAAAAGTGACGCACCGGTGGAGAAAGAGGCTTTGAAAAAAGCCCCTGAATTTGGTACTCTGAAGATTAATGACTGGATAACGTCATTCCAAGACCTCCTAATCCCTGCCAAATCTGTAACAACAAATCGAAGTAAGCCTCAGCTCCCTGGAAGACCAAAGCACTTTGGGGCATATTACCAACAACTAGCGATAATTATCGCTATGTTGGCTTAGCAGCAATATTTTTATCGCCGTGCTGCGGCGATTTTTATCGCTTAGGAACCTTGCTATTATCAAGGTTTATCTCCTAAGCGATAAAAATCGGCCGAAATGCATGAATATCGCTGAAAAGTCAGCGATATTCATGCATTACCGAGCTAATGCTCTTAGCCATGTTATCCACCTACCATTGGATAACATGGCTAAGAACTGCTCAGGGCAGGTGTTAGCGTTTGGAGATATTCGCGCTTAGCGCGAATATCTACAAAAGTTGGTAATAGGAGATAGCGATGTTAGCGACTGTTTCCAGTCGCTAACATCTTGTAATGCCCACTTTGCATGTCATCAGTGATAAATTTCACAGACATGCACAGCGGGGCCCAAGATGGTCGCTATCTCCTACTAGCTGTCGCTAACTGCTGTTAGCAACAGCTAGGTAATAGGGAGATAATTTTATCTCCGCTTTCTTGGCTTTTAAAGCCAAAAAAGCAGAGATAAACCCCCTTGATAATATGCCCCTTTGTTCAGCTAAGCAGCTGTGCAAAAGACTAGTAGAATCTTGAAGGAAAAATGAGACCCACTGATGGAGCAAGAATTTGCACGTAAAAGCGGCTTGCTTGTACTCATGAACCTCGAATAACCCTAATAAACTAAATCAACTTGTTTGTTTTACTAATTTCCCCTTTTCACTGACATTTTGGGTATCCGAGTGATGCTTGCCTATGTGTTTATTAACCTTAACACGCTTGCCACTAAAATGGCCGCTGCTTGGCGGGATTTTCTTCTGTGCATGCGTTGGTCACACTCACGTGACGTGACGTACTCGCAGTTCTGGTGGGAACTTTTTTGCGCTTGCGCACTTGATTAAAGATGGCCGCTTTGTGTTCTCACATGCCGAAGCTTGCGCTGCTGCTTTTGCGCTATTGTTTGTTTGCACTAACATTTATGCTATAAGTTAGTATAAACTAAAGGGAATCATATAGGGATTCCTGGTATACAGTGTATTCATTTATTTCTGTGTGTTAATTTGTTTTCGCTTACTTTTCATATATCGTAACCCTTGGGCCTGGGAGGGAGTCCAAACCCCATCTTATAAGTCTCTACTGCGCATGTCATCCTGGCAGAGGGAAGAAAACCTTGTACCAGTGGAACTCAGCCAGCTGGCAGCTGCAGTCAAGATGCTCATGAGAAAGTGACCTGCGACCCAGCAGAACGAAGCTGAACTGTCCTGCAACTGAAACAATTGTATATAATTCATTGTATTCTGTGGAATATGTCATGGGAACCCCAAATTCAATAGGCGGTCCCAAAAGATGCAAATTTGGTCTTGTAAATGTTTGCCCTGGTTGGTCCTACTTGAGGACCAATCAAAATTGGGGATTCTTACACTTGCAACATTAGGGGGGTGGTACACTGACCCAAAAACAGTATAACTAGCCTAGGTTTAGCTAGAGAAATTGTCCGACTTGTCCGAATAGCTGACCTGTCACTGACCCAACGCACTCAATAGGTGACTGATACAGAGAGCTGCAGAGCATTTCGAAAAGAAAGGGAAACTTTGTCTTCACCGAGAAAAGACTAGTTATTATAATAATATTTTCATTGGTTCCAGTCAATGCAAACACAATTACAAGGTAATTAGAGGTTGGGGTTTCAAAAATGGGTCAGAACCTGTGTTTCCCGGAATATATTATATATGTGGGAACAAGGCTTATTTTAAATTGCCGGATCACTGGTATGGCAGCTGCGAAAGTAGCCAATTACATCAAACACAACTAATGCATTAAAATTGTCTGAAAAACTAAAACTTGGTATTTTCAAAATCGAATTGCTAATTCAAAAAATCCTACCAAAGAGTTTTTGAAATCAATAAAAGCTTGACTCATAACCAAGTAGCAAAAAACTATACAGGGTCTTCACACAATCTGTGCAATAACATATCCGACTTTTTTCATGATAAGATTGCTAAACTACTTGCACAATTCGGGATGAGGAAATACCATTTTATGTTTCTGCTTCTCGCACTGCGAGAGAAACCAGAAGAAGGGTTTGGTTGGGTTCCTGCTTGAGGAAAGGGGATGAGTGGCTAGCCCAATATTGCAGGCCCTAACTGTTTGGTCGGCTCTCTGGGGCCAACCAAACCAGTCATGCACACTGTATGGAGAAAATGGTCTCCCCATAGAAACCTGTAAGGTCAACGTCCCAGTCAATC
Organism: Lissotriton helveticus; assembly: GCF_964261635.1. Classification (NCBI taxonomy): domain Eukaryota; kingdom Metazoa; phylum Chordata; class Amphibia; order Caudata; family Salamandridae; genus Lissotriton; species Lissotriton helveticus. Next base: position 1,247,705,257 of record NC_136070.1, read on the forward strand.
ACAATGCTGCCATTGCAGCGTTGTGATTGGCTTAGGGGAGGGGAGGGAGGCTGCCTGCTTACTGTTACTGCGGAGATAGGAAAGACCCAGCAGTGAAGACGCGGGACCCGGGAAAGGTAAGTTTAAATACATTTGTATTAATATTTAACCGTCCCCTCCCCGCGCAACCCCCTTCCCTCGCGACCACTCGCCTATACCCCCCGCACGACCCCACGCCCGAGCCCGCAAACGCACCAGTGAACCATGCCTACAATCTTCAAGCTCATGGACAATATTAAGTCTTTATCACCCAACAGACGGGAAACATCCTTTACAATGGAACCGCTACAACGCGGTACCGCTATGACGCAGTTTTAACAACAAAAGTCATTACAACGACTTTCGCTGGAGGGCGCTCTAGGATAGGGGTTAGTTTAATTTACTATCCAACACCTTCCCTACTATCCACGGGGACTGGTGTTGGAATAGTAAATTAAACTATTCACTATCAGCGCCCCCCCCAACGCAAGTCGTTGTAACGACTTGCATTGTTAAAACTGCGTCCTAAAGGGACGCGTTGTAACGGTACGCGTTGTACCGTCATACATCCCCCAACAGACGTGTGCCAGCTCCATCACTTAACAAAAGTAACTAACACCATCGTCCCAGTGTTTACAGAACTATGTAACTGCTCCCTTCAATCAGGGATTGTTCCTCTTTCATGGAAAAAGGAACTTGTCACCCCTCTTCTACCAAAATCTTCTCTGGACCCTATGACTGTCTTACGACCACCCTTTCTCTCTGCTTCCCCTTTTCTGTAAAATCCTTGATGCTGTAGCTAATTAACAGCTGAGCATTTTTCTTGGGGATGATCAATTTCTCCATGGTGTCCAATCTGGGCTCAGAAACGTCTTCAGCACAGGAATGATGCATGCTAAAGCTACCAATGATATCCGTTCTATCTGGGATGATGGAGGGACAGTGGTCTTGGTATTGTTTGAATTATCGGTCATTTTTTATACTTCTTGATCATTTGGTAGAATTGTGTGTATCCGATAAAGGTCTTTAATGGTTTGCTGCTTTTTCAGCTGAGGGTGCGCAAGCAGTCAGTCTAGGTAACTTCAGATCCTCCGCTGAATCCATCATTGCGGGTGGGCCGCAAAGTTGGGTTCTAAGCTCACCTCTATTTAATGTACGTGTCACCCCTAGCAAGACTCACTTGTTCCTTTGGCCATCATTTCTTTCCATGCGCTGATGACATCCAATTTATACTAAGACTAGATAGAGGCCATCATCTTTCCTCTCGACTGTGCGCTTCTTGCACCACAGAAGTCACTGATTGGATGAAGAATGGGGATAAAACTGAGGTAGTCATCTTTGGAAAAACCTTCTTGAGGTCTCAGATCTGGTGGCCATTAGAGCTGGGCCCAATCCCTGTGCAGCAGGTAGATACCTAGAAACCACATTTGATTAAAACCTGAATTTCTAACCACACATTAACATGCTTACTCCCACATGTGCGTCTTCCTAGCACCTTTTGGAGGATTCTCCCTTTTCTTCGCACAGGGGCTAGAATTGCAGTGGACCGTGCCCTGATGCTCTCCAGGATGGACTACTCCAACTCTTTACTTGTTGGTCTTCCAAAATACCTCATTCATAGAGTTTAGGTTGTACAAAGTGTGGCTCTCGGATGGTCCTTGGAAAGAATCGCAAATCATCCATTTCTACCCGTCTTTGCCAGCTCTACGGGTCGCCTGCCACCAATAAAAGCCCCTTCAAGGCACTCTGTGTATGCCACAAAACTCTTCATGACACAAGAAGGGACAACTATATGTTGGCTTTTGTGTCTGCTATTCTCCCTCTGAGACTTTGGCTTCTGCATCTCAACATCTGCTTTGAATTCCAAAATATACAAACCTCAGGACAAGGAAGTGGAACCTGAGGTCCATCTTTCCATGCTCTGATGCCTGCAGAACATGCACTAACTCATCATGTTGCTGTAGGTATTGCAGACAGAGTATATTTTGTTAATGGGGCAGGGGGTTGGTTACCAGTGCAAGGTGGGTTCAGGCGCCCCTAAGTTAATATTACCCATGTTGATTCAACTTGACATGTGTATGGTAATTAGTGTTGTATGGTGTTAGATGTTTCAGTTTAACCAGTGGAGGTTACCTTTTTTCTTCCGCTAGACACCTCTGAGGGGCCGATTCACAGAACTAATTTAAGACAAAATCCTAAACTTACTACTTTTGGTATTCACAGAAGTTAGGATTTTGTCTTAAGTTTGTCTTAAAACAGACTTAAGACAAACTTAAGACACAATTCTAACTCAAGTCTGTCTTAAGACAAACTTAAGACAAAATCCTAACTTCTGTGAATACCAAAAGTAGTAAGTTTAGGATTTTGTCTTAAATTAGTTCTGTGAATCGGGCCCCCAGTGCTTAATTTGTAAAAGGATATGTGTTGGGTCTCTCGTCTGGAGGCCACTGCAGCTTGCACTTCACATAACCCATGTCAGCTGCCAATGACAGTACATACACAGCTATTAACCTTCACATTCCTACAGGTGTGACAAGTGAGACTATTCTAGGCCCCCAAGGCCAGAAGAATGGCTTGGGAGGCAGGTATTAGTCATTGTTAATGTAAATTGAACTAATAAACCACTATTGTTGTGTTCATACCGAAATTATTATGACAGCGCCACCATGTGGCAGACTGTAATAGTCCCGGAGCTAGCAATAAGGTGCTGGTGCGGAACATCAGAAAGCTCCGGCACAAATTAACGACTGACACCTACAATGTCTAAAACACGTGATACAACTGAAATCATGAGAAGCCATTTGTAAATGGTGAACTGGGATTTCCCCCAGGAACAGCAACAAAGGAGAACAATTAAGTAACTTATGGCATAGATAGAAAACAAACAGAGAGCATCAGTTTCCTCCATTTATCATGCTTGTTTAATAGGAATTGAAGAAAATAATACCTGCTTCAGTCTAAGGTTTTGCACTCGGGCAAAACTTGGAACAAAGTGATTTCGCTCTGTATCTGTTGTTCTTATACAATAGGAAGAGGAGAAAATATGTTTTCAAACTTTTTCAATGTGGACGATAACACTAAGGGCCTGTTTACGATGTCTGACACCTCTAGTCAGTGGTCCCGACTAGCTAATTACAATGCAACCAAACACTGTTCGGTCACATACTCCTATTTCTCAATGGGAGCTCGTGTTATGGCTGTAAACTGGCCATAACACAAGCTCCCATTGAGAAATGGGAGGTGATGTTCATCCCTGCACCTGCCACAAGGCACAGGGATCAACAGGGGGCCTCATAGGTGCCCACTCGGCTCCCAACTGGAGGCCGCACGCACAGGGGGGCCCTGCTGGGGGACTCAAACATACTTTCCAACATGGTTTCTATGCCGGCTCCATGAACCTGTCGGATGCCACCCCGAATGACTGACCGGTATACTTTATGACCGCCAGCATTGTAATGCAGGGGTCAGAAAGGAAACCGAGCGGCTGATTACGATGTGGCCCGAAAGCCTCTGACCATCGGTCTTAGCCTTTACGGGCCGCATTGGAATAGGCCCCTAAATTTGAGGCATATCTAGTTTGTAGCATCTACAATACATGTAACAAAATGAGTGACAAATGTGTTTGTTTGATTCATTTTATAAAGAGTTATTGAAGTGTTAAGACTTAGTTTGAATCTCTATTGCATGTGCAAAATAATGTATAAGCAATAAATGTGATGCATATAAACGTAGTAATGGTTCCACTATCCCTTTCTTGCATTTTCGCCTGGTACCCCAATACTTCTGTGTTCAAGATTGGTGCACATTCTGCTCCCTCCTTTCACTATCACACAAGCAGAAAGGACATTCCAATGGATGTGCCATGTTTGTCTGGTGCAGTGGTGAGGGATTTCCTGCACCTGATCCCACTAATACATTTGAGGCCATCTTTAATGTAACAATCAACACTTTCGCCACCATCAAGACAAGGACGTTTCAGAGGGTAAACCAGATGCAGTATCATTTTGCACTGGATTGCCACATCAAACATGAAATTTGCCCGGACCGGACAAAGAGTTAAATCCATTGTTGGACTGGTTGTTCAATGCGCAAGTTGCCAGAGAATCCACTGCAGCATTTATCCACTATGTAACCATGCCCACTGGGGCTGTCCAGATAATCCTGTATCAGCAGCAGGTGCTGCACACAGTCATTGGCAGGAAGTGACGTCATCGAAGGCAGCTGCAGCCTCGGCTCGCGTGCCTGGCCACGTGGGCTTGCTCTGACTCTGCTCTCTCAGTGTAAACATATCCTCATGTTTCTTGGAAAGCGCGGGTCTCAGCTGCTCCGAGTTACTCCTCCGCCACTACTAATGCTCTGAGCAGATCTCTGCCGGAGGATGTGGTTACAGCGGAGGAGTGGGGGGAATTATGCGGTTAGTAATGACACTCTGGAAGGGGGCTGTAGTATTGAAGAAAGGACGCTTCAAGCCAGGTAGTTTACCACGTAGATTTATCTTCTTTCTCATTGCAAAGAAGGGAGAAGATGTGGTATGCTGCTCAGCCAGGATGTGTGAAGTTTAGAATGTTGAATGTTAGAATGTTGGTGTGATTGGTTCAGTTGCTGGATGGGCTGAGCAGAGCACAGACTGCTCCTGGTGGGACTCTCTTCCTGAATACTACTGTAATAAATACATCATTGAATTTACAAAGAATGGACTACCCTCCTTTATTCCATTACAGGGGCAGTGACAGGCATGCACTCTTCATCCTTCTCTGTCACTGAAGGCGCATAGAAAACTAATGAGATTATCGTCTGTGTTAAAAATACTCATGTCAGTGTCAGTGCATATCAGCAGTCTGGTGCTCTGGACTCCAGGCTCTATTTTGGAAGGGATCGTGGACGACAATTCATCAAATGCTGGGGCGGCGGAAGTGACTTCACATGCCCCTTGACCTTCACTTACACACACACACACACACACACACACACCTACACACACACACACACACACACCTACACACACACACACACACACACACACACGCGCACACACACACGCACGCACATACACACACACACATACACACACACACACACAACTCATCTTTTCCCTTCACTGTATGTCCCTTTACCCAGCAGCAGTCAGTAGTGGGAGTAGCTGCCGGGCGGTGGTGGGGGTAGTAAACTATGGATTACGGAGGATTACAGGTAAGAAAAAATAGAAATAAATAAAATGAACTTCGTTGCATGCACTGCATCACATTTGGGGACGCAGTGTGCGCAATGAAATTTGTTTTATTTATTTATATCTTTCCCATTTGACTGTTATTAGCGCCGGGACACCCCTTTGCCTTGGGCAGCTGTGCACCCTATAAGCTATATAACATAACACACATTGATTACATATGCACAAACTCTCTCTTACATAAACACATAACATGTCTATTTGTAGAGCACACATTCACCCTTGGGTATATTGGCGCTGAATAACAGATGTTTATCAATGGTACTCATTTTATGAACCTCGGATGGATGATATGCTGAGCGAACCAGCCAGGATTTAAACCTGTGACCCTGAGATCGAACACCGGCCCTTGTAGTAGATGCATTAGTCCTCTAAGCCACCAGACACTGCAGACACTGTAAACTGCAGGCATGCACACAACATACATACATTTTAAAGAATTTTTTTTTTCTTACCTCAGCTGCCAGGGAAAGTCATATTTCAGCTATTTGTACTCCATTTATTTTTTACTAAACTAATAGATAATGATGCAATATTATTCACTACTAGTATCATAAAAAGTTGACAAAGAACAAGATTAGATCTTCCACCTGAGCCGCAACAGTGTAATCATAGAGCGAAAGGTGTTGAAGCACTTTGTGAGTGTTTTTAGCCCGGATTGTGTCTGTGTAATTTACAACACACATCTTCTTCACTGCACTATTTATCACTACTTTGAAGATGTCACAGGCCGGTCTCTTCCTCTTATATTTACAATCTAACAAGCAGTCGAGAAATTCCTTTATTACAATACAATAGGTCTCACAGTTGTGAGAGTTTAATCTATTAATATTGTAAATGACGATGCCTTTTATTTATGTTTTAAAACCCAAAACATAAAGAGAAGGCATTGTCATTTAATATACCAATAGCTCAAATACGTGTGAATGCGTGACCTATTGCATTGCAAATGCTTGTTTTACTTATGTCTTTGGTACTGTTGTTATGTGAGTATTTATGAGATAGGTTGGGAGGTTCAAATTTTCAGAAGCAATGTGTTTTTAATTGAATGCTGTGTATTGTGGTCAGGGTGCGTGTTGTTAGTTTTTAAGCAAACATTTTAAAGCTTAATTTTCTATATTTATATAAAGAAGGATTAGTTAAATTTGGTTTATTGAAGAGGCGTGCAGTAGTAGAATTTTACATTATTATATTGTTTTCAAATAATTCGAGGTGATCACTTACCGTTGGCTGCAAGCGTGAGGCAGCACAAGCTTGGAAGAGTGGAGCACGATTCAAGGGCTCATGCTTCAGTACGAGGTCTGATTGCATGTCAGTTTAATTAAGCAAAACAAAAACTGCAAGCGATCGGGCAGAGTGAAGGAGGCAAAAAAGGCTGGAGTGGCAATAAAAGAATATGCATAATGTTAGCTTCTGTGTCTTTAATGAAATCCTGATTCTCTTGTCATGTAAATCTGAGCATCATCACTCTGCTTCCCCCGACAAGATGCATGCCGCACATACACATATATGTATCTTCTAACAATAAAGCCAGGTTACAGAAGACATAAACCGAACAGGTAGATGATGCAGTCAAGGCTCAAGCAAGATGTTTGAGAGCCTGATGTCTCGCATGAGAAACCCTCTTCTTGGGAGGTCTGAAAGAGTGAATCACTCCCCACTGGCGAATGTCCCAGAAGACCAGGAGTGCCTGAAGCCCGGCAACCCCTCTCTTCTGGTGCTCTTGGGCACATGCCAGATGTGTTAGGTCCATGTCCTACCCAACTTCATGTTATGATAAGCCGCTGACCCCCTGATGCTTCAAGGTGCTTCAAGCTCATCTATGCACAGGGACATCTTGTACAGCAAATTTCCCATCAGCAGGGTCTCTCTTGAATTAAATTGAACAAGTCACCTTTATTGTTTACCGGTTATTAAACGCAGTTAACGTAAGGCACTGAGCCTTCGCCACATGTGTGTTAGGTCCATGTCCTTCTCCACTTCATGTTATGATAAGCTGTTGACCCCCTGATGTTTCAAGGCGCTTCGGGCTCATCTATGCACAGGGGAATCTTTTACAGCAAATTTCCCATCAACAGCGTCTTTCTTGAATTGAATTGAACAAGTCACCTTAATTGACTTCCGGTTATTAAACACAACCATTTTAAGGCACTGTGTCTTTGCCACTAAGCTGTTTTTGTCCCTTCTTCCAACAACTTTATATCTGCAGTGATATCCGAGGACAGGCCATCTCACACCCTTCTAGCTCTCTTCGTCTTGTGGCTTTTCAGAGGCATAGGAAAGTCACACTAGGTGGCCGCTGTTTTGCCTTGGTAACAGCAATTTCCGAAATAAAATAAGGACTCCATTACGTTTACCATCACCTGGAGAAAAGAAAACCTCTCCCAACCAACCACTTTTCAATTTAGCAGACTCATCAGCCGAAAGATGTGATTCCTGTATACAAGCAATATCTGCGTTGAGTTTGGCTAGGTGTGTTAAAACTCTCTGTCTCTTAATAGGTGAATGCAAACCTCTAACATTCCGAGATACAATTTTTAAAGGCATATAAAAAGACCAAAAACATACATCAAAAGCAAGTTAAAGTATATCTGTAAATAACAAGAATTAAAGTTTACAATTATCCATCTGTAAAAAAGCAGGGAATTCTCCGCCTCTCAACCTTTGTGCAGGAAAGAGCCACTGAAAACACATCTACTTTCAACTCTGTGCTAAATCTGTTATCCTTGTTTCTTGCGTGGTCTTTAGAGCCAGTACACCTCTTTTTTCGCATGCGTTAGCATTTCAAATCAATCAAAGTTCATTATAACTATAAGCTAAGGCAGAGAGGCCTTGAAGGTAGGTTAGATTTTCCCTTAGCAGGCTGCAGTGGCTGGCGCGGAGTCAGCTGGATGCACGGCTTGCAAACAACAAGATGGTGTGTTCGGTATTGAGAGGAGCACTTTTTATGAGTACATGGGGCAGATGTATCATCCTTTTTTTTGTCGCAAACGCTGCGATTCTCAAAAAAGCAGCATTTGCGACCAAAAAATCGGCAAATGCGATGTATCAAAAAATCGCACCACAAACGTAAGGAATCGCAAAATTTGCGATTCCTTAATTTTGCGCAAGCAGTTAAGGAATCGCAAATTGCGATTCTTTAAATGCTATGTATGTAGCATGTAAACTTTGCAAATTTAGGCTAAGAAATCGCAAATTACCACCAACTTGTAGTTGGTAGTAATTTGCGAATTCTTTTTAAAATACACTTTTTGAAATTTCGAAAGGTGCCATGTGACGCTCATACATGCCCTTAGGGCATGTATGTGCGCCATATGCGCACAATTGTAAATTTCAGGGGTGCAGCAGGGTGACCTTAAGACACCCTTGCACCCTTGAAATTATTCTCAATTTGCGATTAGCAAGTAGCGAATCGCAAATTGAGAATAACTTTCCATTCATTCCTATGGGCCTCCTGGCCCATAGCAATGAATGGGAAATGATTCCTTAATTGCGATTAACAATTTGCTAATCGGAATTAAGAAATTTTAAGAAATCGCAAAAAAATAGCGAATTTCTAGATACATACCATTTTGCAATTCTCAAATAGCGATTCTCAAAAAATCGCTATTTGAGAATCGCTAAAGGGTATCTTGATACATCTGGCCCAAAGTTCCCTTTCCTAAGCACTTCAAATAATGGATCTTAAGGTTAAGAGTTAGCTTTAATGGCTGGGGTAAGGATTAAGGGTTGGGGTTAAAGGTTAGCAAAATGCAATTTATCAGGATAAAGACATTGACTGGAATGTCAAATCTCAGGCTATGCCTTCCGACAAATTGCTGCTTCAACTTTTAACATGTGGATTGGTGTTTATTTTTCTTTCTCTTATTGCACAGTGACAGGTTAAATTAAACAATCTTGCTGGGGTACAGGGAGTGTGAAAGGAAAGGTGTAGGATGTCATTTTTTGTAACACAAAGAAATATGAATATCTGTATATGAATTGTACACATATTTCAGAATATGTCTGTAGTTAGGAAAGCAAAGATGAAGCATCTTTTTTTGTACTTCTGAAGTTTGATGGAAACAAAGAATTTGATAGGGTTAACACAAATCAAGGCCAGTTCTTAAAACAAACTCTGGCAAGTATTCCCAAGCATGACTGTGGGTGAACTATCCTGTACATTCTGCTGCTGTATTTTTTACTTCACAACTCCATTTAAACAGGGAATGTGCTCACTACATGTAATCATAAACAACCATCCCACTTGTGCATCACTTTCACACATAAATCGAGTAAAATGGATGTGGCCTAACAACCAGAGCTGCAGACTTTGGAGTTGGGGAACCAGGTTTGAGTCCTGACGTTGGCTGAGAGGAATCACTTAGGGCCTATTTATGAGTCTGTTGCTCCGAGGACCGCCAGACGCGTGGTGGTGTGGCACTGGTGGTCTTGCAACCACAGTATACACATAAGAGGGGTGGAGAAAACAAACATTCGCAAAAATAGACAAACTCATCAAAAGTGTACAAGCACTGGCACACTCATGAGTGATGAAAATCTGCCCTCACTCACACACAATGTGTGTGACATGCTTCATCATCGGGTCTGCTACAACGCCCGGGCGTAGCCACACTCCGGGCGGAGCATAGGGAGGGGGAACAAAGAAATACAAGGACAACGTGCAACACACGACTGAACGTGACAACAGTGTTCACAGTCAAAAATCAACTAATAAAGACTGAGTACAGTGATAGACAAAGAATATGCAGCAGGGAATAATTAAAACTGGCTCCTGGATACCAACTTAAGCTTTATTAGTAGGTACCAAGGTCAGGGTTAAAAAGTGAATGGATGGTGGCGTTAGGGTAGGGTATTAGGACCCACTAGCGCCCCTCCTTTACTGCTCTAGTCAACATGTTTCGACCTCAATTAGCCCTTAAATAATGGGTCAACTTGGTCTTCTTCAGGACGTCTTACTGTCCCAGTCTTATATAATATCCCCCTTACCTTAGTTAGGTGTTAAATGGGGTATAGGTCACTCTTGCCCATCAGTATCAGGCTATGTGGAGGGAATTCCGCCAACACAGTGATATAACCGGCCCCGAAAGCGCTAGGATGCCTGGCCTCACCTTGGAGGTGCCCAGTAAGGGGGCATCTCACAGGGAAAGCCAGGAAGGGTTCCACAGCGGTATACAGCGCCAAGATACCTTTCAGGTGATAGTGCGCTTTACAAGTATACACACACATTTACACATTTACACATAACGAGTTTATTGACACCAATCACTTGACCTGGCGCATGGAGGGAGGAATCCCAAAGAACACAACAGTTCCGTAGAGAAACTCCTGCACTGGTAGTGCCCCTCTCTCGTGCACCGCGACCACCACATTACAACCTTAGTGGCCGTGCCCGCCTGGGATCACCGTTTCTGCCTGAGAATCGCCATTCCCTGGTGGTTGAGTGGTGGTCAAGATGCATCTATATGCTTGGCGGGACCGCCACGGTCCCGTCTAGCATATTACAACTTTCATCTCTGCCACTGATTTCATGGAGGTCTTTCCTCCATTAAAACAATGCCAGAGATGAAAGAAAGGGGGCGCTGCAGGGCCGCTTAATGTCTCACACCTTGTGGATGCACAAATGTGGGCACAATATGTGCCCCCCCTCTGTGCATGCACAGACGTTCCAGAACTGCATGGACTTTTCAGTCCATGTCACACTGGAACCTTTTTTGAGGTTCCCATTGCGTGTCTATTTTTTAGACACCGCCATGGGAATGCCAAAGGAATCGCCCGTCAATTACAAAAAAAAGTAATTATTTGGCGGGTGATTCTCACGTGGGTTTGGGGCTGTGGCGCAGGGGCGGTCCGGCCATCGCACCATCAAACTCGTAATCGGGCCGTTCATCTTATGTGCTTAAAATAAATTAATAAGATGTCTCTGGCCTTATATAATGTAATCTGGTGCTCATGTAAAGCACTCCAAATAAAGTCTAAGATCGAATTCTTAGAAGCCTAGCCTCAGTTTATCCGGCATTCTCTGTGGCCGCCCTTAGGCTAGAATTTGGATTGAGAAGCACCTGGGCACAGGGTCTCGCAGGAGTAGTGCCTTGGGCCCCGGGTCAAGCAAAGAGTGTCCATGGTACACTCTGGTTTTGGTTGCGAAAAGAAATTTTAGATGCTCTAAAATAAAATTAATTGATCTATAGAAATTTTATGATTGCAATAGATTTGTTTCAATTAGACCAGCCTTCGATATTTTATTTGGCACTGCACCAATTAAAAGCTACTTTGAAACAGGCCACCTGGTCCTTAGGTTTCCATATGGACAGGGAAACCTGTACTTTATAGAAGGGCTACCATCTGGCTATTGATTCCTGTCTGATAAAGTACAGGCTTATATTTCATGGAATCTGTTGCATGGAGTGCAACATTTTTGGCTACTGTTGAGACAGGGAATGCTTTCTTTAAATCCCCTCCTGGCTAAATGGTACGGTTTATCAGCGAGCTGTATCCTGTGTAAAAATGGTCCGTAACCATGTATTATTAATCTGTCCTGCTTTGTTATTATGTCGGTGGAAATGGCTGAGGCCAATATGTTTACAGTTATTTATCCTCTCAGCCTCAGCAGTACTAAAATCACTTTGTGATCCACCTTATGAAATATTTTGTAATATAATTTTAATTTTTTTAAAGTGCTTATTGAAATTATATTAAAGTGCTTTAGTCTGTAGGTTGTAGAGGCTGATACTTTCCTATGTGGGTGATTTTTTATCTTCTATGTATTAGTCATTTGTATTGTTTGTTTGCATTTTTGTGATATATACATTATTCTTCTTTATATATATTTTTTAAACCCCTGCACTGATGGTACGAAAGTCACTTTATATTTTGCTCTGCATAACATGCTGCTGTTGGTTAGAATCCTGTTAAATGAAAGTTTTTTTAACCTTGAATATTGTTTATGATTGTCTGATCTCATGATCGGGTGGAATATTTGATTATGTGTAATTAATTGAAAATTAGAATGCTATCTTATTTACATGTATGTAATTTTGTGATTTTACGTGGACCTCCTTGGAGTTCCGTAATCATAAATAAAATAAACTTAAAAACTTAAAGCACTCCAATGTCTTTGGGAAGTGTATGTGTATATAAACAGCTATATATATATTATCCAAATTGCACCACTGGGCCACTTTTTAACACAAAAATGTTACCTCATGCTTTGCTGCAGAAGGAGGTTTTGAAATTAGCTTATATCACTGGTACTAGCACCAAGGGCCTGATTACAATGTTGAGCCTGTCAGAAAGGCCTCATAATCCCTAAAGGATGTTGTTTCCGCCGTTGGGATTATGATGGCACTTTCCGACAGCAGTTCTATGTTTACCTTTTTGACATGGAACTGCTGTCGGAAAGTGTCTTCGCTGGCCCCTAGCAGGGCCTGCGTACACCCTGGCCCTCTGCATGTGGCCCTGGGTGGCGCCCTTCACATCCCTGCACCGTGTGACAGGCCTCGTAAGGTGCGGGAATGTGTAAAGACGTAACTTTTTTAATTGGAGCTTGTGCTGCAGGCAGTTTCGGCCTCTTTAATGAGCCTGTCAGACTGAGGCGCTCAGACCTCTGCAGTAACGCCCACCAGACCAGGAGAAAACTCCTGTCCTGCGGGCAGTCGCACCACAGGTTTAGCGGTCCCATAGCAGACGCTGTGGGACCGCCAAACTCAAAATAAGTCCCTCAGTAAAAAAGGTGACGGATGTACCATCCACCTTATCACTAGTGCAATAGGATATAAATTTAGGGCTCCCGGTTTTATGGTATTTATTTTTTTGACATTTCCGTCTGTATTTATCCATATTTATTTTTTGCTAATTTTATCTGTATTTATCCATATTTATTTGGGGTTTTGTGGAAAAATGAACCTGAAATTAGTATATTTCCACATTTATTTAACTAATAAATATGCACTCATGCTTGAATGCCTGCCGGGTTTCAGTGATATGAACACCCGCAGAAGATAAATCAATCACTTATATGAAAATATGCACATTTCAGTATTAACCTTGTGCATATCTACTGGTGTTAAATCCTCTATACTAAAATTCCTTTCTTTTTTACCTACCTGACCTATCAATTCACACAGCTATTGGCCTGGCAGTCATGGCAGACAGTATTTAGAATTACTCAAATAGCAGCCCAATTTCCGTTTTTATCCACATTTAAAAATAAATACAGACAGGAAAATAAATGTTTTCTGTCTGTATTTATCTGTAAAAATCAGTAAAAACGGAAAACAGGGAGTCTTAGATATAATGCACATATAATATGGTGGACCGCATATCTATCACAATGGAATATTCCCATTCCCCAAACTCTATATTAGCCCCTAAGAGTAGAGTGACTTTGCCTATAGGCAAGAAGCACACTAGAAAAATACACACCTAGCGAGCGGGTATGTGTGTCCAATTATTTATGTAGACCCTACTTTTGGCAACATTCTGGTGCTAATGTAGACATTATTAAGGGAACAGAGAGTGAAGAAAATGAGTGAATTGATTCCATCACAAATTGCAACAGAGATTTTAATTAATTGGTGGGGTGGGCGAAACTTGTGTAATTTGCTGAGCATAATTACACAAAATTAAAGCAAAATTACAAGAGATTACACGAAATTACTTCACCCAGAATTTAGCTTTTATTTCTTTGCACAAAATGCACCATTGCATCCAAAATAGAAAATAAAGCTTAATGCAACAGAACACGAACAGCAGCAACTCCCACTCATTAAATTTGTTGTTCCTGTGCTCTTGTGGTAGGATTATGTGCCAAGTTACTCATAATTTTGAGAACGGGCATAATCGCAAATTTTTTGGCAATTCTGTGCCAAGTTACTCATAATTTTGACAACCGGCATAATCGCAAAATTTTGGGAAAATTTCTCAGATTACACCAGTGTAATAGAAATTTCTTCCAGGCCTAGTTAATATCAGTCATGTTATCAGTTTTCATATTATTACAATGTATTGCTTTAATTTTACTCAACATAATGCTATATCAGTAAATATGCTTTTTCATATGAGAATGGGAGAACCAAATTAAGAGACAGGTTTGACTAAATTATGCGGCAAGAAAAGTCAAATTATGTGGCTTAATGCTGCATACTTTGTGATAGTATTACTTTATTAAGTTATCATTTTAACACAATTTAACACTGCCTGGGCAAGAATTTCACCTCATTATTATCAGTTTTCACTCAAATAGAGCAATAAGCAACTAAAAGGTAACCAGTCAACCTTTGCAAAAGGTTCTAAACTGCATGACAGCATGACTAGCTAAATTGTTAGTAACTTGTGAACTGTCTGACATTGAAACAGTCTGTCAGACTGTGTCAAAGAAGACAAATCCACCCTCCCTAGTGGCCTTCTGAATCATGAAGACCTTCCATCTTGAAACGGAGGGCTTTGGATTGCGGGCTTGATTGCCAGTGCTGTTTTGTTGTGAGACAAAGTGGATAAGTGAAAAGTCCTTCACCACTGGAAGGGCGAACTCATGTAAGCACTCCTGTGCGAGAAAGATCGCTTTAAACAGTCAACTCTCCATTATTCGTGTTTCACTTAGGTTTATTCAACAGCATATTCCAATAATGAAATATCCATTCATTTGCGTAGTTTATCTTCATTGCAATTAAGGGGGTCATTAGGATGGCGGGCAGACATCCCATCGGTGAATGGGACCGACCGCCATAAGGGCAGCGGTCCCGTGGGGGGCATTAGGATGCGCCCGCCACTGTGGCGGGCGCATCCCGCATGTTTATCATTGTGGCGGACGGTGCACTCAGCCCCGCCCGCCACAATGCTAAACATGCTTGTGACGCATTTGCATAAACAAAGCGGCAGGCACCGCTTGGTGCCTGCCGCTTTGTTTATGCAATTGCAGGGGGGTACCACAGGTACCCCCCATGTGCACCCCCCACCCCTCCTTCACTTTGGGGGCCCGCAGGGGGCCCCCAGGTGAAGACCGCATGCCTTTCCATGGCGGCATCGCCGCCATGGAAAGGCATCTGTCCTGGCCCCTCTTAATATGGCTGGCTGTGTCTAATAGACACCTAATAGACACCGCCACCATATTAAATCTTTTCCGCCCCAGCCGCAATGCGATCGGGGCGGAAAAGCGGCAGATGTTCTTTCCGTCCGCCGTGGTCCGCCCCGCCATACTAATATGGCAGGGGGGGCATTCAGGAGAGGATGTCGGGCGGATTGCCCCCGCCAGACCGGCGAAGGCTACCGCCAGCCTGGCGTGGGCAATCCGCCCAACATCCTAATGGGCCCCTTAGTGTCATAACATATGAAATCATCCAATGTTCAATTCACAGGAATTTCAACAAGATCCCTGATGCATTCGGGTCTAGCCCTTCTTCAGGGGATTCTCCCTGTAAAAAAAATGAGGTACTCTGAATGATCCTAGAGCAGAATGCATGAGTCATACAATATAGTACAGTATCACAACCATGTGGCAAAAATAATGTGCAGTAAAACATGCAGAAACATAGAGAAAGTGGTGGCTTAGTGATACAATTGTAGCCAAGGTGATTGAGAAAAGTTTGTAAGTGAAAATTAAAACTACCGTAACAAATGGTCAAAATAGTGAAAACACGAAGCGTCAAAACCGCCGGCCATATTATCAAGAAAGGGTGATACATTATCGCCGCTTTTATCGGCAGGAAACTGCCAATAAAGTGGCGATAATGGGCTTGATAATATGCTTTTGTGAATTCCCATAGAAGCCCAGGCTCTGAACCTGGGCTTCTATGGGAATTCACAAGGGCATATTATCAAGCCCATTACCGTTGCTTTATCAGCAGTTTCCTGCCGATAAAAGCGGCGATAATGTATCGCCCTTTCTTGATAATATGGCCCTGTGTGACCAAAGGTACTCAGTAAAACATGCATGGTAATACAGAAAATAGTAACCAAGTACACTTTGTGCTGCAGTTGTGCGCGAGGCGATCGGAAAGAACTAATGATTAAAATAAAGAACAAGTTGTGCCAGGAGGTCAAAATAGGACACACCTCAAGATCAGGAGGTGATACTCTATAGCACCCATACACCGTGGAAACGCGGTTTTAATTGTTAACTATTGTTAACAAGCATTATGAATGCATTAGGGCTCGGGTTTTATTTGAGTTTGAGATAATGAGATTGTAAATGGCAATGTGTTTTAGGCATGTGTTTTGGAGTGGAAGAATATGATGTGTGTTTGAGATATGTGTCTTGTATTGGAATGTTATAAATGGTGGCATGCTGCACGTTAACGCATTATGTTTAAAAGCTGAAGTGCAGCCTATAGTGCGATAGGTACAATTTTAGTTGGTGGATGCGTTATCAATTTGTGTGTGCAGTGATGTGTGGCATTGATGTGTGGTGGATGTGTGTGCCTGTAGGTATTGTGCAGTAATGGTTGTTGGTGTGTGTGTTTTGTGGAAGCGTGTAGTGGTGGCTTGAGGTGTGTATGACTGGTGTTAGCGTTCAGTAAGAGCTGTTACTGAGTGTGGCTGTGAAGCGTCTAGAGCTGGATGGTAATGTGTGTTGTTGGTGAAAGGGTGCGCTGACAGCTGTTGATGAATGTGCCAATTGAAAGAGTGCCTGGTGCACTGTCAGCTGGTGGTGTGTGTGTTTGTTTGGTGAAAGTTGCACTGACATTATTTGTTGTGTTTGTTTTCTGTGTAGTGGTGAGTGTGTGATGGTGAGTCTGTGGGGGTGAGCCTGGGGTGTGAGTGTGTGTTGGTGAGTGTGTTGTGGTGAGTGGTGACGAGTGTGTGGTCTTGAGAGAGTGAGGTGTGTAGTTTGTGTGTGTGTTATGTGTGTGTGGGGTATGTGTGTGTGGTGTGTGTATGGTGTGTGTGTGTGTGTGTGGTATGTGTGTGTGGTGTATGTGTGTGTGGTGTTTTCTGTATACTCACACAATGCCCTTACACATTCAAAAAATGCTCACCCGCACACTCCCAATGTCACCTTGCATAGTCACACACTGTTTATCTTGCACACTCATTCTGCACACTCACACAATGTGCACCCTTCGTCTTTACACACTGTCTCTGCAGTCACTCTGCACTCACTGTCACTTTACAGTCACTCTGCACTTACTGTCACTCTACAATCACTCTACACTCTCTGTTACTCTTGCATTCACTCTGCTCTTACTGTTACTCTGTACTCACTGTGCACTCAGTGTCAATGTGCACTCTTTTGCACTCACTGTCACTGTGCACTCACTTTGCACTCACTGTCACTCTTCCTTGTGAGTGTGAGAAGCTTGCACCACTGCTGCCTGAGATCTCCTTGTGAGTGTGAGAAGCTTGCACCGCTGCTGCCTGTGATCTCCTTGTGAGTGTGAGAAGCTTGCACCACTGCTGCCTGTAATCTCCTTATGAGTGTAAGAAGCTTGCACCACTGGTGCTTGTGATCTCCTTGTGAGTATGAGAAGTTTGCCCAGCTGCTGCCTGTGATCTCCTTGTGAGTGTGAGAAGCTTGCACCGCTGCTGCCTGTGATCTCCTTGTGAGTGTGAGAAGCTTGCACCACTGCTGCCTGTAATCTCCTTGTGAGTGTAAGAAGCTTGCACCACTGGTGCTTGTGATCTCCTTGTGAGTATGAGAAGTTTGCCCAGCTGCTGCCTGTGATCTCCTTGTGAGTGTGAGAAGCTTGCACCACTGCTGCCTGTGATCTCCTTGTGAGTGTGAGAAGCTTGCACCGCTGCTGCCTGTGATCTCCTTGTGAGTGTGAGAAGCTTGCTCCGCTGCTGCCTGTAATCTCCTTGTGAGTGTAAGAAGCTTGCACCACTGGTGCTTGTGATCTCCTTGTGAGTATGAGAAGTTTGCACCACTGCTGCCTGTGATCTCCTTGTGAGTGTGAGAAGCTTGCAGCACTGCTGCCTGTAATCTCCTTGTGAGTGTGAGAAGATTGCACAGCTGCTGCCTGTCATCTCCTTGTGAGTGTAACAAACTTCCACTGCTGCTGCCTATGATGTCCTTCTTGTGAGTGTGAGAAGCTTGCACCTCTGCTGCCTGTGGTCTCCTCGTGAGTGGAAGAAGCTTGCACCGCCGCTGCCCGTGATCGCCTTCTCGTGAGTATGAGAATCTTGCACCACTGCTGCCTGTGATCTCCTTGTGAGTATGAGAAGCTTGCACCGCTGCTGCCTGTGATCTCCTTGTGAGTGTGAGAAGCTTGCTCCGCTGCTGCCTGTAATCTCCTTGTGAGTGTAAGAAGCTTGCACCACTGGTGCTTGTGATCTCCTTGTGAGTATGAGAAGTTTTCCCAGCTGCTGCCTGTGATCTCCTTGTGAGTGTGAGAAGCTTGCACCACTGCTGCCTGTGATCTCCTTGTGAGTGTGAGAAGCTTGCACCGCTGCTGCCTGTGATCTCCTTGTGAGTGTGATAAACTTGCACCACTGCTGCCTGTAATCTCCTTGTGAGTGTAAGAAGCTTGCACACTGGTGCTTGTGATCTCCTTGTGAGTGTGAGAAGCTTGCAACACTGCTGCCTGTAATCTCCTTGTGAGTGTAGGAAGCTTGCACCACTGGTGCTTCTGATCTCCTTGTGAGTATGAGAAGTTTGCCCAGCTGCTGCCGGTGATCTCCTTGTGAGTGTGAGAAGCTTGCACCACTGCTGCCTGTAATCTCCTTGTGAGTGTAAGAAGCTTGAACCACTGGTGCTTGTGATCTCCTTGTGAGTATGAGAAGTTTTCCCAGCTGCTGCCTGTGATCTCCTTGTGAGTGTGAGAAGCTTGCACCACTGCTGCCTGTAATCTCCTTGTGAGTGTGAGAAGCTTGCACCGCTGCTGCCTGTGATCTCCTTGTGAGTGTGAGAAGCTTGCACCGCTGCTGCCTGTAATCTCCTTGTGAGTGTAAGAAGCTTGCACCACTGGTGCTTGTGATCTCCTTGTGAGTATGAGAAGTTTGCCCAGCTGCTGCCTGTGATCTCCTTGTGAGTGTGAGAAGCTTGCACCACTGCTGCCTGTAATCTCCTTGTGAGTGTAAGAAGCTTGCACCACTGGTGCTTGTGATCTCCTTGTGAGTATGAGAAGTTTTCCCAGCTGCTGCCTGTGATCTCCTTGTGAGTGTGAGAAGCTTGCACCACTGCTGCCTGTAATCTCCTTGTGAGTGTGAGAAGCTTGCACCGCTGCTGCCTGTGATCTCCTTGTGAGTGTGAGAAGCTTGCACCGCTGCTGCCTGTAATCTCCTTGTGAGTGTAACAAACTTGCACCACTGCTGCCTGTGATGTCCTTCTTGTGAGTGTGAAAAGCTTGCACCTCTGCTACCTGTGGTCTCCTTGTGAGTATAAGAAGCTTGCACCGCTGCTGCCCGTGATCGCCTTCTCGTGAGTATGAGAATCTTGCACCACTGCTGCCTGTGACCTCCTTGTGAGTGTGAAAAGCTTGCACCACTGCTGCCTGTAATCTCCTTGTGAGTGTAAGAAGCTTGCACCACTGGTGCTTTAGATCTCCTTGTGAGTATGAGAAGTTTTCCCAGCTGCTGCCTGTGATCTCCTTGTGAGTGTGAGAAGCTTGCACCACTGCTGCCTGTGATCTCCTTGTGAGTGTGAGAAGCTTGCACCGCTGCTGCCTGTGATCTCCTTGTGAGTGTGAGAAGCTTGCACCACTGCTGCCTGTAATCTCCTTGTGAGTGTAAGAAGCTTGCACCACAGGTGCTAGTGATCTCCTTGTGAGTATGAGAAGTTTGCCCAGCTGCTGCCTGTGATCTCCTTGTGAGTGTGAGAAGCTTGCACCACTGCTGCCTGTGAACTCCTTGTGAGTGTGAGAAGCTTGCACCGCTGCTGCCTTTGATCTCCTTGTGAGTGTGAGAAGCTTGCACCATGGCTGCCTGTAATCTCCTTGTGAGTGTAAGAAGCTTGCACCACTGGTGCTTGTGATCTCCTTGTGAATATGAGATGCTTGCACCACTGATGCCTGTAATCTCCTTGTGAGTGTAAGAAGCTTGCACCACTGGTGCTTGTGATCTCCTTGTGAGTATGAGAAGTTTGCCCAGCTGCTGCCTGTGATCTCCTTGTGAGTGTGAGAAGCTTGCACCACTGCTGCCTGTAATCTCCTTGTGAGTGTAAGAAGCTTGCACCACTGGTGCTTGTGATCAACCTTGTGAGTATGAGAAGTTTTCCCAGCTGCTGCCTGTGATCTCCTTGTGAGTGTGAGAAGCTTGCACCACTGCTGCCTGTGATCTCCTTGTGAGTGTGGGAAGCTTGCACCGCTGCTGCCTGTGATCTCCTTGTGAGTGTGAGACGCTTGCACCACTGCTGCCTGTAATCTCCTTGTGAGTGTAAGAAGCTTGCACCACTGCTGCCTGTGATGTCCTTGTGAGTGTGAGAAGCTTGCACCGCTGCTGCCTGTTATCTCTTTGTGAGTGTGAGAAGCTTGTACAACTGCTGCCTGCACACACTCACAGCAGGTACTGTGCCAAGGCAGCAGCAGCAACAGAGCATATCTATGTATATCAAAGAATGCTTTTTATATGAATTCCAGCGGTGGGGGCTGAAAGGATGGGCAATCCGCCCAACATCCTAATGGGCCCCTTAGTGTCATAACATATGAAATCATCCAATGTTCAATTCACAGGAATTTCAACAAGATCCCTGATGCATTCGGGTCTAGCCCTTCTTCAGGGGATTCTCCCTGTAAAAAAAATGAGGTACTCTGAATAATCCTAGAGCAGAATGCATGAGTCATACAATATAGTACAGTATCACAACCATGTGGCAAAAATAATGTGCAGTAAAACATGCAGAAAAATAGAGAAAGTGGTGGCTTAGTGATACAATTGTAGCCAAGGTGATTGAGAAAAGTTTGTAAGTGAAAATTAAAACTACCGTAACAAATGGTCAAAATAGTGAAAACACGAAGCGTCAAAACCGCCGGCCATATTATCAAGAAAGGGTGATACATTATCGCCGCTTTTATCGGCAGGAAACTGCCAATAAAGCGGCGATAATGGGCTTGATAATATGCTTTTGTGAATTCCCATAGAAGCCCAGGCTCTGAACCTGGGCTTCTATGGGAATTCACAAGGGCATATTATCAAGCCCATTACCGTTGCTTTATCAGCAGTTTCCTGCCGATAAAAGTGGCGATAATGTATCGCCCTTTCTTGATAATATGGCCCTGTGTGACCAAAGGTACTCAGTAAAACATGCATGGTAATACAGAAAATAGTAACCAAGTACACTTTGTGCTGCAGTTGTGCACGAGGCGATCGGAAAGAACTAATGATTAAAATAAAGAACAAGTTGTGCCAGGAGGTCAAAATAGGACACACCTCAAGATCAGGAGGTGATACTCTATAGCACCCATACACCGTGGAAACGCGGTTTTAATTGTTAACTATTGTTAACAAGCATTATGAATGCATTAGGGCTCGGGTTTTATTTGAGTTTGAGATAATGAGATTGTAAATGGCAATGTGTTTTAGGCATGTGTTTTGGAGTGGAAGAATATGATGTGTGTTTGAGATATGTGTCTTGTATTGGAATGTTATAAATGGTGGCATGCTGCACGTTAACGCATTATGTTTAAAAGCTGAAGTGCAGCCTATAGTGCGATAGGTACAATTTTAGTTGGTGGATGCGTTATCAATTTGTGTGTGCAGTGATGTGTGGCATTGATGTGTGGTGGATGTGTGTGCCTGTAGGTATTGTGCAGTAATGGTTGTTGGTGTGTGTTTTTTGTGGAAGCGTGTAGTGGTGGCTTGAGGTGTGTATGTAGAGATAATTCAACCAGTGCACATCCCTATTAGTTACTTTTCTCCAATTGGATTGTAATTCAATCACTTCGATAGATCAATTTACTTCAAATCCACACAGATATTCAAGTAGTACACAGTCCATTAGTTCTTAAAGTTCCTGTTTATTGATTATTTTCTTGCCACATCGTCACAGCCGACGCGCGTTTCGCCCTCCGCGGGCTTTTTCAAGGCTGCAAATCAGTATACAAATGCATACAATCAGTAAAGAATCATACATTAAAGGCCACCTTTGCCCATCAATGATTAACCAAACGCTCCAACTCCTATTCTACCAAGTCCCAATTTCCAGTATATATCATACATCAGTACTCTTTTTCTAGTATGGTACGTAGAATCTGAGTCGCTGCACAGTTACTTGAAACCAATGGCAAGCATAATGTACATTTATTTAAAAAAATCAATTGCACACATTATTTGGTGGTCAGCCTACTTCACATAGTTACCTTGTATTATCTATTTAAGATAATCTCTTTTAAGTTATACCTGCGAATCCTTTCGCTCAAGATGACCACCACTTGTGCCTCAGTATCTTTCGTTAGAAAGCATTTCAATGTGCCCATAATCACCACAATCTATCAGTATTCAGATCTTATTAATGTTTTAATTGCCCAGTTAGAATCTGAGTGCATAAATATTGCTAACTGGTATTTAAAAGAGTCCACTTACCAAAACAAAGTAGATCGGTGAGTGGCGTATTTTCGTATAAATCAATAAAAGACGTAAAATTCTTACTCATTGGTCCTGTAAAACCAAACAGCACCGGTATTTAGATAATTTTCTCTCAATAGTATGTCATGTTACACTTCACAATTTATCCGGGACCATTCCCATATAGAACGGCTTACCATAGAGCCTTTAAATAATGAATATGACAATTATCCCTCAGAGTACTAGTGCTTCTAAGTCCATTCATCACTCAGTTGTCTGTGAATTAGTCGAGTGTTAAAGGAGCCATGATAAGTTCCATCTAAAAAAAGAAGTTCATTCCCATTTCAGTCATTTTTAGAGTCCAAAGATTAATGTATTATTTATAAACTTATAATATTGCCAATTGTGTATTTCATTATGTTATCCCAAATTTACATCCAGGCTGTAACACACAACCTTTCCAAATACCGGTCCCACGCTACTATAAAAAGACCAATGTTACCATCAAGTCAATCCTCTAATCGACACGTGTGCCAACAATTTTAAGCTGTCCCTCGTCATACTCAGACTTCCCTTATGCCAGAAGTGTGCCCCCAGCATCTGTTTACACTGGCCATCGTTAGACATGGCCTTCCATATACCCGTCCACACATCACACATTTCGTAGGAAAAATCAATATAATTGTAGCTCATGTTCCTAATTTCCCTAATTATTTAAAAACAGATAACGACAGAAATGCAAATACTAGACGCATCTCTCAATCGGGTCTTCAGGGTTTTAACCGCCCCGGTCTATTTACCGCATTAAGGACTCCTCGTCTCATTCGTTTTACACAATATCCACTGCGTTATTCTAAGACCCATTTTTTAAAACTTACCGCCATTGCGAAGCCGGTCACGTCTCTGCAAGGCGTCTCTCTTCCGCGTTAATCTTACAGGAAGTGGCTGCGTCGTCCTGGCCCACCCTTTATGATAGTCACAAAAGAAGGACTAAGCCGAGTAGTTTTGATGCTTACTGAGGTGAAAGTAGTGGCCATCTTGTAACATTTGTGAAACTATAAACCATACATGTGACGGGCAGAAAGTTTTTTATCTGAAGCCATAATCATACAGTATATGCACCATAACAAACGCATTGCAAAATAAATCCTTTTCATCTCTTGTGATTTATTTAGTATTGTTAATAAAACCGACATGCACACAAATTCTCCTTGGACATGAATGTGTAATTTTTATGGGCATATTTAGTTGTTAAAATCTCATTGATCTATTCCCAATTCTGATGAACCGAACATCTTTACATATTCATAGAAACTCACACATCTCTTTGTCCATATTTGCTCCTTTCTCCACCGCTCTCAAAGAAATGATCCATTTACTTTCCAATTTTCGTAATTGCTGTTCACGGTTCCCACCCCTGTTACCTGCCATCACAACATCTATTCCATGAAACCTGATTTTATGTAGATCATTTGGTTGATGTACCATGTTAAAATGTGCTGCCAGGGGATATTGGGCATTGTTGTTGCGCATGGCCCTAATATGTTCCTGGATTCTTTCTTTTAATGGCCTTATCGTGCTGCCTACATATATCCAATCACATATACATACATACAAGTAGTATTGCAGTCCAGAATTGCAGAATTGACAAAATCAACAGAAACTCACTGCTTGTGAAAAAATTGCGCAAACCTGACAGAACAAAAAGAAAGATAAGGTTCATCACTCCATACAGCACTGTGAGTACTGATGTTTATAAGATACTAAACAGAAACTGGCACCTGCTATTGGAAGATCCTAGTCTGCATAACAAAGTGGGAATAAAACCCTCAATCACTTGGAGTAGAGGAAGAACTCTGAGACAAGAATTGTGTCCGAGTTACATTCCTCCACTAAGAGGGAAAATTTGGATGCCTACATCTCCAAAAGGGTTCGACAGATGTGGTAATTGCTGCATATGCTGTTTTGCATCACATAAAACAATGCAGTTTAGGTATAACAGTCCAAAATTGCACACGATACGTAACTTTATCAACTGCAATACTACTTATACAGTGTATTGCATAAAATGTATATGTGATTGGATATATGTAGGCAGCACGATAAGGCCATTAAAAGAAAGAATCCAGGAACATATTAGGGCCATGCGCAACAACAATGCCCAATATCCCCTGGCAGCACATTTTAACATGGTACATCAACCAAATGATCTACATAAAATCAGGTTTCATGGAATAGATGTTGTGATGGCAGGTAACAGGGGTGGGAACCGTGAACAGCAATTACGAAAATTGGAAAGTAAATGGATCATTTCTTTGAGAGCGGTGGAGAAAGGAGCAAATATGGACAAAGAGATGTGTGAGTTTCTATGAATATGTAAAGATGTTCGGTTCATCAGAATTGGGAATAGATCAATGAGATTTTAACAACTAAATATGCCCATAAAAAATTACACATTCATGTCCAAGGAGAATTTGTGTGCATGTCGGTTTTATTAACAATACTAAATAAATCACAAGAGATGAAAAGGATTTATTTTGCAATGCGTTTGTTATGGTGCATATACTGTATGATTATGGCTTCAGATAAAAAACTTTCTGCCCGTCACATGTATGGTTTATAGTTTCACAAATGTTACAAGATGGCCACTACTTTCACCTCAGTAAGCATCAAAACTACTCGGCTTAGTCCTTCTTTTGTGACTATCATAAAGGGTGGGCCAGGACGACGCAGCCACTTCCTGTAAGATTAACGCGGAAGAGAGACGCCTTGCAGAGACGTGACCGGCTTCGCAATGGCGGTAAGTTTTAAAAAATGGGTCTTAGAATAACGCAGTGGATATTGTGTAAAACGAATGAGACGAGGAGTCCTTAATGCGGTAAATAGACCGGGGCGGTTAAAACCCTGAAGACCCGATTGAGAGATGCGTCTAGTATTTGCATTTCTGTCGTTATCTGTTTTTAAATAATTAGGGAAATTAGGAACATGAGCTACAATTATATTGATTTTTCCTACGAAATGTGTGATGTGTGGACGGGTATATGGAAGGCCATGTCTAACGATGGCCAGTGTAAACAGATGCTGGGGGCACACTTCTGGCATAAGGGAAGTCTGAGTATGACGAGGGACAGCTTAAAATTGTTGGCACACGTGTCGATTAGAGGATTCACTTGATGGTAACATTGGTCTTTTTATAGTAGCGTGGGACCGGTATTTGGAAAGGTTGTGTGTTACAGCCTGGATGTAAATTTGGGATAACATAATGAAATACACAATTGGCAATATTATAAGTTTATAAATAATACATTAATCTTTGGACTCTAAAAATGACTGAAATGGGAATGAACTTCTTTTTTTAGATGGAACTTATCATGGCTCCTTTAACACTCGACTAATTCACAGACAACTGAGTGATGAATGGACTTAGAAGCACTAGTACTCTGAGGGATAATTGTCATATTCATTATTTAAAGGCTCTAAGGTAAGCCGTTCTATATGGGAATGGTCCCGGATAAATTGTGAAGTGTAACATGACATACTATTGAGAGAAAATTATCTAAATACCGGTGCTGTTTGGTTTTACAGGACCAATGAGTAAGAATTTTACGTCTTTTATTGATTTATACGAAAATACGCCACTCACCGATCTACTTAGTTTTGGTAAGTGGACTCTTTTAAATACCAGTTAGCAATATTTATGCACTCAGATTCTAACTGGGCAATTAAAACATTAATAAGATCTGAATACTGATAGATTGTGGTGATTATGGGCACATTGAAATGCTTTCTAACGAAAGATACTGAGGCACAAGTGGTGGTCATCTTGAGCGAAAGGATTCGCAGGTATAACTTAAAAGAGATTATCTTAAATAGATAATACAAGGTAACTATGTGAAGTAGGCTGACCACCAAATAATGTGTGCAATTGATTTTTTTAAATAAATGTACATTATGCTTGCCATTGGTTTCAAGTAACTGTGCAGCGACTCAGATTCTACGTACCATACTAGAAAAAGAGTACTGATGTATGATATATACTGGAAATTGGGACTTGGTAGAATAGGAGTTGGAGCGTTTGGTTAATCATTGATGGGCAAAGGTGGCCTTTAATGTATGATTCTTTACTGATTGTATGCATTTGTATACTGATTTGCAGCCTTGAAAAAGCCCGCGGAGGGCGAAACGCGCGTTGGCTGTGACGATGTGGCAAGAAAATAATCAATAAACAGGAACTTTAAGAACTAATGGACTGTGTACTACTTGAATATCTGTGTGGATTTGAAGTAAATTGATCTATCAAAGTGATTGAATTACAATCCAATTGGAGAAAAGTAACTAATAGGGATGTGCACTGGTTGAATTATCTCTACATATGGTTCATGAAACTCTACTACAGTTTCTGTGGGTAGATTATCGTGACGGAAATTGCTTAAGGGTGAATAAGCATCCTATCAGTTGGGCACTCCCAAATTGAGTATTCTTGTGTGACTGGACAAATGACTACGATGGGAAAAATGCAATAGTGATGTGCTGATCATAATAGCAAGTTCACCCTGTCTTTTTGTTGATGCTTGAGGTGTGTATGACTGGTGTTAGCGTTCAGTAAGAGCTGTTACTGAGTGTGGCTGTGAAGCGTAGAGAGCTGGATGGTAATGTGTGTTGTTGGTGAAAGGGTGCGCTGACAGCTGTTGATGAATGTGCCAATTGAAAGAGTGCCTGGTGCACTGTCAGCTGGTGGTGTGTGTGTTTGTTTGGTGAAAGTTGCACTGACATTATTTGTTGTGTTTGTTTTCTGTGTAGTGGTGAGTGTGTGATGGTGAGTCTGTGGGGGTGAGCCTGGGGTGTGAGTGTGTGTTGGTGAGTGTGTTGTGGTGAGTGGTGACGAGTGTGTGGTCTTGAGAGAGTGAGGTGTGTAGTTTGTGTGTGTGTTATGTGTGTGTGGGGTATGTGTGTGTGGTGTGTGTATGGTGTGTGTGTGTGTGTGTGGTATGTGTGTGTGGTGTATGTGTGTGTGGTGTTTTCTGTATACTCACACAATGCCCTTACACATTCAAAAAATGCTCACCCGCACACTCCCAATGTCACCTTGCATAGTCACACACTGTTTATCTTGCACACTCATTCTGCACACTCACACAATGTGCACCCTTCGTCTTTACACACTGTCTCTGCAGTCACTCTGCACTCACTGTCACTTTACAGTCACTCTGCACTTACTGTCACTCTACAATCACTCTACACTCTCTGTTACTCTTGCATTCACTCTGCTCTTACTGTTACTCTGTACTCTCTGTGCACTCAGTGTCAATGTGCACTCTTTTGCACTCACTGTCACTGTGCACTCACTTTGCACTCACTGTCAATCTTCCTTGTGAGTGTGAGAAGCTTGCACCACTGCTGCCTGAGATCTCCTTGTGAGTGTGAGAAGCTTGCACCGCTGCTGCCTGTGATCTCCTTGTGAGTGTGAGAAGCTTGCACCACTGCTGCCTGTAATCTCCTTATGAGTGTAAAAAGCTTGCACCACTGGTGCTTGTGATCTCCTTGTGAGTATGAGAAGTTTGCCCAGCTGCTGCCTGTGATCTCCTTGTGAGTGTGAGAAGCTTGCACCGCTGCTGCCTGTGATCTCCTTGTGAGTGTGAGAAGCTTGCACCACTGCTGCCTGTAATCTCCTTGTGAGTGTAAGAAGCTTGCACCACTGGTGCTTGTGATCTCCTTGTGAGTATGAGAAGTTTGCCCAGCTGCTGCCTGTGATCTCCTTGTGAGTGTGAGAAGCTTGCACCACTTCTGCCTGTGATCTCCTTGTGAGTGTGAGAAGCTTGCACCGCTGCTGCCTGTGATCTCCTTGTGAGTGTGAGAAGCTTGCTCCGCTGCTGCCTGTAATCTCCTTGTGAGTGTAAGAAGCTTGCACCACTGGTGCTTGTGATCTCCTTGTGAGTATGAGAAGTTTGCCAAGCTGCTGCCTGTGAACTCCTTGTGAGTGTGAGAAGCTTGCACCACTGCTGCCTGTGATCTCCTTGTGAGTGTGAGAAGCTTGCACCGCTGCTGCCTGTGATCTCCTTGTGAGTGTGAGAAGCTTGCAGCACTGCTGCCTGTAATCTCCTTGTGAGTGTGAGAAGATTGCACAGCTGCTGCCTGTGATCTCCTTGTGAGTGTAACAAACTTCCACTGCTGCTGCCTATGATGTCCTTCTTGTGAGTGTGAGAAGCTTGCACCTCTGCTGCCTGTGGTCTCCTCGTGAGTGGAAGAAGCTTCCACCGCCGCTGCCCGTGATCGCCTTCTCGTGAGTATGAGAATCTTGCACCACTGCTGCCTGTGATCTCCTTGTGAGTATGAGAAGCTTGCACCGCTGCTGCCTGTGATCTCCTTGTGAGTGTGAGAAGCTTGCTCCGCTGCTGCCTGTAATCTCCTTGTGAGTGTAAGAAGCTTGCACCACTGGTGCTTGTGATCTCCTTGTGAGTATGAGAAGTTTTCCCAGCTGCTGCCTGTGATCTCCTTGTGAGTGTGAGAAGCTTGCACCACTGCTGCCTGTGATCTCCTTGTGAGTGTGAGAAGCTTGCACCGCTGCTGCCTGTGATCTCCTTGTGAGTGTGATAAGCTTGCACCACTGCTGCCTGTAATCTCCTTGTGAGTGTAAGAAGCTTGCACACTGGTGCTTGTGATCTCCTTGTGAGTGTGAGAAGCTTGCACCACTGCTGCCTGTAATCTCCTTGTGAGTGTAGGAAGCTTGCACCACTGGTGCTTCTGATCTCCTTGTGAGTATGAGAAGTTTGCCCAGCTGCTGCCTGTGATCTCCTTGTGAGTGTGAGAAGCTTGCACCACTGCTGCCTGTAATCTCCTTGTGAGTGTAAGAAGCTTGCACCACTGGTGCTTGTGATCTCCTTGTGAGTATGAGAAGTTTTCCCAGCTGCTGCCTGTGATCTCCTTGTGAGTGTGAGAAGCTTGCACCACTGCTGCCTGTAATCTCCTTGTGAGTGTGAGAAGCTTGCACCGCTGCTGCCTGTGATCTCCCTGTGAGTGTGAGAAGCTTGCACCGCTGCTGCCTGTAATCTCCTTGTGAGTGTAAGAAGCTTGCACCACTGGTGCTTGTGATCTCCTTGTGAGTATGAGAAGTTTGCCCAGCTGCTGCCTGTGATCTCCTTGTGAGTGTGAGAAGCTTGCACCACTACTGCCTGTAATCTCCTTGTGAGTGTAAGAAGCTTGAACCACTGGTGCTTGTGATCTCCTTGTGAGTATGAGAAGTTTTCCCAGCTGCTGCCTGTGATCTCCTTGTGAGTGTGAGAAGCTTGCACCACTGCTGCCTGTAATCTCCTTGTGAGTGTGAGAAGCTTGCACCGCTGCTGCCTGTGATCTCCTTGTGAGTGTGAGAAGCTTGCACCGCTGCTGCCTGTAATCTCCTTGTGAGTGTAACAAACTTGCACCACTGCTGCCTGTGATGTCCTTCTTGTGAGTGTGAAAAGCTTGCACCTCTGCTACCTGTGGTCTCCTTGTGAGTATAAGAAGCTTGCACCGCTGCTGCCCGTGATCGCCTTCTCGTGAGTATGAGAATCTTGCACCACTGCTGCCTGTGACCTCCTTGTGAGTGTGAGAAGCTTGCACCACTGCTGCCTGTAATCTCCTTGTGAGTGTAAGAAGCTTGCACCCCTGGTGCTTCAGATCTCCTTGTGAGTATGAGAAGTTTTCCCAGCTGCTGCCTGTGATCTCCTTGTGAGTGTGAGAAGCTTGCACCACTGCTGCCTGTGATCTCCTTGTGAGTGTGAGAAGCTTGCACCGCTGCTGCCTGTGATCTCCTTGTGAGTGTGAGAAGCTTGCACCACTGCTGCCTGTAATCTCCTTGTGAGTGTAAGAAGCTTGCACCACAGGTGCTAGTGATCTCCTTGTGAGTATGAGAAGTTTGCCCAGCTGCTGCCTGTGATCTCCTTGTGAGTGTGAGAAGCTTGCACCACTGCTGCCTGTGAACTCCTTGTGAGTGTGAGAAGCTTGCACCGCTGCTGCCTTTGATCTCCTTGTGAGTGTGAGAAGCTTGCACCATGGCTGCCTGTAATCTCCTTGTGAGTGTAAGAAGCTTGCACCACTGGTGCTTGTGATCTCCTTGTGAATGTGAGATGCTTGCACCACTGATGCCTGTAATCTCCTTGTGAGTGTAAGAAGCTTGCACCACTGGTGCTTGTGATCTCCTTGTGAGTATGAGAAGTTTGCCCAGCTGCTGCCTGTGATCTCCTTGTGAGTGTGAGAAGCTTGCACCACTGCTGCCTGTAATCTCCTTGTGAGTGTAAGAAGCTTGCACCACTGGTGCTTGTGATCAACCTTGTGAGTATGAGAAGTTTTCCCAGCTGCTGCCTGTGATCTCCTTGTGAGTGTGAGAAGCTTGCACCACTGCTGCCTGTGATCTCCTTGTGAGTGTGGGAAGCTTGCACCGCTGCTGCCTGTGATCTCCTTGTGAGTGTGAGACGCTTGCACCACTGCTGCCTGTAATCTCCTTGTGAGTGTAAGAAGCTTGCACCACTGCTACCTGTGATGTCCTTGTGAGTGTGAGAAGCTTGCACCGCTGCTGCCTGTTATCTCTTTGTGAGTGTGAGAAGCTTGTACAACTGCTGCCTGCACACACTCACAGCAGGTACTGTGCCAAGGCAGCAGCAGCAACAGAGCATATCTATGTATATCAAAGCATGCTTTTTATATGAATTCCAGCGGTGGGGGCTGAAAGGACGAGCAGGCTGGGAGAGGCGATGTCAGAGGCTTCTGTGAGCTCCCAGCCTGTCGTTTCCAGTGGTGGGGGCTGCAGTGAGGAGCAGGCGGGGAGAGGCAATATCAGAGGCCTCAGCGAGCCGGCATCTGGCGAAAGGCCAACACTTAAACATGAAAGGACTTAGAAGCACTAGTACTCTGAGGGATAATTGTCATATTCATTATTTAAAGGCTCTAAGGTAAGCCGTTCTATATGGGAATGGTCCCGGATAAATTGTGAAGTGTAACATGACATACTATTGAGAGAAAATTATCTAAATACCGGTGCTGTTTGGTTTTACAGGACCAATGAGTAAGAATTTTACGTCTTTTATTGATTTATACGAAAATACGCCACTCACCGATCTACTTAGTTTTGGTAAGTGGACTCTTTTAAATACCAGTTAGCAATATTTATGCACTCAGATTCTAACTGGGCAATTAAAACATTAATAAGATCTGAATACTGATAGATTGTGGTGATTATGGGCACATTGAAATGCTTTCTAACGAAAGATACTGAGGCACAAGTGGTGGTCATCTTGAGCGAAAGGATTCGCAGGTATAACTTAAAAGAGATTATCTTAAATAGATAATACAAGGTAACTATGTGAAGTAGGCTGACCACCAAATAATGTGTGCAATTGATTTTTTTAAATAAATGTACATTATGCTTGCCATTGGTTTCAAGTAACTGTGCAGCGACTCAGATTCTACGTACCATACTAGAAAAAGAGTACTGATGTATGATATATACTGGAAATTGGGACTTGGTAGAATAGGAGTTGGAGCGTTTGGTTAATCATTGATGGGCAAAGGTGGCCTTTAATGTATGATTCTTTACTGATTGTATGCATTTGTATACTGATTTGCAGCCTTGAAAAAGCCCGCGGAGGGCGAAACGCGCGTTGGCTGTGACGATGTGGCAAGAAAATAATCAATAAACAGGAACTTTAAGAACTAATGGACTGTGTACTACTTGAATATCTGTGTGGATTTGAAGTAAATTGATCTATCGAAGTGATTGAATTACAATCCAATTGGAGAAAAGTAACTAATAGGGATGTGCACTGGTTGAATTATCTCTACATATGGTTCATGAAACTCTACTACAGTTTCTGTGGGTAGATTATCGTGACGGAAATTGCTTAAGGGTGAATAAGCATCCTATCAGTTGGGCACTCCCAAATTGAGTATTCTTGTGTGACTGGACAAATGACTACGATGGGAAAAATGCAATAGTGATGTGCTGATCATAATAGCAAGTTCACCCTGTCTTTTTGTTGATGCTTGAGGTGTGTATGACTGGTGTTAGCGTTCAGTAAGAGCTGTTACTGAGTGTGGCTGTGAAGCGTAGAGAGCTGGATGGTAATGTGTGTTGTTGGTGAAAGGGTGCGCTGACAGCTGTTGATGAATGTGCCAATTGAAAGAGTGCCTGGTGCACTGTCAGCTGGTGGTGTGTGTGTTTGTTTGGTGAAAGTTGCACTGACATTATTTGTTGTGTTTGTTTTCTGTGTAGTGGTGAGTGTGTGATGGTGAGTCTGTGGGGGTGAGCCTGGGGTGTGAGTGTGTGTTGGTGAGTGTGTTGTGGTGAGTGGTGACGAGTGTGTGGTCTTGAGAGAGTGAGGTGTGTAGTTTGTGTGTGTGTTATGTGTGTGTGGGGTATGTGTGTGTGGTGTGTGTATGGTGTGTGTGTGTGTGTGTGGTATGTGTGTGTGGTGTATGTGTGTGTGGTGTTTTCTGTATACTCACACAATGCCCTTACACATTCAAAAAATGCTCACCCGCACACTCCCAATGTCACCTTGCATAGTCACACACTGTTTATCTTGCACACTCATTCTGCACACTCACACAATGTGCACCCTTCGTCTTTACACACTGTCTCTGCAGTCACTCTGCACTCACTGTCACTTTACAGTCACTCTGCACTTACTGTCACTCTACAATCACTCTACACTCTCTGTTACTCTTACATTCACTCTGCTCTTACTGTTACTCTGTACTCTCTGTGCACTCAGTGTCAATGTGCACTCTTTTGCACTCACTGTCACTGTGCACTCACTTTGCACTCACTGTCAATCTTCCTTGTGAGTGTGAGAAGCTTGCACCACTGCTGCCTGAGATCTCCTTGTGAGTGTGAGAAGCTTGCACCGCTGCTGCCTGTGATCTCCTTGTGAGTGTGAGAAGCTTGCACCACTGCTGCCTGTAATCTCCTTATGAGTGTAAAAAGCTTGCACCACTGGTGCTTGTGATCTCCTTGTGAGTATGAGAAGTTTGCCCAGCTGCTGCCTGTGATCTCCTTGTGAGTGTGAGAAGCTTGCACCGCTGCTGCCTGTGATCTCCTTGTGAGTGTGAGAAGCTTGCACCACTGCTGCCTGTAATCTCCTTGTGAGTGTAAGAAGCTTGCACCACTGGTGCTTGTGATCTCCTTGTGAGTATGAGAAGTTTGCCCAGCTGCTGCCTGTGATCTCCTTGTGAGTGTGAGAAGCTTGCACCACTTCTGCCTGTGATCTCCTTGTGAGTGTGAGAAGCTTGCACCGCTGCTGCCTGTGATCTCCTTGTGAGTGTGAGAAGCTTGCTCCGCTGCTGCCTGTAATCTCCTTGTGAGTGTAAGAAGCTTGCACCACTGGTGCTTGTGATCTCCTTGTGAGTATGAGAAGTTTGCCAAGCTGCTGCCTGTGAACTCCTTGTGAGTGTGAGAAGCTTGCACCACTGCTGCCTGTGATCTCCTTGTGAGTGTGAGAAGCTTGCACCGCTGCTGCCTGTGATCTCCTTGTGAGTGTGAGAAGCTTGCAGCACTGCTGCCTGTAATCTCCTTGTGAGTGTGAGAAGATTGCACAGCTGCTGCCTGTGATCTCCTTGTGAGTGTAACAAACTTCCACTGCTGCTGCCTATGATGTCCTTCTTGTGAGTGTGAGAAGCTTGCACCTCTGCTGCCTGTGGTCTCCTCGTGAGTGGAAGAAGCTTCCACCGCCGCTGCCCGTGATCGCCTTCTCGTGAGTATGAGAATCTTGCACCACTGCTGCCTGTGATCTCCTTGTGAGTATGAGAAGCTTGCACCGCTGCTGCCTGTGATCTCCTTGTGAGTGTGAGAAGCTTGCTCCGCTGCTGCCTGTAATCTCCTTGTGAGTGTAAGAAGCTTGCACCACTGGTGCTTGTGATCTCCTTGTGAGTATGAGAAGTTTTCCCAGCTGCTGCCTGTGATCTCCTTGTGAGTGTGAGAAGCTTGCACCACTGCTGCCTGTGATCTCCTTGTGAGTGTGAGAAGCTTGCACCGCTGCTGCCTGTGATCTCCTTGTGAGTGTGATAAGCTTGCACCACTGCTGCCTGTAATCTCCTTGTGAGTGTAAGAAGCTTGCACACTGGTGCTTGTGATCTCCTTGTGAGTGTGAGAAGCTTGCACCACTGCTGCCTGTAATCTCCTTGTGAGTGTAGGAAGCTTGCACCACTGGTGCTTCTGATCTCCTTGTGAGTATGAGAAGTTTGCCCAGCTGCTGCCTGTGATCTCCTTGTGAGTGTGAGAAGCTTGCACCACTGCTGCCTGTAATCTCCTTGTGAGTGTAAGAAGCTTGCACCACTGGTGCTTGTGATCTCCTTGTGAGTATGAGAAGTTTTCCCAGCTGCTGCCTGTGATCTCCTTGTGAGTGTGAGAAGCTTGCACCACTGCTGCCTGTAATCTCCTTGTGAGTGTGAGAAGCTTGCACCGCTGCTGCCTGTGATCTCCCTGTGAGTGTGAGAAGCTTGCACCGCTGCTGCCTGTAATCTCCTTGTGAGTGTAAGAAGCTTGCACCACTGGTGCTTGTGATCTCCTTGTGAGTATGAGAAGTTTGCCCAGCTGCTGCCTGTGATCTCCTTGTGAGTGTGAGAAGCTTGCACCACTACTGCCTGTAATCTCCTTGTGAGTGTAAGAAGCTTGAACCACTGGTGCTTGTGATCTCCTTGTGAGTATGAGAAGTTTTCCCAGCTGCTGCCTGTGATCTCCTTGTGAGTGTGAGAAGCTTGCACCACTGCTGCCTGTAATCTCCTTGTGAGTGTGAGAAGCTTGCACCGCTGCTGCCTGTGATCTCCTTGTGAGTGTGAGAAGCTTGCACCGCTGCTGCCTGTAATCTCCTTGTGAGTGTAACAAACTTGCACCACTGCTGCCTGTGATGTCCTTCTTGTGAGTGTGAAAAGCTTGCACCTCTGCTACCTGTGGTCTCCTTGTGAGTATAAGAAGCTTGCACCGCTGCTGCCCGTGATCGCCTTCTCGTGAGTATGAGAATCTTGCACCACTGCTGCCTGTGACCTCCTTGTGAGTGTGAGAAGCTTGCACCACTGCTGCCTGTAATCTCCTTGTGAGTGTAAGAAGCTTGCACCCCTGGTGCTTCAGATCTCCTTGTGAGTATGAGAAGTTTTCCCAGCTGCTGCCTGTGATCTCCTTGTGAGTGTGAGAAGCTTGCACCACTGCTGCCTGTGATCTCCTTGTGAGTGTGAGAAGCTTGCACCGCTGCTGCCTGTGATCTCCTTGTGAGTGTGAGAAGCTTGCACCACTGCTGCCTGTAATCTCCTTGTGAGTGTAAGAAGCTTGCACCACAGGTGCTAGTGATCTCCTTGTGAGTATGAGAAGTTTGCCCAGCTGCTGCCTGTGATCTCCTTGTGAGTGTGAGAAGCTTGCACCACTGCTGCCTGTGAACTCCTTGTGAGTGTGAGAAGCTTGCACCGCTGCTGCCTTTGATCTCCTTGTGAGTGTGAGAAGCTTGCACCATGGCTGCCTGTAATCTCCTTGTGAGTGTAAGAAGCTTGCACCACTGGTGCTTGTGATCTCCTTGTGAATGTGAGATGCTTGCACCACTGATGCCTGTAATCTCCTTGTGAGTGTAAGAAGCTTGCACCACTGGTGCTTGTGATCTCCTTGTGAGTATGAGAAGTTTGCCCAGCTGCTGCCTGTGATCTCCTTGTGAGTGTGAGAAGCTTGCACCACTGCTGCCTGTAATCTCCTTGTGAGTGTAAGAAGCTTGCACCACTGGTGCTTGTGATCAACCTTGTGAGTATGAGAAGTTTTCCCAGCTGCTGCCTGTGATCTCCTTGTGAGTGTGAGAAGCTTGCACCACTGCTGCCTGTGATCTCCTTGTGAGTGTGGGAAGCTTGCACCGCTGCTGCCTGTGATCTCCTTGTGAGTGTGAGACGCTTGCACCACTGCTGCCTGTAATCTCCTTGTGAGTGTAAGAAGCTTGCACCACTGCTACCTGTGATGTCCTTGTGAGTGTGAGAAGCTTGCACCGCTGCTGCCTGTTATCTCTTTGTGAGTGTGAGAAGCTTGTACAACTGCTGCCTGCACACACTCACAGCAGGTACTGTGCCAAGGCAGCAGCAGCAACAGAGCATATCTATGTATATCAAAGCATGCTTTTTATATGAATTCCAGCGGTGGGGGCTGAAAGGACGAGCAGGCTGGGAGAGGCGATGTCAGAGGCTTCTGTGAGCTCCCAGCCTGTCGTTTCCAGTGGTGGGGGCTGCAGTGAGGAGCAGGCGGGGAGAGGCAATATCAGAGGCCTCAGCGAGCCGGCATCTGGCGAAAGGCCAACACTTAAACATGAAAGGAGGCAGAGGGACGCGCGCCCGCAAAACTCACTGCAGACTGGTGAACGCGCCCCGACCATCTGGATTCCATTACCGCAGCACCCTGACAGCTGATAATTTATTGCACTGCCGTGCGCATAACCACACAGGATATGGCGGAAGTGCTGAAGCGAAAATACATATGGCCTATTGCGTGAAGGCTACTAGAAAGACGGCACCGCGAGGACCAAAATTACCATGCAGATAGCAAAACAAACTACTAAAAAATCTCGTGCACTGAGGAATTTTTCCTGCACGATTCAGAACCCCTTAACAATACAGCTCGGAGCTCCGCCCCACTTCTGACGAAGTGGTGACATAGGCCGAGCCCTAAAAAGGAGTACAACCGTTTTCTTATTCTTTTTACTAAGTGGATAAGGGCAGGTTCAGCAACAACCAGCACTGGTACATCTTTGGCACATGGAAGACAGATGGAGTGCACAAATAAATACAAGTAGGAGATAAATTAAAAGAAACATTCCATAACATAGACATAGCTGGTAAGAGACATGGAGTAGGTTATGTTCTGTCCCTGTATTATGAAAAGGTCTTTGATGGGTGAACGGCTATTCTTGGTAGTGGCCTCGATGGGCCAAGGAATCAGACCTCACTTTGTACGACTTGTAATGGTCAGTTTTTGATTTTATTAATACTTTCATATGAAGATGAATCACCTGCTGTATTGCATTTTATCTTAAACTTGGGCCAGATGTGCGTAATTTCCATTTTGCATTTCCTAATTAGTAAATCGAAATCCCAAGAAATCACTATTTAGGAAATGCAAAATGGAATGTACAAAAATAGAGATTCCCTAAAAGCGATTCCTACCGACTATTTAGGAAATACTAAACCATTAATTTCTATTGGCCTATAGGCCCATAGGTATAAATGGTTTTGCATTTCGTAATTTGCAATTTTTGTATAGGTAATCGCAAATTAGGAAATGCTAAATCATGCATATGGGCCTAAGGCCCTCCTGGAACCCACCCCCCAAAAAACTGGTGCACATGTAAAGTGCATAAATGCCCAAGGGGCATGTGCAAGATGAAGGCATTTTATAAAATGCATTTTGGGTGCATTTTTTTAAATTGCACTTGTTTACCATTGACTTGGAGTCAATGGTAATAGCATTTCCTAAATGCTCATTCCGCATTTAGGAAATTCTTTGTACATGTGCTTAAGAAATCGCAAACAGAAAATCCCTATTACCATCTTCTATTTAGGGAATCACAAAATGCAATTTCTACTCAGTAGAAATTGCATTTTGCGATTCGCTATCTACCCATGTACATATGGAAAGGCAATGTAGCATTTCTTAATGGACTCAAATTGCAATTCGGTCCGTTAAGAAATGCTAAAATCATTTCATACATCTGGCCCACGTCTTTTCAGAGCTGAAAATGCTACACTGACTGCCCATCACGAAGTGGATTGTGTTTAACTTTATGTGATTTGTATGAGCCGGGTCCAGTTCATCAATTGTGTGTTGTAGTGTGTAAAGTAATATTACAGTCACACCACCTTCTTACTACAAAATGCAATTCACAAAGCTATGGGTGGGAATCTCCATCCCTCCTATAGATTAATATATTTGAACTATTTCATTCTTTAGTAAACACTAGCAGCCCGTCCCGACGTTGTCCGGGTATGAATTGCTGCCGGCCAGTAGTATATTGTTTTGTAGGATTTCGTTTTGATAGCATTTCTTATCTGTGACAGGCCTGTGAAATGCTCCGATTCACAGTGCACTGCTGATGCACTTAAGAGTGCGCGTTCAGTAGTGTGTAAACTTGAGTTTCCCTACTTTATTTTTCCTTGCAATATTATATAGCGCGAACTCGACAACATGGCATGAGCACAATTTACATTACAGAAGAACACATTCATTTGTGGTTGGCACGGGGAGACAAAGCGATTTGCCTGGAATCACAGGATGTTGAGCTGATGCCGAGATTCGAACGTAGCTCCCCAGCTCTAAAGTTCGCAATTCTAGAACTTGTGGCGGGTTGTGTGTCTAAAAGTGTATGTCGGTACTGGCCATCAATGAGAGAGACCTGTGCATTTTTCAAATGGGTGGTGAAAAAATATGAGTATGTTGCTGGAGATGTGGGCTGCCATGCCACCAATGTACTTACCGGGGGAGGGTAAACACCCATTATTCCGCAACTTTCTTTCCGCATACCATCACTCCGCATACTTTCATTACGAAAGTACCATGACTCCGCAAAGCCATTATAACATATTTTATATGCTTTTACCACGCATACATTTACAACGAAATTCGTTGTAAATGCATGAATGGTAAAAGCATGTTATTTTTTTAATGGTTGGATAAGGTAAGTATGGGTATAGGGGTATATGTTTTGGGGGTACTGAGGTATATGTTTTGGGGTGTTTGGGTATTTTAAGCGTTCAGATATAGTTTTGGGTTATGGGGTACAGGGGTAGTTTTAGGGTTTAGGGATAGGTATGGGTTTTGGGGTACAGGGGTATTTTTAGGGTTCAGGGCTAGGTTTGGGTTTTGGGGTATAGGGGTATTTTTAGGGTTCAGGGGTAGGTTTGGGTTTTGGGGTACAGGGGTATTTTAAGGGTTCAGGGCTAGGTTTGGGTTTTGGGGTACAGGGGTATTTTTAGGGTTTTGGGGTACACGGGTATTTTAGAGTTCAGGGGTAGGTTTGGGTTTTGGGGTACAGGGTTATTTTTAGGTTTCAGGGGTAGGTTTGAGTTTTTGGGGTACAGGGGTACAGGGGTATTTTTAGGGTTCAGGGGTAGGGGTAGGTTTGGGTTTTGGGATACAGGGGTATCTTAAGGGTTCAGGGCTAGGTTTGGGTTTTGGGGTACAGGGGTATTTTAGGGTTCAGGGGTAGGTCTGGATTTTGGGGTACAGGGGTATTTTTAGGGTTCAGGGGTAGGTTTGGGTTTTGAGGTACAGGGGTATTTATAGGGTTCAGGGCTAGGTTTGGGTTTTGGGGTACAGGGGTATTTTTAGGGTTTAGGGATAGGTTTGGGTTTTGGGGTACAGGGTATATTTATAGGGTTAAGATGGGTTAGTGTTTAAGGGTGTTGGGGTATTTTAAGGAGTAAGGGTGGGTTATGATTATGGGGTGCAGGGGTATTTAAAGGGAGCAGGGTGAGATTAGCACACAATATGAGACATGGCATGAAGGGCGGAACGTACCACAAGCCCCCAGCGTTTGTCACGCCCCCAGCACACGCCCACAGCACAACACAGACATGCCCACAAGGGACTACTTTGCTGGCACGGTTCTTTTACCTTTTAAATGTATATGGTGGGCGTCTGCGTAGCCTATGTCCTTCTGCTGCAACTGCCCTTTCCAACGCTGTATTGGGTGTTGTGATTGGTGCTGTGGTTCCTGAGATTACTCGCCTCAAAGGTTTGGGCTCTCTCTTTATTATATTAGTATGGATTATGGGCCTAATTACGATGTTTGTAGGAAAGCTTTCCGACCGACATGGTAGTTTAAAGTCCGACCTCTGTTTTATGATGACAGCAGTCAGAGTTTAAAACGGCTGGGGAATGCAACGCCATTCTGACGGGCTCAAGGAGCCCATCAACCAGTCGGAAAGCGGTCATAATACCTTACAGATGGCATTTTGCCGTCAGGATTATGATGTTGGTTTCTGATAGCCAATCCATGTTGGCCTTTCCGACATGGGTTGGCTGTCAGAAACTGACTTTGGGGACCCCTAGCAGGGCCCCCTTGGCCCTCCGCATTTGGGCCTGGAGGGCACCTAAGGTGCCCCCTAAACATCCATGCACCGTGTGACAGGCACTGTGAGGTACCTGCCACACGGTGCAGGGATGTTTGAAAACATACCTTTTTCTATGGTAACTGCATGCATTTTATGCCGGCCTCACAAGCACCCTTAGGAAAATGGAGGTTTCCAAATAATGCGCTCTGAACCACCAACCCAAAGACGGTCGGTTCCCAATCTGCGATGGTGTCGGTCGGAGACATGGTAATGAGAGCCTTATTTTGAAGAGATAATGTGGGTTGGGCTCAATTCTATGGGAAGATCTCTTCACAAGTAAGTTTACTTCTAAGGGCCTAATTACAAGTTTGCCAGTCCGCCCGTGGAGCGCCAAGCCAGCACTCTGCGGGAGGACCACCAATCCAGTAGTTAGAGTGACACTGGGATCCGAGTGGAATCCAGGTTGTACGGATGGTGCTGGGGCAGTTCCACAGCAGTGCCTTTTTGAGGATCAAAGTAGAGCCTAAGAAAGGCACCTGCATAGAAGAAATACACCATGGCGTGCATTTCTTCCTGTGCAGGAACTTGGGGTGCAATACCAGGGTGCACACCACGTATCTCCCTGCATGCACCCCCAAGTCCAGAGGCAGCAGGGTGCCCTACAAGGCCGCCTGAGTTGCCTCTCTGCAACCCTTTTCATTGCAGGCTCACCACCATGGAAGGCTGGTGAAAAGGCAACTTGTAATATGATTGGTGGTGCCGCAGCGGCACATCCAGCATATCACTCTGCCTGACCACTGTGCCATCGTCTCTGGATCATGGATCCCCAGCGGTTGCAGCGGTCCAGAGGTAGTCCAACGGCCAAAGTTGGAATGCGGTGGGGGACCATCAGTCTGGAGGTCTACAGGCAGCCACTGCAACTACGGTGGTCCAATGGACCACTTCAGTCGCAGTCAGCCCCTTAATAATAATTGTGGGGGGGAATAGGGCAATTTTCTGGGAAAATGGGGAATATCTACTTCTTATTGAGAGGGGGTTAGGGAGTGGAGGGGGTAATGGTGGGTGCACAGACATAATATCGACTCCAAAATATCGTTTGGACAGAATATCGAGTTTGAAATATTGTTTGGACAAAATATCGACAGGACAGAATATAGACAGCCAAAATATCGTTTTTAAGGTAAGTGAAGTAATATCGACTGTAAATAATATAGAAAGTGAAAATATCCAAGTATATAATCTAGATAGTAAAAAATATAGTTTTTTAAATAATATTTAATTATTTATAGTGTTTTTTCATGTTATAATATGTGTGAAAAGTGTCATTTTATGTTATAATTATTTTTAATTAATGATTTTTTTTTATTATTGTGTAATTTTATTCTGTAGCGGGTTGTGGGTTTATAGGGGAATAGGGTGGGAAGAAATTTAATTATAATTAATTAAATATGTAAATGTATTTATTGGTAGTAATATTTAATTAATTGGTAATTAAATAATATTTGTTAATTATTTAAAATGTAATTGGTAATTAATTTAATTTTATTGATTAATTGCTAATTATG
The DNA here is from genome assembly GCF_964261635.1 of Lissotriton helveticus. Lineage (NCBI taxonomy): Eukaryota > Metazoa > Chordata > Amphibia > Caudata > Salamandridae > Lissotriton > Lissotriton helveticus. Next base: position 1,247,747,542 of record NC_136070.1, read on the forward strand.
TAAATTTAAATAATTTATTTCCTGTAGCGGGTTGTGGGTTTATAGGGGAATAGGGTGGGAAGTAATTTAATTATAATTAATTAAATATGTAAATTTAATAATTGGTAGTAATATTTAATTAATTGTTAATTAAAAAATATTTGTTAATTAATTAAAATGTAATTGGTAATTAATTTAATTTAATTGATTAATTGCTAATTATGTTAAATTAAATTATTTATTTCCTGTAGCGGGTTGTGGGTTTATAGGGGAATAGAGTGGGAAGTAATTCAATAATAATTAATGAAATAATAACATTTATTTAATTGTATTTAATATAAAATAATTGTAAATTAAATTTGAATTATCAAATAAATAATTGGTAATTAGTTATAAATTAGTATTAATAGGTAACTAATTGAAATATTTACAGTTTTTGTTTTTTGGGTAAAGGGGTATTTTTAGGGTTCAGGGTCAGTTTTTAGTTTTTGGGTAAAGGGGTATTTGTAGGGTTCAGGGTCAGTTTTTAGTTTTTGGGTAAAGTGGTATTTTTAGGGTTCAGGGTCAGTTTTTAGTTTTTGGGTAAAGGGGTATTTTTAGGGTTCAGGGTCAGTTTTTGTTTTTTGGGTAAAGGGGTATTTTTAGGGTTCAGGGTCAGTTTTTGTTTTTTGGGTAAAGGGGTATTTTTAGGGTTCAGGGTCAGTTTTTAGTTTTTGGGTAAAGGGGTATTTTTAGGGTTCAGGGTACGTTTTGGGTTTTTGGGTAAAGGGTTTTTTTAGGGTTCAGGGTCAGTTTGGGGTTTTTGGGGTACAGGGGTACAGTGTAAAAATAAAGTAAAATTAAATTTACATTAAATTAATTTTATGAAATTAAATTAAAAAAAAATTATTATATACTTACCAATACTTACGTTGTAATGGTATGCGTTGTAAAGGTATCTGCGTTGTAAAAACATGCGTTGTAAAAACATGCGTTGTAATAGTTTTTGCGTTGTAAAAATTTCGTTGTAATGGTAGTGCGTTGTAAAAGTTGCGTTGTAACGTCATATATCCACTGTTGCACTCTTTGGAGTGGGAATAGTAATTTTAACCCCTACGCTATCCAACGCTTTCCCTACTGTTGCACCCATTGAATGGGAATAGTAATTTTTACTCTTTTGTATTTGTACGTTAATAATATTGGCTATTATTTAATTAAATTTTGTTACTATATATATATATAAATATGTTTTAAGAAATATGAATAAAAAAATATTATTTTTTTACTTTCATTAATTATTTAATTATTAAAAGTTATTTTAAGTATTGTTATGTATATTTTAGTAATTAATTTTTTATATTAATGTAATTAAACATTGTTTTTATTAAAGTCGATATTTTTTACAACGATATTTTTGTAAACGATATTTTAAACTCGATATTTTTGTACTTACCTGTTTGTACATAGAAAGTCGATATTTTGACAGTCTATATTTTGTCAACGATATTCTGGAAGGTCGATATTTTGTCACTCGATATTATTTCAGTGATCCGTAATGGTGAGATAAAGAGGAGTTTGTGGAGTGGCATGCTAATACAAACACACACCCACAAAAGAATTAAACCATTGTTAAACACAAACAACTCTGCTAAAGTTACTGCTGTCCTAAAGGCAACAAAACAGTAGCAAATGTATTCCAGCCCTTGAGTACGCCAAGCAACCATGCTAAACCACTTAACAAATTGCAACACACTTCATAGAAAATATTAGAGGCTGTAACACCCTTCATATGAATTTACATTAAAACAATTAAATTATTTTGACTGTTAGATTGAGTATATGGATATATTTTTAGTCTTACATGTATGCAACCTAATATTCAGATAAAATTATTCAAAAAGTCCAGCACCACAAACATGGGTGCTGGAACACCCTCCCAAAGAATAGAATGGAGGTAAGGAATTAAAATAAAACATGTAGGAAACAATGTTAAATTAAATTTAATTATTTAACATAGTTGTAGCTATAAATAAATATAATTTAGTCCTAAAAATAAATATAAATAGTACACATATATTATTTCATTATAAAAAACATGTTAATACCCTATTTTGAATATAGAACTTAATATAAATATAATATTTTTACAATATAACAATGTTATTTTTTATTAATTCTATACACCACTTTTAATAATTATGAGTGCATATCTTTTTAAGTAGAAATGTTTTTTTGAATTTAAGCTTTGGAAAAATAATTTTAATATAATTCAATATATTTCAGTTCTTTAAAGATTTAATTCAAAATTAAGTTAAAATTGTAGCAGAATTCATTTTGCTTCACATTTAAAATAAATATGTACAATTAATGTACATTCATATTTAATATAAAATCTTTTGAATACTTACTTACGAGTTAACTATTTTATTCCAAAATGTCCCTTTACTTTAACTTAGGGATACTTCGCAATCGGAGAACTCTCCAGGGTAAAGTATAGGGAAAAATAAAAAAATATATATTCTGCAGCCTACATATTGAGACGAGGAGCACAATTAGGTTTCCTCTCTTGGAGCTAAATTAAATATTTAAAAAATGTTTCTAGGCACCTGGATAGGGAGCATCATTGGAAGAGGTGTGGTGCCGTGGCTAGGGTGACTGACTCTGGAATCTGGGGATCACGGTTCAATCCCCGGCACCCGAGGCAGGTTAGCCCAGCATCCTGTGATTCTGGGCAATAGCTTGCTTAATCTTCCCGACGGCCTAGCGGGTGATTGTGCGCATTACAAATGTGAATTTATTATTATTATTATTATTTCCACAGCCAGGCAAGTGCCTCACACGGCAGACCAGGCCCTTGTTCTATCTGGTCGGGTGCTCGGATGTTGGGGCAGGAACACATGAATTTTCAGACACCTGTCCAGCCACATCTGGTAGGAAACCAGTTACGTGGCAACAGTGGAGTGTTGCCCCACCTGCAGATCACCATGGTTGGCCGATTCCAGGACTCGCCCATGCACATCAAAAGCCATATGCCTAGGTAGTAGTCGGGTGCCAATTGATAAAAGCCAGGTTTCCCTCACCATCAGTGCAACGACTGATGAGGTGCATGCATTGAACACCAAGAGGCCTAGGACAGCACTCCACTCATCACACAAAACAACAGCTATGCATAACTTCTAGGGTTTGCACCCGGCCTCGACGAGCAGCACATCACTCCATCAAGTGGACTTGAGTTTCCCTTGCAGCACCAGCTCCTTTGCAGCCATGCTGTCCTGCCACCAGGGTGGGCCGCTCTTCAGAACACTCTGAGATCTGACGCAGAGGGCTCAGTTTGCAGAACCTCTTGGGACCCGGCTCGGGAGGGCACTGTTATTTTGTTCCCCAAATTTGTGCTGGGTTAGTGCAGGTTCAATCTCAGGAGAGGTTTTTCTCACATATGGCCAATCCCAGACCTGACAATCATGATCGCCACTCTACTGGCCGACCGCTCTGCCAAGCTTACCCATGCAAACCACAAAGTCAAATTTGATCATCTATTTGGTGCTCCACCAGGGCTGTTGCCTATACTGGCATGGTCCCTCCAAAGGGTAGTAGCAACGCACGTTGGGTGCAAAGAGAGGAAACATTATCATTTCAAGGTTATGATCTACATTTCCTGGAAATTCCTTATTCATGGGAAATTATTGCAGTCCCCAGTTGCTATCACGAATACGGTTCAGAGGATTACATTTACCTGCCAGCCCAGGGTTTAAATACAATGATCCTTTCAGCATAGCGCACGTGCATCCCCAAACCAGACAGCTAAGGGCCCCACAGACCTGTTATTGATCTATCTTGAGATAGATAAATTGTCTCTTTAACCCCTTTGCTGCGCCGGCTATTCTGCCGCAGCGCTAAGGTGGCGGGGCGGCGGCACGGCGGTCCCGTGCTCGTGACGGAACCGCTCCGTCACGGCACGCGGGTGAGCTGTGCTTGTGATGGAACGGTTCCGTCACGGCCCCGCCCGCTCAATGGAACGCACCACGCAGGCTCGGTGGCGGGCCGTGACGGAACCGTTCCATCACCAGCACAGCCCACCCGAGGCTCGTGACGGAACGGTTCCGTCACGAGCGTGGGAGGGGTTAAGAAGTTGAAAGCTTTACACTAGTGGTATTGTAATGAGCTCGCATGAAGGAATCTTGGGCCATATTATCAAGAACGAGCTATAACATTAGCGCCAGCAATAAGGGGCCTGATAATATGCCCTAGAGAATTCCAATAGAAGCCCAGGTTCTGGTGGGAAGGACATCAAACTTGGGCTTCTATTGGAATTCTCTAGGGCATATTATCAAGCCGCTTATCGCCGCTTTAGCTGCAGTTTCCTGCCGCTAAAGCAGCGATAATGTCACACCCCTTCTTGATAATATGGCCCCTTGTCTGTTATCAAAGTTAACCTAATAAATGACACCACCAGCTGAGAACAGCCATGTATCACCGGACACAGAATCTAGAAAGAGCTATTAATCTGTCAATCTTTTCTGCATCCAGACGAGGTGAGGTTTTCTGTGTTAAGCCAAATTAATATGGCTGGCTCCACTCCTGGTGTTATCCTTCCATTAACGATTTTAAATGTCTGCTTGCAAACCTACTCCCCCGGAACCCAAAGACCTTGGTTTACCAGAGGCTGCTTGGCAAGTCGTGGAGTAATGCAGTTAAATTGCTAGTTGGCTTCATTATTGGTCAGAAATACAGCAGTATCTGATCGCTCTCAAACCTCCGACTTTTATTCTTGATTAATGAAATTCTTGGCAAAAGCTTTTGCTTTGGTTCATCTTGTACCAGCCCAAGAATTTCACCTCTCATGCCGCAGTCCTGAGAGCACATTTTTTATATAAAAATTTGTATATGCCAAGCAGTTTGTAGTAGCATTTATTAAATGATTTTTATAACTACTTAAATTACTACTAGAGTGTTAGTATTATTGCTCATTTATAGGTATTTTTAATACAGTGCCATCTTATACTCCCGTGCTGCACATTTAGCATGGTTGCTCAAGTAAGTGTAGCCTTGCTCTGAAGTTGGCATAATGAAGCAAGAACTGCAAATTTAATGATTTCATTTTTTTTACCTAAGCCAGTCAGTCAAAAAGCTTTTATTATCGATTAAGAACCATAAAAAGACAAGTGACAAATTTACAGACAGAATAAAAATATGTTACCTTAGCTTGTATCTTTGTCTCAAGGCCTTCCCACAAGAAGAGCCCGGCTCCAGCTCATTAGTGTCTATATGAAGTTTCTGTTTGATCATGTGTCCTTACCTCTGCTCATTTCTTAGATAAAAATGATATAAAGGTAGCTCAAAAATGTATAGAAACTAGCATTGCATGCTTCAATTGATGAAAGAGAAGAGCGCTGGTCCACTAAAATGGCAAATGGCACTTAGAACATTTTGTTGCTCGCTGGCTAATTTTGCACTGAACATGTGTTAGAATTCTTTGCACTTTCCCATGTATCTGTTTTCTTTGGCAGTACAAATGTCCCAATCATGTCCCCCAGTTCTGAAAATCTACAAAATAGACCTGGAGGTTTATTCCTTTATTCCTAGATAAAGTATGCAGGCAAACTACATTTTTCGAAGTAAACACTTCGGGTTCCCAGAAATCTGAGTCATGAGCATCAGTGGGGTGCTGTTTTGCAGCAGACAACCAGCACGATTCCTGATCCAACTACACTCCTTCAAAATGCAGCAACTTTGATATATGCTATTATAGCTTAAATTACTTGGGATGCTGGCCCCAGATCAGCCCTCTAATGGAAACTCATTAAAAGTGTTCTCAGTCTTGAAAGGGTCCTGTGCAGTGATTTTTCGTCATTATGTCTCCAAATTGGAAGTGGGTAATTTACACGTCTGCTGCCTTCTTTAGATGTGATAGCTGTTTCTTAGGCTTCCCTCTGGAACTGAGGCCTGAATACCCGTTACCCATGGCCAACATTGTAGGCACTAAAAGTACCATTGAAAGTTGATAGGGCAGACATCTAAATGTACTGTCATCATCATGGGGATGTGCAATCGGTCCGAGTTTTTCAAGTGCCACAAAGGCATCGATTTTTTTCCAGGACTGGTCTTAGTCTGACAAATGCCTGCATTCCTGGAAATCAACTCTTGTCGCCATGCATTAGCTAAAGAATTACCACAGACATCAAATTAACAGATGGAGCGATCAAAGAAACCATAACTACTTTAAAGAACCATTTGCAGTTCCACTGTACTGACAATGTGTATGTACTTACACGTGCAGGGCTTAATCTTTGAGACAAGCATATGCTACTGGCAGGATAAACCAGTTAGCTGCACCTGCAAGAACAAGCAGTTGTGTGCCAGCCTCAGACCAAACTACACACCACACAGAGCTGGCTGGGCCCTGCTGCATGAAGTGGGTAATTGGACAGGAGAATCACATGGATACTGGTAGCCCAGCCAGCGTAGGATGATAGAAGGGAGTGGCTGCAAGGTGCAGGTTGAGTGTGATGGAGGAGTTCTGGCCTATCACCAACATGGGTGCTGGAGACACCCCACACACTGGACATTCTGAGCTGGTGCAGACATCCACTGGTTGAAGAAGGGCCCAGACCACCAGGTGACATCCAGCACTAGCCCCACCTGACCCCATGGACTCTGGGCAGACCACTGTGGGGCGTGCTGCCAGGCAGCTCGCCCTCCCCTCATAGATGGGCTCCACTTAGGGCACGCCCCCGAGTCAGACACCCTGGAGACGGACCCACACCCATAACCCATGCCAGGAACCTTGGAATAATCATTGACAGCAAACTGGACATGACTGCACAAGTCAACACCATCTCTGCATCCTGCTTTCACACTCTGAAGATGCTGAGGTAAGTCTTCAAATGGCTCCCAAGCAACATTAGAAAAACAAAACTGTCACTCATGCCCTAGTCACCAGAAAGTTGAAATATGGGAACTGCTTCTACGCCAGGAGAACAAGGCAGCTCACTAGAAGACTAATAACCAGCTGAGCACCAGGATACCCTCGCAGGTGATAGTGCAGTTTACAAATAGAATACCATAATAATTTCTGGTAGTATGGGAGCTCTTTGCTTAAAATGTGCAGTCGTGGTGGAGATACCTCCACAGACCTGTTGAAGTGTACTTTGGGTAGCTTGGGACTTCAAAGGTCACTTTGCATGTCCCAGGGAGTACTGCACCTCTGACTTGAAACCTGGTCAGGCATTCCCACCCTGCAGATGCTGGAGCAGGCAACCATTTCATGGGCTTAGAGAACCTCCCCCTGGATCTTTGTAATACCACAGGCCGGCGAATGGAGCACAGGCACAGGGATAGGCACAGTGGGCCAGTTGAACCTCTGACTGGGAACCTGTTTGGGACTTTCAACCCTATGCCTAGAAGAGAAAGCCTCCCCGGGCTTGTGGAAGTGTATCTTGGGTATCTTGGGACCCCCTTGGTCAGTGTCTGGAGCCCATGGTAGAGACACCTCACCCTGGGCCTGACTCAGCTCTCAGTGGGATCATTCAATTATCCAGGAGCTGGAGAGCCCTCCCATGGGCTGCAGCTCCCTGTCCAGGGAATGGAAGGATGACTTTGGTTGGAGGTTGAGTCCAGCAGGACTTGCAGGGCTGGCCAGTATTCCGTGCTCTGAGTCTTGCTCTCAACTCACCTATGTTCTTGTCATATACAAGATTGTATATCTGTCAACGTGATAAATGTAGCACACGTGTAACTTGCTCAGCTGCAGTTAAGGAGGGGGGTGCGTGGATCGATAGATTTGACGCAGGACCCTTAGATAGATTACGGACAACCAGACTCGCGGGGGTGTGACGGTGGTGATCCAGCCCCACCATCCCATCTATGGTCTTTGGCAGTCGCACCGTGATTGCACTGCCTCAGCTGACAGGGAACCGCTGTTCCCTGGTGGTGGTGCATTGGTCAGGGGCTCAGCAATATGCTGGTGGTGCCGCTTTGGCACCGCCATCCACATTATGAGTTTCAGGGCCGCCGGCGGTGTCGTGGAGGTCTTTACTCCATGAAAAAGTTGGCGGTCCTGAAACGAAGGGGTCTCTAAAGGGCCCTCTGTTGCCCATGTGCATGGAGATACATGCAGGGGGGGCACAACATGTGCCACCTTGTGTGCATGCATTCCAGTTCCCGCACGGCATGGATTTAAAGTACATGCAGTGCAGGAACTGTTATTGGTGTTCCCATTGCGGTGCCCATTTTCAGAGGCATCGCCCATGGCCCTGCAAAAAACAGCCTGCCATACATGAGGAAACTCGTAATCTGGCGGTCTGTGTGCACACAAGTTTGGTGGTGCGGGCAGCGGGCGTAGCGCTCCACTCCTGCACTGCTAAACTTGTAATTAGGCCCTAAGTGTTATGGGATGGGTTGATGATATGGTGATATTGGGATACTATTCAACACTTCTGCAAAAACGAATAGAAAAAAGAATGTACCACGTCTTCTCCTCTTGCTCTGGTTTTCTTTCAGTCCCATGCATTTTGCACTAAAATATGGTGATAAATGATGGATTTGCACTTCATGTAATTAAGTATAAGTTAACGTTATTTTCCAAAATTTAGCTTAATTATTCAAAAACAATTAAAAAAGTGTGCAAAAGCAAATTACATGCATGTCGCATATCCCTAGTGTTTAGCATTTTGTGGCAAAAGGATCCAAGTACTTGACTTTGAGGGAGATGCTGTTTGGAAGAAAGGAGCCTGTTTCACCCAAACCTCGTTTGATCGTGTGAGTGAAGAGAGGAGAGAGACCATACTGCCCAGACAAACCCTGGCCTCGGGCCAGCCCTGGCCTCAGGCCAGCAGATTAGCCTGTTTCCATCCATTAACAGGGCCCAGAGGCTCCTTTCAGGTCCACTCTGCAACCCTGTAGAGCTGTTTACAGCTTTCATAAAACAATTACTATGTCTTTAAGAGGTTTCTGTCTGCAGAGTCCCCCTGTAGAATGGAGGGAGGCCAGGCTTACAGCTGGCGGGAGAGTGTGAGCAGCAGCCGCCTAGCAGGGGTCACTTACTCATTGACCTTTAGAAGAAGGTGTGGCCTCTCAGTCACAGGCCGGTTTAAAACCTGGGCACAGAGACTCCCTGCTGCAAATTACACCCAGTAGCAGCTGACACAGACAAGGAGTGGTGTGGTGGGGTGGGTGGAGAGGGTCGGAAAGAGCGTGTGAGGGGAGGAGTTTGGGTCGGCAGCGGGAGGGTTAAATTTTTTTTTTTTTTTAAATAAAAGACTCACTTGAGGCTGCTGACCACCTCATGCTCCTCTGTTCCTGGTCCCAGCAGTCCCTAGGGACAGCAATATGGACTCCCTATCCAATCCCCGTGCTGCTCCCAAGCATGAGAGCAGCACAATCAATCAATCAATCAATCAATGACACTTATAAAGCGCGCTACATACCCGTAGGGTCTCAAGGCGCTGGGGGGGGGGGGGGGTGCCGCTACTGCTCGAACAGCCAGGTCTTCAGCTTCTTCCTGAAGGAGAGGTGGTCTTGGGTCAGGCGCAGGTCGGTCGGGAGGGAGTTCCAGGTCTTGGCGGCCAGGTAGGAGAAGGACCTTCCTCCTGTAGTCGCTCTTTGGATGCGGGGGACGGCGGCGAGGGCGTGGTTGGCTGATCGGAGGTGACGTTTGGGAGCGTAGAAGTTGACTCGGCTGTTGAGGTAGCTCGGGCCTTGGTCGTGTAGGGCTTTGTGTGCGTGGGTGAGGAGGCGGAAGGTGATTCTTTTGTTGACGGGGAGCCAGTGAAGGTCTCTCAGATGTCCGGAGATGTGGCTGGTTCGCGGGATGTCGAGGATGAGTCTGGCTGAGGCGTTCTGGATCCGCTGGAGTCTCTTCTGGAGCTTGGCGGTGGTGCCGGCGTAGAGGGCGTTGCCGTAGTCCAGTCGGCTGGTGACGAGGGCCTGGGTGACGGTCTTCCTGGTCTCGGTGGGGATCCACCAGAAGATCTTCCGTAGCATGCGTAGGATGTTGAAGCACGCCGAGGAGACGTTGTTGACTTGCCTGGTCATGGAGAGGGAGGGGTCCAGGATGAAGCCCAGGTTGCGTGCATGGTCTGTCGGTTTGGGTGCGGTGCCCAGGGCGGGAGGCCACCAGGAGTCGTCCCAGGCGGAGGGTGAGGAGCCCAGGATGAGGACCTCCGTCTTGTCCGAGTTCAGTTTCAGGCGGCTGGTCGTCATCCACTCGGCTACCTCTTTCATCCCTTCGTGTAGGTTGGCTCTGGCGGCGGCGGGGTCGTTGGTCAGGGAGAGGATTGGCTTGAGTGGGCTGGATTAATGCTCGCTCAGGCACAGGGAGTCTGTGCTGTTTCTTCAACCCGGCTGAGCAATTATGGATGCATGTTACAGCAGCTCTGGAAGGCACCATAGGCAGACACCACCTGCTCATGGTAGAGGCGTGTCTTCTGAGGGTCTGTAGTAGGCAACCCGAGAGAAAGACGGACAACAGATTTCTCTAGTTGGCTTTAGGAGTGGCGCGCAGAGATATCGCGCACCACTTGAAATCTTCGAATCACCCCCGCACAGTAGGTGGAAGACAGACGTTGAAACTTGGGTGAAAGGAGAGATTGTGGCCTTAAGGGAAGAGAAACGACGAGGGGTTTCTAAACCACCGCTGACAGGTCAGTGGATGTAGGTGGTGGCTAGCTTCCTAGATATTGAAGAATAGTATAAGGGTGGAGTTGAGAGGTGTGGTGCAGCGGCCAGGGCAGCTGACTTCAGAACACAGGGTTCATGGTTTGATCCCCGGCTGCGGCAGCTCAGCTCAGCACCATGTGATTCTGGGCAATGGCTCACTTAATTTCCATGATGGCCCCCAACTCCTTGAGACCTGTAAGGGTGAGTAGTTTGCGCTTTATAAATATTGATTTACATTTAGAGGGGTGCAACTCCGATAACCTTGCGAGCGGCAACCACTAGTATACCGCTGAACAGACTGATCCAATTGCGCAGGATGGCCTTGCCTCTCGCTACACCACCACCCAGAAAATGACACATGCACCGACCTGCATACACACCGAGCCCATGCTCAACATGCAGACTTCCTACAAGACTTAAACTGGGAAATGTAAAAAAAACACATAAGTTATGAGCGGATACCATGTGTTAAACTGCAACTGCAGATACTGAGCACAATGCAACTTTAGAAGGCACGACATTACAGAAAGAGAGGTCTATGCCACGATTTGAACTCATGAATGCACCAGTTCAATGCCTATAATATATATAACCAATAGTGCAAGAGCATTCTCTGACTTTAAGTTGATATATAGTGGCATTTATGCAGAAACGAACTATTGGTGTAACACAAGTTCCATTTGGAAATCAGTTCTATGAGAAATTACTCTTATGACCCCTTGCCCAATGACCTAGATGATTTTACCAACTGTAGGAACTTTCTTTCAAGTCACTCCAATTGTTAGAACCTTCTTGGACATTGAGCAAGGGTTCATGAGAGTAATTTGTCTTAAAACTGACACAGTCTGTCCCCCCCACCCCCAACTTGATGATGAAATCACCAGTAAGGGTGATTATAGGACACCTCCCATAGTTTCCTATAATTTAGACATAATGGGGTTGATTCCGATTCGGGGAAAAAAACGTCCGTACGATTTGTATCCGGAGCCCTCTCCGTACGAATCGTACTCGTCCGTCCGAGTCGCGAAGTACGATCCGTATTCCGTGAATCCATCCGAATCGTCGCAATCCGTATGTATTGCAAGGCTGAAACCATGAACCGTACGACTCGTACACGTACACATGCTGTACGACCCGACGAGTACGATCCGGACCGGGGTATGAGGACGCGATTCGTACGGTCCACGTCAGGTAAGGAGGTACGGCTCGTACACCCATCGTACAAGGGGTACGGCTCGTACACCCATCGTACAATGGGGGTACGGCTCGTACACCCATCGTACAATGGGGGTACGGCTCGTACACCCATCGTACAATGGGGGTACGGCTCGTACACCCATCGTACATGGGGTACGGCTCGTACACCCATCGTACAATGGGGGTACGGCTCGTACACCCCATGATTGCAGGGGTACGGTGCGTACCCCTGCGATCATGGGGGTACGCACCGTACCCGGGGGGGCCGTTCCGTACCTGTTTCAGGGTGAACTCTGCTTTTATGGCTGTTTTCAGCTCCCGTGGAAAAAGGGTCGTACAGTGCGTACCCGACACGTATCGTACTTGCTGGGTCGTAAAAACCAGCCGCGAACCGTACAGATGTCGCGTACAGCGGGTTCCGAGGGAGAATCGTACGGAGATTAGAGTCGTACGGTGTCTTGTACGACTCGTACGGAGTACGGCTCCTGGTACGAATCGTACTTCATCGTACGTACGAGGGACGTGGCAGGGTACGATTCGTACGGGAAAAACGCTCCGAACGGCTATTCAGAGCGGGTTTTCCCCGAATTGGAATCGACCCCAATGTGTAGTGGTTCATGGCTTTTGAAGCTTCATAACACTGGTGGATAGAAATATCATTAGGATGAATAAGAATAAAAATTTCATCCCACCTGCACCCTAACTCAAGAACCTGAATGGTGTGATCTATCTGTGATTTGACAATTAACCATCAAATCAATTAATATAAGCAGGCCACCCTTGGCACAACCAGAATTGAGGGGTGGCCAGACACTGCACAGGCAACAAAGCCATTTAGATAAGGACTAATTGTTGCCCAGGTCTCTTTAAGAAACATTAAATTAAATTGACGATTAAAACTGACCAAATCTTTAAAAAAAATAATGTCGTTTTTATTACATTTTGTATAAGCCAAGCAACAGGTTACATCAGCACCAAGATATCTGAAATGCACACATGTTCATTGTGTATCTTTCATGATGCCCATCAGGGTACACCTAAAATATATTCTTCAGCAGCTTAATAGGTGTGAGCAAACCCTTTTCCCTATTGACCCACCACGTCCCTAAGCCGCACATCACATCACAGTCAGGGCACATGGCTCATACGGCGCATGTGAGTCGAAGTAGGTCCAAGGCATGAATGGGACCCCAGATCAGATCCTCTTTAGCCTCTCGTGGTGGTCCTTAACAGTCATCTGGTTAAACCCAATCTTTATTACCCAATCTGTCTTTGACCCAAGAGATGCGAGTAAGACGTATGGGTCTAGCAGAACTCAGCAAAATGCATTGGCTTTCGGTAAAGGGTTAGATGGCTGAAGAGTTTTCTCTGACTCACAGATGTGTCTATTGGGGAAAAGTCTGTCTCAATTCTCCAAAGAATCAAGAAGAGAAATTCTATTAGCTGCAGGCCAGATAACTGATGAAAACTCTTGAGAGATATAGCATATCGAGATGAGCTTCTGTGAGGACATGTTACCAAGAGCAGGTTTATAACAATACTCCAAAGAAACACTTTTTATGCGAAATTTCACAATGCAACAATTTTTTGCCGTACAAATAATTCATCCAATGATCACGACATTCTAAAGTTAATTACCACTCAGTTACTGGGTAATATTTTCCTTTAGTGCTCCAGCCATCTGACAAGTCTCACCAGGTTGATACTTTCAGATTTTGTTTTATCCATCCCACCCACGTTGATATTTAATCAATGTACTCGTGATGGTCTGGCCTCCATGTTCGGTCAACATCAGGCTTAGGCCCAGAAACTGTTTTTATAGGACCTGGCACCATAGGATGCCCACCAGTGGAAGCATCTGTAATAGTAACAAGAACATGCATGAGGGCAACTGGCAGGAGGAATGCCAATCAAACTTTGTGTGACCTGATCCTTTGGTGAGAGCCATGATCTACGCTATAAGCGTCTTCAAGAGAGGAAAGTCTCTGCTAAATGTTTTTCCAGATCCAGGATAAATGAAAGCTGTGGTTTCCCCATCAAAGCTGCCAAGCTTGCTTCTTTAGCCCCTTGCTCCTAACCTTTGGTGGTCTGCTGTCCCTTTGGGGCATTGCTTCCATTGAGCTTAGGGCGTTTAGACCATGAAGAGTTAATCTAACCATTATTACCATCACCACGTGACTCAGTCCAGCAAACTTAAGCCAGAACTAGGAGAGATGTGGGGTCAAGATGCAAGGCCTAGCATACTTCAACTTCATTGGCAGTGGTCGACAGGGCCTTCTGGCACCAGATTTTGAGGCAGGTGTATTCTTCGGGATCAGCACTGCCCCTGGCTCCAGTCCCAAACAGCCTCAAAGTCCCAAAGAGGCATCCCTTGCTGCAGCAGAATGAGACTAATTGTAACTTCACTGGTATTAATGGGAGGGGCCTCCTGGCACTAGGGGCTGTTGATGATATAGTCCTCCGGCATCAGTCCTGGTTTTGGGTTCAGCATCCATACAGCCCCAGAGTCACCAAGAAGCATACTCCCAAACCCTAGCAATCTTTGTGAGGTGGCAACCACGCAGGATGTATTCTGGTTTCACTGTAGGCCAGTCCACTCGTCTTAGCCATTATACACCAAGCCAATGTAATATTAGGGGTGGTTGGAACTTGTGTAATTCTGTCTATGGTAATCATGCGGAATTACCATAGAAGAGTAATTCTTAGTGCTATTTCCCCTCCAGTCCAAAATGGCCTAAGAAATATCGCCTAATGCAGCAGAACATGGTTAGTGAGCGCAAGCAGCTGCTCGCTCTCACTCAATGTCCTATTTGGGTAGGATTTTTCCCCAACTTACTTCTGGTATTTAGCGCTATTTTCTTAGCACAAAGTGCGCCTTCACGCCCAAAATGGACATGACAATGAGCCGATAAATAGCACTAAATGTAGCAGAACACGATTAACAAGAGCGAGCAACCGGTAATTTCATAATTATCGGTAATTCCATGTCAAAGAGAAATGTGGAATCACACCAAGTAAGACTTAACCATGTCAGGGTACAGTTGGCCCTCACGCCACTGAACCCCCGCTTTTTAAATATCTGCCATGCAATTAGAGCTTGCTACAAAAGACAAGCCCAGATGTCCCCATTGACGATCTCCTCATTTTTTAATCCCTCTATTCTAGTATGTGACTTAAAAGAGGCTCGCCCCCCCCCCCACGTGACCAGATGCGGGAGCCTACAATACGACTAGTGTAATTATCAAAACACTAATCACCATACCTTAAGTCAACGTTAAAAACAATGGGGCATATTACCAAGGAATAGCGATATTTATCTCAAAATGCGCTTAGCGCATTTTTTTATATCGCTGCCTATCGCTGGATATGTTAGCGGAGAAAACATGCTATTAGCAACGTTTTTCTCCATAGTGCTAAAATATCCAGCGATAGAGGCGAAATGCGTGAATATCGCTGAGAATACAGCGATATTCACGCATTAGTGACGAAATGCTCTTAGCCATGTTATCCACCTCCCATTGGATAAGATGGCTAAGAACTGGTCTGAGCAGGCGTTAGTTTTTGGCGATAGCGGGAATATTTCCATCGCTACGCCTGCCTTGCTAATAGGCGATAGCGACGTTAGCGACTGCTTGCAGTCGCTAACAGGTTGGGTACGCCCACTTTGCATGTCATTAGCGATAAATATCGCTGACATGCAAAGTGGGCCCCAAACCGCTCGCTATCGCCTAAAAGCTGTCGCTAACATCAGTTAGCGACAGCTTGCTAATAGAGCGATAGAATTATCGCCGCTTAGCGGCCGAAAACGGCCCCTAAACCGGCGATAATTGCCTATCGCCACCCTTGGTAATATGCCCCAATGTATTTTCACGGCGCCACATAGCGATAACAAATAGTATTTTCACGCCGCTACGTAGCTCACTAAATTGGACTTGTAATCATTGTAATTCCAACAGATTAGCCACTGCCACTGATCACCACGACCAATGTATTATATGGTTTCTTCATACAAGTATTCATCAAAATGCGAGGACCCACATACGGTCAGTCCTCCCTGCATATACAGGGCTCCTTAGCGCAAGCACTAAAAATGCTTTAACACCTGGTAGCTGTTTTACCACTCACTTTTTTCACGTCACTTTATTTGAGAGGTCCTGAAGAAAGCCCCAATATATTTTCAAGAGGGCTGAAACATGTCGACCACCTTAGGGTAATTACTGGCTACATTTAGGGCCCGATTCACAGAATGAACTTAAGACTCAATCCTAAACTTACTACTATTTTGGTATTCACAGAATGCACTTACTACTTTTGGCATTCACAGAATGAACTTACTACTTTTGGTATTCGTAGAATGAGTTTACTACTTTTGGTATTCACAGAAGTTCGGATTTTGTCTTACAAACTTAAAACAGACTTAAGACAAACTTAAGACAGACTTAAGTTAGGATTTTGTCTTAAGTCTGTCTTAAGTCTGTCTTAAGTTTGTCTTAAGTAATAAGTTTATTCTATAAATACCAAAAGTAGTAAGTGCATTCTGTGAATGCCAAAAGTAGTAAGTGCATTCTGTGAATACCAAAATAGTAGTAAGTTTAGGATTGAGTCTTAAGTTCATTCTGTGAATCGGGCCCTAATTAGTATCCGCATCTTATTATCCACTCTCTGGCTTTTAAACATACCCCGGATCACCAGGTAGAATCCTGGAGGTATTTTTACATTTGCACTCACTTCATCACATTCACCTACACCTCAGCCCACTCCACTGTGAACAGGTGTTGCCGCACAGCTGGGTAGCATTCGGCTACTCAGCTGGGACCCGATGATGAAGCATGACACCAACCAGGCTGGTGTGTGAGGGTTTTCTTAACAAACCTAAGAGGTGCCAGACACTGTAGTGTCAGACAGTCATTTATTGTGGCCGTCTTAGTTGGTTTATAGGCAGTTTTCATCATCTGTTCATAAGAAGAAATGATCTTTCATTTCTGCACCGGCAGCCTGTCCATTGTGTTTTTTAATATGTTTATTGATTTTGACATGTTTTATATTATTACATCTTGGCTCTAGCCACAGTGTGACTGTCCATTGTTATGAGACATTTCTGTTGAAACCAATCACCCCATGAGGGAAAGCTAAGTGATGAGTGTAAGAAAAACAGGAAATAACCATAGCAGCTGTTAGCGCAAAATTCAGGCTCTATGCCAGGTGATGCCTAGTTAATAAAGGCTGTACATCTGCCTACTTCTTACTTACCAGCAAGGGGCCCTACGGCTGCATTTCGTGCTTCATGTAAACGGGGCTGCCTAGCTGGGTCTGCCAAACCACTCCGCATTGTGTGCTCTCGGCTATGCACCTATGCTCTCTGCTCTGGGTTTGCCACTCCACCCAGCAGCATAATGAATTCTGTGCCTCTAGACAAGGGATCTATCCTAGGGGGTTATTTAGTGTTTGGTGGACATGGTGCCCGTCCGCCAAGCTGACGCTATGCCCGCCCGTTCTGTTTAGAGTCGGCCAAGCTGACACTATGCCTGCCCGCTCTGTTTACAATTGGCCAAGCTGACGCTATGCGCACCCACTTTCTTTAGAGTCGGCCAAGCTGACGCTATGTCCTCCCACTCTGTTTACAATTGGCCAAGGTGACGCTATGCTTGCCCGCTCTGTTTAGAGTCGGCCAAGCTGACGCTATGTCCCCCCGCTCTGTTTACAATTGGCCAAGCTGATGCAATGCCTGCCCGCTCTGTTTTGAGTCAGCCAAGCTGACGCTATGCCCACCTACTCTGTTTAGAGTTGTCCAAGCTGACGCTATGTCCCCCTACTCTGTTTAGAGTTGTCCAAGCTGACGCTATGCCCGCCAGCTCTGTTTAGAGTTGGACAAGCTGACGCTATGCCCGCCAGCTCTGTTTAGAGTCAGCCAAGTTGACGCTGTGCCCACCCGCTCTGTTTAGAGTTGGCCAAGCTGACGCTATGCCCGCCCGCTCTGTTTAGAGTCGGGTATACCGTAATGTTTTCGCCAGCCATGTCGCTGCTGGTACTCTGGTGGTAGAAACTCTATACAGATGGCCAATGGACTTGGAACCTTCGGTGTAAGTGCATCAGACCGTCTACACTATTTAGAGCAGGAAGCCTCATGGCCTTTATATTCTGTGTGGGACCACCAGGGAAAGTCTAGCGGTCTTGATCTGAAAAAAGAAAAATGACTCCTGTACTGTGGGTGAAAACTCCCAGGGTGTCAGGTTCATTCTTATTTTAATTTAGAAATACAGCATCCCGCTTTGAGAGTTTGATTTTGTAAAACAAAAATAATTCCTGAGTGGCCACAAGAAACATTTGACCACTTAGCAAACTTTTAGTACCTTCAGAGGAGCAGACATGGTAGTAGCTTCTTCGAAGGCATGGAGATCTCTGCCAGACCAGCATATCAATAAATATGGATGATGGTACCTGCCAGGGAAGCCATACTCTCCTCTTCCACATTGTGCCTTCCCTTCTCCATTGTACCTTCAATGATGCTGGGTGTGACATGCAAAATGTCTAACCCGTTGACATGAACAATTATCCAGCAAAGGAGCCATGCAAGCATGGTCCTATTTCTGGACTTTTTAAACCCTACCTCTGTTGTGTGCAACCACTTAAGTAACCCCAGGACCTGAGGGGTGAAAACTTCTAACCAGTCCCAGTAAATCTCCCTTGAATGATGTCTTGGGGGTGTCTGTAACTGAGGTTTCAGAAGAAGGAGATCCTGTTACCATGTGTTGCTCTTGACCTATCTTTACAGCTTCAAAACTTTCGACGCCTGTCCTGCCTCACATAGTTTCTTTAAAGAGGTAAAGAGCAAAGCTGAGGCCAGGAGGGGTAAGTCTGCAATAGTTACTACATTGAGGGCCAGATGTAGGTAGGCCAATACCGGTCGGTAACGGCCGAATTTACCGATTTTCGGCCCTTACCGACCGGTATTGGTCAATCGGGATGTAGGAGAGCCAAAAACATCCGAATTGGTAAATGTACCGAATCGGTAAAGTTACCCATTCGGAAACCGTACCGAATCGGTAAAACTTCCGTACTGGAAAAAATACCGAATCGGTACAGTTACCGATTCGGTAAATACCGATTCGGTAAATTCCGAATGTCCGATACCGAATTTTACTGAATCGGTATTTTTTACCGATTTTTTACCTACATCTCATTTTCCCATTCTAAAATACCGATTCTGTAAAATTCGGTATTTTAGAATCGTTAAATTCGATTTACCTACATCTGGCCCTAATTCCTGGGTGCCCACTGCATGGGTCACAACGATGAAGATCATCTTTGATGAAGAGTGACCCTGAGGGCGTCAACAAGGAGAGTCTTGGGGTACAGCTCCATGACACATTCGTGGCGGCTCCATGCAGAATTGGCTTCCTTTCCTGGAAGACAAGACTGAGGGCCCGATTTAGATCTTGGTGCATGGGTTGCTGCATCACAACGGTGATGGATATCCCATCCGCAGAAATATAAATCCCATTATATCCTATGGTATTTGTATTTCGGTGGACGGTATATCTGTCACAGTTGTGATGGAGTAACCCGTCCGCCGAGATCTAAATCAGGTCCTAAATATCTAGAAGTCCTGCAGCCCTTAATCTACCAAATAATCCTTCTTCTAGTCTCTGGGATCGAATGTGCTGATGTCACTGGAGACAACGAGGCCTTCGTTTGTCCAATCACTGCATCCGATACATTAGGTCCTAAATGATCCGTATCCAGGGCCGCTGGAAATATGTGACAGTGGAGGACCAGATTATGCGGCAGAGTTGACTGAATTATGCGGCAAGAACAGGCCAGCTATGCGGCAGAATGCAGCACATTCTTCTGCACTATTATTTCTCTACTTTGTCATTTTCCCATATATTAATGTTGTATGGTGAAAAGTTTATTCAGCATTATTTTAACACCCGAATACAGCACTCTGCAATGGAAGGGTAAAGTTCACCTTTTCAAAGAGTTAGCACGCCACCATCATATTGCTTTGTTTTAGTAACTTTTGATCCGATTGTGCTTCAAAACATTTCTTCCTTGAAATCCGCAGATTATGCAGTTCACGGGGGGGGGGAGCAAGTGTTGATTATGTGGAAAACGCTCTGGTTACAGAATCGCATGACGCTGTCTGTGACACTCAGGATGTCTTCATCCTGTGAAACATGAACCACGAAGACGGCAGTGATGCCTCAGGGAGGACAGGCAGACACCTCATACTTAGAGGATTTCCAGGGTGTTGGTTATGCAGCACTAAAGTGCCACGCGTCTGATGGCCCCCTTGGGGGAGGAGAGCAGTAGTTGAGAGGGTGGGGGGGGGGGGGGTGGGGGGTTGGGCGATGGAGAAGGAGGGGAAGAGGGGCTTGGTGGTTAGGATGGCACATATTATTTCATTAAACTCCAATAAATAGAACTATGGCCCGAAAAAGCATCACAAAATACTAGGTCTCTTTTTTTTGTTTGTTGCATATATAGGCGTTCCTACGAAAAACAACATGAAAAAAGTCACAAACACGACATCGTTGTATTTACAACGCGGCCCCGGAACCGCAGAGCGATAAAAAAAAACACTGCGGTAACCGCGGTTATCGCTGGATTCTTCCGCCTGGTAAAAACTTGAATTAGGCATGTTTTGTATGGGAGGTGGATTGTCTGGTTAATTCACCCTCCCCTATTAACAAGCTTTTCATTCGCGCTGTGAAATCATCGCTGGATTTCACACGCTAATGATGATTATCACAGTCTATCGCTGGATTGTACATCGCCTGTTAGCAAAACGTTGCTAATACGCTGCTAACACGGAGATGTAATTTAGCGATAGAGGGCGATAATGAAAAATGCACTAAGCGCGATTTGCGATATGCCCCAAAGAGACCTTAAGAGCAAGAGGTAGATAGAGGTCAAGAGATAGTTTGGGGTTTAGATTGAGGAAAGAGAGCGAACTATGGGAAAAGAGAAGGCAGAGGAAAGGATAGCGATAGGGGAGGGAATTTAGAAAGAGAGGTGAGTTAGAGAGCGGTGAACGCAGAAGAAGACAGAGGTACACAAGTAGAGATGTGAGGTAATGAGAGAAACATAGGGAAAGGAAATAGAGATAACAATGAGCTACAGAGAGGCAACCTGAGGGAAGTAATTAAAGACAGGCAAAGTACAGCGAATTATAAAGCAGAGAGAAAGGTTGCGTGAGGGGTAAGTGTAGATGGGAGAATTTAAACGTAATGGGGAAAGAGGGCGCGTAGAAAGACAGAGTGGAGTAGAGAGACAGAGCTGAAGGAAATAGAGATGAGAAACAGACATAGAGAAAAGGAGAGGATGAGGTAGAGAGATTTGGGGATAGATTCAATAAAGAGATATAGAGAGATTGATGGGTAGAAGGAGGTCGGATAGTGAGGTTGAGTTGAAATACAGAAAGAGTTTGCAGAGAAAGATGAGAGAAATGAGGGTAATGACACAGAGAAAGCATTGGTGGAAGAGAGGTACAAAGAAAGGATTAAGATGGTGAGAGAGGTGAGGTAGATGGAAGAGAGGTAGAGAAAGAAAGGAAGGGAGGTGGACTACTGGGATAGTGATCAAATGGTGAGGTAAGTTGAGATATTAGGTAGAGAGAGGTGGAGTAGAGGAGGTGAGGTAGTGAGAGTCATGTGGGGGGAAGGAAGGAGGTTTAGAGGGAGGTGAGGTTGTGAGAGAGAGGCGAGGTGGTGTGAGAGGCACTGAGAGAGAGCTGAGGTAGATACTGGTGACATGAATGGACTTGAGTTAGAGAAATGTTAGGTTCAGAGAGTTATACAGATGTGCAGAGCTTTAAGTGGGATGAAAAAACTAGGGGGTCTCTTGAAGGGGCGTGGCCGATGTAATTAAGGGTGTGGCTGAAAAACAAGTAAGCTAAAAATCTGTGCTTAGCATAGTGTGTCGCTCGACTGGTATATTGCTGCTTCTGTCCGTGCACCCAGAATCAGATATATAATACGACAAGTAACATTACACCTACAACAAGCCAGAACTATTGGCTTTGTCAATGATTGTTAGTTGCAAAGGGTAAATAAGCAACAACTATGGCTTTGTTGTATAATATTGAAAATGCCTCAGTTCTGACATGATGAGACTGTGAAAGACCCACAACGAGTCTCTTCGACGTTACATCAAAGGCAGTGAAGGGAGGTACTGCTGCAGAGTCCAGATGATTTTTTTTCACCCTGAGGGTGAGGGCAAAAATGGAGAGCCTGATAGGGACCCGTCTCAGCACCTGCTTTTCAGAACTGCTGGTGCTGAGCACCTGGTGGACCCGGACCACTTAAAGGCCTGGAAACATGTAAAGACAGAAATAAAGAGGAGATGGGTGAGGTGGAAGAGGAGAAGTGAGGAGACAATAGACACAGAAAGATTCTGGTTTGATTTATTTCTACCAATTGTCTGAAAGTGCAAGGGTTAGGGTTGAGCAGGCCAGGCTTGCATATTAAGCTTCCATGAAGAGTGCATGGCCAGCTATTACATTAAAAAAAGAACCTGTTTTGTTTGCACCATTATGTGGGACTCCTGACTACCTCAATTCCTTTAAAAGGGGCCTCTTGGAAGTTGGAGACCCCGGTAATGTCTCAAGTTGCCCCTGCCCTAACATGGCTCTTGTGTCCTCGGTAAGAATGCCCTTGTGGCAACAATATATATGGGGCCGATTCACAGAACTAACTTAAGACAAAATCCTAAACTTACTACTTTTGGTATTCACAGAACTTAGGATTTTGTCTTAAGTTTGACTTAAGACAAACTTAAGACAGACTTAAGACAGACTTAAGACAAAATCCTAACTTAAGTCTTTCTTAAGTAGACAAACTTAAGACAAAATCCTAACTTCTGTGAATACCAAAAGTAGTAAGTTTAGGATTTTGTCTTAAGTTAGTTCTGTGAATCGGGCCCTATGTGTGGTAAGTAGTGGATGGTAGAAAGCAGTACTGGATGCCTTAATAGCCAGTTGATTGCATTTTGGGCTCTGTTTTGTGTATGTTGAGAGGTGTGTCTCAATGTCCATGGTAACCTCCAACTATATGACATGTCTGCTTTGTTATTTGTTGGTGCATTGTTCTGTTTGGGCCTTGTGATAGCCATTTAAGCCATATCTGGTCTGCATTGGACATGTACACTGTGTAGTGTTCGGTGTATGGTAGGGCTAACCAGTAGGCTTGGTAACACATGGATACTTTCAATCCAGGGAGCTTCCAGTGTGTCCTTACCACACAAATATAATTAGTTCATGCCACCAAGAGACATAGGGATGTGGGGCATGTGCCAAAAATGGCAGATGCCCTGTCTAACACACTTGTTGTTTTCCCACCCAATAAAGAGGTGGGCTAACCGCAGGGTTTCTCATGAAGGAACCACACTGGTTCAGCCAATGGAAGCCTTCCACCTGAAGGCCCATCTGCCACAGATGCCACTAGGTCACAGTGACACTCACCCTGCCCTACTTAGGATACAGTGGCCATCTCTAGATTTCCACGTCTGCGATCACCATGGAAGGCATGGTGGGACCAGGCATCGAACCAACCAATGGATCCAATGAACACAGAGAAATCCTTCACTGAGAGGGCAAAACAAGCACAGTGCCTGTTTGGCATGGTTCTCCGCCTTGAGTCAATCAGTGATGACTTTTGAGATCCCCCACCAGGCAGACTGAATATCTGCATCAGAGAGGCGGTCTTTCGCCAGGGAAGCCCTCCGCTGACCTGGCAGGCCGGGAGCCCTCTGGCCTGCTCTCAGTGACCGCCGTAGATGCTACAACACAGAAATAAAAAAAAACAGAACTCATAACCTCAAGAGGGAAGGACATAGGCTGGAATGAAAGTAGGGCAGCACAAGAGCACCTCCAGGTCAGGAGCAGAAGCTAGGATAATCACCTAGGTGTCCTGGTACCGCTCTAGGTACATCTCAGGAACATGATTGAGTTGTAGACCCACATTTCTAGGCGTTGAAATGTTAGATAAGAACCTTCCACCCATGATACTCTCAATTATCAAGCTAAGAAGCCAGTGAAGAAAGTACTGACCCCTAAAATCTGGTTTGGACTCTGCGGTGTCCCGTTCTCTGAACTGTTGCCCCGGAGCCTGTGTCGGACTCCCTTCGACCTGGGAGAATGAATCGGACACTGTTTACCCCGTCGCCCTGGTCCTGTGCACATGAACGGCACGGCTGTGCTTCGGTGACTGCCTACCCCTCCGCCCCCCTTGACTGTCTGGCTCTTTTCTTTTTCTTGTTCCTCCTCCGTTGGGTCGGATCCTTGGGTTTCTTAGGACTTAGCCCTCCTAACGTTTGGACTGGAACTCCTGTGCGTCCCGTCATTTTGGGACCGTGTCCTGTTGTCGCTCTTGTCCTTGGTCCGCCATCTTGCGAACGTGGTCTGTGCCTCATCCCCGCTGGTCTCCAGCTGGGCGACCTATCAATTGTCCTTTTTCTCCATGGATCTGCTCCCTGTTTGTAACTATTGTTTATACTTCTGGTCCCATCCCCGTTTTGTCTCTCTCTCTCTCTTTCCTGTCCCTATCTGCTTTTCTTACTTGTTTCTCACTGATACTCTTGTAAATGCCATGCTCTGTAAATTTGTAATATATAATTGTTCTACCCTAATCGCTTTTTAAATATAATCCTGAGTGTTTTGCAACTTTGATATATGTAATTCTAACCTCTAGTATTTGTAGTAGACGTATTTATTTATTACCATTCTTATGTAATTTTAGAGTTTTTTCTGTTTGTTTCTTCTCCTTGAGTGAATCTTCAACTTGTATATATGCAACTCTAACCTCTAGTATCTGTAGTAGGCGTATGTACTGGCTACTGTTCTTTTGCGATTTTAGAGTTGTTCTGTCTGTATCTTTTATGTAACTCAAGTACTCCGAAGTCCTTATGTAATGTAACTGGTCCTTTTGTAAAGTGCTCTGACACCTTTGGGTAAAGTTCGCGCTATATAAAATCGCATTAAATAAATACATTTAAAAAGTAAAAAAATCTGACTGTACTTTCTTTCCTGTATTTGGAAGGGTCCAGCCATTACAAGCGTCTGGCTTGAGAAGCCTCTCCCCTCCAGTAGTCCTGTTAGTTTCCCCAGCAGTCCTTGTCTCCTGGTCGTTGTCTCCAGGCAAAGGATGCTTCACACTGACAGGTTCCTCATCACAGTGAGGTGTGGCAGGTTGAACATAGAAACGCCTGTCCTTCTAAACAAGGCACATATGTCTGATCCTTTGAAACAGGCTAGAGACACTGAGGAGGTTCTAGTAGCACAGCTTGCCTCACCCTCAATGCCAGCCAGCGAAAGAACATGCAAGGACCCCGCAATAGAAGAAGACACTTGTTCATAATCCATGACCGGTCCAAGCAGACCCAAGCAAAGCCAAGCAGATCACTTTCACATGCACAGGGCACATCCAGCCATGCCTGCACAGATGTAGACCTGCTAGCCTATCTCAAGCCTGTGCACCTGAGAGAGGGTGGGGGCTCCCACTCCCTCAAAGTCAGGGCCTCAATGTGCATGTTTATGGCATGCAGGCCAGGCCTGCATCCGTGTCTGCTATTCGTATACCTCCAGTTATGCTGAAAAGTATAGCAAAATGTAACATAGTAGACCAAAGCAGCTTAAAACATAGGGTGCCAGACTTAATGCCCCAGAGAAATACACGTATGAGTAACAGTAGCATGTGCATGCTGTCGTAGGTATCCTCGTTCCATATACCAACGGGGCACAGCCACAAAGGTACTCGAAATCTGTACCCTTAAGGCCCAGAATCCCACACACATGGGCTCCTGCGTCTTATTGAGTGGCCTGGTGAGCTGCCTAGACAAGAGAAGCGAGAAAAGTTGATTGTACCACTGGCCTCTTCCTAACCTAAACTCAAATCATCAGCCAAGGATACACCCTGGCCACATGTGCTGCACTTGTCAATGGGTTGACGCTGTTTTTGAATCATTTATTTATTTTGTTTTTAGTAGAATATCCAGTCCATTTATATGAAGCCCTGATGATAGTCCCAGTACTATTTGCCTGGGTCTTGAAACGCGTTGGCATTTTGGGAGGCATTAGGTTAATTCTGAATGCGGCTAGTGTTGAAGGAAACTATTGGATAAAGGATTGATACACTATTCTGACACCCTTTTGACGCTGGAGCTGGAATAACACATGCGGTTCATAACATTGGATATTTTCATGTTCATTACTACATTTTGTATATGATGTACATTTTTCTAAAAATGTGTTTTACATCAGATTAATGTATGAATTCATTTGCTGATTTTGTCATGTTGCAAGCTGTTGCTAATAATTTTTTATCAGTGTCAAAGTCCATTTTTTTCTTTAAGTGTATGTTATTGTGAATTGTATATATATGTATGTTCATGTGTGAAGTCTGTGTTTCTTTTTCAGTCCCCCAAAAATTGTTTTGATTAACTTTTAAAGAAACAGGAATGGTCTAATAAAAATTCCATTCGGACAGATAAAAGAGTTGACTGTTCGCTACTCCTGAGGTGCCGGGTTTTTAGGAACCCGGTGGTGCCAGGGAATAACACCCGAAGACCTCTGAGTTCCCCTTGTTTCGGACCACAGAAACACGGAGTCTTCTAGTCGCAGTCAGAGATCAAGTTTTATTGATAGCTACCAAGTAACAGGTGTCCTAGAAGCACGACAAGCACGGGTCATGTGTTCTCAGGAGACTGTTCGTTTTTACAGAACCAGCCTTCTCCTTATATACAGAAATAATAGCTGCAAGCAAGAATTCTTGAGTTTATGATACGGCTGTAAACATATTTCTATAATAATACAAAGAGCGAAGTCATGTAAGCAAGCCCACATTATAGATGTCCAGTTCGTGATAGATTACCCAGCCAGACCCGGAACTCCCATCAGATATCGATGAAACATCAATAAAGGAAGGTACCACCCAGTCATAAAACTGGCCATAAACAAGGAGTATGGACAGGTGCATGTTTGTAGAAAGCATGGTCTGTATGTAGTGAATGGTTTGAGGAATGTTATGTATTGATGCTATCGTATTTGGCCACTGGGCGAGGGGCTGCCCAAACAGGTTTGGCTAAAGGCAATGGAGTCAGTTGGGACAGGTCAGGGGGAAGTCAGGGAAGGTGGACGTGTCCTTTTAGATCAAGCTCGACCTTTAATTGACTTATCATGAGGGCAAGACGTAAGATGGATGTCGTTCACAAAATGGAGTCTAAGGGGTCGGGACGGAAACTACGATTTAGGGTCGTTGGCGACCCTCGATTATGACGCAAATGTATAGGAATGATGTCCTAATCATTATCGGTTCGTGGACACCAAATTCGTCATGGTACGTTGATATTTTGTGACACGGGTATTGGACCTCGATATCGGGATAACAACAGGGTCCAGATTTTCAGAACCACAGACCCTCCTTTTGCCCTTATGTAAGGCAATAATTCATGTAAATCTGAGTCCAGATCTGTATGAAGGAATTCGTGGAGATGCTGCTGTAACATCATTCTGTTGCTCAGTTCGTCCCTTGACACAGGCTTCCGTACACATGAAGTAGCACAGAGGCCACAGAGTGCAGGAGCGCACTGTACACACAGGCAGAACATAAACAGAAGTGCTAAGATCATCCCAATGAAGATCAGTGTTTTCCATCCCCAGGCAGTGATCAGTCCCCAGAACCACCCTAGCAAGGACCAATCTCCTTTTTCCACGTGAAGGGAACCGGATATTTTGTGTAGTTTAGAGATGGCTTGGTACACTGTCGGTGCGTTATCAGGGATGAAAATGCAACAACTAGATTGGATCACTCTACACACACCACCACGATCGGCGAGTATGATATCTAGGGCAACTCGGTTCTGAAGGGTCATAAGTCGATCCGACTGAAGCTCGGTCGTCAAATTGCCAAGTGCTCCGGCCGTTGTAATCACGGCGGGTTCGACTATCCTAGATAACTGGCGAATATTCCTGCTGTTCACCATAGGCCCCCAAAATGGCAGAAAACCCTTTGCGAAGTCAGCGAATTCCTGACCCGCGGTGTCGTCTTTACTCACGACACCTCTAGCTGTCCTTGTCCGATGGTAATCTGCTCGGGCCGTGTAGGTGGGAGGCAGCAGAAATGAGATGAAACACGTGCCTGAGAAGTCAGGGGGCAACCATGTATATGCTTGGTCGTGGCAGACGAAATACGTGCCTTTGGCTGCTAAGAGTATAGGGGAAGTTCGAGAAGCGAACACATATGTTTCCGTGCATATGCTCTGTCCTAATTGTGCTTTGGGATCCCTACCAATACCTTGTAAACATAGGTGACCTCGGTGGGGTACTATCCAAACTGGGCGGGATTTCTTTGCTGTCTGGCTCTTACTCAGGTAAACCCCATATTTAGTTACGTTCCAACGAGTGTATGGAGTGAGTTCATCTTTGGGGATCGTTAGATATGTGTCGAACTCCCTACTCATGTTTCTTATCCCTGCCACTAGTGCCTTGTTGTTAGAATCGCTTTCAATGGAACCCGTTGGGTATGGTTCTAGGGCGAACAGGAACATGGTCTGGCAAGCCCACAGAGAACCATAATAACTGAATGGCAGGATGAAGTATGGAATACCCTTATCGGTCGTGTGCGGCATGAGTCCGCATATCCAACAGTTTGATGTGTTCATTATGGACTGGTGTTGGTGTAGGAGTTGAATAAATGAGTTATTTACAAATTCGAGTCTTCTGGCAGACTCGTGTTCAGGTAGATGGTGAAAGGAGTGTGGAGAGAGAGTGGGAGGAGGCGTTGGCCGGGTGTCATTTTGGAATAAGGAAACTTGAAATACGAATAGAGCATAACCAGTCAAGAACATTACTATGCTACACAGCATTAAAACACATATTATTAAAAATCTTCTTCTGGACAGTATTGTACACAATTGTCTTTCAAAGTTCGTGAATCTGGCAGGTCTCTCTACCCTTGGAAACTCCATCCTCTACTTGCTGCCCGCGGTGGTAGGTTGGTTCTCCCAGGGAGTGCGCTCTGTTCAGTCCGGGGTAACTCCCTTGGACCAACCAGAACCGTTGACCTAAACGTCCCCAGTTGCACTCCCCAGACTTCAACCGCGACCCTAGCAGCAGAACCGGATGGCGGTTCGAAAATCAAAAATGAGCTAGTTCCCTGGGACGAGAGAGCTGAAAAATCAAAAAATAGTTCTTAGGGGAAAAGAAATCACATTAGTTTGCTCTTTTATTAGTCTCTGGGGTTAGATCTCAGGTTGTACCGTCGTTTCCCAGGTACGGAAGTGTCTTCAAACAATGTCTCAGGTTCGGTAGTGTCCAACTGCATAGACGGTGGCACAAGTCCTTGCAAAATACGATCACTCTCCTTTTCGGCGCCAGTCTCTTTTAAACGTGCATCGGTGAAAGGGATGAAACGAGGTATGGATTCTGTTTCAGAGTCGGCAAGTCCTTTATTGACCCACCGGTCGTATGAAAGGGGCAGAGGGACCCGTTTACAATGGGTTCCGTGCACCCAGTTCTTTTTGCCTTCCACCCGAACAGCGGACCTCGTGGAAAGAAGTACCAGGTATGGTCCGGTCCACCTCGGCTGTCCGTTGTTTGTGCGCTGGAAGTTCTGCACCAGGACCCACGTGCCGGGTGTGATGGAGTGACCTGGATCGTCAGAGGCTGGTGGAGAGGAACTGTGAACCTGTTGGTGTAAAACACGCAATTTAGCTGTCAATTTGCACAAATAGTCAAGCAGTACGGGGTGTTCTATTTCGCTGAGTTTCTTTGGTCTTGGCACGCCCCAGACGTTGGCTGGGCGGCCAAACAATATCTCGTGAGGGCTAAGTCCTAATCTGGAATGGACAGTCATTCTCGTTGACAAGAGTGCTAGGGGCAAGGCGTCAGGCCATTTAAGACCTGTACTGGCTTGGATCTTGGCTAGCTTGAGTTTCAACGTGCCATTGTAGCACTCTACTAATCCAGCTGATTGGGGGTGATTTGCAGCGTGGAACTTCTGGTGTATGCCTAGACACTCACACACTCTCTTCATCACGCATCCTATGAATTCACTTCCATTATCACTCCAGACAATTCTAGGCATACCAAATCTAGGGAAGAACTCTTTGACAAGGGCTTTGGCAGTTGTCAAGGCGGTATTGTCCTTAAGGGGGTACGCTTCCACCCACCTGGAAAAGGCGCAAACAACAACGAGCACATACTTTAGATTGTTGCACCTCTCCATGTGGATGAAATCGAGCTGCAAAACCTCGAACGGATATGTTGGAGGCGCAAAATGACCAGCTGGAGTTGGGGTTCTCCTACCGGGATTGTACTTTAAACATACCATACAGTTTCTGACCACATTCTCTGCATATTTCGGGATATTGCTATTCTGCCATACTGGGGCCAATAGTTTACATATTCCTTTCGAACTGATGTGCGCAATGCCGTGAGCCATTGTTACTACTGCAAGTACATATGCGTTAGGTAATAGCCATCGCTGGTGTTCTGACAATTCGACCCAACAACCATTCGCATCTAGTCTACCCTTACTTTCTCTCCACTCATTCAACTCTTTCTCAGTTGCCTCGGCTTGTATAGATTTCACGCTTTCAATGGTGTCTTCGCACATTCCCACATCAGCAATCCATCTAGCAGGACCCGCAACATACATCCGACTCATTGTGTTCCTTGCAGTCTCTTTCGCAACCTCGTCTGCAAATGCATTCCCGCGGCCAACATCATCCTGAATCTTTTTGTGTGCACTGCATTTCATAACGGCAACTTGTAGGGGCAAGGTCAGTGACTCAAGGAGTTCATTAACTAGCTGACCATGTTGTATCTTTGCACCATGTGATGTAAGGAAACCACGTTCTCGCCACAATCTCCCAAAACTGTGAGCCACACCAAAGGCGTACTGGCTGTCAGTGTAGACATTCACTCGCTTTCCTTTTGCTAACACACATGCTCTGGTAAGTGCAATAAGTTCTGCCGCTTGTGCAGAATTATGGGAAATGCGCGCGGTCTCTATAATGGTGTGTAATGTTGTTACGGCATATGCTGCAGTCGTGTCACCATTCGGCAGCTTGAAACATGAACCATCAACCCATAAAGTGTCATTGCATTCAAGAAGGGGAGTGTCCTGTAAGTCTACTCTCCCTTTTGTCTCTTCTTCTGTCCTAAAGCAGCAGTCATGTTTATCAATCTTGTCTGTTTCTGTCGGAATGGGTAATAACGTTGCGGGGTTCAGTGTATCACACCTCTTTATGTGGATGTGACTTGCTAACAGTGTAAGTTCGTAACTCGATAGTCGAGCGCTAGTAAGATGTTGTGTCTTCGTCCTGTTTAGCAAAATGTCTACTGCATGTGGAACCATAACGATCAGAGTATTATTCATGACTAATCCAGCAGACTGTCGAATGCAGACAGCTGCTGCTGCGGTAGCCCTCAGACAACTTGGTAGGGCTTTAGCCACAGGGTCTAGAGTTGCCGAAAAATACGCGCATGGGCGCTGTTTGTCCCCAAAGTGTTGTGTTAAGACTGATAATGCATAACCTTCCTTCTCATGGACGTATAATGTAAAAGGCTTACTGTAGTTGGGGTTTCCCAACACAGGAGCCGAACACAATGCATCACGCAACTCGTGAAAACTCGTCTGACAATCTTCAGACCAGGGCATAGGATTGGGCGTGTCTTTACAGAGTAGCGCCAGCAAGGGTT
Organism: Lissotriton helveticus; assembly: GCF_964261635.1. Classification (NCBI taxonomy): domain Eukaryota; kingdom Metazoa; phylum Chordata; class Amphibia; order Caudata; family Salamandridae; genus Lissotriton; species Lissotriton helveticus. Next base: position 1,247,779,052 of record NC_136070.1, read on the forward strand.
TAGCTAGTAGTGAGAAATTCTGTATCCATTGTCTACAGTACGATGTAATGCCCAAGAAGGCTCGAACCTCTCTCTGTGTCTTTGGGGCACTCAGTTCTGTTATTGCCTGTATTCTTTCTGGCGTCAGTCTCCTTCCCTCCTTCGATAAGATGTGACCTAGGTAGGTTACTTCTTGTCGGCAAAATTGTAGTTTGGAAAGAGAGACTTTGTGCTTCATGTCACATAAGTGACGCAACAATGACAGTGTAGCTTGTTTGCAAATTTCTTCAGTGTCTGCGGCGATCAGCAGATCGTCGACATACTGAATCAGAGTTGACCCATCTGGTAGAACAATGGTGTCTAGTTGTGTTTTCAGGGCCTGACTGAATATGGATGGGCTTTCGCAGTAGCCTTGAGGAGCGCATTTGAAGCGGAAGCTTCGTCCTCCTAAATTGAAACCGAAAAGATCTCTACTCTCCTCGGCAATCGGGATGCTGAAGAAAGCGTTCTTCAAGTCGATCACCGAGAACCAATTTGCTGAAGCTGGAACCATTGTCAATAAAGCAGTAATGTCGGGGACAACTGGAAACTGTGGGATAACTACCTTATTCACTTCTCTGAGGTCGATCACGAACCTGTATACAGGCGGTTGTGAAGGATCCGTACGTTTTAAGACGGGCAAAACTGGACTGTTACAAATATTTCCTGTTGTTTCTTCGATGACGTCTTTATCAATCAGGTCATAAACAATCGTCAATAACGCTCTTTCACATTCACCAGATATCTTATATTGGGGAATACGTGGCAACCTAACGTTGGCTTTCAACGTTATGACATACGGTGCTATCTCCAAACGACCTACATCATTAGAACCGTTTGCCCAGAGTACATCAGGAAGACACGACAATTCAGTTGCAATATTTTCTTTTGACACATACATTGGAGAAACTATTTTCTTACCTAAAGTAAGCTGTACTCCCAATTTTCACCGCAACCTGTGGTAAGAATGAGGGGTGCCTCTAATTCGTATGGGCCAATAGAAAGAGATACAGGACTGGAGATCGGGTTTCTAACAGGGGCGCCAGAGAAACCTACTGAAACATTCATTTCGCCAGACAAAGGTGCGCCAGGAAGTTTCGAGTGCATAATAGAACTTTTTGTAGCACCAGTATCCAGCAGAAATGGCTCTGACACTCCTGAGGTAATCACCTCGACATAAGGTCCATTCTGATCTACTGGAACTGAAACAACTCCCTCTCTTTGTCCATGGCTGTCCTAGCAATCATTACCCTCATTTTCGTGTTCGGTGTAATAGTCGTCAGCATAGTACTGGGCTGACTTGGACGATGCATTATTCTGTTGGTCAAAGCTGTTCATGGAATTCTGAGGCGGAAAAGAAGTCGTATTCTGAGTGAGATTTCCACGGCCCCTACCTCTAGGGGCATGCTGAACACCTCTTCCCCTTACACCTGAAGAACCGTTTAAACGTCGCGCAAGGGCCGGACAATTACCTTTAAAATGACCCTCTTCCTTGCAATACGCACATTGATTCGGGCCATACGTAGGACGCTGATGGGAAAACTCGTTTCCTTGCGCGTTTCTCGAATACTGCTGTTGTTGTTGATAATTGGGCTGACTAGCCGTGCGAGACGGATAGGCCTGCTGGAGAAGAGCCTTAGTTTTCAAATCTTTCGTCTTCTTATCTGCTTTATCTAGCTCGTCTTTACGCCTATTTTCATAGTACTGGGCTGTAGCTAAAATCTGCGCTGACGTAGAGACAGCCCAAGCACTCTCCGAATCTTTCAGTTTGTTACATAGTTCAGGAAGCAAATTATGTACGAACTTGTCTACAAACAATCTTTGGCCACCCTCGGTAGCCATATCTTGACCACTATGATCGGTGAAAGTTTCCTCAAATCTCGTGAAGAAGTCAGACACATTCTCATCTTTCTTTTGCTTACATGCGGATAGCTTGTCCCAGTTTACGTGCACTTCAGGCATTATTGTTTTCATGTACGCTATAATCCTACCGGGAAGTTCAGCTATTAACGGCTCAGGTTTAAAACCACCGACTTGTCTAGCATCTGTAGTCGCAATGTTTGCCCACGAGTCACCTAGTTCCTGATCGTGATCCGTATGACGGATTTTGCTCCATAAAGGATGTGGAACAACGTTCCCAAACAACATGTCTACATCCGCTAAATTCATTATACATGAGCTTGCAGTTTGCGATAACTCCTTATAATACCCAGTCGGGTTTTTACGAGGGTCAGGTAGTGACTGCTTGAGCGCCAACACTTCCGATCTTTTCCAGGGGACATGTACCCATACACGCTGGAAATGAGGCAGAATCGGTGGATTCGCATTCGCATCACCTTCCCTCCAAACCGGAGGAACCTCTCTCATGGGGTACTGTCTCGCTCTCTTCCTACTAGACGTACCACATTCAGATGATGACCCAGAATTACCACCCGTACTTCGATATGATAATAATATCCCAACTGCTTTTTCGACATCGGGACCTATGATCATGCCTTCCCCAAATTTAAATCGTACATTGCACAACTCTCGAGCGTTGCTCTCTTGACCATTATCTTCCAAATCCTCACACAGAAAAACACACATCTGTTCAAAAACATATCTTTGCGTCGGTTCATCCCATTGACGGAAGACGTTCACGACGGACTCTACATCATATCTCGCTGTATCCATAGCCCAATTCCGTGCTAACTTATTCAGTGATTCCCTCTCTTGATAATCAGGCATTTGGCTTCGTAATTGTCTTGGTCCCGTATTAGGGGTCGTTTTAGGCGACCGAAAAAGTGGTGAAGGAATGTTAGTAGCAATGCTGGCCATTTTATGCCAGACGAAAGGTGAAAGCGGAGGAATAAGTGGTGGCAGAACAGAGTCACGCAAAGTAGGAACAGAAGCATTCGTAGAGCGAGTATCAGAAGAAATAGAAGGTGTGCTAGGCGGAGTTGTAGGAGGAACAGTAGGAGAAATAGATGTAATCGGTGAGCCTTGAGGAGGCTGCACCAGAGAAATAGAAGCCAGCTGAAGAGCAGCTGGTGAGTGCTGTAAAGGAGCCGGCATAACAGCTACCAGAGGTGCAACTAAAGGTTGCGGAGGTGCTGTGGCATTTTGTGCATAGGGCGGTGGCGAACTTAGCAGATGTGCCATTAATGGATCTGTTTCACGCTCTTTTATTGTTTCTTTCTGAGGATGTTGTAAAACAGGATAGCATTTATCTATTGCCATTTTACGTTGCCTGTGCAACTGCTCACTTATTTGTTCTTCTTCATTGTCTTTAAATTTTATCGCGGCTTGCATTACTGAAATACCTCTTTCTCTCTTATTTTTCTTTTCTAATTTAATTTCCTTTTGTTTGGCCTCTTTACGCCATAAACGGAAAGAGTCAAACATCGCCGGCCGGGCTTTCTTCTTGAACAATTTGACCTCTAGATTATCTAAAATTTCTGAGTCGAAACTACCATATTGGGGCCATTTTAAAACACCATCCTTACGGGTGTATTTTATCCACACTTCATTATATGCAATAGGACCTACGCCATGCTTCACATAGAGCTCATACGTTGGAGTTCCAATCGGAGGAACCGGACAGGAATCCTCTAATCGGGAGTCCTTACTACAACCAAGACAAAACAAGTTTCCAAGTCTGCTAAAACCAGGCATCTTCGCTCACTAGTCTAGCTTCAAACTTCAAAAGATTATCTATTACGATATTTCTCGTGAAAACACGAGTCCTTCGGCTTTGGGGCTTGCAAGTACCAAATCAAGTCGTATCTCAAGGATACAAAAAAAACTAAGGACAAACTAAGGACTGGGAGACGCTCCACTTATACTTAACTGAAGTATTTGAAGATCTGTGACGTCGCTAGAAGACTCGTCTATCGTTTCGCTCTACCAAGTATCACTGGGTCCAAAACAAGGCGATAGTCAGGGCAGCAGTCCTTCGTAGCCGTCGGGACGCGGGGAACCTCGCAGCAAAGACCTTCGGAACCACGTCGACATACAGGGGTCGCTGAAGTGGCTGGCCGTCCTCCGGAATTTTCACACGAAGCTCCTCACGAACATCTGGCTTGGACCGTCGCCGCTTGATACCGCCCCGAGTTGGGCGCCAACTGAGGTTCCGGGTTTTTAGGAACCCGGTGGTGCCAGGGAATAACACCCAAAGACCTCGGAGTTCCCCTTGTTTCGGACCACAGAAACACGGAGTCTTCTAGTCGCAGTCAGAGATCAAGTTTTATTGATAGCTACCAAGTAACAGGTGTCCTAGAAGCACGACAAGCACGGGTCATGTGTTCTCAGGAGACTGTTTGTTTTTACAGAACCAGCCTTCTCCTTATATACAGAAATAATAGCTGCAAGCAAGAATTCTTGAGTTTATGATACGGCTGTAAACATATTTCTATAATAATACAAAGAGCGAAGTCATGTAAGCAAGCCCACTTTATAGATGTCCAGTTCGTGATAGATTACCCAGCCAGACCCGGAACTCCCATCAGATATCGATGAAACATCAATAAAGGAAGGTACCACCCAGTCATAAAACTGGCCATAAACAAGGAGTATGGACAGGTGCATGTTTGTAGAAAGCATGGTCTGTATGTAGTGAATGGTTTGAGGAATGTTATGTATTGATGCTATCGTATTTGGCCACTGGGCGAGGGGCTGCCCAAACAGGTTTGGCTAAAGGCAATGGAGTCAGTTGGGGCAGGTCAGGGGGAAGTCAGGGAAGGTGGACGTGTCCTTTTAGATCAAGCTCGACCTTTAATTGACTTATCATGAGGGCAAGACGTAAGATGTATGTCGTTCACAAAATGGAGTCTAAGGGGTCGGGACGGAAACTACGATTTAGGGTCGTTGGCGACCCTCGATTATGACGCAAATGTATAGGAATGATGTCCTAATCATTATCGGTTCGTGGACATCAAATTCGTCGTGGTACGTTGATATTTTGTGACACGGGTATTGGACCTCGATATCGGGATAACAACAGGGTCCAGATTTTCAGAACCACACTCCATGAGTAGTAGGAGTGTACGGTAGTATGAAGCTGGGTTTATTGTTTTGTGATCTGAATTTTGAATAGCCCTACCTGGCCCCGGTCCTTTGGGCTTAACCCCCTATTGGTTTTTGCACTTGTCAATGGAGCATGAGGACCTGATGTTCCTTGATGATCTCAGGGAGAGGACAGTAGGCCTAATTAAGAAACATCCTTAGGAGGGCTATGACGAGAACCAAACCCCATACAAGCTACATGCATGTACCTTAATAGAAAGACAAGACAGGAAGCAACATGAGAAATGGACTCGATATGTCACAAGCAAACAGCAGCGGCGGCTCCTCCACTATGGCGGAGGAGCGTCACCCCCACCACCCGTCAGCAGCAGGAGGAGCAAAACCTGAAAAATGAAACGATAATAAAGCATGTTTATTGTCGTTTTATTTTTCTCCATACCTTGGAGTCTAGGGGGTGGGGACATGGAGATGACAGGCACAGGGTGAGTGGTAGGTGCACTGTTGTTAGTGCGCATGACAGTTTTGGCCAGCCTCAGAAGGCCGGCCAAACCATCATGCACACTGAAGCTGTCTCCAACCCGAGCTATTTTGCCAGGTTGGAGATAGCCGGTACAGGCGCCCTTGGAGTGCAAACCGAGGGCGATCTGGCCAATCCTGACGCTGCTCTCATGCTGTCAGGATTGGCCACAGGGTAGTCTGGAAGCCTGTGCTTGTAGTGGAGCCAGAAGATGCGGCAATGCAGCAGAATTCAGGTATGTTTTTTTATTTGTTCTTTTGTTTTGTCCCCTCCTCCCCCTGCTATATATGTGCTATTTCTATAGTGTGAACTCTCCAAAAGGCAGTGGGGTGCTGTACAGGGTCCAAGACAAGCATAAATTAAACGAGTGATAGGAGAGGTAGCTGGCAGGTAGGTTGACGCATTGGGATGTAGGGTTTTTAAAGAGGTGTGTTTTCAACCCTTTCCTGTCTGGGAGCAGTGTTTGTGTGGTCCTGATGGATACAGGTTTGTTGGTGTTCTTCCAGATCTTGGTTGCCTGGATGTGAAAGGCCTGCTGACTTGTTTTTTCTTTTTTACACTTCTTACTCTGCAGTCTGATGGTGTCCTGGCTGCGGATGTGCAGATAACGTAAACTCCACGGTACGCACATGCTATGGACTAATGCGATCCCTTAGGAACATCTTTAAATGGATTCTCTTTGCTCCCGTATGCCACTTGTCCAGGGATTCATTATTAATCGCCTGGACTATGGTAACGTGCTGCTTACATCCATAAATGAAAAACTATTGTACAAACTCCAGGATTTACAGAACAAGACTGGTCTTAAGACTGGTCTTAAATCTCCCTCCCCGCTCTCCATCGGCTCCCAGTCTAGAAACTCTCCACTGACTCCCTATCAAAAAAAGGATCAACTTTACACTATGTTGCTTGGTTCACAAAACACTCAACAACACTGGTCCTATCTATCTAGCTAAGAAACTCACCAAATATAACCCAGTTAGAAGCCTCCGCTCTAACACCAAACATTTGCTAAACGTCCTCAAGGTCCGCACTGGAAGAAACGGTTGCAGATCCTTCTCCAGAACTGCGCCAGAGGTATGGAATGCTCTGCCAGTACAGCTCCAACTAGAAACTGACCACAAAATATTCCGCAAAGCACTTATAACATGGCTCTTCTAACTCGCTGCCTGGCCGGCCCTGAGTTTTTCTATTCCTGTAGCTAGCGCTATGAAACCCATGGGTGATATATACGCTCAATAAATACCAAAATAATAATAAATAATAGTAATAACCACCAGTGATAGTGAATTTGCCTGCATGATAAGTGAGGTGCTGGTTGAGATGGCTTTGTAAATTAATTAAAAAGTTTTGAAGATGGTGTGCGGCCCCGGGAGCAAAAAAGTTCCATCAGGATGTGGTGATGTGATCATATTCCTTCAGGCCCTGGATGAGACGTGTTGCAGCATACAGGGTGCCCTTTTCTGGGGGAATGCCGGTGTGGAGAATGGGAAGCCATTGAGCAGGATGACACCACCCTCTAGATTCAATAAAATTAGGCCTTGGGCAGCAGGTCTGAAGTCATTTTCAGAAAGTAATGGTTCATTAGAAGAGAGAGCTTGTATGCTGTCTTTGTTTTATTGGCATTGCATTCTTTGAGGTTGAGGTTGGTGTCCAGGCTGAATCCAAATGACTTGGCCATGGATGAAAGTTGTGGTTACATTCATGTCATTGAGCCAGTTGGAGCCTGGTAAAGGGTGTGTTGAGGACTAAGGCAGGGTTTGTGGAGGGCTGTCTGAGGATCTGCTCAGGATGGATGTAGGCATGCCTCTGCTTGATAGAAGGCCTAAGTAGGACTACTACAGGCCCAGTTGCGGACGGTGCATGGGCCTTCCAAGGATAGACGAGGGTCTGTGCTTGATAGAGCGTCTGATAGGGACAACCTCAGGGTCTGTTGAGGGCTGTGTGTAGTGTAGACCAATCAATGAAGTCCAGACAGGTAGAGATGGGTTTAAAGTGGTTTAATGTAGAACATCAGAATAGAGACCTCATCCTCCAGAGACCAGCAGGCAACTGACTCAGGGAAGATGGGGAATCTTGAAAGAGGCACATTCCAGGATAGAACAGGAATGATGCACAGCAGGCAAAGAGCAGAGCAAACAAGGGAAGTGGAGGATACCACAAGACCTCCCTCTTATCAATGATACGATACAAACAAGGGAAAAGAAAGTGATATGAACTACAGGAAAGAAAAGCACAGTGGAGGGGATTCAATCCATGAGGCGAGAAGGAACAAACCTTTCTCTAGAAGATCTTCTTACAGGACCAGAAGATGAAGGTACAGGAGAACAACAAGGATCATTATCTTCATCTTCAATAACCTTGGAGCGACACACAGCTATTCTGCTGAGATTCCACACCTTATGATCTTGTGTCTTAACAGCATTGCCTAATAGTTTGATAACTTTAATAGGTTTGCTGAATTTCGAAATGCCAAACTTCCTTTCAGGCAATTTAATTCTCACAACATCCCCCACACGCACAACGTTTTTTTTAACAGCTTTCCTTATGTCGTACTCGTTCTTCCTTTTCACCACCTTACCCAACTCCTTCTCCTTCCAGTCACTACTAAGGGTTCCATTAACCCCGAGTCTAGAAGCAACCCAAGAAGGTTTGAGAGGGGTGCAAGGTGGCCTACCTTTGAACAAAACAAAGGGTGATACACCTGTAGAAGAATGTGCAGTAAACCTATACTCACACACCTTCTTTTTGATAGCCTCCTCCCAATTGTAACTGGAGACCAAAGCCAACTGCATAGTTTCTTTCAAAACTTTGATAAATCTCTCTACGACACCATTGCTCTCCGGATGGTAAACTGAGGCACGCTTGTGTAGAATGCCTCTCTCCTCTAGAAAACTCTCAAACAGGCCAGAAATGAATTGCACACCATTGTCGGTGAGTACAGAGTTGGGAAGACCCTCACTAGAAAACAGATCATCCAAGAAGGAGACAACAGAAGAAGAATCCACCTTATTCACAATTTTAATGAATGGCCACCTGGAAAACATGTCCACACACACAATGACATACCTGTCCTGACTGCCAACTTTGACAGGGCCCAAAATGTCCAAAGAGACATCTGTCCAAGGCCCAGAGGACTGTTTCCTAATAACCATAGGTTGTGTTCTACACTTGAGTACCTTATCACTCATAGAGCATTGCAGACAATCTCTTACAGTCCTTTCAATTTCAGTGTCCATGGCAGGCCACCAATAGATCCCACCCTCGTCGCCAAAATGTAGTGTAGACCAATCAATGAAGTCCAGACAGGTAGAGATGGGTTTAAAGTGGTTTAATGTAGAACATCAGAATAGGGACCTCATCCTCCAGAGACCAGCAGGCAACTGACTCAGGGAAGATGGGGAATCTTGAAAGAGGCACATTCCAGGATAGAACAGGAATGATGCACAGCAGGCAAAGAGCAGAGCAAACAAGGGAAGTGGAGGATACCACACTGTGTGAGGATCTGCTCAGGATAGGTAAGGGTCTGCTGAGGAGAGATTTGGGCCTGTTTGGGTCTGTGTGACGATGTTTTAGGAGTCAAGGTGACTATATTGGGCCTCTGAAAGGGTCTCTTGAAAGCAATGTGAGAGCAGGTCATACTGATTTTATAGCGTACACGCTACTTACAACTCCCCTTGCAAAGTTTTGTCTAACATTTTTTGATTACTCAACAGTAGTCACATTATTATAAAGTGAGGGTGGGTTAAGAGCGGCCTGTCAGCACAGGATGTCTCCGGTATACACGTTCCCACTGGTAAGCCAACCTCTGTGGAAGTGATTCAGAGTGGATAAGTGCTATCCTACTGATGAACAGTAATTGGAGAGATGCTGAATGGAGATGTTCTAATTTTTCTTCATTTTGTTTATAAGGTTTATAATGTATCTTCCAGCTGCATTCAAGTATAGTAATTAAAGCAAAGCAGAGCTGTGCAAAAGGTAGAATCCAGGTTCTTCCCTTCTTTAATTCAGCCCTACCTCTCTTGTCATCTGAGCACAGTGAAGCCAACCTGACACCGCACAGGAAGGGGACACCGGATGCCCGGTGGTAAACATTCCATGAGCTCCTCCCTGTCGCACTTGTCAAAAAGAGTGCATTCCACCATTACTAAGTAGATTTAGGGAGTGGCCAACCGGTGAACGAGAGAAGATCTAGCCTGTGGCAGATGTAGATGCTGCGAAGTGTGCTAGGCAGAGTTGGGGCATTCTAGGGGGTCCAATAGACTACACTCAAGTTGGGTCTTCACAACTCCTCCATGCACTCATTTTAAGAAGCCCGGGGCTACCTCGCTTCCCAACAATTGACTTAGTCTTTTTTCTCAGCGCGACTAGTCTGTGAGGGATGTATGACATTACAACGCATGCTTTTACATCGCATGCCTTTACAACGTAAGTATTACAACGCAGTCCATTACAACGCATAGTGCTTTGGGGTGCTGGATAGTGAATAGTTTAATTTACTATTCCAACTCCAGTCCCCGTGGACACTAGGGAAGGTTATTGGATCGTAAATTAACCTATTCCCTATCCTAGAGCGCCCCCCAGAGCAATGCGTTGTAATAGTTTGCGTTTTAATGGTTGCGTTGTAAAGGCTCTGCGATGTAAAAGTTGTGTTGTAAGTGTTGTTCACCATCTGTGAGTGAGGGAAGTGAAAGTGACGCCAGACATGAGACAAGCACAGGCCCATCCCAAAGCTGGTACACTAGCCACAGTGGCCCCTATTGACAAACTGCATTTTGTAGTACTACAATGGTACTAATAACTTACTACAAAATGCTATTCAGAAACCTATAGAGGTCTCCACCTCTTCTGTCTTTTATGTGCAGAGGATTCCGCCCGACTGCAGAGATCTCTGCCTACGTATGCATGCGTTTCACTAGCAAATGTGGGAGGAACATTGAGAGTGTCTGGATAATGGGGACTTCTTATACTAATTGGGATGGGTTAAGGGAAAAAGATGCACCCACTCATAAAATAGCAAGCCCATTTCAATTCACAAACTAGCCTTCTATATTAACTACAGCCAAACAGAACCTATAATAGTCGTAACTATACTGCAGGTCAAGTCCAGAAAAAAACATATGGCCAACTACCGGCTCTATAACACCCTCCCAAAGAAAGTGAGGAAAGTAGGGACTTAAACAAAAAATCCCATAGAAAATAATGTTTAATAATGTAAATGAAACCGAAAACTTCTAATCTAAGGACATGTCTCAGCTGGCAACTAGCAGGGGGAAAATGACGGATTTGGCTGAGGAACCAACTTGCGAGACTAATTTCCTGAATCGCGATGTGTAGGCCTGCAGATACAGGGAGGGTGACCATCCCGGAAAAACCCTAGCCCGCCATGCTTCTCAAACTTCGTGCATCCACTTATGTGGAGGAACTGGTAGATGACAATGTGATTCTCCAATCTATCCTATCCTCCTGGACACGATGACCTCCTTCGGCACTAAACTTTATTCTGCTTCCGCTGTTCACAACGAGAGCAAGCTGCTTGAATATCTGAACATTGTCCAGTATTTGTGGCTGGATCGTGCTCATCGGGCCTATCTGGAGTCCCCGTTTATTGTGGAAGAGGTATTGCAGCTTCCGGGCGACAAAGCGATGGGCCTTGACGGCCTGACCACTGCATTTTATAAAGGATACGCTATCATCCTTGCCCTTCATATGCTTGCTATGTTTGAAGAATCTATTGATCGGGGCAGTCATTGTTATGCTGCTCAAGCTGGATAAACACGCAGCCCACTGTGACTCATATAGGCCACTATCTATGGTCAACGTGGATAACAAGATCTTTGCAAAGCTACAGGTGAACCGCCTCCTCCATCTTCTACCCATGTTTGTAAGGCCTGAACAATCTGGGTATATTCCTAGACGCTCCACATCCCTTAATCTCCGCACCTTATTCACGGTTCTGCACCACCTCCATCCCCAGGTTTCAGTGGTTGACGCCCTACTTGATGCCACCAAGGCTTTGACTCGCTGAAGTGACCTTTTCCCTCTTCTTGCATGTTTCGGGCTCAGTTCTTGTTTTCTTTGCCAAATTTGACTGCTGAATACCTTCCCTACTGCCCGGGTATGTCTGAATGGTATGCTGTCTGACCCGTTCCTGATTACTTGTGGTACACACCAGGGGTGTCCCCCATCTTGTTTGCCATAGGAATGGAGCCCCTAGAGGCACAATTCCCACAACACCAATCTCATCATGGTCTCGGTTGCACCACCATTTGACTAATAGTCTCAATGTATGCCGATTACATCACCCTATAGATCAGTAGACCCCAGGAGATTCTTGCTCTGGTGACCCGCGAGATAATAACATTTGAAGTTTTATTAGGGGTGGGCGGAGCTGGCGTAGTGCATCTACACAGAGCTCCACAGAGTTTGAAAAAAAATCCATGGAGATATGCATCGCTCCGCTCCCTCCCCCCTCCCAAATGCTTTAAAATAAAAAAAAGAAGGCACTTACCTGTGTGTCTGCCGCCACCCCTGCCTGGCCGTGTTCTCCTCCCTGCTTCTCGCTGCCTCGCATCCTCCTGACTCCTTCTCCACTGAAAAAACCCTACGTTGGACAACTTGCGAGTGAGACGTACAAGTGTTTTTTTCAATGGAGGATGCAAGAGGAGGAGCAGGAAGGAGATCGGCAAGGCAGGGGAGGCAGCAGAAACACAGGTAAGTGCCTTTTTTGATCCTTTTACAGCCTTTGGGAGGGGGAGGGAGTGGCTAACTCCACTCTGATATGGAGGTGGAGTTTTGCCTACTCTGCATTCGCCACGGAGCACGGAGTAGGCTAATCTCCACAAACTCTGCTGGCGGAGCGGAGTTACCAGCCCAGGGTTAGTTTTCCTCCGCATTCAGGTAAATTGGTTCAATTCCATATTATTTTCCCTCACTGATGCCACCCAGCCATTCAGGTGGGGTGCAGCAGCCAGGGCAGCTGACTTCGGAGCACAGGGCTCACGGTTTGATCCCCGGCTCTGGTGGCAGCTCAGCACCATGTGACTCTGGGCAATAACTCACTTAATTTCCACAATGGCCCCCAGGGCCTTGATACCCGTGAGGGTGAGTAGTTTGCGCTTTATAAATATGGATTTCTTTACCAATTAATATCCGCTGCAGTGGGCATCTGATCCATTGAGATATTTGGGCATTTGGCTCAGTCAAGATCAAGATGAACTCTGGAAAGCAAATTATGGCTGTACCTTCTTGTGGTTGGAGGTCAGAGTGCCCATTTGGTCTTGGTTGCCGCTGTTGCTTTCGGGTGAGTTTGCGATAGCGAAAACAATTGTTCTAATAAAGTTCCTCTATCTGCTCCCTAATGTGCCCATTCCCCTTACTGTCACCTTCCTGGGGCATCTCAAATCTAATCTCATAGCATTTATGTGGGCTGGTAAACTACTTTCTATCTCCTGGGAGCTCCTTACCTTGCCACTCACTCAGGGTGGTCTGGGGGCCCTGGACATTGCACTTTATGCATTCTGTGCTCAGGCACAGTACCTACTCCACTGGCTCCATCCGACACATTTCCAGTCTCGCACTGCCATTGAAATTGACTGCACACTGCCATGGCTCCTCTCCAACACTCTGTACCTCCCCGACAGACTAGTCTAGTGTTACTAGACATGTCGGCTGCATTCGACACAGTGAGCCATGAGGTGCTGCTGGGCAGGTTGGAGCGAATGGGGGTGAAAGGCCGAGCCCTGAAGTGGCTGCAATCATACTTGTCGGAGAGACATCAGGTGGTAACTATGACCCCGTTTATCTGCGCCAAGTCCTTGGTACGACATGGGGTGCCACAGGGCTCGGCAATAAGCCCCATTCTCTTCAACATATATCTACGCCCGCTGATCCCCATCATAAAGTCATTTGGGGTTGACCTGGTAAACTATGCTGATGACACCCAACTGGTGTTTTCTTTGGAGGGATAGAAGGCAGTGACCATGGAGATCTTTCAGGAATGTATGTGCCGAACTGCAAGATGGCTTAAAGAAAACTCTTTGCAGTTTAATAGAGGGAAGACAGAGGTGGTGTACTGCTCCAGTGGTAAAAGGTTACAGCATCTGCTGCTAGAGTTTAAACTCACTCCCAGAGACGATCCCCTAGTTCCAGTTAAGACCGTGCGCAATCTGGGTATCCTGATTGACGGCGACATTCAAATGGCATCACAGGCCAATAAAACAGTCAGTGTCTGCTTTGCCTTATTGAAGGCATTGCGACAGATACTTCCACTGCTGTCTGAGGAGACAAGACCCTTGGTAGTCAGGAGTATAATTCTATGTAGACTGGACTACTGCAATTCCCTGTATCTGGGAGCTCCCCAATACATTCTGCAGGGATTGCAGAGGGTCCAGTCCATAGCGGCAAAGCTGGCATTAAACAGGCAACGCAGATCCTCCACTAGTCGGGCCTTGAGAGATCTTCACTGGCTCCCCGTTAGGGAGAGGATCTGTTTTAAATCACTGTGCATGGTGCTTAGGGCAGTACACGAATGGGCCCGATCCCTATGCAGGAGCGATTTACATGGTATAAGCCAGCAAGACATCTCTGTTCGTCTAGTACCTTTCTGGTAACTATGGCCAAACTTAAGAAATCTAGGACGGGAGGTAGGGTCTTCGGCTTAGAGGCTGCACGCCTCTGGAACAACCTTCCCTTGAGCATTAGACAGGTGACCTCCCTGTTAAATTTCAGAATGAGCCTAAAAACCTGGCTTTTTCCTAAGAACTGAGAACAGTGTCCTCACTGATAATCCGGCACATTGCCCGCTGTCATTATAGGCTAAGTTGCAGCGCCAGGATACCCTTGGGGTGACAGTTGCGCCATATATACATATATAAAAGCTTCCGCGAGCAGAGATAGATACTGTGAAAGACTTGTGCTGGGTTTGGGATGGACTGCAATCCCATGCAGGACTCTCCTGCCTATGTACTCCCTCTATGCCCCTTGGACAGAACCCCCAGCTACCGCCACTGCAGGATGTGGGTGCCAGGATGCGCACCCATGGGTGCGGCCTAACTTTTTCAGACTTTTCTTCAGCAGATACTTTTATATCACCATTTGAGAGCCCATAACCCACACCCCCAGCGGCATTGAACACACTTCTCTATTATCACCTCCGTGCAACTTGCCACGCCCTGCATGACACATTCCGAGCTACTCGCCTCCACTGCTCTGGAACGCATGCTCACTACTCCATCACAGCGGAAATTAGTCACCCGCTTATACACTATTTTGCAAAACTCTGCATCATTCCCAACCCCAAACACAAACACGCTGCATGAAAGGTGGACATGGAACCCCCTATTACAGACACCCGGTGGTCCATTTGCTGTGCGCAGATGGAAGTACTCCCGCCCAACTACAGATTGAGACTGATACACTTCAAGTTTCTCCATAACTTCTATCGTACCCCTTCACAGCTCTTACAAATGGGATTAGTTGCAGACCAGCATGGCCTTAGATGTTTTTCATCACAATCCTCTTTTGGGGAGAGGTGTGGCGCCGCGGCCAGGGCGACTGACGCTGGAATCTGGGGAGCAGGGTTCGATCCCCGGCTCCGGCGGCATGTTAGCCCAGCACCATGCGACTCTGGGCAATAGCTTGCTTAATCTTCCCGACGGCCCCCAGCGCCTAGAGACCCTAACGGGTGATTGTGCGCTATACAAATGTGAATTATAATTATTATTATTATTATGTGTCTAGCATGGCCTTGACCCAAGGTTGGGGACTTCTGGAAGCCTTCTCGATTATTCTTGCTGTCACTAGTCATCTGCCAGCTGGTGGGTTACTGGGCTATGTCAAAGAAGTTTCAACAGGTGCACGCTGGTTCTCCACCATGCTCTGTCTTCTGGTCAAACAGAGAGTGGCCATTAACGTGGGCCCGGCGACTTACTCCCAAAGTCAGAGCTTGGTTACAGGCCATCACATACTGCCAAGATCAGCTTTCCCATTTCTGGGAACTGATGCCCCTACGCTCCCGTCCTAAAGATATATGGGAACCCTTCCTGGCTTACATGCACCAGAGAGCCTCCACCCAATGGTGTAGCTAGCCCCCTTGCCGCCCATGGCAGTGCCAGTGTTTGCCACCCATGGCGGCCTTAAGAGTGGGGGTGGGAGGGTGGTGGCGATATTCCCATGATTGCTGCCCCACGGCAAACGTATAGAAGAGTGGGAGGGGAGGGGAGACTGCCACCGCCCCCAAAACGTGTGCCACCCTTGGCCGACTACCTCCCACTTACTACGCCACTGCCTCCACCCCATCCTCGCCTAATGAAACACACTCCAGGATAGGCTCCTTAAGTCCCCTCACCTACCCAAGGAATGGCAGTGCCACGGTGACTCCTAACACCTTACACTTACCAAACTAGCCTCTTAGTCTCCTCCGTATTTTGTATTATGTCGTTGTATGTAACTGGGGGTGAGTGCTTGCAATGTTCAACACTCCGTTTATCATCCCCTTTGGTTTTGCTTTGTTTGCCCTAAGTTGGCAGGGTATGTCCAGACATGGGTCCCTTGCTCACTTTGCCACTGGATTCAAGCTAGCCTGGCTGATGACGGCTGATTAGCCAGAAATGGTCCCATGATGCTTGTTTCAGTCCAGGGAAGACATGGCTTTGCAGTTCAGGCTGCACTGCTCCCATGAGGCACACTGATTTGCATAAGTCCATGTCTGAACTGGGGTGGAGGAGTGAACTAAAGAATGACGATGGATTAAACCCAGATCAGTTAACTGGGGGTGAGTGCTTGCAATGTTCAACTCTCCGTCCATCATCCCCTTTGGTTTGTGTTGTTTGTAACTATACTATATTGATTGTTGCTCTGATATTTGCCCTGATGGGGGTGTTGCAACTGGGGGCATTAGGCAGAACCTGATGCAACCTACCATCCTACAATATACCATGCTGCCTTCCCCCCACCGTTCCTCCCCCTCTCAATTCGCCCCCCCCCAACCTTTCCCTCTATTTGATCTGTTCGCAGTTGTGTCCCTGTTCTACTTTGACATAAACACATTGCACCAGTGACTTCTCCTACTCATCCATATTTGGCAACATTAATCCTCACACCACTTAGTGGCCTCCATTCCAACATTACTAGTATTAGCAATTTTAATCAGCTTATTTGTAGCAGCCTTATACAGGAGAAAGTCTTTACTACAGGACTACATGAATGTCAGTCTCTCTCTATAGATCATTCTTCACCTATTTTTAGTAGAGGCAGCAGTACGTGGGACAACCTGATTGACAACAACATTCGTTTTTGACTACAACATTAGGGGCATATTATCAAGAAACGGTGTTAAAATTATCGCTGCTTTAGAGCTAGGAAACTGCCACTAAAGCGGCCATAATGGGCTTGATAATATGCACTTGTGAATTCCCATAGAAGCCCATGTTCTGGTGTGAACCTGGCTTCTATGGGAATTCTCAAGAGCATATTATCAAGCCAATTATCGCCACTTTCGCTGCCGTTTCCTAGCGCTAAAGCGGCGATGATTTTAAAGCTGTTTCTTGATAATATGCCCCTTAGTTTTTGATCCAGCACCTTTAGCAGCTTCATTGGACTTCACTACGTTAATATTCCTAACAAAGTGACAGCAAAGCATAGCTAAGTCTTTCTCACAAAAAAGCATATTTATTTCAGGAAATGTTTTCTATGGCAAGAACTAGCTCCAGGGCACATCAAACTGCTTTTCAAGAGCAGACAAATACAAAGAAACTTTGTATAAATCGCTTCCAGGAATGCAGTTTGAGAGTGACTGGAAATATGCACATAGATACTATGTAATAGACAGTTTTTCAAACATGATAACAGTAATAAAACAGGTAGTTAAAACATACTGAAAGAGACGATTTACAGGCACAAAAAAAATATACAATTAACATGTCAATACATCTATAAACATTTCACAATTTGTAAAAAGGTGAAGTAAGACTCGGGACAAGAAATTATGTGGTACAGCTAATGTGTACACACCTCATTGTTGTACATAAGGGCGTTGAAGGCCTTGTGTGAAAACCGAATAAAAAAGACTAGAGCAGGATGCACAGACTTAGAAATGTTTGAGCCACATCCTGAAATGGACAATTACTTGATCCTTAATGGATTGTTCTGACAATTTACCTAGGGCCATATGTAGGTAGCTTAATACCGGTCGGTAACGGCCGAAAATCTGTGATTTTCCCGTTAGCAAACGGTATTTAGCCCTTTGCAATGTAGTAAGCTCTGAATAAGGATGCAGTAATTTACCGATTCCTTATTTAAAGGAATCAGTAAATTACCGAATCCTTAAAACCTATATAGGAAGCATTTAAGTGAGTGCATTTTTGCTTTAAGGATTCGTTATTTACCATCAACTACAAGTTGGTGGTAAATACCGAATACCTTTAAAAAAGCAATTATTGCTTTTTTAAAAGTGCCATGTGGCAGACATACATGTATGTGCGCCGCATGTGCACACATGCACGATTCAGGGGTTCAACAGGGTGTCAATGTGACACCCTGCCACCCTTGAATATGTGCCCCCTATTACCGATTCGGTATTTACCTAATCGGTAAAAGTGAATGGCTTCCCATTCTTTCCAATGGGCCTCCAGGCTCATAGGAATGAATGGGAAGGTAATCCTCATTACCGGATCGGTATTACCGATTCGGTGATAAGGAATATTACCGAATCGGTACATTTTACCGATTTATTACCTACATCACATTTACCGATTCTTAAATACAGAATCGGTAAAATTCGGTATTTAAGATTCGGTAAATTGTGATTACCTACTCTAGGGGCCAGATGTAGGTCGGTCGGTAACGGCCGAAAATCGGTATTTTCGGCCGTTACCGAACCGTATGTAAGAATTGGTATGTAGGGGCATATTGTTACAGAATCGGTAAATTTACCGATTCGGTAAATTTACCGATTCTGTAAAATACCGAATCGGTATTTTTTACCGATTCGGTATATCCAAATGTAGGTGTCACTCCTGAGAGTGCCACAGGCCTTACAGATTTGGTATTTTACCACACATTCCAATTGTGTGGTAAAATACCGAATCCAGGTGTGCATGCACATGTGTGCATGCACACCCTAGCCATGTGACAGACAGACATGCCCTTAGGGCATGTCTGTGTGCCACATGGCTCACATGCCCGTCTTTGGGGTGCTAGAGGGTGTCAAAGTGACACCCCCTGCACCCTTGCTAAAATCGGTATTTACCGATTCTGTAATTACAGAATCGGTATTGCCCATTGATACCTATGGGCTTCAAGGCCCATAGGAATCAATGGGCAATACCGATTCGGTATTTACAGAATCGGTAAATACTGAATCTTAAAGATTCGGTATTTATAGATTCTGTAATACCTACATCTCCCCCCCTTCATATTTACCGACTCTTAAATACCGAATCGGTAAAATTCGGTATTTAAGAGTCTGTAAATATAAATTACCTACATCTGGCCCCTAGCCCCAAATCTATACTTGGTGGGAAGAAGTCTGACTGCTGCCTCTGGATTCTTGATGGGTTCCTGGTTTTTCTGTGGCCTTCCAAAAACCTTGTGTTGTTCAAGATGATGTTTGATTCTTCACAGATTGGTCTTTCCACCTCTGCAAACAGCTGGGAGCCACAGACAATCCAGGCGAGCAGCGTCAGGTCAATGATCATACATCGATTTGACTTCCCCAACCAAAGAGTGGTTTAGTAAGACTTTCTTCCTTGCCTTATCAATATCCCTGACACCTCTAGATAGTAGGTGATAAGTGGATACACAGAACCGAGCTTTCCATCTTATACTTGGTATCTCCTGGTGCTGTTACAAGCAAGGCTGACGAGCAGATGACTGCCTTACCCAATACATGAGTCCTGCAAAATCTGAAGGAAACAGTAAACAGCAGGAGACAAGGTAAGGTTGGGCCCAGGAGAGGTCATGGTGCCACCAGAGATGTGAGTCAAAATGACACACTCATCCTGAGCAGCAAATATGCCTTTCCACTTATCCCACACACTTGAGATGCAGTACTGACATATTGCACTGCAGTTGCAGAAAGCACTGTAGGCCCTGGACCAGGAGAATGGAGCCCGGATATCATCAGACAGGATGGCGAAGGAGATGAAATGCGAGCCATGGACATGAAGGAACTCCAGAGAGGGATGTGTGGAGAAAAAGGGCATAAGTGACTAATGCAGAGACAGAGGGAGAAAGAGATTGCAGAGGAGAGTGGTATGACTGGAAGAATGGAAAATGTTACTCCTTTTTCTGATACTGAATAAAAATCTGTGCAAACCAGCATTGGTAAAGCCAATAGGTCTAGCTTGCTTTAGGTGCATGTGCTCATTGTTGTGCCATGAGTTTGAATGTACGAACAGAAATCACAGATAATAATAATGATGATGATGATAATAATAATAATAGTAATGATAATAGTAATAAAAAATGTCTTATATTACTATAGCCATTATCAGAGAGGGCTGTTCGGACCACACTGAAGAGAGAGAAAGCTTTGGGGTCTATTAGGATGGTGGTCAGACTTTCGTCTGCCCGCCACCCTAGCGGTGCTGGGACTGGCTGCCAGTGGGGCGGAGGTCCTGCACCGGCAATTAGGATGCCACCGCCACTGTGGCGGTGGCACCCCCATCCACAACATTGTGGCGGGCGGTGCTCACAGCACAGCCCGCCACAATGCTGTGGATGCACCTTGTGCATGCAAATGCAGGGGGGTACCATAGGTACCCCCCACGTGCACCCCCCACCCCCCTCCAACACCCTGGGGGCCCACAACAGGACCCCACATTTAGGCAGCGCATTCCTTTCCAGGCGGCAATGCCACAGTGGAAAGGCACTTCTCCGCCTGTAATGTAATATGGATGGCGGTGTCTTGCAGACACCGCCACCATATTCAGCCCCTATTCTGCCCGGTTGACGGGCGGAAAACCAGCGGACGGTCTTTCCGTCCGCCGGGTTCCCCCCCGCCATCGTAATATGGCGGGGGAAATGAAAGGTGGGCGGTAGGTAATTGCGGGCGGATCGCCACCGCCATACGGGCGGTGGCGATCCGCCTGCTATTATAATAGACCCCTTTGGGTCTAAAGCCAAAGACTAGTGGACAAAAACAAAACACAGGAAGGCTGGGGTGGGTGTTACGGATGGTTGACATCTCAATTGTTGGGTATGAGTCTTATAACTGAAGCACAGTGTCACTCTATGGGTGTGCGTGTCTAGGGGCACAATTTAACGTATTGTTTGCGAGTTTCTCATCTTGGGGCACAGAGTCCCTCACTCTTGACTATTCCCAATGGTCGACTGACTGCAACTGACTGAAGCCCTGGATATTTAGTCCTAAACTCCTCACATCTGACCTCTGTGAGCTCCTGGCTTTGAGACAAATATTGCAAAGTCAAGAGTCCAGTTTTATCTGTTGGACATGAGATATCATCAAGCAGTTAAAGGGCCAGGGTCACAATTTCAAAATACACATCTGCTTGGTGCAAACAGTCTAAAAAGGCGGGGTTTCTGCTGGGAAAATGTGTGAACCCCCACTGTCTGCTGGTGCCATGATTCAAGAGTTAGAACTTGAGATTACATAGAAGAATGACAAACGACAGTGGTAACAAAGTGAGACACTGGATGAACTCATGGGGACTGAAACCAAAATAGAAATACACTGTAACACAGGAGTCCATAAGCCTGGAACTTTCCCAATCTGGATCACAGTCCAAAAGCTGGAACTAAAGGAGATACAGAGACACGGTGGTGCCCAGAAGACAGGTAAGGAGAAGCAGCAAAGTTGGTCAGAGTGGATGCAGTGTGATGAGGAAGGCGATAACCCCGCTCCCCCCAAGAAAATCAACAAAACAATAAGGCAGCTGTGATCTGCTGGAGCAGGCATAGGGATCTTATGAGAAGGATGCAGCATGTTGGGGGAGAGATGAAAGGCAGGGTAATGAGGCACAGACAACAGCATGTGTCTCCCAATCCAACATGGCGGCTCCTGTAAGCAAGAGGGGGCAGGTGGAGTTCTCCAGTGGGTGCAGGTGCTTGGGGACTGATGAGATGAGGGCGCGGCATGATGGTGTTGAGCACAAAACAACCGAGGCCCATGGGCATCACATCTAGCTCAATAACAAAACATTCATTGCCAAAGGTAATATGACTCACCTTTGAGACGTATTGGTTGTGCCAATGCCTTTTGTCTATGCGATATAGCATCACATATGTGGGTGCATACCAAAGGACGTGGTGCCATTTAAAAAAAAATACTGATCAAAGATCGGAAAATTAAAAAAAATAATTGGTGAAAGTTTTTTTCTGCAAGGTGGAAGCACCAGAAGCAATATTGTTGCTTCACCCTCCCCAAAAAATGTATACAAATTGAACATATATATAAAAGGCAATACGGATGAGCTGGTGAGAGGGGTGCTGGGGTGTGGGAAGCAACGGAGAGTAGGTGGTAAAAAAATAGAGCATGGAGGAGAAAAGCAGCCCACAAGGTAGAGAGAGCAACACAGAGCATGGGAGGGAGGGGTGCAGGAAGCAACGGAGTTTAGGTGGTGAAAAAAGCAGGGTAGGAGAGGAGGAGAAAATCAGCAAACGAGGGAGAGAGCAACAAAGAGCATGGGGTGAGGGGAGTAGCACATGAGAGATTGAAAGCAGCACATGAGGAAGAGAGTAACATGGAGCACAGGTGGGGGGTTTTTGGCAGGGGAGAAGCATATGAGGGAGAGAGCAGGAAAACATATACAATCTCATTGAGTCCTCAACCAAAAAGAAAAAAGTATTCCTTGAAAGTGAACAGTGGAAGTATTCAAGATAGTCAGTCAAAAGGATAGTACAGTGGCTATCCCCCAGGGGAAGGACAATCACAAGAGGGGACAAGGAAAACCATAAAACGAGTATCAAGCAAACAAGAGAGACAAT
This sequence comes from Lissotriton helveticus, assembly GCF_964261635.1. Taxonomy (NCBI): domain Eukaryota; kingdom Metazoa; phylum Chordata; class Amphibia; order Caudata; family Salamandridae; genus Lissotriton; species Lissotriton helveticus. The sequence continues at coordinate 1,247,801,538 of NC_136070.1, forward strand.
TAAATAAACAGTGTGCAGACAGAATATCGACTAAGAAATATCGAGCTGCACAAATATCGAGTAAAAAATATTGTGGTCCAGAAATATCGAAAGCAAGAATATCGTGGTCAAGAATATCGACTTAAGGTCATTAATATCAACTTTAAAAATATTGAAGTGTTTAATATCGTTTGCAAAAATATATAATTGTTAAAAATATTGTTTTTAAAATTATTCTTAAGTATTTTAGTATATATTTTATATGTATGTGATGTATGTTTTTGTATAAGAATTGTTTGTATTTTTAATATGTGTGTTACATTTTTATAAGTTAATAATTAAGTTTTATTTGAAATTTGTGTTTTTGGTTGTGTAGCATGTTGTGGGTTTGTAGGGGAATAGGGTGGGAAGTAATTTAATTATATTGAATTAATTGATTAAATGTTATTTATTAATATTTTGTATTGAGATTGTATAGTTTCAAATGTGTAAAGTAATGTATTACTAATTAATTAATAATTGGCTGTTAATTAATTTTAAATAATGAATTTGTAATTAATTATGGTAATTGTGTAATTAATTTAGGGTGTGTGTTGTGGTGTTTATAGGTGTAAAGGGTGGAAAGCAATTTATTTTTAATTTATGAAATAATAATTGGTTTCTTAATTAATTTTAAATAATTATTTAGTAAATAATTATGGTAATTGTGTAATTAATTTTAGGTGTGTGTTGTGGTGTTTATAGGTGTAAAGGGTGGGAAGTAATTTAGTTTTAATTTATGGATTATTAATTAGTTGTTCATTTATTTTAATTAATTAATTGGAAATTAATTAGGGTAATTGTGCCACTAATTTTAGGTGTGAGTTTTGGGATTTATAGGGGTAAAGGTTGTTAAGTAGTTTATTTACTTTTTTATTATTATTTTTTTGTTAATTGATATTAATTAAATTATTTTAAATTGTATTATGGTAATTGTGTAATTAATTTTAGGTGTGTGTTGTGGTATTCATAGGAGCAAATGGTGGGAAGTAATTTGTGTTTAATTAATTAATAGATAGTTGTTAATCAATGTTAATTATCTGATATTTATTTGGGGTAATTGTTTATTTTTGTGTGTGTTGTTTTTACTTGTAAAGTGGTAAATGGTGGGTATTAAATACATTTTATTACTTTATTTTTAGTTGCTAATAGTAATAGTTTTTAATTTGAATATACGTTTTAATTGTGTTTTATTATTTTATAGTTTGATTTAGATGTGTGTTGTGGATATTATAGTGTTAAAGTGTGTGTAGTCAATTAATGTTTATTCTTTTTTTTTATTAATTATATTTTTCGAATTGATTATTAATTATGTTTATTATGGAAGTAAACTATTTAAAATGTTGAAGTGTTTTGTTTTTGGTGTGGTGTTATAGAGTAGGAAATAAAATAAATACATTTATGCATTGCTTCATTTCTTTGTTGGTAAATACTTTCTAGTTTAAAAGATTTAAAAAAAATTATTTATTATTTTATTTTATATAGTATTTTTAGGTTTTTGTTATATGTAATTAATATTATAATATACTAGCAGCCCGTCCTGACGTTGTCCGGGTATGAAATAGAATGTGTGTAATGTGTGTATTTGGCAAGGGCAACTTATTTTAAAATCTCGCGGTAGACAAAAAATTTTGTTTCATTAGAATAGGGACGGAGAAGGCCCAGCTGCAGCCCTGGTTGATGTTAGCAGGCGCGTGTAATTGGTGTAGTGATCTGCCACCTGAGCCTGGCTACAGCCCTGGTTGATGTTAGCAGGCGCGTGTAATGTCGTTGAATGAGAAAGTTATCAGCCGCGGGTAAATCCGTTTAATGAGAGAGTTGAGTGACAGCGAGTAGGAGAGGCTGCAGTAATTGTCCCCGCAGACACGCTCATTTGCGTGTTCCCCCACTTGAGGCCCAGATGTAGGCCTGTTTGATGTTAGCAGGCGCGTGTTCCCCCGCTTGAGGCCCAACTGCAGCCCTGGTTGATGTTATCAGGCGCGTGTAATTAGTGTACTGATCCGCCGCCTGAGCCCGGCTAGAGCCCTGGTTGATGGTAGCAGGCGCGTGTAATTTCGTTGAATGAGAGAGTTCAGAAACAGCGCGCAGGAGAGGCTGCAGTAACGTTACTTACCAGGCCTCCAGGTGAACGTGTTTGTCACGCCCCCAGCACACGGCCACAGCAGACGATCTTCTGATTAATGTACAACCCACATGGCATGAAGGGCGGAACGTAGCACACTCCCCCAGCGTTTCTCACGCCCCCAGCGTGCCCCTTATCAGAGAGGGCTGTCCTGCCCACACTGAAGAGAGAGAAAGCTTTGGGGTCTATTAGGATGGCGGGTGGACTTTCGTCTGCCCGCCACCCTAGCGGTGCTGGGACCGGCCGCCAGTGGGGTGGAGGTCCCGCACCGGCAATTAGGATGGCACTGCGGCGGTGGCATCCCCCATCCACAACATTGTGGCGGGCGGTGCTCACAGCACAGCCTGCCACAATGCCGTGGATGCACCTTGTGCATTTGCATGCACAACGTGGCAGGCACCGCGCAGTGCCTGCCACGATGTGCATGCAAATGCAGAGGGGTACCATAGGTACCCCCCACGTGCACCCCCCACCCCCCTCCAACACCCTGGTGGCCCGCAACAGGCCCCCCATTCAGGCAGCGTATTCCTTTCCAGGCAGCAACGCCACCATGAAAAGGCACTACTCCACCTGTATTGTAATATGGATGGCGGTGTCTTGCAGACACCGCCACCATATTCAGCCCCTTTTCTGCCCGGTTGATGGGCGGAAAACCAGTGGACGGTCTTTCCGTCCGCCGGGTTCCCCCCTGCCATCGTAATATGGTGGGGGGAAATGGGAGGCGGGTGGTAGGTAATTGTGGGCGGATCGCCACCGCCATACGGGCGGTGGCGATCCGCCCGCTTTTATAATAGACCCCTTTGGGTCTAAAGCCAAAGACTAGTGGACAAAAACAAAACACAGGAAGGCTGGGGTGGGTGTTACGGATGGTTGACATCTCAATTGTTGGGTATGAGTCTCATAACTGAAGCACAGTGTCACTCTATGGGTGTGCGTGTCTAGGGGCACAATTTAACGTATTGTTTGCGAGTTTCTCATCTTGGGGCACAGAGTCCCTCACTCTTGACTATTCCCAATGGTCGACTGACTGCAACTGACTGAAGCCCTGGATATTTAGTCCTAAACTCCTCACATCTGACCTCTGTGAGCTCCTGGCTTTGAGACAAATATTGCAAAGTCAAGAGTCCAGTTTTATCTGTTGGACATGAGATATCCTCAAGCAGTTAAAGGGCCAGGGTCACAATTTCAAAATGCACATCTGCTTGGTGCAAACAGTCTAAAAAGGCGGGGTTTCTGCTGGGAAAATGTGTGAACCCCCACTGTCTGCTGGTGCCATGATTCAAGAGTTAGAACTTGAGATTACATAGAAGAATGACAAACGACAGTGGTAACAAAGTGAGACACTGGATGAACTCATGGGGACTGAAACCAAAATAGAAATACACTGTAACACAGGAGTCCATAAGCCTGGAACTTTCCTAATCTGGATCACAGTCCAAAAGCTGGAACTAAAGGAGATACAGAGACACGGTGGTGCCCAGAAGACAGGTAAGGAGAAGCAGCAAAGGTGGTCAGAGTGGATGCAGTGTGATGAGGAAGGCGATAACCCCGCTCCCCCCAAGAAAATCAACAAAACAATAAGGCAGCTGTGATGTGCTTGCCAAGGCAAAGGGATCTTATGAGAAGGATGCAGCATGTTGGGGGAGAGATGAAAGGCAGGGTAATGAGGCACAGACAACAGCATGTGTCTCCCAATCCAACATGGCGGCTCCTGTAAGCAAGAGGGGCAGGCGGAGTTCTCCAGTGGGTGCAGGTGCTTGGGGACTGATGAGATGAGGGCGCGGCATGATGGTGTTGAGCACAAAACAACCGAGGCCCATGGGCATCACATCTAGCTCAATAACAAAACATTCATTGCCAAAGGTAATATGGCTCACCTTTGAGACGTATTGGTTGTGCCAATGCCTTTTGTCTATGCGATATAGCATCACATATGTGGGTGCATACCAAAGGACGTTGTGCCATTAAAAAAAAAATTACTGATCAAAGATCGGAAAATTAAAAAAAATAATTGGGGAAAGTTTTTTTCTGTAAGGTGGAAGCACCAGAAGCAATATTGTTGCTTCACCCTTCCAAAAAATGTATAAAAATTGAAAATATATATAAAAGGACCTGTGGCAATACAGATGAGCTGGTGAGAGGAGTGCTGGGGTGTGGGAAGCAATGGAGAGTAGGTGGTAAAAAATAAAGCAGGGGGGAGGAGAAATGCAGCCCACAAGGTAGAGAGAGGAACACATAGCATAGGAGGGAGGGGTGCAGGAAGCAACAGAGTTCAGGTGGTGAAAAAAGCAGGGTAGGAGAGGAGGAGAAAATCAGCAAACGAGGGAGAGAGCAACAAAGAGCATGGGGTGAGGGGAGTAGCTCATGAAAGATTGAGAGCAGCGCATGAGGGAGAGAGTAACATGGAGCACAGGTGGGTTTTTTTTGGCAGGGGAGAAGCATATGAGGGAGAGAGCAGGAAAACACATACACTCTCATTGAGTACTCAACAGAAAAGAAAAAAGTAGTTCCTTGAATGTAAGCAGTGAAAGTATTCAAGATAGCCAGTCAAAAGGATAGTACAGTGGCTATCCCCCAGGGGAAGGACAATCACAAGATGGGACAAGGAAAACCATAAAATAAGAAGCAAGCAAACAAGAGTGACAATGAAATAAACGGTGTGCAGACAGAATATCGAATAAAAAATATCGAGCTGCACAAATATCGAGTAAAAAATATTGTGGTCCAGAAATATTGAAAGCAAGAATATCGTGGTTAAGAATATCGACTTAAGGTAAGTAATATCGACTTTAAAAATATCAATGTGTTTAATAACGTTTGCAAAAATTTAGTTGTTAAAAATATCGGTTTTTTAATTATTCTTATGTATTTTAGTATATATTTTATATGTATGTGATGTATGTTTTTTGTATAAGAATTTTTTGTATTTTTAATGTATGTGTTACATTTTTAGTACTTATTAATTTTATTTAATTAGAATTTTGCGTTTTTTGGTCGTATAGCAATTTGTGGGTTTATAGGTGAATAGGGTGGGAAGTAATTTAATTATATTTAATTAATTCATAATTTTTTTATTTATTAATAGTTTCTTAATTGAGATTGTATAGTTTTAAATGTGTAATGTATTATTAATTAATTAACAATTGTCTGTTAATTTGATATAATGAATTGGTAATTAATTATGGTAATTGTGTAATTAATTTTAGGTGTGTGTTGTGTTTATAGGTGTAAAGGGTGGAAAGTCATTTATTTTTAATTTATGAAATAATAATTAGTTGTTAATTAATTTTAATTAATTAATGAGTAATTAATCATGTTAACTGTGTACTTAATTTTAGGTGTGTGTTGTGATGTTTATAGATGTAAAGAGTGGGAAGTAATTTATTTTTAATTTATGGATTAATAATGGGTTGTTAATTAATTTTAATTAATTAATTGGTAATTAATTAGGGTAACTGTGCGATTTTTTTTAGGTGTGTGTTTTGGGATTTATAGGGGTAAAGGTTGTTAAGTAGTTTATTTATTTTGTATACATTTTTTGTTAATTGATTTTAATTAAATTAATTAAAATTGTATTATGGTAATTGTGTAATACATTTTAGGTGTGTGTTGTGGTGTTTGAGTGTTGGAATAAAAGGTGGGCAGTAATTTGTGTTTAATTAATAGATATTTGTTATTCAATGTTAATTATTTGGGATTTATTTTGGGTAATTGTTTATTTTTGTGTGTGTTGTTTTTACTTTTAAAGTGGTAAATGGTGGGTATTAAATAGATTTTAATTACTTTATTATTAGTTGCTAATAGTAATAGTTTTTAGTTTAAATATCAGTTTTAATTGTATTTTATTATTGTGTAGTTTAAATTTAGGTGCGTATTGTGAATATTATCGTGGCCTGCTTCTTCATCAATAAAGTAGAGGGGATCTATAATTTGCTGAATACTAGTAGGTCTACCTTGACCTACGGCCAACCCACCAGCCTACCTGACCCCCTTTACTCCCTTCAAACTCTCCCACTCTTGGCCCTTAAAGATCTTGAACTCTTGGCCGCAAAGGTGAAGTCTGGGTCACCCGATGACCCTGTTAAACATGAAACCTTTAGGCAATTCCAGGACTCCATTCTGCACGAGGGGCGGGAATCGATCAACAGATCTCTCCAGTCATCCACAGTCCCCAGGTCATGGAAACATGCCAAAGTCATCTCTCTGTTGAAAAAGCCCACCCTGGATCCCTCCCTCCCAGAAAACTTCATACCTATTTCCCTTCTGCCGTACCTGTCCAAGGTGATGGAAGCACATGTGAACTCCACCCATACCAGATACCTGGAAGCTAATGGGATCCTGGATGAGTCACAAAATGGCTTCCGGGCTAAGCATAGCACGGAGTCCGCCCTCCTGGCAGTCACGGAGCAACTGAGGGCCTCACAAGACCTAGGACACACCTCAGCTCTCATCCTGCTTGACCGGAGCGCGGCGTTCGACACGGTCTCTCACGAGATCTTGCTCAAACGTCTCGGGGAGATCGGGGTCAGTGGCGGGGCTCTGGCTTGGTTCGCGTCATTTCTATCTGACCGCTCCTTCCAGATTCTTGCTCCACCCTATTAATCTAGCAAGTTTCCTCTCAATTGCGGCGTCCCTCAGGGCTCTGCCCTCAGACCTACGCTGTTTAACGTGTACGTCCGCCCGTTGGCCCTCCTGGCCAAGGAACGAAAGATCAAATTGATCTCGTACGCAGACGACACGCAGCTTATTTTTACCTTCTCTAATAACACCGTGTTGGACCAGGTAAAATTTCAGGAAGACGTCCTGGCCATCTCGAGCTAGATGACGGAGAACTGCCTCCAACTTAATTCATCCAAAACGGAGGTGCTCCTGATTGGCCGTGACTCACAGAAGTGGGACTATCAGTGGTGGCCCCCGATGATGGGTCCACCCCCGATTCCGAAGAAGGAAGTTACGAATCTGGGGGTCCTAATGGACAACTCACTATCTTTTGAGTCGCACGCAAAAAAGGTGGCTGGTACCTGCTTCGGCCGCCTGCGAACCCTCAAGCCCATCTTGGACTTTTTTGAGCCACCCACCCGGCAATTAATAGTCCAGTCCCTGGTCCTATCCCACTTGGATTACTGTAATGGACTAATGCTTGGAACCAACTTGACGGTCACTAAAAGACTTCAAAGGGCTCATACCCAGCTGCCTGCACACTTTTTGACTTACCTAAACACTGTCACACCTCACACATCTTACGCCTGCTGCATTGGTTGCCTGTGAAACAAAGAATTCAATTTAAAACCCTCTGTCTAACCCATAAAATCCTACATGTCCAAGGCCCCTAAATACTGCAGGGACTCTGCTCTTTCTACGTCCCCACATGTGCCTTACGCTCTGCAGACCTCCACCTTGCTCGCACCACTAGGGTGCGCAAGAGCAGAGCAGGTGGCCGGTCCTTTAAGTCCATGGCCCCAGCTCTATGGAATTCCATACCCCTTGAGGCACGCGCCACACAAGACCACTGGCTCTTTCGGAAACAAATTAAAACCTGGCTGTAAGTCTCCATTTAGGATGAACAGCACTTTGGCTGCCTGATAATATTCTCACCCCACTGTTTATTCTGCTGCACTTCTCTGGCTGGCAGGTTTGCAAGCGCTGGGACGCCCTCTTGCTGGGTTAGCCATGTGCTATATAAACAAAATTAACATAACATAACAACATAACATTATAGTGTTAAAGTGTGTGGAGTCAATTAATGTTTATTGTTTTTTTTATTAGCTATATTTTTTTAATTGATTATTAATTATGTTAATTATGGAAGTTAATTCATTTTAAAATGTTGAATGTTTTGTTTTTGGTGTGGTGTTATAGAGTAGGAAATAAAATAAATACACTTATATATTGATTAATTTCTTTGTTGGTAAATATTTTCTAGTTTAAAAGACTTTTTTAAATTAATTTATTATTTATTTTATATAATATTTGTAGACTTTTTGCTATATGTAAATACTATAATATTCTTGTTTTTATATATGTAATATATTTTATTTCATTTTTTAAATATTGTTTTATTGTTTATTTTGATGATTATTTTTTAATTTTAATATATATATATATATATATATATATATATATATATATATATATATATATATATATATTTTACCTTTTGAGTGTGAATAGTAATTTTTGTCTCTCTCCTATCAAGCACTCTCCCTACTGTTGCACTCCCTGGAGTGGGAATAGTTAATTTTGCCCCTCCGCTATCCAACACTTTCCCTACTGTTGCACTCACTTGAGTGGGAATAGTTAATTTTACCCCTCTGCAATCCAACACTTTCCATCACTTTCCCTACTGTTGCACTCACTGGAGTTGGAATAGTAATTTGTTCCCCTCAACTACCCAACACTTTCCCTACTGCTGCGCTCACTGGAGTTGGAATAGTAATTTTTACCCCTCCGCTATCCAACACTTATCCTACTGTTGCATTCAGTGGAGTGGGAATAGTAATTTTTACTCCTCAGTTATCCACCACTTTCCCTACTGTTGCACTCTTTGGAGTGGGAATAGCAATATTTTTTCCTCCACTATCTAACACTTTCCCTACTGTTGCACTCACTGGAGTGGGAATAGTTATTTTTACCCTTTTGCTATCTAACATTTTCCCTACTGTTGCATTGATTGATTGTATTTTTAAATTTAAGTTTAAATATTTTTTAATAGTTGATTGTTTTCATTTATTATAGATTTTAGTTTGTTTAATATTGTAAATCATTAATATATATTATTATTTTGTATATTATTTTAAAAATAATTGTTTCGGAGTAAATATATATGTATACATTATTATGTTCATGTGTTTATCTTTTTTATTAAGTTTATTTGTTATATTTTATTAAAATGTGCATTAAATGTATTTAATTTTGTTAAAATGATATTGAATATGTAATATATTTAATATATATTATTATATTTTATATTCATATGAAAGTCAATATTTCATACATCTATATTTTTTACATCAAGATTTTTTAGTCAAGATTTTTGTACTTACCTGTTTAAGTATAGGAGTCGATATTTTTTACTTGATAATTTTAACATCGATATTTTTTTACATCGATGTTGTATCAATGAACCTAAATAAACCAATGCTAAGCAGTGGGCTGGCAACAAGCGCCATATAAGTTCTTGGTAAACCCACAATAGGTCTTTTGTCACTAGTCAACTTGCGCTGTCTGGTAGGCGAGACCTAAAAAAGTAAAGGGAGTAGCAGACAAGGGGTTGAAGAGGGAAACATATTATGATAGGAGGAAAGAAGGTAACCTAGAGGCTATGACTGGGAAACAAAAGTCAAGTGTGACACCATGGCCACATTGCAAGGCAACAAAAGCATTGGCCAGAAGGAAGCAAAGCGGGGTATGTAGGAGTTTGCCCGGGCTAGCACTAGTCTTCTAATTATTATTAAAATATGGACGACTAAACGCATCACGTGTTGAAAAATATCATTAATGCAGCATATTGCACAGGCACACCCTTTGTCAGAGCATGGATACCTGGGGGCCTGTGTCTAAGCAGAGCCAGCTCCTGTTAATAAAGTGAACATGTCCGATGCGCTGAAGAATGCGCCACAGCTGTGCGGGAGCCAAGGATGTGTCAGCCCTAAGGAATGGGTGTCACAGGAGCTCTGTCTTTGAGACGCCTCTTTTGGCACAGAGGCTCTCTTTGGAGATGTTGAACATGCTCCACTGATAGTGAACGATATGCCAGGTACTGGGGGGACTTGTTCGCAAAATGTTTGGCACGATTTGTGAAAGAGAGCGGGGCGCATATTTGGCAATGGTCTGAAAAATACTGCACTCCCAGGCCTAGGTCTATCTATTTCTATTTTTTCTATTTGGGGGGTTTTGTAAAGCGCATGGTGACGCAACAGCGGCGTGTCCCCGCGCTGAGGAGCTACTTTCATTACTGGACCATACCGAAACGGCGCATCAACTAAGCAAATAGAGCAGTTTTGAGCTTAGCTCTAAAAATTGATTCAGATGGCTCAAGTCGTAACGCCGTAGGCAGCTTGTTCCATCTAGCGGCTGCAAGGCATCTGAAAGATCTTCCCCCCATCCGCGCTCTGGACACCTTAGGAACAACCAGGAGTCCAGAGCCGGAAGATCTCAGGGAGCGGGGAGGCTCATAAGGTGTCAAAAGTTCTTGTAAAGGGAGAGGGGATCTCCCATTAATGATCCGATGGCACGTGCAAAGTGCTTTAAATTCTACCCTGCTTCTGACCGGGAGCCAGTGCAGAGACCGGAGAGCCGCTGCAGAAGCAGCTCTTCTGGGTAGTCTAAGCACCAGTCGGGCATTGTTACCTTTCTAAAATGTAAAAAAAAATACACATTGTATGCATTATGGCTGGTGGCATGTCTAAGCAATAGGGTTAACAGCTGGGTCAATTTAACCGCATTACTGCGGCGTCTATTCTGCCGCAGCGCTAAGGGGGTGGGGCGGCCGCGCGGCGCGCCCATGCTGGTGACGGAACCGCTTCGTCATCAGCCGCGGTTGGGCTGTGCTCATGACGGAGCGGTTCCGTCATGGCCCCGCCCGCTCAATAGAACGCCCAGCGCAGGCGCAGAATCCGCGCCGCGCAGGCGCGGCGGCCGGGCCATGACGGAACCGCTTCATCATCAGCACAGCGCCAACGCAGCTGATGACGGAGCGGTTCCGTCATCAGCATAGAAAGGGTTAACTGAGTGAATAAAGCTCCAGTCGCAAGTGAATAGTTTTTACATTCCACAGAAAAATATATGTGCTTCCAAGGGTCTTCAAACTTGTTTGCTCTGATTCCCCCTAAGGAAAATTTTATGAAGCCTTGCCCCCCTCCAAAACTTTATGGTAAGACTTGGGGTAGCGGGAGTGGTAAGGCTGAGTGCAGGGGGCGGGGAGTATGAATATGCGACTTTTAGAGCGCGAATTTAGTCCAAGGGCATCAAGGCGCTGAAAACAGACATCATGCAGGCAAAGCCGATTCCTACTCAACCCGACCTTCAGGGGAACAACCATCTCTTAAGGGCTTTACGGAAAAGTGAATGTTCTTGTTGCCCCGAAGGAGAGAGTCTGGGAGGGAGTTCCAAACACCTGCAGCTGATAATGAAAAGGCCCTCCCAACCCATCTCATCTTTTTAACCCTAGGAACAACAAGGTATGAGACAGTTTCTGGGTTACTTTTCTGTAGCTCAAATTCTGAAATAAATGTGAGCAGTATAAAAGAGCAAACAGGTCACACAAAAACAAAAATTAACCCAAAATCTGAGCCCCATATAACTAGCGTGTTGTGAGCAACTCATACTCCTGGGCCTCAAATCAACTGTACCTGCTGCTCTAATGACAGCTGCAGCCCTGAGTGGCACGCTGCCTTTGCCTTTCACATTGCTGGCTATCACTCCAGTCCTGAAACAGACTCTCTCTCTCTCCCTTTCAGAAACAAACGAGCCCCCACGTGTTGCACCCACTTTGCAGCAATGGTTTCCTCAGCTCTAATGCTAGCAAAGCTCCAAGCCTCTTTTAGAAAGTAAGACAGTCATGATTCTGACGCAGTGGGCCTGAGGCCTTGCAGTCAGCTGTGTGCCATTTTGTGGAATAAAAAAAGAAACAAAGCCCCACATCTCGTCGTCGCCACACTTCCCTGGAGCAGGGGTCCCATTGCCTGTGCAACAAGGGTGACCTGGGCCCTAATCAGCGTCAGATTGGTAACGCGGGCATTCGGGCAATGCCCGAGGGGCCGGTGTCCAAGTTCCTGCTGCGGGCTGCTTTTTTTAGCAGTCTGGGGGCCGATTTGGGAGCTGTCTCTATTGTTCGAACAGCCAGCGGCCCAGTGGGTGTCTGAATGGCCTTTCTATAGGCAGATGGGCGCTCACGGGCAGAGGTGTCACTTCCTTTGTCTCGCTGGCCGGTCCATTAACGTGTGCACATACTGAGCGAGGGGCAGGGGGCCTGAGGAGAAGTGGTCTCACTTGTTTCCAGGTGTGTTTCAGCAGTGTAAACTAACGTGTGCATTTTTTTTTACCCCCGCTTTTTTTTTTATAAGATTACGGCGAAGCAGTCATTTGGGGAAAGGCATTATGCAAATGTGGGCCGATTTTTTTTTTGCGTGCCCGGGCCGATTTTCAATCCCAATCCAACCCTGGCCCTAATGCTAGCAAGGAAAGTGAGTCTCCACTCCACTTTTTGCTAGTAAGACAGTCATGATTAGGGTGCAGTGCCCCACTTACACTCTTGGTCCCAGTGCCACTGCACCTGCTACATTAATGGTAGCGCTGGCCCGTTCGCAAAAAAAAAGCCCCTGTTGCATTGCCACCTTCCGCAGCTTATCTCTCTGCAAAAGAGCTGTGTCTGTCCATTTGTGGATGGAATCCCCAGTGCCCTTCCTATGGGCCATGTCTTCGGTGTTATCCATGGATCTCGCACTGTTCCTCTTTCTCTTGGGCCATTACTCTGAAGCCCCAGGGGTCTGTATCATCAGGGCTCTGCTACTGAATGCGAGCCTGCTGGCCACCCTTCAACTTACCTGTAAAGACATCTGCATGTCAAAGTGGGCAGAATCTGTGGAGACTCATGTGTCTATGGGCCGGATGTAGGAAGGGTATTACCGGTCGGTAACGTCCGAAATCGGCCGTTACCAACCGGTAATAGCCTTTTCAGATGGTATATTTACCGATTCGGTAAATAACGAATCAGTATTTACCGATTCGGTATTTACCGAATCATCATTTACCGATTCGGTATTTACCGAATCATCATTTACCGTTTCGGTATTTACCGAATCGGTAAATGAGATGTAGGAAGCACTTTAAAGAGTGCCTTTGTGCTTTAAGGATTCGTTATTTACCACCAACTATTAGTTGGTGGTAAATAAGAAATTCCTCTGTAAATGCAAATATGTGCATTTACACCTGTGCCATGTGACAGACACACATGCCCTTAGGGCATGTATGTATGCCACATGTGCATACCAGCACTATTCAGGGGTGCAACAGGGTGTCAGAGTGACACCCTGCCACCCTTGACTCTTTCCCTATTTTACCGAATCGGTATTTACCGATTCGGTAACTGACATTCACTCCTATGGGCCTCCACGCCCATAGGAATGAATGGCAATTACCGAATCGGTATATACCGATTCGGTAAATACCGAATCTTAACGATTCTGTATTTTTTACCGACTTTTTATCTACATTGCATTTACCGATTCGAAAATACCGAATCGTAAAATTCGGTATATTCGAATCTGTAAATTACATTTACATTTACCTACATCTAGCCCACTGTTTTTTTATTTCACAAAAACAGTTCCAATACTTTTTGTTGAAAAGAAAAGAAACACCCACCCCTGAATGGTTAACGTGGACCTTGCTGTGCTTCAAGGTGAAAGTGAAAGCGGAGTGGGTGGGGCTCTCAGTGTTGTGAAGCCGAGGGTGGGACTGAGATGTAAAGAAGACACAGGCCTTCTTGCCAAGGTGCCTGCTGCCATAAAGAAATGTAAATGTGTGCAATTGGATAGTCCCTAATGTAAGGCCTGCTTGGGACCCAGTATAAGCCTTAATTGATGGAGTCACTGGAAGTTTTATGATGACAAGTGGCACAAGGGTGTTGAGTTCTGGAAAGTGTCCTTTTAATGGAAACCTATAAATATGCTTGCACTAGGTACAGTCTGATTACCTATGACTAAACACATGCTCTGAAAGCACTTGTTTTATCTGAAACACCAACCACAGAGCCACTGGAATTATGAGCTTTTGTTGCTTTTTTCATATAATTATGGATAAGCCACATCAGCCACATAATCCATCATCTGGTGCATGAACGGTAGATTTTAGAAAGTTACTAAAAAACCTTCCTCAGGGGGGCGGACAACATCACAGCAATGAGTTCACCCAACCACATAGCAAGAGGCGAGATGTGGGCCTCCCTGGACGAGCACCTGGGGACACACAAGCCCCCGTAGATAGATGGCCACACGACCGCACCACAAGCACGGGAGGCTTGGCGTAGAACGGCCACCGGGTATGCCCTGCCCCTTACATCCCCCCCACCCCACCTCTTCTCCTCCTTCCTTCCTCTTCTCTCTCTTCTCTTTCCTTCTCTGCGAGGGCCATACGAAGGCCTTTGAATCCGGAAGCGCCAACCAACCTGGTTGCTGATCAGAACCACCATCGTCCTGCCATGCCTGTCGACACGCCTTATGTAACCACTATGGCACCAGTAAATGACCTGTATTTCCCTCATGCTTCACCACTGTACTGTATATAAAAAGAACTTTCAATAAAATACTTTGAATTTAAAAAAAAAAAAAAAGAAAAGAAAGGTACTAAAATGCGGCAATGTGTGCTCCCAGGCAGTGGAAGGCCCTTCACAAGGTTAACTGGTCACCTTTCATTTGCTTATTTCTCTATTTGGTAGTTCAGCTGGTACCAATGAAGTAAGATATATTTCCCCAAACAGTATTATCATGTGTAAAAAGTGCAGAATAGTAAAGTAATCATATAAAAAAATATGCCACATTACTCCACATAATTTGTCTTTTCTTCTTGCATAATTTCTTCAACTCTGCTCCACAATTTGGCCCTCCCCTGCTACATAAATCCAGTGGATCTCACTAAACCATAGTGCAGCAGCGTATCTTATACTGGGTGGATTACAGTTTTAAAATAGTGATCTAAATATTCACATTCATAGTGCTTTCTGTTACAGGCTGGGACCTCATAGCACTGTGTACACACAAGCCCCTGTTCCCCAGTGCGCTCATCAGGATTCAATTCTGTAACTCTTTGGCTTCACACACAGACGTCTGCAGTGATTGCATTAACCAACTGAGGATTCAGTATGAACTTGAGTTTTTTTTTCATTTAAGGTATGCATTATCTTATCTGCAGGTACCTGCAGGTGAAAAAATAGAACAAAATAGTTCCAGAATATTTTGTTCTTTTTAATCATGTATTGACCCTGCCATGGACGGCAGCTGATGCTTGTAAATGAAGACAGCCTGGAAATGCAGTAAATAAACAAATCCGTGCTTCCAGGCTATTTTTATTTACATATTCTTACTGAGGCATTTGACCCCCACCCCCTCCCCCTGGGAATAAGGCCACGCCCCCAGGGGGTGCCCCACAGTTTGAAGACCTCTGTGCTAGAGGGTGGTCAAAAGACATGCACCTGCATGCACACAAATGTGGACGAACACGCAAACACACATGAATGAATGAATGAATGAATGAAAGAATGAAAAAATACTTAGAAAGTGCAACAGCTGCCCAAACATGCAAACAACAGTGCATGGATAAACACTCTGGGCCCGATTCACAGAACTAACTTAAAACAACACCCTAAACTTACTATTTTTGGTATTCACAGAAGTTAGGATTATGTCTTAGGTTTGTCTTAAGACAGACTTAAGTTAGGATTTTGTCTTAAATTTGTCTTAAGTCTGTCTTAAGTTTGTCTTCAGACAAACTTAAGACAACATCCTAACTTCTGTGAATACCAAAAGTAGTAAGTTTAGGATTTTTTCTTAAGTTAGTTCTGTGAATCGGCCCCTCTCACCCCAATTGACACCTGGACACATTCACATGCATTCACACACTCACTTGCTCTCTGTCCCTAGCAGCACAGGAACCTTCATGGTCTTGGTACCTGATACTAACTCCACCTCCTCGAGACCCCACTGCTACGCCCACAACTAGACCGTAAACCAGGGGTGGTTAGGGCCAGCAGCACCCGAAGAAGACGTGGGCATGACGCTGGTCCCTGCGGCACCTATTCAGTCCAAGGCCATATCTTTGAGATATGGGAGATTCAGGGGCCCCTCATCACATTCTGTGGGGGACCTCATCATTTTGAGCACCACGTTAAACGACTGCGAAATACCACTGAATCGTACATTTCAACATGGCCGACATAAAGCCATGTGGTGATTGTCCATGACATGAGTTACAGGTCGTGCGGTATCAGCCACACACTGCACTTGTGACCATGAGGCCTGTCAGTGAGGCGTTATTGGTGAGGGGACAAGGTGCACCATGCTGTTAGAAGGCTGAGGTTTTTGGGGCTTCCCATAGCTCTTTGACAGGGCACTGACAGCTCCCACCTCTCAAACAGTAAAAACAGGGGATTTGTGGTGGGCTGTGGGGCCTGACTGACTGCCAGCTGTCACTCACAGATCCCACCCCTTCTGACTGACACCCAGGGCGTGGGGAGGGACTCCAACCTCACACCCTTCATGACAAGCCACCACTGATCTTAAGTGTGTTATCAGTTACTGGTTATAAAACTTCAATATTTTATCTGGAATGGAATTAATGCTTATATATGGTAATATAGCGAAAGCAGAGGTAATGTTTTCTCCTTTTTTCACCCTCTGTTTAAAATCTAAAACATCTGTTGATCCACCAAGCTGCAAATCCTTGATGGGAAGCTGGGTCTGCTACATGTAGAGTTGTGAATTAAATACCTCTTTTTTTGGTGAATTATTTTGGTTTTGTTGGTAATTGTGTTTTATTCTAAACCGTATCAGGTTTTTAACAGAGGCAATATCTTTCAAGAATTTCATGGTTTTCTAAAAAATAAATCGATCCATTATTTTTTATTTACTTATACTTACTTTTTTGCATATTTTTTTCTTTATTTAACTCAATATGGTCTTGTATGAAAACAATTTTTTTTTTTAGAGAAATTGGTTTGCTTTGACTGCTCTCCTTTTTGACAGATCTTGACACAGAGTTACTGGTCCACACCTTTCCTTAAATGTGACCAACCCAATGGTTGCTGTGTATGCAGAGCTTCTGTTCTGCTCAACTGGGAGGCTACGAATAATGCAGAACGCAAGCAGCTCTGGTGGTCACCCGTGTCTTTTATTTCTAGCATCAAATCCTTATCTTATGTCCTCTACACTGGTTACTCTGATATTCTGTCTCACATAAAAACAGTTCGTAATGGTAATTAAAGCTTTGATAGGTTTTGGGACACATTATTTTCCCCTAGTGCAGCATGAAGAATGACATAGGCTTAGGCCTTTGTGACTTCAGACTGGATTCCTCCAATGAGCTATTCCCAGACATCTGCTATAAACAGTACATATGCTCCAGTGGTTGGATCAGCTAGGTGCCCACCTCTCACATGAGAGTTTGGGGTGAGAGAAGGTGCTGAGCTGGAGTGAAACAAGAGGGTCAGAGTTCACAGAATGAAAGGTAGTAAGAATAAGTGAATCAACTTGTATACTATGCTGCTTGAAGAACAGTTCTACTCTACGCAAGCAGGTATCCTGCTTTGCGGCTTTATTGTGTGGTGAGTGTGGACCAAGGAAATTATTCACAGTATTCTAATACGCAAACCAGACCCACCTGAATATGGATCATACATGAGTACATACAAACAACTTACAATAGATAAATATTTTGGAGTTACATAAGGATAACAAAACAAAATATTGTACAAATGAGGATGACAAGGGTTAGGCAAGCAGTAGGACAGCCTCATGTCACAGAGTGATCAGGATTGCAACGATGGGGTCTTATCTTCTGGACCCGGACACTGGATGAGCCACAGCTTCGAGGGAAGCTTCAAGCGATGCCTGGTGGATTCTGGGTACGCCGGACCGGAGGGAGTTATCTAAATCTAGCCTTGAAACAATTAGCCATTGAACCACAGTTTTAAAGTCCTATCCTGAGATAACAGGCTTGATTCGTCTAAGAAGTATGATTTGGAATTTGGATTATTTTGCTAAAGAGTCAGTGGGGTGCAATATCCAGATTGATCTCTAGGATAAAACTGAGGGGCATATTACCAACGATTAGCGATATTTATCACTAACTAGGCTTAGCAACGAATTTTTTATCGCTAAGCATTGCCAGAAATTATCGCTGAGATAACGTGCTATTAGCAACGTTTATCTCCAAAGCGATACATTTTCCGGCGATAGCGTGAATATCGCTGAGAATACAGCGATATTCACGCACTAGCGACAAAATGCTCTTAGCCATGTTATCCACCTCCCATTGGATAACATGGCTAAGAACTGGTCAGAGCAGGCTTTAGTTTTTGGCGATAGCGGGAATATTTCCATCGCTACGCCTGCCTTGCTAATAGGCGATAGCGACGTTAGCGACTGCTTTCAGTCGCTAACAGGTTGGGTACGCCCACTGCATGTCATTAGCGATAAATTTATCGCTGACATGCAAAGCGGGACCCAAACCGCACGCTATCGCCTAAAGCTGTCGCTAACTGCTGTTAGCAACAGCTTGCTAATAGAGCGATAAAATTATCGCCGCCTAGCGGCCGAAAACGGCTGCTAAAGCAGCGATAATTGCCTATCGCCCTGCTTGGTAATATGCCCCACGATGATTTCATTCTTATCTCAAATGAAATGTGGTTGTATTCGCTTTACACTGACTCACTATGTCGATCTCAAATAGTGTAATCATTAAAGCATACTGAGCAAATGTTTAATACATTTTTTTTAACTGAATTATTTAGTGCATATGACAGCTGATGGCTTGCAGCCGAGCAGAGTTAATGCCTAAAGCCTGACTTACACCAGAAGTGTCACAGGTAGGAGAGCAAAAGGTAGTCTATTTTCTGAGGATGAGTTTTAGGAGGAAGTGTTGTTCTCCAAGTCTGTATGTCACTTGCCAGGTCCTTTATGTCCCCCAGTGATGAACTATTCTAGCACATCTGAGTGTCATCAGCACACAGGTAAAACACAATTTAGATTATCTCAGAGGAGCAGAGGAGATACATGTACAGAATGAAGAGCATTGGGAAAGTGCAAGAGGCACTCATTGAAAGGCAATGGGTTGAAGAGAGTTTGACATTTTTACTGAGTGATTTCCAGGATGCGAACAAAACGTTCTCCTATGGAATTAATTCAGGACTTCATCCAGAGGAGTTAAGAAGAGGTTCAAGTGGCCCATCAGGAGGTTGTGCTAATACATGTTTGGTAATAATAAGGGAGCTGATTAGAGTCCAGGTCAGTGGTCCTTAACCTTCTGACTTTTTTGGACACCCACTTAACCATTACTGGAATCCAGGGACCCATACTGAATCATTAGTGGAATCCCGGTACCCACTTTGGCATTCCTGGAAGCAGAAGACCCCGGCTTAAGGAATTCCGATGATTTAAACCTCAAAATAATACACAGAAATAAGCAATCATCAAACAAATAAACAAGTTAATAAATATTTTATTTAACTCAGAACACATTTAAAAGTCAAAGTCTGTTTTAAATTCAATAGGAAAGTTGGATTTTTTCTAAATGACACCTATCGTCCATACTGTATTCTGTTTGATGCATTTGAACTGATCCCATAAATAAATATCAGGACACCAACTAAATCTTTAGCCTCCAATTTCAAATTCTTTTACATTTTCAATTGTTGGTCCTGCTTCTTTATTGCTATACAATTTATTTATCTGTTAATATTGTTTAATTTTCTAAGCAGTCGCGGAGTTGGCTCTGTGGACCCCCCCAGGGGACTCCGGACCACGGGTTAAACCCCGCTGATCGAGGCGAGCCGGAGCAGGGGTGCATGGCTGGTCCTGTGCGGGTTAATGAGTGGAAACAAGCAGCTAATGCAATGGTGGTGTTACAATGGCCTACGCAAGGGAGCAGAGATCCATCCTGTGAGAATATGAGGGAGGCAGGCTGCAAACCTTGACTGCAAGTGTGAGCGGTAAGAGAAAAAGAGAAAGGAAAGGCGGCCATCATGGAGGAACAACAACTAAAAAAAACTGAAGGGGGAGATGCTCAGTGATGTCATGTACAGCAACAAAGGAGAGGACCAAAGAATGAGTTCAGTGAGAAGGAAGAGGAGTTCAGGGGATGTCTATGTTATGTTATGTTATGTTATGTTATGTTATGTTAATAACTTTTATTCGGCGCACATGTGACCATTGGGGTTGGAGGTAAAGCACCACGTCAGAGATGCCAGGGGAGGCGAGAATGAAGTAAAGAATGGGGGGAAGTGAAGGTTACAATGGTCTGCTGTGTCGAAGGCCGCCCACACATCTTCCACAGGTGGGTGTATAACTACTGCATTGTTTCCATGCGCCTGTCGTTGAGACATAGACGAGCAGCAATGGTTTGCACTATATATGCTCGACAACATATTCAGCTTGTAGTTCTGGTCATGGTGAAGGCTGCACAATGCTTGTACACTTGACCCTGGTGAGGAATTCGCAAGGCTATGCACTTCCCAGCCCTATTCTTGCCTTCCATGTGGTCACAGGTGAAGATACTTTCAGGCACATGCATCAACGTTTTTGCAAACGCAAACGGTGCGATTTGCCAAAAATCGTCTGTTTGCCCCCGCAAAAAGTGCTTTTACGATGCATCAAGGTGTAAGGCACTCGCAATGTAAGAAAGATTGCATTTAAGGAATCACAATTTGCGATTCCTTAACTGTAATGCATGTACCCCTTAGAAATAGTGAATCGCTATTTGGGGCCGCAAACTACAGTGAAATTACTCTGGTCTGTATTTTGCAAAAACCTTGAAAAATGCACTCAATTTTCAAGGTTTCACACACAAGGGCATCTGTGTGCACATCACAATTTCAGAGGTGCAATTGCATGCTGCAGTTGGCAAGAACCTCTTGGTATTTGCAAAGGAAAGTGAGTCACATAGGCTTTTGAGAACCCTCTAATAATGATAATTAAGGAAGTACCTATTGGTTTTTGCAAAGCAAAGTGAGTCACATAGGCTTTTGAGAACCCTCTAATAATCGCAATTAAGGACTCACATAAGCCTACTTTGATACATGTGCCCCTTTACAACAAAATATGCCCACCCCTTCAAAGTCCATTATAAACTGTTTACATGATTATATTCCCACCAATAAGGTAGGGTTAGAAATAAAATCCTACTCAGGTGACCCTGACTGTATACCTAAAAGCCCATCCAGTGAAAAGCACTCTGTGGACTCTGAGGGTGGAGGTGTGGGGACCAGCTGACTTGAAGCCCTCCCTCTCAATTCCTCTAACAGCCTCATGGGAATCAATGAATATGAAAGCAGTGCCACGCCCCCTGCCTGAGGTAGCACTCAAAGATGGCTGGGCAGCAGCAGGCTGTGCAACAGTCTGCTCTGCAGTCTGTCAATCACTCCTTCCACAGTCACGTGACCTCTGTGCATCAGGACATGCGCAGAAGTGTTCACCTGCCCCAGACAGAGCGCCCCCTGCAGCAATGGGAGAGCAGTGCACACTGCACAGCCCAAGATAATGCACCCATGTGCCTCAGAGCAGGATACACAGGTGAGGAGCCGTGGAGTGTGACAGGCAGAGGATTCTTCGGGAGAATTCAAACAAATCTTAATGGAAAGGATTTACCGTGTCCTGCGGCTACAGGGAGGCAGCGTCGTCGGAACTTGCAGCTTCTCTGTGGCTATAATTACCGACTCCTTCTAAGCACTCCTGAGACGCCTACAGCGTGAGAGAGAGAGAGAGAGAGAGAGAGAGAGAGAGAAAGAGAAAGAGAGAGAGAGAGAGAGAGAGAGAGAGAGAGCGAGAGAGAGAAAGAGAGAGAGAGAGAATATGTATGCCTCATGGAGAAAGTGAGAGGGAAAGAAGAGAGGAAGAGACGCGGGATGAAGGAAAGAATGAGAAAGAAAGAGAGATAACAAGCTCCACAAGAGAAAGAGCGAACAGAAAGAGGGGAAAAAGAGACAACACGCTTCACAGAAAAAGAGAGTGAGCGGGAAAGGGAAAAAAAGAGAGTCGGGGCAGCAGAGAGTCTGGAAGAGAACACGAAAGATAAATAAAGGGGACATAAAGAGATAGCACATCACTGGCAAAGCAAGAGAGGGAAAGAGAGACGCCAGGACTCTAAGGAGGGAGAGGAAAGAGACAAACAGAAAGAAAGGCTGAAAGAGAAAATGGGATGTAGACAGAGAGACAGTAGGCCTCACAGAGAAAAAAGGAGGAGAGAGAGAAAAGGGAAACTGCAAGGACCCATAATAAGAGTGAAGAAGGAAAGGAAGAGAGGCAGCAGACATCACGAGAGAGAAAAAGACAGAAAGATAAAAAGAGAGACTGAAACAGATGCAGTTTGAAAGAAACAAAAGAGTAGGTAAAAAGTAACGAAAGAGAGACACAGCAGGCCCCAGAAAGAGTAATATAAAGAGAAAAGACATAAAGAGAGTTTTTCTGCTCTGATGAGTGAAGTCATCTTTGCGTAAGCCAGTGATGTTATAAATACAATATTCTACAGCAGTACATGGCTTACCACATTACAGCAGTCCACTATGCAGCAAAGCATAACATGATATGACATAATGTAGCATTACATAAGGGATAAAGTACCCTCTCCCATACATTATAAGGATAGTGCAAGTCACCAAGGAGTTCCATAATCATACAGAGGAACAAGGCCGAAGGCTAAGTTCCTTTACAAGGTTATGGAACTTCGGGGTGACTTGCAATATCCTTGTCATGTACTCCAGGGGGTACTTTATCTCATATAATACATGGTCACCATCATCAAACTTAAAATATAGGTGTGCAGCTCTTTTATATGAAAGGGCGAGCATGTTTACAAGCATGAAAAATAAAAACAAAACCTCTAGTGCAAAATGAAACACATCAAAACTTGTTAGCTTTTTGTTGCAAACAGATATTAGAAATAGTTTTTTTTTTAAACTTCGTTTTATTAAACATTCGTCAGTTGTAATCTAGAACATCACATCAATCAGTGGTTGATAGTACATAGCTGTTACCGTATCTCACAGTTGTTAGGTATAGCAGTACTTGCGGTTGAACCAGTAGTTTCATTAGGACCCACCCAACATTCTCAGATCAACCCCCCACCCACTTTAGGAACCTGGTATCTCTCACCCACCCCTGTACATTTCCCATTGACTCCACACTTTTTCCCATTTCTTGGGGCAGCCTCTACTCTCATAAATCACCTTTTCAGCTGCACAACACCAGTCCATGTCAATCTTCCATTGTGCTACTGTTGGCGGTTGGGAGAACACCAGAGCCCCGGCAATATTCCTCTTAGCCACCATTGCGGCCACGAGCAGCCAAATTTTTTGATACTTAGACCGTGTCTGCTCCCCGGACACGCACAGCACGTGCCACCGGGCTACCACAGGAACTGGTTGCCAACCACCTGTCATTATCCGTGTCACCCTCTCCCAAAACCTCTGTATAATCGGCCATTCCCATAAAATATGGAAGAAGGTACCCTTTTGCTTACATCCCCTTTGACATTCCTCTGTGAGTGTGCGTCCCATCTTAAACATTAGCGTACTTGTGTGATAGGACCTATGCAGGATTCTTAACTGTATGAGCCGGAACCTTGCCCTAATCGCAACTTCTCTAGGGCTTTACACTGCCTCTGTCCAATTATCGTCTTTCTCGAGCAAGCCCACGTAGGATTCCCATGCCTCCCGTAACTTCAGGAGAAGATCCGGAGAGTTATTAATGACCTTTCTATATGTGCAGGACAGTGCTTTTTCAGGAATTGGGTCTAGTAGCAATCTGTCCTCTAGTGGGCTATATTCAGTAATTTGCTCCCCCTCCCGGAGATGTTTGTGCAATGCGTGCGTCAGTTGCAAGAATCTATACCTTTCCGTATCCGCTAGTTGATATTCTTCTTGTAAGTCGGGGAATGGGATCATGGCTTATCCACGCCATACATCCCCCAGACGGGCTATGTCAATTAGTTTCTACTTATCGAAACCTTGGAGTCTGCCCACTTCTCGTAGCATATCACTATCCCACAGCGGAGTCTGTTCCGTCAATCTGTCATGCCAGCCCAGAAATCTATTGGCTCTCGTCCACACATTCAATACGATCCATGTATGGGGCGGCATGCTTTCTTTCCTATCACGACCATAGAGTGCACCAAGATACCCCCTGGTCCCCATCGCCCAATGATCCACTCGGTATGCCAGGTCGCCCCTGTCCCAGAGGACCCAGTCATTGACTACCATTCGGTGTGAAGCCCGATAGTATTTTTGAAGGTCTGGGATGGCCAAACCGCTGTCATACACTCCCCTCTGTAGTTTGGCCAGTGCGATCCTAGCGATCCCCCAACCGTCCTACAGTAGCGTCCTCAGTTCACTATCCACGTCCCTAAAGAATTTGTCGGGTATCGGACACGGGAAGTTCTGCAAGATGTACAATAATCGTGGTAGCAACATCATTTTGAAGAGAACTGCTCTTACCATAAGGGAGATCGGCAAGGTCCTCTAGTGAGCGACATCTCTTCTCAAGCTGTCTAGCTGCGGCTGCAGGTTCCCTGCAAGGAACTCCGCTTCCGTTTTGGCTATTTGTATGCCAAATATTTAAAACTCTTTTTAACCTTCAATTTGCATTTGCCGCTCAGCATCGGTGGTGGACCGTTTGATAGCATGTACAGGAGTGACTTTTCCAGTTAATCTGGTATCCAGAGTATCCTTCAAATAACTTAAAAATCTGCAATAGACGGTTGATCGTGAACCGTGGTCGCATAGCATACAGAAGAACATTGCCAGCGTATATGATATTCTCTCTTCCCGTTGATCCCCCTGTACATACCTGAGATCACCGGGTCCTGCAGCACCCATGCCGCAAGTGGTTCGAGTGGCAGTGCAAACAAAATTGGAGAACGAGGGCACCGCTGCCTAGTTCCCTTGTGAAGAGCAAAGGATCAGAACACAGAGCCGATAACTCTGACCCTGCCACAGGATGCTTATATAGCAGCTTAATCCAGGATTGAAACTGGGAACAAAACCCAAACCTCGTCAGGACCTCGAACAGATAGTGCCTGTTGGACCTGTCAGCCCTTTGGGTGGTCCCTCCTACTATTTATTTATTTTTGTTCCCTTTCTGCCTCCTAACCTTTTTATTTTTTTTACGTCCACTGGAATTTTTAGGAGTTGTCCCAAGGGGTTAGGTACTCCTTGACCCTATAGTTTTTCTAGGCCAGGGTGACTTCTATAATGGTGGGAACTCAGTCACACAAAATGGTGGCTAGTAACTGCCATATCTGTTACCTAAGGGAATGGACCCATAGGACAACAGAGGAAAACTCCAGAACCTTCCAGCTGGTTCTGGAAGCCTGAGGTTAGCCTATAAAAGGGTCAGTACCAGGGTGGCCATTTTGTTGGGAAGAGTTTTGGAGTGGGAGCGCAGTGAGGAGTTTAGGCTATTGAGCAGGGAGGTTAGTGCATTGTGGGAGGGTTTGACTACCCCTTGGGGCTGCTAACCCCTACGATTGACATTACCCCCTGTCAGTGGATCTAGCCCTGCTGACCTCGACTGGGAGACAACTCATCTATCATCCTTTAATGCCCCTGAGGGAAAATCTGGACTGGTGTTAGGGCGTCAGGGCATTCAAGGCGACGGAAGGGGAAGAGGACTATACTTCCTTCATCATCCCCTTGACCTTGTTGAATTGCCTCAGGAGTCGTCGGAAACCCAGACTCCTTTCATCCTGTCATCACTCCCCAGAACTTGCCCTTCAACGTGGGTTTTTCCCCCCCCAACTGCCACAGTCCCCAACTAGTGTACCTGGTGGTGTTGCCGCAGGCTTGCTCACAGCCCCTGTGGTAAAGTTGGTGCTGCCGGGTGCCGGACCCGCTGGAGTCCGGTTGTCAGGTCTGGTGAGCGTGGAAAACGGAGAGAGGGGGCCGTCTAACGCCGGAGCGTTTGTCCCGCTGTGGTGGATCGGCGCAGAGGGTAAAGGTGCCTCACTCTCCATGAGGAAAATGGTAGTGTAAACGAGTGAAGTCCCGCCCAGCGCTGTCAGGGAAGAGTGCAGGGAGGCGGGACGAACTCGTAGGAGGACGACCCCGGGGAGGTTCCTTACTTCACGGCAAGCGGAAGGGAGGGGACACCGGAAGTCAGCCTTGCCAATCGAAATCAGTGGAAACCCCCTTCCGTGTGCCAGCGGCAAAGGGCCCTCTCAGCTGAGGAGAACGTCGGACGGGGGAATTCGGAATCACCGCCTGCTAGAGTTCACCGGACCTTCGGTTGCCGCCTCCACAAGTAAGGTGGGGAATTGGGCTTGTAAGAGGCCAGACAGTGCTCTTGGGTCCCCGGTTGGGCCGAGTGGTGATCGGCCTTTTTCTTTCCCCCCGGCTTAAATAGGAGGACTTACAGGAGAGCCGGGGGGAGAAACTAACTGAACTAAGAGCTCAGGAGCCATACCAGAAAGTCTTGGGCTAACTTGAGCCTGGTGTTCAAAAAGACCCTCGAGGGGAGTAGAGGATTGTGCTGAGAAAAACGAGAAGCCATTATTCATCGAGGAGTTAAGCTCCCTTTCCCAGTGATTGACTTAATTAAAGAATTGCCTCTTTTAAGTGGGTAATTCCTTTCAGAAATTCTAAAGCCTGAATATAAGGGGAATCTGATCTTTGACCTCAAACAAATGTGTAATGATTGTACTGAGGAAATGTAATGATGTACTGTCTTGATCTACAGTTAGCATGCTAGGCAGTCAGCTGATAAAATCCTTTTTCAGAGTATTAATGTGTCGACTTAACTCCAGAGCCTCACTTCTTCCTATTAGGAAATGTAATGAATTTATGAAAATATCCAATTCACATCATCATAATCTAAATGAAAAGGAAGAATCGTTCTTGAATTTTGTTCCTATGCTTTAACATGTGTTCTCAAATACAAATGTAACAGGAAAGTAATCTAGATGCTGATTTAATAGATTGCATGCAACAGCTAAACTAATTTAAGGAAAGATAAAGCTTTTCCTATTTTTCTAAAGTGGTGTAGTGTCTTTCTTTTCTGGTGGATGGACGCTAAGTTACTTTAAGGGTGCGATGCAAGCTTAACACTTTGGCCTTTAGGTTAGACCTTTCCACTCTGTGCCAGGCTACCCTATGTGGTCTGGAGACCCCAGGTCCAACAGTGCCACTCTATGCTATCAAACGCCATACGGGCGTCAAGGGACAATAGTGCCGCCTCCACCCCTGGATTCTTTCCCACTAAATGCATCACCCTTTAGAGCCGTCTAAGATTAAGCCTTGTACTCTAGCGGGGCCTAAAACCTGATTGGTCTGGGTGTATCAATGCCGTGATTGGGCCCAATAGGCGATTCACCAGGACTTTGGCCAACATTTTTACTTCCACATTCAGCAGGAAAATGGGTTGGTATGAGCCGCGCAGCTCGGCTGCTTTGCCCGCCTTGGGGATCACAACAATAGTTGCCGTCCGTTAATCCACTGGGAGATATCCCATTTCTTTTGCCTCATTTAACATGGCTAACAGATATGGGGCTACTATGCCCGCCGTGCATTTATAGAGCTCTACAGGCAGTCCATTTGGTCCTGGTGCCTTTCCTGCCTGGAAAATCTTGTATGGCGCCTATTATTTTGTCCATCCTTTTGTCCTTTTCAATGTTCTCCCTGTCTTCCTCGTACAAGACCGGCAGTCTCATTTCCCTTAACAGTTCACTACAGTTTGCCTCTGTCCTGTAGGGGTTTGACTCATAAATCTCCTCATAGTAGTCAGCGAAAAGAAGCCCGTGCCATGTCTTCCCCAGTAGCGTGTGTGCGTCCACCCTTGTCGCGTATTTCCGCCACTCAGTTCCTTTCCATGTCCCTTTTTTCCAACCAGGAGATGATTTTATTAGCTTTATCCCCCAGATCATATACTCTCCTCTGTGTCGCCAGCACCGCTGATCTCGCCGCATTAGCCACCAGGTCCTGTAATTCCTGCCGCTTTGGTTCCAGACGGTGCGCTAAGTCCCGATCTGTCCTCCACCCTCCAGAAAGCTCACTTCCAGGTCCATTACTGTCGCCTCCAACCGGTCACACTGCAGTATTATTTCTTCGTTGCTACCCCCAATGCAGGCCTGTACATGCCCCGCATAACTGTGTTAAAAGCTTCCCATAAAGTACAAGCCACCTCAACTGCCTCCTCGTTTTCCTGAAAGTATAGTTGCGCCCGTTCCCTGACGTTTTGAGCATTATCCTTGACTTGAAAAAACAGGAGTTCAGTCTGGGTGGTAAAGTGTGCGTCTGAATCAGTCCCCTCACCGTTACCTCCACTGGCGAATGGTGCGAGATACCCCGTGGGCCAATCTGTGCATTAAAAGAACCACGCTTCCCCACCCCATGTGTCAGTGTGTGATCTAGCTGTGAGTAACTGCCATGGCAGCTGAGTAGAAGGTATATTGACGCTTACCCGTGTTATGCAAGCCCAAGAGATCTGTCAATCCCATGACATCAACAAATGCGCTGAGTGGCTCCACCCCTCTGTCTCTAATTGACACAGTTTCCCTATTAAGCCGCGGCTCCATAGTAGAGTTCATGTCGCCGCCCAGAACCAGTAGCCTGGGGGGATGATCAAGGAGCAATGTCCCAAGCACTGTGAACGCCTCGGACCGCATCGCCGCTGGAATGTAACTTGAGACCGGATTTAGAGCCTGTCCTTCCCATTTCCCATCAAGGGCCACTGACCGTCCTAGGGGATCATGCCAGATCTTGTCTATTACCAGGGGGAGACCGGCCTTAACCAGCATTCCTACTCTACATGATCCAGTCGTATACCCCGCAGGTGCAACCAACCTATAACCATATCTGTCCAAAGCTGGGTATCTTTGCCCCTTAAGATGCGTTTCTTGTAACGGCACAACACTCGGGGAGTGTCAATGTAAATATTGAAGCACTATGCTACGTTTAATGCGGCTCCCCAAACCATTCACGTTCCATGACATAATTGTTAGGTTGGTGGCCCCTCGTTGCCCCACCCGTTGCCCTCTTTTCACTTTTTGTTCCGGTCCAAGTAGTGTACCCGGCAAGTCAGATGCCATTTCTGAGTTGGGTCTCCCATCCCATTCTTACCAAGCAGTATCAAACCACTACACTGACCTTGCCATTTGAAATAACTGACAGTAAAACAATAAGGACTTACTAAACCTAACATACCCCGATCAAAACTAACCCCCTCCCTGCTACCCTGCCAGTGGGTATAACAACTCCCACCACCCCAACTCGCAGAGTGCCTGCCGCCCTGTAACAAGTAACTAATATGGGGTTGGTCGGAGCCAAGGTACAGTAGCCCCGTCCTCGGGATCCCACCCTTGCCCCGTTTCAGGATGTGTGTTAGATATTAGAAGCAGTTCAAGAAAAGTCAGTTGTTTTAAAAAAACAAAATAGCTGCACTAGCTCGGAATGTGAAGAAACATGCAAAAAGATTCTAGCTTTTCTCTATCTAAGGAGGGCAAAAAATGAAGATGTTCTCCCTGCTTGTCATTGTAAGCTAAAAAAAATAGAGCAGAAGAAAGAAAAGCAACATTCCGCTTTCCTTGCTTAAACAGCTGCTTTGACTATGCTCTGTTACTTAAAATGCCTTTAGGCTCAGCTGCTGACAGCAGGCATTGCGACCTCAGAACTTAACTGCAATAACTTATAATAGTCGAGTTCTGACATCTTTTCTATATAATCAGCAACTGTGTCCATCACAAGCCACCGATTACAAAAAAAATTAGATACTGGCATTTCTACAGGGAGTACATAATCCCATGTATTATTCAACATATGACCACACAACAAGAAATTCTACAGCAAAATATCATATGATACGGCAAAATCGAACATAATGTATAGTAGCACAGCATGGTATGGAGATGTAAATCACAACATGGCATACCGGTGTAGCATTGGATAAAATAGTGTGACAATGCATGCGTGACATAACATGACGACTGCATAACTGTTGAAGGGTTCTCTTCCTTTGGACCTATTTATCTTTGGCCTTCATGTTGCTTCGGGCACCAAGAATAACAAATCACTTGCGATCTGTCACCTGTAATAGCATTCCATGGCTAGTGTTATGGAATGGAGCACAACCCACTGGTTGGGTCCTGAGTAAGGGTAGGCATAGTTGGCAGAGTATCACTACACCACAAAGTCAAACACTTAATAAAACTGAAACCTCATATACTTTTGGTAAAATAATAAGTATCTCTGTCTTTACATGATGAAAATGCATATAGTCATTTCACAAAAGTGAAAACAAAAATTTAGCAAGCAGTGAGAGTGGTGATGATTTTGGGATCCTTCCTAACCTAGGGAGAGAACCAAGCAGATGTCTTGAAAACAAAGAACACATCTTGCTGAATGATTCGGTGGTGGTCCCATCCTCTTAGGACCACCCCAAACGCAGTTATGGGCAAAAAAACAATGCCTACCAAAGGCCCTGCAAAGCATTATGGGACAAGATTAGCAGTGGGCAGTGAATATTATAGTATCCAATATCAAAATATTTCTACAAAGAAATGCAGTTCAACTAGTCGTTACTAGGTGTCCCTCACAAGACAAATGCAAAAGCATTGAAATTATTACATCAAGGTGCAGTTCCACTAGTCGTTACTAGGTGTCCCTCCCGAGTCAAATGCAAAAGCATTGAAACCCTTTCATGAAGCTGCAGTTCCACTAGTCGTTACTAGGTGTCCCTCATGAGTCAAATGCTTTTGCATTTGACTTGAGGGACACCTAGCAACAACTAGTTGAACTGCAGCTTGATGTAATAATTTCAATGCTTTTCATTTGACTCGTGAGGGATACCTAGTAACGACTAGTTGAACTGCAGCTCTTTGTAGAATTATTTTGATATTGGATACTATAATATTCACTGCCCACTGCTAATCTCGTCCCATAATGCTTTGCAGGGCCTTTGGTTGGGATTGTATTTTTGCCCATAACTGTGCTTGGGGTGGTCTGAAGAGGATGGAACCACCACTGAATCGTTCAGCATAATATGCTCTTTGTGTTCAAGGCATCTGCTTGGTCCTCCCCCTAGGTTAGGGGGGGACCCCAAAACCATCGCCTTTCTCATTGCCTGATATTTTTCATTTTCTTAGTTCACTTTTGTGAATTGGTTATATGCATTTTAACATGTAGAGGTGCTGTATCAAAGCGTTTGTGGATGCAGTTTAGTAGCTGACTCCGCTGAGTTTCTGCCTGAATTCCGTGTTTTTAACGGAATGCGTAGTTAACAAATCTCCGCAAACTCCGCTAGCGGAGCGGACTTCATTGCCCAGGGTTAGTCCTGAGCGCACTCTAACCAGGTGCACTTTACGTGTGACCAGAAAAGTAAACAGGCAAAAAACTGGTACATCCAAAAACCCCCGGACACTGATGGTCACTTAACGGGTTACTCCGTCACAAAGGTGATGGATATCCCGTCCGCCGAAATATAAACCCCCTTATATCCTATGGGATTTATATTTCAGCGTACGGGATATCCGTCACCGTTGTGACAGAGTTACCCATCTGCCAAGATCTAAATCAGGCCCTAAAGGTCTCAGTAAACATTTCAATGATATTACCTGTTATATCCTCAGTATTGTATTTACATTTAAACCAGCCTAGGTCTTCCTAGCTGCTCAGCCAGAGTGTGAGTTGGTCTTAGAATGTTGGTGTGAGTGTGATGCGTGGAATTCCTGGGTGCCCGAGTGGATGAGTGGAGACAGTTAGAGATGGGCTGAGCAGCAGGGAGGCTGCTCCTGGTGGGGCTGGAACTTGACCAGAGCTGGCTGGACTAAGAAATATGTTAAGTGGACATGGAACCAATAAAAAAGACTTGGAAATACTACATGGCTACCTGTGCCTACTGGTATAGGGCACAACATTACCACCTCCCCCTCTCCTAAAAACACTTTAAACATTGCGTTGTACAATGATACACTTACACCAGTCCCAGGTTCCATCCATCTGTAAAATGCCAACATCTAGTCTTTAATTCTTGGTTTGCTATTCCCCACACCGCCCCCTGTGCCGGTTTTAGTAATGCTCAACATAACCAAACTTTGTTCAAATCCTGCAAATTCCTCTCTGAAACCCACACCACCATAAAAACTCTACAGCAAGTTTCTGCCCCCCAAACGCCAGTAGGACTTACTACAGAACTATCACCTCACTCCCAACAACAAAGTTAGAGACGTCCTTACCTGCAGCAAATACAGCTCCATGCCAATCAGCCTGTCATCCCCCAAAAAACTGTGCAACTTCATACTTTATATCTGAGTGTCCTAGAAACAGAGGGGCATATCAGCAAGGGCCTACGATAATTATCGCTCAGCGCTCTTAGTGCGAGGATAATTATCGCAGGCTAACGCTGGATTCTATCGCGGAGATAGCGTGCTATCAGCAACGCTTATCTCCCAAGCGATAGAAATCCATGCGTTTGCCACAAAGCAGTGCCATTATCGCTGAAAATCCAGCGATAATCGCACTGTGACAGGCGATACCTTGATGATAGGGCAGGGTGGACTTAGCCATATACTCCACCTCCCATTGGATTACATGGCTAAGTCAGATCGGCGGCAGGCGTAAAGAAACCTGCGTTAAGCGCGGTTAGCACTTCTTTTCCAATCGCTAAGCAGGTTAGCGATTCCCTTGATAATTGGAGAAATGTCGGTTAGCGACATTTCTCCAGTTATTTTGGGATGGAACGCCCACTTTGCATCTCATTAGAGATACAAAGGTGGGTGTTACGGGAAAGGGTGCCAAGGCAAGGATTCACGCGATCGCGTGACCTTGCCGATAATGCGATAAAATTATCGCCGCTTTTCGTCCAAAAACGGACGCAAAAGCGACGATAATTATATAGCGCCGCCTTGCTGATATGCCACCTTATTCTTTACAACATTACTGTGGCAAAAACTTGGGCCACAACATGGAAGTGCTCGACCACAACATTTTCAATTCCAATAATTCCTCCTTAATACAATTTAGCAGCACCAGACCTTTCCTCTTCACTAGGCCATTCTACCCTAGATGGATTAGCAAAAATTCGTGCCAAATGTCAGGGAGTTAGTTCAGCTTTGGTAATAATTTGCATCCCTTTACCAAAACCATTTAACTTGGAAACTACTTCTTTCAAAACCTAGCTGCTTTTCCAAAGTCCTCGATTCTACCTGGCAGCCCGCCCACTTCACAAAAGAGTGGCCACAAATTCAAAACTCGATATGAGCTTGGTTGGGACCCATGACACAACCTTTAAGATAGGAAACAACAACCATTGGAAACATGGCCAATAGCCACACTATTTCATCAACCACACTGGTCGAATATTTCACTGATAGCAATCAGATTTCCACCTCCCCAGCCTCTTAATCTATTGAGCCTATCGTATCCGCCTCCGTGGCGAACCCTATTCAAAAGAAATCACTACCCTGCTCCACTGCAGGAATGTAAAAAAACCATATTGACATATACAATACCCCCAACATCTGCTGTGATTACACCCGTAGCCCATCCTTGTCCCTGAAATCACCAGAGTCACTGAAAATCCGTCTTTTTTGCCCCTCCTCGACCAATTTACTGGACACACTCTTTCATCTGGGCAAGCACCCACGTTTAATGATCTACTTGTCCCTTCTGATTTGTTTTTCACAGCAACAATCTCACCTGAGGAAACTGCCCCCTTTCAACTACAGTCTCTTAGCTCAAGCCTTCAGTGATCCTGGATTCCAGCAGTTCCACCACCCAAAAGGCTCAAAAGAATAACCAAACTATGAGTAGCAAAAACTTAGCCTACCAATCATCTCTACACGCTCTGAAAGAAACAAAACTTAGCACCCTCCCCCAAGCCCCCTTTTATCATGCCGAACCTTGCAAAACGCTCTTGCCCATTTCCCCCACTAACAGCTAGTACCCCCAATACATCTTACCAAGGAGAGCCAGATCTGTCAACTTAACCATAATGGTCACCAGAAACAAACCTTTGTTAATCAACAAATTATAAAATTGTAGCACATCAGCCCTGCTCTGTTCCACTCCATCCAGATCTTCCTCCTCTGAGGTCCTGATGCTGTAAACTCCTTCAATGCTTGGCTGTATGCTTTTTTGGTGGATGCTGACAGTGATCCTACAATCAGCTCGATTACGTGGACGATCCTAAGTCTAACAACCACACTGACACTGCCATCTTTGCCTCTTCCACCCCTGGTGCCAGTCCATAGAATCTGCTCCATTGCAAGTGAGATAAAGAATCCGCAATGTCATTGTCGACCCCAGGAATGTGCTTTGCCCTGAACACAATCCAACCCCATAAGAACTCCTACACAAAGTTCTCAAAAGATGCAAAAACCTTTGCATGCTGCACCCACTGCTTGTTGACAATTTTCACCTCAAGCCATATTGTCCACATTGAAAAGGGCCTTCTTGTTAGTGAAGTGTCTGCCCCACAATGCAACTGCCAGCACCAAGGAAAAGCATTCCAAAGAGCAATGCTGCGTCCACCACCCTGCCCCTCTCTGGGCCATGCCTTTGCACACCACTTGCCAACAAATGCCAAACTAGCACCTCCTACAATATCCAAGAAGATTTAAATAGACTGTTCCATTTCCTCCCTCATCCCTCTCAAAGAAACACCATTGAACTCCTCAGAAAAGGTTTTCCAAATCCTCAAAACAGCCTTTACTCTTGCCAATAGCTGCACTTTGTTATGGGGTAAGGTAACATCAAAAAGGGCTAACCCCAATCTCGTACAGAAAGTGCACCCAGCTCCCACTGTCCCAAGTGACCTAGCCGCACTTGAATATCTCTGGCCATCTCTTTGTCCATTGTCAGCATAACCGTCTGCAAACCCATCAATCTGTAGCAAGTCACAGTTCTATTCTCATTGAATCTAATTCAACTCCCAAAAACATCAAAATAATGCTTGACCCGTTACCTTTTCAGGGCTTTTCAGGGCTTTTCAGGGCTAAAGGCACCATAACTCCAATATGAGCTCCTCACATTTTTTAAGCATATTGTGACATTCCATGGACAAAAGCCACCCCACAAATAAAAATGTCATCTTCGTAGTTTGTCCTACCATAAAAGTTGGGGACCCAAGTAAAATTGCAGAAAGCTACTGAACTTATCAAAAGGGAGAACAAAATTGAGAAAACCATAAGCAAGGTCTTGTAAATAAAATGATATCCTCCAAACTGGATGCCCAACAACTTAAAATCACAGGAAAAGCCAATTTAATATCGCACTTCGCCATGAGTGCACCCAATCCCAACCTGGTAACCAGAACAATGGGATCAAGTGTTGCGTATTTCACCCTGCTCAATGCCTCCTATATAAAATTATTTCTGGACTATTCTTCAGGCTACGACAAATTTTGAACCACTTTACTCTTTTTTGGGAATCCCACCAATTTTGAAAATGATCAGCCTTTCCGAAGGGTAAACCTCATTGGGCCCAACCATACATCCTTCTCTCCCCTCCTTCTTGAGTTTACTGTGTATCAAATCCTCATGCCCTTTCACTGATTTCAAATTATCCGCCCATCTCTGTGTTCTGAGTTCTTCACTGCCAAGCTGAAAACCAGATTCAAAACCTTGTTACAAAAATGTCTCCTCTGTCTCCCTAACTACCACCATCCATTGATTCAAGCGATCCACTTTAACCGGTTTATTAGCCTTTCCCTAATTTGTTCTGCGATGCTCACCCTCTGCATCTGTTATTTTGATTGCGCCAATATCTTCCTTGATTTAGTTTACCCCCCACCCCCCAGCTGCTCTTGATTATGGCAATTTAGAACATTTGTGCCGAAATCAACAGTATGTCTTGTTACAAACACCCTTGTTGTAAGTGCAAAATACTCCAGTCTGTCCTGCCTGACCTCATCCCGCACTATCCACCCCTCTTGGGGTGGGCGGCCTTGAAAGAGCTTATAGACTAAAAGAACCCCACTAGCCATATAAGTCATAGGACCCGGCCTTGAGGGAACCATCAGCTGCCGAAACAACTCATGATCCAATGCCCTTTGCGTCCTCTGCCATACAGGCCTGAAACTCCTCATCATCATGTCTAAACCAGGCCCCTACAACAGGTTAGCAGCACTTTTTCACCACATCAATATATTTAAATAGCACTACACAGAGTTCTGGATATCTTTGACAGTAAACGCTGGTGGAAATGAGAAAAATCACCATCCATCCCTCGATCATCAGTGAGATTCAATGGGACAGATTCACAAAGGTAAACTGAGATGAAAGTCTAAGTTTATGACTTTTGGTATTCACAAAGGGCATTTATGAAATTACCCATGAAGAACTAGGCTTAGACTATATTATTGATCAGCTTCGTCTAAGTCTGCAAAAACTCTGGCACTCCATCCGACTAAATAAGGAACTCGGTTTCAGCAGATTAATCCTGCAGAATTGCATAAAATTGGATAAATCCTCCCTGATTCCCAGGCTGGCACATATTGCGCACACTATGCATATCTTGGGGAGGTCTGACCTGTATGACAGCCCTTCCAGTATAACTCCCCTTGATGGCAAAGGGGTTGAAGTAGCTCTAAGGAATAAGCTGATGGCAGATCTTGAGGATTCTGCATAATTGAAACACTCATTGTGACACGCGATTCTAGTCAAAACTGTAACCAACATAGAACCCTATTTGAACTAGAACATGACACAGCATCAATATCGTCTGTTAACTTATTTTAGGCTGAATGTATTTCCCCATTTTTTGCCTTTTAATCATGGTTGATTCACGAACAGGGACTAGCCATTCTGTGATTGCGACAATATCTTGATTAATGACACACTGCATATTGCTATGTTCTGCTCTAAATAGAATAGCTTGCGATATACGTTTTTCCCTCCAATTTTAAAATAATTGAATTCTAACCAAGTGAAACCTGATTTACTGCATTTACAGCTGCTAAATCTCCCACAGCTTGTTTTTCCTTGGCATGTTTTCCTACGGGAATGTTTTGAAATAAGTATGGAATTGCTGAAGATGTTCTATGTATTAGTTTTAATGTTGTGACTTTTATGATTATATTTTTAAAATTGAATAAAGATTATGATTATAAAAGTAGTGAATACCGAAAGTCATACAGCTAGACTTTGGTCTAATTTTACCTTTGTGAATAGGGCCCTAAATCTTCTAGGCAACTCAAATTCCTACTCCTTTGAGCCTTCTTTTGCACAGACCTCCCGGTGCAACAATTTAAAAACCTTGATATGTTGTCCTTTCCATATCCGCTCTTTGGTTAGCTCCATTAAATGCGCCCCCAAAGGTTTTGTAATACCCATGGACCGCAACTTCTCTACCTTCATCTCTTTACTGTCGTTCTTAGGACCTCCTTCATCCTTAGCCTCATTGCCTTTGTATCACCACCCTGCGCTACATCGATCTGTTTCTTCCCAGCCTTTGCAGTATCCTCAGTTCCTGTACCTTAATCCTGAACATACCTACCGTTGATCAGGAGTACTACCTGACCTTCTACCTCCTCTTCACCGTACCACTCCAATCGATTTAACAGTTGACTTTGCACAACATTTTGCTGCCTGCTAATCCTTACCTGGTTTCAAGATAGGTGCTTGCACCAAAGCATGCTGCCTGGTACCGGCTGATACTCCTGATGTGCCATTCCCACTTGCTGTTTAGGTTTCCTGGACTCCAACCTCTGTAAAACACCAATTCACTTTCCTTATCAGCAGTTTCACACCCGTGACAGAAATCACTTGGCGTATTCCACCATTCCATTTCTTTATAACCGTCATTGTCCTTTATCTCCTCCAATTCCTCCTCATCCTAATCCAGCAACGTATCCTCAATCAAACACTACTCGTCACTCTGCACAATCTCCATCCACCACATGCCTGTTGCCAGGCCCGTCCTTCACATCCATAGCCAATGTTGTGTTTCATATATCCTTGAATGGAAGCAAGATCCAGCCCTCCCTTCGCTCCTTGAAGGTGACCCGTGCTGCCCCAAAGATGGCCACACAGTCCTGAACTTTTTCTTTGGTGTGGCGTTGTTGAGCCAAACAAAACTCTCCCAGCTCATACTGCATCCGTCCATAACTCTTCTTGTGTGACGTCAACCTCCACGCCTGTCCAGTTTCCCCTTGTCACCATCAGCCTTGCCCCTCTGCATCCTCCTCACTGACCCACAACCAATGGCCCTCCTGTCTGTAACTGTTCCCAAGCCAATCTGCTGTGTAAGTGCTCCCCTTACCCCAGGTGACCTGCCATGTGCATTCCTACCTGCCCCATTATTGGCCCTTTAGATCCCTGTCAACACCTCTTTGTAGCCAAAGTGGACTCCCTTTACCCCTATCCTTTCTTCCCGTCATGTTTTGCCTTTCCTTCTATGGGCCGTTGCAACAACCTTTGCGTTTTGACATTTGATTGTTGCTACACATCCTCTCCATAGTTCTCAGTTCCCTGCTGCTCAGTCAGTGTGTGTGTGAGATCACAGAATTTTGATGCGTGCTTAGTTTGTGTGAATGTCAGTTGGAGAGAGTGGGCTGAGTGGCAAGCATGCACCTCCTGGGGGCATTCTCTTAAACCTGTAACCTATAACTAAGCTGAATAAGCCTACATTTTATAACCTGAAGCCCAAATTCCACCCACCCTGACCTGGGGCCATATTACACATTGTCATTGTTGGCGCCCGGATCACCTTTATGGCCCCATTATGGTGAATGCACTGCCCCCAGGGCAGAGCGTTCATGTGAAAACAGGGAGCACCGCTCCGTGTTTTCACAGTGCAGGTGGCAACCAGCCTGCACTTTTAAAGGGGATTAGACATTCCCTCACAGGAGGGTGCAGTCAGTGACTGCACCTGCCTGCAAGGGGATGTCTGGGGGTCCCTTTCCTCCTCCAGAGGGCTGCTCTCAGGGGTTGCACTCACAGTGTGCCACCTAGAAGGTGGGGCACTGTGATTGTGTCCGTGTGTAATGCGGCGCGGGCGCAGAGGCAAAGGAATCCCCTCATTTGCATAGGGCATGCCCCGATGCAAATGAGGGAACTCTCCCTGATGGTAGCGCTGCAAATGCCAATGTCCTTAAATATTGAGGTACAATCTTTTGTTTCTAACTGTGAAGACGTGCTACCATAGATTGCTCTACGGTCTGTAGAGTATGCCTTACCTTGCGACATAGCTACTGCTGGTACAGCAGCAGTTAGAGTGTTGGACTTGGCCCTCTGTGCAGGGTCACCCTCAAACCTTTTGCCTTCTCACCTCCTGTGCGCTTACATTTGTTATTGTTGGCTTTTGGATGGCTAACCAGTGGTAAAGTGCTTGCGCTCACTCCACTAAACATGACAAACTTAGCCTACACCCAACTGGCACATTTAATTTACTTATAAGTCCCCAGTAAAGCAATACAATATGTAACCAGAGACTGTATATTAAATGCTACCAGTGGGCCTGCAGCGCTTATTATGCCACCTACTTAAGTAGCCTTTTAAAACATGTCTCATGCCTGTAATTGCAGCCTGTGTGCAGTTTTAAACTATGAGTTTGAACTGGCAAAATAACATCTTTGACAGGCCTAAACCTCCCTTTATGGTATATATGTCACCCCTAATGTAGGCCTTAAACAGCCCACAGGGCAGGGTGCATTGTATTTAAAAAGTTGTAGATGTACTTTGAAGTTTTACATGTCCTCGCAGTGAAAAACATCTAAATTTGTTTTTCACTACTGTGAAGGCTACCTCTTTCATAGTGTTACCTTATTATATTTAATACGAGCTAACTTTTTATAGGGAGCAGGTAAAAATGTCTTGTTTGGACTCAAATTAATTCCAATTTAAAATCCTCGTTATTTGGTCAAATCAGATTTTAGATTAAAATTTTGAAAACGCCAATTTTAGAAAGTAGACATTTTCCTGCCTAAAATGTCTTGCGGCCTTCTGGGTGTTTACAGTTTCCAGGGCCTGTTAATTGCTCCCCTCACCAGGAAATGCATATTGGGCTCAGACAGTGAACAATAGCTGGGAGAGGGCCATTCTGCCAGAATGGGAGGGCGGAGCTGGTCCCTGCCCCTCTTATACTGTGAAGGAACTGCTTCAGCACACTCAAAAAGAATTTAACACCTGGCGTTTGCCATCCTAGACATCTTGTGACCTGTGTAGGCAGGAAGGAAATTACAGACCCCTTTGTGGGGACAAACCTCCAGAAGTTTCTTCCACTTCAAAGCCTGCACCTGGTATGAATAATGGACCCTTAGACCCACTCTTCTGTACTCTCATGGGCCTGTGGAAACGACAGAAGGACTCTCTGGCATCCAAGAGGACTGCCCTGGTGCTTGGGACCTGCCTTGTTTCACAGAACACTGCCCTGCTGCTTGAGGCCTGCCTAGTTCTTCTAAGGACTGCACTACTGCTTGGGCCTACCTTGCTGCTTGAAGGAGAGAAGACCATCTCCTTAACCTCAGGACTACCAGAGTGACTGCAAGGGTCAGTTGGCTGACCATTTGCTCTAAACTACAGGGGCACAACAAGCTGCAGAGACCTCCCTGCAATTGCCAATCTGAACTTCTGCAAATATCCCTGACTGGACCTGCAACTGTACCTGCCTGAGCCCTGCTGGCCTGTGCTGGGGTGAGTTCCTGATCCCCAAGAGGTACCTCCCCAGGCCCTGGACTCTTGGCTGGGACCAGCTGAGCTTCTCTTGTGAAATTCTGACCTCTTGAACTCTGTGCACCGGACATTGAGAAGGTAACTTTGTTTCAGTGGGACTAACCTGGTCTCTGTATTGGGCCTGCACTCCGTTGCAGTTGCCCAGAACTTGTGGCTTTGTCCCAGTCTAGCATGATCAGATACCCTCAGCGCGTTCTTCTTCTTGACGCTTTTTTTACTTAAACTTTAAAAGTGCAGATCTCCAGTTCTACTGATTAGATCTTTGCCATTTAGGTGTCATTTTATCTATTACAATGTATGCTATGTTTCTAAATGGATTGGGTTTTTTATTGTGTTGTGTTTTCACTTTATTACTGCTTTTATAATGCAGACATACTTTGCTTGACTGCTTTTGTGCCAATCTACCAGAGAGTGAAGCTCAGATAATTTGGTCACTTTTGTGGTTCACCCTGACAAGGATTGTGGTTGTTGCTTGAGAAAGGTTTTCACCCCCCTCAACCAATAACCCAATTTCACACAAATGGTCTTGTGACATCCTTTTTTAATCACTATATGTGGACCTGCTGGGTCCTGGCCTGTAGGGGTTCTGACAAAACATTTCGAACGTTGAGCTTCTCTATACCATTAGCATGTTTGGTAGAATCATAATGATGTTCTTAATAATTGATAGTGTACAGATCATATGAAGATTTGGGATACACGTAACATATTTGTGAAGTTGCCAGACCCAATACAGTGCTGACCGCAATAATATTTACAATTATTAAAGCATGTCCCAGTCAACAAGCATTTGCAATGCAATAGGTCTCGCAATTACTAAGTTTGAGCTATTGGCATTGAAAATGAAATTCTTCTTTTATTCATGATTTTGATTTCAAAACATAAATAAAAGGCATTGGTATTGATAATGTCAATTGATTAAATGTGCGTAAATGCGCGACCTATTGCATAGCAAATGTTTGGTTTTGTTAGGTACGGAGAGATTAAGTGGAGGGGTAGAAGAGGAGTAGATGGGTAGAAGAGGAGTAGAGCGGTAGAAGAGGGGTAGAGGGGTAGTAGAGGTGTAATAGAGTGTTGGTGGGGTGGTAGTGGTGTGGAATGGTGGTAGAAGAGTTGAGCTGTAGAAAAGTGGTAGAATAGTAGAAGGTAGTATAGGGGTAGAAGAATGATAGACGAGGGATAGAGGTGTAGAAGAGGGTTATAGTGGTAGAAGAGGTTGTGAGGGGTAGTATAGGTGTAGCCGTCCATTGACGGTTAAATACCGACAGCTGAAGTGTCACGCTGGGAGTCTCCTGTGCTGTGAAACCCAGGGAATGGCAGAGAGCTAAACAAGTCTTCTTGCCAGGGGGCCTGCTTGCCTGAAAGAAAAGTAAATGTGTGCAACTGGTTAATGTGCAAGTGTAAAGAGTGGTTGGAAGCCGGTATTTGCTTTGATTGATGGAATCATGTGAAGCTTCATGATGACACACATTTATTCTTTTTGAGAGGTATTGTATGGAAGCTACCGGCTAACCTGTGAAGTGTGTGCTTTTAAAACACTGTTAAAAAACATGTGCACTATGTACAGTCTAGGTGTTAATAAAATCTATATTTTGGTGGCACTTTTTTTATCTTAAACCTTTTTGCGCATTTTGTAGGAGCCTATCATATAATTTGAGTAAGGCAAGTTTAAAATAATGACTTACGTGTTTACAGTTGTTTCTGACACAAACTGGAACCACGTAGCACCAAACATATACAAAGTCACTATTTTCCAAGCGCCAACCAGGATTCAATTCTTTGGCTCTCTGGTGCAGTGCATTAACTAACAGAGGTTTCCGAATGCGCGATAGTGCATTTCCCACTGATTAACATAACTTGGATTTAAATTTCATTTAAGAAGGGTGTTATTTTATATGTAGTTACCTGAAGATGAATAACTGCAAAAAGTTACAGAATATATCTTTTTTTAAGTCGCGTATTTGGGCACGCCCCCTCACTCACTCCCTCCCTCCGCCCCATTTTGCTCAACATCAGTTCCCATACGTTTTTAATGCACTTCCACCCCTAGACGGATAATGATATGTTCTTATAAGTAAAAAAAAATATCTCAATCGATTGGGGTGCAGAGGTGTCAACAAAACTCTGGAGAGAAGGAACTTATGCTTTTAGACCTAAGTTACGGGCGGAGGAAACAAAGGTGTTGCTGGGAAGACTGGTAGTGCCAAAAACCTCAAGTCCGTGTACTGTCCCTTGGGTTTAGTTTCATGCAAGGCCCATGATTTTCTCAGGATTATTACCGTATGAAAGCCTTTATAGACCTCTTAAGTGCAATAGGTGCAGGCATTTTATTTGCTTTCGTCACCATGAAAGGCAGGGGGAGACATCTTTGCGCCGCAACTCCATAGCAACCCCCGACTTATGCAGGAGCGACCCCCAGGGCTTCGTGTATGGTCAAAGTGGGACGTGATGAATGAGTCCAGAATAATTATCGGCCACATTGAACTGCCATGACCTCTGTCACCATCACAGTGTGGTCGTGGGCGGTCGGCTGGCTGGAAAATCAGGCAAGGAGGCCGGATATAGCGTGCAATAGTGTGGTTTTATTTCATTTACTGAGAGTCCTTGTAACGTAGTCCAAGTGGTGTGAGGGAGGACAGATACCCAAGAAACGATAACTCT
Organism: Lissotriton helveticus; assembly: GCF_964261635.1. NCBI lineage: Eukaryota > Metazoa > Chordata > Amphibia > Caudata > Salamandridae > Lissotriton > Lissotriton helveticus. The sequence continues at coordinate 1,247,844,700 of NC_136070.1, forward strand.
GCTGTGGGTGTTCGGTAAGGCAAGGAAGGACTCTGAGGAATCCGGGTCTGGAGATGAAGCTCCGGGTCTCGGGTGAAGGTCCTGGTCTTGGAATGAAGATCCGGGTCTTGGGTGAAGATCCGGGTCTTGGGTGAAGGTCCGGGTCTTAGGATGGAGGTCAGCTCCGTGCCGGGGAGTTCTCCGGAGGGCAGTAAGAGGAGACAGAAAAGGAGCCGTTAGTCCCACCTTACTGGGCACAGTAGAACCTCTACCAACACCGGGTCGTGAGGGGTTGAAACGGTATCGTGAGGGGAGAAGGGAAGGGGTTACTAGGACGGCAGGGGTAAGGGCGGAGATAAAGATGCTAGGGCAGCAGCGTGAGACGTGTAGCGGAGGGGTGGTTAGTTTTCCAGGGATATATACAGAATAGGTGCTCTACATGTAATTACAGTGAGCTAGCAGGGTTAGCGTGCCTAAACAGTGATAAGTCGGTAAGTCAAACGTTCTATTCTATATACAAGCACTTAAGGTGCAACAGAGAGGATAGGTGTTACTCACGCGCTCCGCCGCAACTCTCCGGGTGAGTTGCGGCCGCTCTTCAGCTTCCTCCTGGGGACTCCACCAGTCCTCGCACCAATCATCTACTTCTCCGTTTTCTCCGCTCTCTTCCTCCTCTCCAGTCGCAATCTCCTGCCACGATCTTCCAACGCCTTCTGGTCTTCCGCTTCCGTCTTTTCTGTCTGTTGCCGGCGGCGGGGAGGCGGGACTTCCGGGGTCCGGCGGTTGTGCTTCCGGTTCTCGGCTTCCCTGGGTTGGTTCCTGCAAAACAGAGAGGGGAGGGCTTTCCGTAGTCATGGACGCTGTTGCGGACTGATCCGCCAGAAAAGGTGAGTGTCTGAGGGGCGGTAGCCCTGGCGGTTTACGTGACGGTGTCCCCAGGGTCGCCTCCCGAGGGGCCATATCACACACAGCTACTCCATATGTAAAGGTCAGCGGTTTTGCCCTGTGAGCACGACTGATTCCAGTCCACCCCGCCGTCGCTTTTGGGCATCACATGGACCATTGTTTCATTCATTGTGTACATTATTATAATGATTTAGTGGCGTGCGGTCATAGAAGGCTCGCTCAGACAATTTTGCTATATATGAATGAGGTGCTTTAGTAGTTAATACACTGAGAGGCTCGACGAGCCTGGAGTTTCTACCCACAGCACTCTCAGCGCACGGTGACTCATACGAGCACATTTTCTAGCAGTCCAAGTTGCAGCAAAGGGCTATTAAATGTTAAACTTAATGAGGGAGACGGTGTAACAGATGACTCTGTCGGGGGAAAATTGCTGTATCTACAGCGAAATAGAAAAGGATATGCAAATGCGGATGATTCATAAATATCCCAGGTTTCTCATCACACACTTACTCTGATTCCCATTGATGAATCACTCCGGTTCATGCTCGGAAAAGGATAGACGGTCGTATTTTGGGAGTCAAACAAGAGCCGGCCCGAAAAGCGGAAGTTCGGCAGTGTCACGCCTGTTGTGGGGCGGGACTTCCGCCTTCTGCGAGAAGCCCGAGCCCATGGCCAAGAGGAGCAGTGGTGTCGCGGAGCTCCCATGCCTGAAAGAGAGCCCAGCGGTGGCTACAGACGCAATGAGGGCCGCCGATGCACGTGCGGGGCTCCCATGAGCGAAAGAAGCCCCGCGTGTGGCAGGTGATGCACAGATGTCACAAGAGCCCGGTGAGGTAAGGGGTGTGTGTGTGTGTGTGCGTGCATGCGTGTGTGTGTGTGTGGGGCTGTGTGTGTATGTCTGTGGGGCTGTGGGTGTGTGCGCGCGCGATTGCGAGAGGCTGACTTGCTCTGGAAGTGGAACAGGAGGTGTGCACGGCGCGTGGCTGTACGTGCGCGCACACATGCTGAAATCGCCGACGGCCCTGCGCGTGCCCTTCTCCTGTCACAGTTACACAGCAAGTGGATAACAATAGAGGCTTCGCTGGATGCAGCGCTTCGCGCTGCTTACACCAGCTCGACCTAAAAAGGACTGGAGCTGCAGTCTTTAAACAAACGAGTTATTAGATACAAGTTGGCAACAAATACAGGTATGGAGAGAGCTCAATACATACCAAATCGGCAAAGCAACTTCAAAATTCAAGATGGGGGCACAGAAAGTATGAACAACAAATGCTATACAAGCTGGTAACAAATGCAGATTCGTGGGAGCTGTGTATATATGATGTAAGTTTTGAAAGCAAGTGCCCAATTCAAGATGGCAGGTCCAGTAAACAGTAACAAAGGCAATACAAGGTGGTGATGAAATCAAATATACCCAGATCTTGAACCGAGGGCATAAATGGTTCTGGGCAATCATATGAGGGTCAGCTGCTGTGCAGTACAGCACTCACTTGCAAAATCATCCCACTGGTTGCCCAATATTGGTGAGAGAATACAAAATGTTTGTAATAAATATTGAGTGGCAATGACGGCAACTGTTATATCTCTAGTGCTTAATTTCAGCCGGTGCTTTCCGGTGCTAAGAACTGCCACTTAATTGGTTTTCGGTGCTTGGCACCAGCACCTAATTGTCAACACCACACTTAGGGCAGTCTGCCACATGGTGGCGCTGCTCATGTAATTTAGAGATGAGCAGTATAACCGTTGTTTAGGAAAACAATATACGTTACAAAATTGCTAATACCTACCTCCCAAGCCATTCCTTTAGCTTTGGGGACCCGGAATAATCTGAACTGTTGCATTTACATGCAAGAGAGATGGTTAGTATTTGTTTTGGCAGCAATGACAAGGGCGATAGATGGTGCATGCTGCAGTGGCCTCCTGGTTAGAGCCCCGGCACTGAATATTTTACAAATTAAGTACTCATATGTTTATTGAGCATCACAGAGGGTTCTGAGGTCATCTCTTTAATGTCCCTAAGCCAGATGTTTATTGTGATCATTAATATTTGTAAGTTATTTAGAAGAAAAGGTCCTTTGTTGGAAAGCTCTGCATTCCTTCCATTGATGATAAAAATGATGGCCATTTGACTTCAGTCACTCTAGGGTGAACTTGCCATTCGTCCTCATTTCAAGTACATCTTTAGTGCCAGTAGATGACATTTAGTGGCACTCTCTTGCCCTGCTTGTGTACGACAGTAGGATAACAGTGGAGGAGGATTGAAAAACCCTCTTTTATTTACACCAACGTACCCAAGAGAACAGCCCCTATCCTTCTTCAATTTAGAAAAACGCTGCAGACATGTCTCTTTAAAGATCAATACATCACAAGACAGTAAATGATCCACTTTCCCTGTCAAAACCCAGAATATGGAATACAGAAATATAATTTGAGGATCCCACATACCCATTATGTCCTAATTATCATCTACAAAAATGCATTGATTGGGTGTAGATTTTTTTATTAAAATAATTGCGGCAATATTTTAGTCAACAATACTTAGGACAGAATATTCATGCTAGCACCCCAACTTAGCTTCGCTCTCCAATTGTCTCTCTCACTCTTTCTCTCTCTCTCTCTCTCTCTCTCTCTCTCTCTCTCTCTCTCTCGCCTTTCAAATATGTGCCCCTTTCATACATTACTCCGCTTGAAAGGGGCATGCCATGGGTGTTGCTGTCGGTGTTCCCACGCAACATCCATGGAACCTGACACATTCCCAGATTTATAAAGTGTCGTAAACACGGGAATGCGTTGGAGTGGCGCAACAAGGAGAAATACTTTTATTTCTCCATGTTTTTTGCTCTTTCTATGCGTGCTCCATTTTTCTAGAAGGAGCAAAACACTGTTCATTATTGTTTTTGTGCAGGAAGGTGTTCCTTCCTGCACAACAACATTCATCCATGCAACGCAAGCACCCTTGCACCATAGCGCAAAGGTGTGTGCGTTGGTGCCGGTTGATGGAGCAAGGATTCGCACGTAAAGCGCCTTGCTTGTAATCATGAACCTCAAATAACTTTAATTTATTAATCAATCTGTTTGTCTTATTAATTTACCCTTTATTCTGACATTTAGGGTGTCCCAGTGACGCTTGCTTATGTGTTTACTAATCCTAATACGCTTGCTACTTAAGATGGCTGCTGCTATGCGGGAATTTCTTCTGCACATGCGTCGGTCATACCCATGTGACGTGACGTACTCGCAGTTCTGGTGGGAAACTCTTTGCACTTGCGCAGTAGAACTAAGATGGCTGCTTTATGTTCTCACATGCCTGAAACTTGCATTGCTGCTTTTGCTATACTGTTCGTTCTGCATTAATAACTGTTAGAAAGGCTAACCCGGGGGAGGCAGAAGGTGTCTGACTGACCACCCCTAGGTCTCCCCCTCCTTCAGAGAAGGGACCGAGCGAGGTCGAGAGGCCTCCGACGGGAGGGCCCTCTCCTAGAATCGTACAGCAGAGTAACCCCACCACTACAAATATACACCACACGTAGATAGAGTTTTCAATCTTTATCTGGCAATAAGTATCGTTTCAATATATACAGCAGATCCCGAGATCTGGAAAGTCTCGTGACAAAGGGGCAAGGTAGCGGGACAGTCTTATAGGTGGTCGGTGGCAAGGAGACTCCACGCACAGCTCTCAATCCTCGAGCTGGGGAGTCCCGGGAGGTGGGGCCGCGGCAGCGCCAGCAGGCTCCAAGATGGCTCAGCGAGTGTGGACCGCGGCAGAGCCAGCAGGTTCCAAGATGGTTCAGCGAGTGTGGACCGCTGCAGCGCCAGCAGGTTCCAAGATGGTTCAGCGAGTGTGGACCGCGGCAGCGCCAGCAGGTTCCAAGATGGTTCAGCGAGTGGGGACCGCGGCAGCGCCAGCAGGTTCCAAGATGGTTCAGCGAGTGTGGACCGCGGCAGCGCCAGCAGGTTCCGAGATGGTTCAGCGAGTGTGGACCGCGGCAGCGCCAGCAGGTTCCGATATGGTTCAGCGAGTGTGGACCGCGGCAGCGCCAGCAGGTTCCAAGATGGTTCAGCGAGTGTGGACCGCGGCAGCACCAGCAGGTTCCGAGATAGTTCAGCGAGTGTGGACCGCGGCAGCGCCAGCAGGTTCCGAGATAGTTCAGCGAGTGTGGACCGCGGCAGCGCCAGCAGGTTCCAAGATGGTTCAGCGAGTGTGGACCGCGGCAGCGCCAGCAGGTTCCAAGATGGTTCAGCGAGTGGGGACCGCGGCAGCGCCAGCAGGTTCCAAGATGGTTCAGCGAGTGTGGACCGCGGCAGCGCCAGCAGGTTCCGAGATGGTTCAGCGAGTGTGGACCGCGGCAGCGCCAGCAGGTTCCGAGATGGTTCAGCGAGTGTGGACCGCGGCAGCGCCAGCAGGTTCCAAGATGGTTCAGCGAGTGTGAACCGCGGCAGCACCAGCAGGTTCCGAGATAGTTCAGCGAGTGTGGACCGCGGCAGCGCCAGCAGGTTCCGAGATAGTTCAGCGAGTGTGGACCGCGGCAGCGCCAGCAGGTTCCAAGTAGAACAGCACGGGGAGTTCGTCACAGGGTCAGCGCTCGATAGCATCAGCAGGGCTTCTCGACTCCGGGATACAACTGCCGTCCGACTCCGGGGCTGGCCCAGATATAGGTCTGGAGTCCTTTGATGTCCGGACCCTCTCGCCTGGGGGTCCGAGGGGCCGGGATGATGGTGTCCAGACACCCAGCAGGGGGGTGGAGCCAGAGCCCAGGGAGGCCGGAGGGCGATCGAAACCAGACATCCGGGGATGGTTGGAGAGCCATCGAAACTCCCCTCTCCTTGTCTCTGGTGGAGGGGCCACTCTGCCCCCCGGAGGGTTCTTGGTGCCTCGATGGCGGGCTCGCTGGGGCCGTGGCCGCGGCTGGTCCGGGACCACGTGTCGGTGAAGTGATGGGCCCAAGATGGCGTCGGGTCTGGAATGAGGGTCCGGGGTGGGCACCGGACCGGCAATGCTGGGGCGGCCCTAGGATGCCGTGTCAGTGGTGGTGGGCCGCCGGGTGGCGGATCTGGTGGCTTGGAGGGCGTGCAGAGGTGGGCCCGAGGCCGACCCGGGCTGGATGGAGGGCCGATGTCGTCCGGGGCCCGCCATGCGGGAGGGGTAGGACCACGCCACGAGGCCGGGTCCAACAATAACTAAAGCTATAGTTATTATAAAGTAATGGGAGTAGTATATAGATTCATGGTATACAGTGCATTCATTTTTTCTGTGTTCTAAAACTGTTTCTATTTACCTTTCATGTATCGTAATCCTTGGGCATGAGGGACGGAAATACTCCATTTTGAAAATCCTTTCTGCGCATGACAGTCCACAACCAGAGGATGAACTCTGTGTCATTGAACGCCAGCCAGACAGAAGCACCAGCCAAGATGTGCCTGGGAACTCACACTTGACCCTACTAAGAAGAAGTCAAAAGACTACAATGTATTTGTCAATAGACTGTCCATTGTTTCACAAACTGAAGTCATCATGTGAACCTGATATTCGGTGGGCGGGTATTAAAAATTCTAATGAGGGGCTTGTGAAAGTCAAATCCTAGGAGGTGTGATGACCTGTCCTTTCTTTTGCCCAATCGAAATTGGGGATCCTCACACTTGCAACATTTGGGGGGTGGTACACTGACCCGAAAACAGTATAACTAGCCTAGATTTAGCTAGAGAACTTGTCCGACTTCTCCGAATAGCTGACCTGTCACTGACCCAACGCACTCAATAGCTGATTGAGAAACAGAGGTGCTGCGGAGCACTCTGTCAGACAGACTCACAGACCCAATCGGGTTTTGGGAACCTTAAGTGCTGGCGAATCACTTTGCTGGGGAATTCGATAACCCAATCGGGGTTCAGACTGATAGCTGCAGAGAGGGCGTAGCGCAGGTGTTGCAACTGAACTGCGGGTGCTGGTCTCAACTTTGGTGGTCCGGTTCTGATCCAAATCTGGGTTTCCTGTCCTGGTTTCCATACTACACCTGCTGGCCTACTGGCAATCGCGTTCCTTGGGGTTTCTTCTGTCCTTAACTGACCTGTGGCCAGGGTTGGTCTCCACACCGTTCTAGGTAACTATAAATCTGTGAGGAAAACACACTTGCGTCCTTTTTTTCTTTACCCCTTCCTGAAATCTTGCTAAAGTTATAATTGCATATGTTCCTTTCTTTATCCTTCCCTTATGACAAAATACTGAAATCGTGAAAGTGCCTTTATTAGCATGTTCCATTTTTCCCTACCTTATAGATGGATACTAAAGTACTGTCTCTAAATAAATAGATGTTCCTTTTCTTTACCCTCCCTTTATGGTACTAAAGGGGTCATTCTGAATTATTAGCGTGTTCCACTCTTTACCTTCCCGTTAGTTGTATGAATATTCCCTTACCGTCATTTCGCATTGAGTTCTTTTTCTCCTATCCATTTCGTTGACAGTGATTAAACTGACATTTTAGCATGTCCCTTATTTTCCCCGTCCTTTAGAAAATACCATTTCCAGTTGATACCAAGACGTTATTTTTCAGTATGCTCCTTTTTCTGACCTTCCCTTTAGACTTCTAAATGGTTGGCTTTATTTTCTTCTTACATGTATATATGCTTTTCAGGATTCTGGTTATCGATAGTTTACTTGCTGTAAATCTTTTACTTTTATCAATTGAAGAAGATTAGATAAAGGTTTTCAAAACGTCCCGAGTCTGTGGTTAATACCTGAGTGCAAATGTTATGAATATTATGGTATTTGTTGACTGCTTATCTTTTCAGCTAGCTCCCTGATCCATTGTGGTCATAGGTACCGGTGACAAGGATTGGTAAGTCACGGGTATAGGAAACAGTTGGGAATTTATGAATTGGATTACTGATAGTAGAGTGTAGGTTACCCGATTATATTTAGTATGGTGAATTGAAATTTATGGGCCCAAGTGTGCATATGGTAAAATTACTAGTCGGGTGACCTGCGCGCTCTATCACCGGCTGCTCTTTGTCTGACGGCGCAAGTAGAGGATGGGAATGCACTATATCTTGTAGATATGGCGCGTTCCTGCCATTTTATTTTGACGCACGGCAGTGCAGCAGGAAGGTTTGCTGCGCTGCCGTGTGTCAAAATATAGTAAATGCGGCCCACAGGGTTTGGCACCGGAAAATAGCAAGCAGCCGCTATGAAGGAGAAATGCTTTCGTTTCTCCTTCCTTTTCCGTCTTTGCATGTGTGCTGCACTGCACAGCACACATACAAAGTGGTAAACTGTTTAAAGTTTGTCTGAGTGTAGTATATTGTGCTGGAAGGGTATCTTCCAGTACAAAACCTATGCTAGACTCACATAGACACCCTTGCACTACGGTGCAAAGGTGTGCGTGTGGCGCATGGCAGCTAATTTCAGCGCCGGTGCTAACGAGAGGGGGGAGGAGAGTGACATACTTCTGTAAATATACCGCTCTCTTCTTCGCTTGCAACACAGCACACCTTATTTTGCCCAGGGCGCTGCATGAGATTTTAGTAAATCTGCCCTATGTTTTTATATACAGTAAAAGCGGTGTTACCATCGTAAAAAATTTTAGTAATTAATGTAAGTGCCACATATTTCTACAGCTTTGCGAAACATCACCTATAAAGTCTTGGAATTATAACTGATCACCAATACGCTTGTTTAATTACGTCAGACATTAAGTTTTCCACAAATATAGGGCCATAGTCCTGCTGGCAGCTTTAGCTTTTGCCTTGGAAGTAAGGGTCGCTTTAAGGCACAGCCCTGCAGAATTGTCAAGTGCTGTGCCCTGGTGACGTAGCCTGCATTCCAAAGGTGGAGCTGCTGAGACCTGCTAAGACCTGCTGGGACATGTCGGAGCCTTCAGCAGACGCCCCGCCCAGCTCCCGGGATCAGAGTGATCCCCTGTGCGTCCTCCATGGATAAAACGTCTGCAGCGGCCTCAGCGCTTTGAATGCCTCCATCACCCGAGCTTCCTTCCAGGGTGAGCATTGGAGGGGCGTGTCTGCCTCAACATGCTGCAGGCTGACAAACATGTCTGCTCAGAGCTCGACTGACATCAAGAATTGTGGCACCCCAGGTGTGGGGTTACAGGCCAGATGTCAAAAACAGAGAAATCATTAGCACATTGCACAGGTACTGAAAAATCCACTTCGTTAAAGGACTTCGTGGGAAATGAAAATTAATTACATCAAAGAAAACCTGAAGTTTTGCTGTTGCTTAGTGAAGATTTTGTTCCAGGGGTTGATATGTTATTTAAAAAAAAGTTATTTATTTAGTCAGCAAAGTCCAACGTTTTCACTCAATTGCATAATACAGAGGAACATAAGATTTGACTCTGACCCAGTATATATTTAGCTGTCTGTCTGTCCTATCCTCTTCCTCCGCTTATTCTTAACTTTCCTATACTTTCCTAACTTAGACCTACATCTCTATAAAAAAATATAGCCAGCAAGGGGAGACCAGCGCAAAAATGTACTGTACTTTTGTAACTAGGCCAAAGACGGTTTACCCATATAACAAAGGTGTGTTTTTTATATATAAACTTTATTTAAAAAAAGAATAATAATAAAAAAGAACTGTTCAGCCTGAACTGCCAGGCCAAGTGCTCCCTGAACCGGAACACAAGCAACCCAAGACCGATTTTGCCCTGGTTGGGCCTCTTCAGTGGGGTATAGATCTGTTCCAGTGGCACAGTGTGCGCTGGTCCCATGTCTAAAGCAATGCAGCAACTGAGTGCATAATACTGCCAAATGTGGGCAAAACAGCCACCGGGCAATGATCTTGCTGCTTAGGGCTCCTGTGGAGAAGCAGCCTCAACTCATTACTCTCTCACCTATTCTTCTCTCCCCTTGCCTATTTTTTTCCTCATGTTTATGCTATGCTTTTGTGCTCATGTAATTCCTGTAACCACGCTCCAGTAACTGATGTAACTTTGTAACCATGTTCTGAAACAATGTTTCTTCCTCATGTAAAGCGCTCTGATACCTCAGGGTCTAGCGAGCGCTATATATAACTCAATAAATAAATAAATAAATAAATTACCCCCACAGCACCTATCAGATTTGGCACCAGCAAATGTCCGGGTCACTATAGCATACAAAAAGTGATGGAAGGAACGGTTGAATTAGTCTCCGACTGGCAATTACTCGGGCCATATCCCAGTCCATCATTATGTTGCTCACTACGCCACCTCAGTTTGGAGCCAGCCATATGCAAATCAGTGTTGACCCTCTGCCTCATGGGAGCAGTACAGGCTGAACTGCCAGGCCAGGTCCTCCCTCAACTGGAAACAAGGATCCTGGGACCGGTTTTGCCCTAGTTAAGGCTCATCTTGGGATACAGCTTGGATCTAGTGGCACAGTGTGTGATCCACATCCGAGCATACCTGTTTAATTTAGGTTGACACACTAAAGTATAAAAAAAAGTGATCAATGGAATGCTTAAATTAATCTCAGCCATTGGTAATTAGACAGAGCTGCATCCCAGTTAATTATTTTTCATACAATGCCAGCTCACTTTTGACTCAACCATATGCAATGCATATGCAAAATATATGCATATGCAAAATCACTTTTCTGCCAGCCAGCCGGCAGGCTGCCAACTCTCCTCCGTCCTCTTCCTGGCTTCTTCACTGCAAACAGGAAGCACCCAGGCTCCCAGGTTCCCCACAGCAAAATTACAATGCTGCAATGCAGCATTGTGATTGGTCTGAGTGCCCTGGTTCAGATCTCAGCCAGGGAATGGGAGCCTGGGCATGTTCTCCACCCAAGCCTTACATAGTTCCCACCACTTCTCCCCTTGCTCTGAGAGCAGAGCAGATCCGCCCCACCAAGACGCTGCAGCAGAGACAAATAAAATGATAATAATATCAAATTATTATCATTTTATTTTTATTTTTTTAGTCCCTGCTAAAAGCAGAGGGGCGATGCTCCTCAACCTTAGCGGAGGGGACGCCCCTGCCTTCAAGGATATGTTGGGGTTCAACAGCAACTCCTGCTCTCCTAATTGCAGTAGCATTGGAGAGAAGGTAAACAAAGAGCTTAGGTAGTCTCCAGGAACAGCAGTTCAGCAGCTGGAATAATATATACAGAGCAGAGCACATGGAGAAGTCCCAGCAGAGCCTTGAAACAAGTGGAGAGCCAGACTAGCCACTCTGGCATTTTCCTGGTGGGCTGCAAGGTAGGAGGCTGCTTTCAGAGCAGGATGGGCTACCATGAACAAACCAAGACCTTGGGTCTTGCTGCACCTGTGGTCAGGGCCGGACTGGCCGTAGCGGGCACTGGGCGTTTCCCCGGTGGGCCACCAGAGTGACGGACGGTTTTTGGGCCCCTGGGGGCGGGGATGCCTCCGGGTCACCAGGCGCTCTACAAATCGTTAAATAAATAAATAAATAAATAAATTTTGTTACCGGGCACCAGCAATGTCGGCCCACTGTAACAAAATCGTCCGAAACCACCCCACCCACGCTGCCGACCAGGGGGGCCGGCCGAGCTGTTTTGCCAGGGACAATTTCGGTTCTCAGTCCAGCCCTGCCTGTAGTGTGGGGCTGTCTGAACATTTATGCTAGGCATGATTGCAGTCCAGGCCTACTGAGGCCAATGGGATGCTACACAGGCAGACGCGAGGGTTTGAAGGCCCGAGACGCAAGCGTGCTGGTTACAGAGTCTGAGCAGGGCATCAAATTCACTGCTGAGTTGCCCCAGTGTGCCTTGGCAAGTAGGTAAAGGAATTAGTTCGGCCCATGAACAGAGAGTGAAAGAGTGTACAAGTGATTATAGAAAAGTACAAAATTTATTGAAATTTAAAAATATGTAAAGCTCAGATTTGTTGTCGGTACGGCAAAAAACATTAGGAAGACATATAAAACCAAACAAGTGGCAGACACACAGAGGTTACATAAACAAAAGAGTTCAAAAAAACATATAAGAACTCCTGTACACAAAACAATGTGTCCTCCGTAATTAGTGGCCACAATAGCGTCGACGGCGTTTCGACCGTTGTATGAACACATGGTCATCCTCAGGACAAAATGTTAGCTGAGCTTTTAAGAGAATCCAATTACAGCGTTTGTTAAATTGCTGTGGGTCAGAGTCACAAATATTTTGCATTTTACACCTTAGTTGTTGCATGAGCTGAGGACAAAGCAACTGGAAGACAGGGGAAAGGAGAAGGATGGTTCTGAGATAACAATGTGGTGTACCAGTGTGGTGTGTTGTGAACCAGTGTGGTGTGTGGTGAACCAGTGTGATGTGTGGTGTACCAGTGTGGTGTGTGGTGAACCAGTGTGGTGTGTGAAGAACCAGTGTGGTGTGTGGTGAACCAATGTGATGTGTGGTGAACCAGTGTGGTGTGTGGTGAACCAGTGTGGTGTGTGGTGAACCAGTGTGATGTATGGTGGACCAGTGTGGTGTGTGGTGAACCAGTGTGGTGTGTGGTGAACCAGTGTGATGTGTGGTGAACCAGTGTGGTGTGTGGCGAACCAGTGTGATGTGTGGTGAACCAGTGTGGTGTGTGGTGAACCAATGTGATGTGTGGTGAACCAGTGTGGTGTGTGGTGAACCAGTGTGGTGTGTGGTGAACCAGTGTGATGTATGGTGGACCAGTGTGGTGTATGGTGAACCAGTGTGGTGTGTGGTGAACCAGTGTGATGTGTGGTGAACCAGTGTGGTGTGTGGTGAACCAGTGTGGTGTGTGGTGAACCAGTGTGGTGTGTGGTATCCCTCTATATCCTTGCAATTTGTTCCACTGTGTCTTAACCAAAAGATATCTTAAAGACTGCCAGCAATTCTTTAACATTTTTAACGTGGCCTAGTAAAGGGCTTATAATATACAGACTAATGCACCTAAAAGTGCCTGAGACAGGATTTTAAATAAATAGGGTATGGGCACAAGACAAAGGAAAAGTCAAACAAAATACACCTATTTGCTACTTCACTTTTTGTTGTTTGCTGACGTTGAACAATTATTTATTTATGGTTTTCCCTGGCTTACATTACCATATGGCTGCTTAAATCCAGGAAATGCTGACTGAGTTTTGAGGGGAGTTTTCAGTAGTTTAAGTCAGGCTTAAGATAGCTGATAGATTGTCCTTTCCAGGCCATCACCTTCTTCAAAGAATCAATCTTCAGACAAGCTTAGCGTAGTGAAACAGACTTTAGTCTGTCTCAAGCTAGGTCATAAAATGGTTTAAAGAAGATTTATTGAGACATGGGGGCATATTATCAAAAATTATCGCCACTTTAGCGGCAGAAAACTGTAGCTAAAGCAGCAATAATGGGCTTGATAATATGCCCTTGAGAATTCCAATAGAATCCCAGGTTCACACCAGAACATGGACTTCTATGGGAATTCACAAGGGCATATTATGAAGCCCATTATCGCCGCTTTAGCGGCAGTTTCCTGCCGCTAATGCGGCGATAATTTTAACGCCGTTTCTTGATAATATGCCCCATGGAAAGTCGCATACAGCTGAACCCCCACAGCGCAACAGCATCAACTAACTCCCCTCCAGCTCCATGGTCCACTTGGAATTCTCATGTACATTCTACCCATTTAAAGAAACCTTAACATAAGAATACAACACATCTCCCCCATAGAAATAAAGAAAACATGTTTGTTCCCAATGCAAGAAAACCTTTTTTTTAAATAATGTAAAAGATTGATACAAATAGATATTTAGAAATGAACACATTGAGAGATAATGATGGTACAATGCAGTGCAGTGCAGATAAACAACTACCTTATATAGATAGTCTTTGAGCCATATCGGGCTCACTCTTTTTCTATCTGGGTAAATCCTGTCAGTTCTTTCACCTACAGAAGAATTTTCATCATCATCTTTTCCGGACTCTTTTTCTTTACCATAATTAACTAGTCTCCGAATGTTCCACTTCTTACCACCCTCAAGGATGTCAGTGTTGCTAAGAACGTTCTCTATTTTCCTGGCATTTGAAAACTTAGAATTTCCCTTCTTTACCATAGCTCCTAACTTCACACGCACATACTGTCCCTTTGTGAATTTATGGGGACTCCCTTTCTATTTACTATTATGTCTTTGGCAATAGCCAGACTGCTTCTCCCTCACTCTTCTTGATACATCTCCTGCATTGTAGCCCTTATCTATTCCACCTCTCATCCACACAGGACAATCCTTTCTTGTAGGTTTCATCCCTCTAAGGAGCCTGAAGGTAGAGTCATTGGTTGCTGAATGTGGTGTGGATCTATAATTCCACAACATGCCCCTTAATTCATCCTTCCATTTTAATCCATTCTTAGTGCTCAATCAAGCATTTATAAAGCGCGCTACATACCCGTAAGGGTTCCAAGGCGCTGGGGGAGGGGGGGCTGCAGCTAGTGGTCGACGAACCAGGTCATGAGTAGTCTCCTGAAGGTCTGAGGGTCTTCCGTCTGCCGAAGGTGGAGAGGGAGGGAGTTCCATGTCTTGGCGGCGCGGTAGGAAAAGGACCTGCCTCCGGAGGTGGTCCTGTGGATGCGTGGGACGGCAGCCAGGGAGAGGTCGGCGGAGCGGAATCTCCTGTTGGGTGCGTAGAATGACAGTCGGTTGTTGAGGTATGCCGGGCCAGTGTTGTGAAGGGCCTTGTGTGCGTGGGTGAGGAGCTTGAAGGTGATTCTTTTGTCGACGGGGAGCCAGTGTAGGTTTCTCAGGTGGGGGGTGATGTGGTCTCAGCGGGGGATGTCGAGGATTAGGCATGCCGAGGCGTTCTGGATTGTATGGAGTCTACAGAGGAGTTTGGCAGGGGCTCCGTCGTAGAGTGCATTGCCGTAGTCGAGCCTGCTGCTGATGAGGGTGTGTGTGACGGTCTTTCGTGTGTGGGTAGGGATCCATCTGTAGATCTTGCGGAGCATGTGGAGGGTGTAGAAGCAGGTTGAGGAGACAGCGTTGATCTGGTTGGTCATGGAGAGTTTGGAGTCGAGGATGACTCCCAGGTTGCGTGCGTGGTTGGTAGGTGTAGGGGCGGTGCCCAGGGAGGTGGGCCACCAGGAGTCGTCCCAGGCTGAGGGGTTGGGTCCGAGGATGAGGATCTCTGTCTTGTATGTGTTAAGTTTGAGCGGACCTTCTTCCATCCATTCGGCGACCACCTTCATGCCTCGGTGGAGGTTGGCTTTGGCGGTGCAGGGTTCGTTGGTGAGGGAGAGGATCAGCTGGGTGTCGTCAGCGTAGGAAATAATGTTGAGGTTGTGGAGTCTGGCGATGCATGCGAGCGGGGCCATGTAGACGTTGAAGAGCGTCGGGCTGAGGGATGATCCTTGTGGGACAACGCAGATCGTCTTGGTGACTCCGGAGCGGAACGGGGTGAGGCGCACTCTTTGGGTTCTGTCGGAGAGGAAGGAGGTGATCCAGTCCAGGGCCTTGTGCTCTATTAAATCTTTCAGCGAAACCGTTTTCCCTGGGATGATATAATACAGTTTTGTGATCACGCATGTTGTGAGACTTCACAAACTCAGTAATTTTTTCCAGAACAGATTGTGGACTATTGTCAGTGACAATTTCCTGTAGCATAGCTTCCCTCACAAACATTTCTCTACAAAATCCAACCATTACATCAGATTTTACCTCGTTGACAATTCGGACTTCTGACCATTTAGAAAAATAGTCAACCATGGCTATAGCAAATTTGCCTCTCAGTTCACGTTGACCAAAGGGACCACAAACATCCAATCCAAGCTTTCTCCATGCACCTTTGGAACATTTTATAGGCACAATAGGTGACTCCTTGACCGCAAAAGATTTGTCGCTATTCATGCATGCATCACAATCTCTCGCATAGCTTTCCCTGTCCCTGTCCATTCCTGGTCACCAGAAATCCATGAGTATCTTGTGCTTCATGGTGGTCATGTCCCCATTACCCTCATGCAACAACATAGTCAGTCTTCTTCTAACAGAATCAGGAACCACCAATTTCTCATCTCTAGATATCGTTTGCTACTAACATTGCTGTCCATCCCAGCTTGTACTTCCTAAGCAATTCATCATCCTTCCATTCCTTCCTACAAACACTGCTCCTTACCTTGTTCAATTCTAAGTCGGCATTAAGGGCACACTTCCAATCATTTTCAGTGATAGCTCCAACAGACAGTAGCTGGTAGACACGGTGCCATATTTATAACTCAAAAATACAATCATTATTTTAGGTGGGAAAATGTTAACGTGCAGAAAATGTTTCCTTATCATGTACAGTTTTGCTGAATATTTTCTAGACTTTAAATTTTTCCTATTTTAAAAAATGGGTATATGTTCGTGTTAAGCAAACACAAGGAGATGGTGGATGGAGCACTGAAACTTTTTCAGATATGCACCCCGTCACAGATCTGTGTTGAATCCATCGTCATTCTTTAGCTCACTTTGCCATCCCAGTTCAGACCCAGCTATATGCAAATCAGTCTTGACCCTGTTCCTCATGGGAACAGTCCAGCCGAACTGCCCAGCCAGGTCTTCCCTGAACAGGAAGCGAGCATCCTGGGACCCGTTTCAGGGTAACACCCCTCAACAGCCAGGCTAGCTTGAATCCAGTGGTAAGCAATGGGTATATGTTCGTATTATACATATAAAGTTGCCTCATATGATGAAAGGTATTCCAGTGCCACAAGTGCATATGACATAGGCCCTCAGTCACCCATACACATTTATCCCATTCATACGCACACACGTCGGATTTCTAAAACCAACTGTGGATCCTGCAGGAAACCTTGCTCATAAGACCATCCAGCCCTAATCATTACCCAAGTTAGACCTACGCCTACAATACAGTAATTATTGGAGCTATACAGAACTCCTGAGGAAGGCATTCACCGAAACGCGTTGATTGGATTGATTGGTTCTGTATAACTATCATTTGTGACTGTAACTGAAATTATACTGTATTTATTTGGTGGTTGAAAGAACATATATGTACATGATTGGAAATCCATCAACATTTATGAGATTGTTAAAAGACAAGATAATAAACTGTACAAAATAATCATTTTAACAGAAAAGAGGGAAAAAAAAGAAAGGAAGAAAACAAATTTATACAAAGATTAATAAAGGGAATATTTTTTCATAGAAAGTTTCTATGTTTTAATTAGAAGTGTTCAACGTATGGGCAGTTTTCAAATGTATGCACAAAACCCGGTGCTGTGCTTTCTTTTCTAAACATACATCCCCAAAGACCACACTGTCACTGACACACATGGCAGTCCTATTATAGTGCCTCTAGTCAAAGTGTTTTTCCCAAACCATAGTACCTGGCTCTACCGACACTAGGCTTATTGAGCTTGGGGGTTTCTGGTAACAATGTGCATGTTGCTTAGCCTTCAGTAGCTCATGATGATTTTCACTGATCAGAAGTAGCTCTCACCAAAGAAAAGGTTGGAGACCCCTGTGTGTAGTATGTAAGACTCAGACAACAATACTAGGCTTATGACAGAATCATTGTCTGTTGAGCATTACTTTCAGCAAATTGTCTAACTTTCCAAAACAATTAGCAGTCGTAGACTTACATTTCGCCCTGTTAACAATCAAATAGGGGAGCCTTCATCTGGACAAAAGGACAAGGTCAACAGACCATAGCACCCATTAGCGGTAAAACAAAAAAAACATGAGGCTGGGCCTAAAGAGCTCAGTGATGGGCTACGGTAAAGATTAGATGGCTTACCAATTACTCAAAAGGATTCTGTATGCATTGGGTATAGGCAAATCTAGAATTTAAAAGAATGAAATTGGAATAATGGAAGAGTTCAGAATCAGTATAATTCACTAGTAGCGTGGTTGTACAGCCATAAAGGGCATACAATAATTGAAACAAGATCCCAATAAGGAATCAGTTGCCATTCTGTCATGGCGGTTCCTGTCAATGCTTTTTACAGTTTGGTACTGGGCTTCGTCAGCATGAGGAGCCCTGCCCAAAAACTGTTTTCTTTTTTCCTTTCAAAACGAAAATCCCAATGCGGGTTTTTCTTTTTGAAAATAAAAAATAAAATGCTTCCTTCATGGGGAGTGGGGCATTCCTAATTTTTTATTGCCCCTTACCGCCAGGGTGACGTCGGTAAAATAAAAAGGCTATTTCTCCACTTCTGTAATAGGATGGACAGACATATAGCCAATTCTACGATGGCCCGAAATCTGTTGGAGCAGTTTGGCCACTTCTGAGACGGAGTAGTGTCTGCCATGGTAAAACTATGGTCCCACCATTTTTTAATTCAGGGGGACCAAAATGCTGCGCACTCCATTGCAATTGCAGTTGCGATGGACTATGCTTACTGCCAACATTTTATTTGGTCCCTAAATTTCCTACAAAAGAATCAAATATCTGGATTTATATAGACTGGATTTTTTTTCTGAATAATACAATCCGGAATTGCAGCTTCACCAGCATCCGGCCCACCAAACCATCATCCAGAGAACGCAATCACCTCCGATGCATCCTCCTGAACACCTGCTCCGCTCGCAAGCACGCCATCAAACTCTGGGACCTCCTCGACTCAACCGCCCCCGACGCCGCCTTCCTGACGGAGACCTGGCTGAGCACCACCTTGACACTAGACATCGCCATAGCCATCCCAGAAGGCTACAAGATCTCCCGTAGAGACCGCACTAACAGAGTGGGAGGGGGAATCGCCATCATCAACAAGAACACCCTCAGAGTCTCGACCAACACCGACAACACCCTCACAACCGCTGAGCACATGCACTTCCAGACCCCCAACACCACCCTCAGAGGAACACTCATCTACAGACCACCCGGACCCTGACCACAGTTCAGCGACACCATCGCTGACCTCGTTAGCACCCACGCCCTTGCCTCCACGGACTACATCCTCGTGGGGGACCTGAATTTCCACCTCAAGAACACCAACGACGCCAACTCCACCGCCCTAATTGACAATCTTGCCAACCTCGGACTCAAACAGCTCATGACGACTCCCACCCACGCCGCTGGACACACACTGGACATCATCTTCTCCTCAAGTCCCCACGTCTCCTTCAACCACACCTCCTAACCCCACTGGACCGACCACAGATGCGTCCACTTCACCTTTAGGAAACCCACCACATACCACCGCACCCAACAGATGCCACGCCGCTGCTGGGGCAAGGTCACCGAGGACCAACTGACCACCACCCTCGCCTTGGGACCACCCGCCGACCCCACCGCCGCCAACACCGCCGCCATCAACCTCAAACAGTGGATTAACAACTGCGCCGACACCCTTGCCCCACTCAGGACACCCGCCGCCAACCACACCAACAAGAAAGCCACATGGTTCACCGAAGACCTCCGGACCGCCAAGCACGCCTGCTGGAAACTGGAGAAGAGCTGGCTCCGTGACTGAACACCAGACAGCTACACAGCCCACAAGAGCGCCACCCGCAGACACCACCAACTCATCAGGACTGCCAAGAGGACTGCCAAGAGGACCGCCTAGACAGCAACGCACACAACAGCAATGAACTCTTCAACATCGTGAAAGAACTCTCCAACCCCAGCTCCAACACCAACAACATTCCCCCATCGCAGGACCTGTGCGACTCACTGGCCGCCTTTTTTCACCGCAAGATCACCAACATCCACAACAGCTTCAACACTGCCACCACCACCTCCGAGACCAACACCTCTGCAACCACCACCCGCACCAGCCGCTGACCGCCTGGTCCAACGTCAGCGACGAAGACACCACCAAGACCATGAACTCCATCCACTCTGGATCCCCATCTGACCCATGCCCACACCACGTTTTCAACAAAGCCAGCACAGCCATCGCACCCCATCTCCGGAAAACAATCAACATCTCCTGCGAGACAGCAACCTTCCCGGAGAGCTGGTAGCATGCAGAGATCAACACCCTACTGAAGAAACCTAAGGCGGACCCCAAGGACCTCAAGAACTTCCGGCCCATCTCCCTGCTCCCTTTCCCGGCGAAAGTCACGGAGAAGATCGTCAACGGCCAGCTGCCCTGCTACCTCGAAGATAACAACATCCTGGACCCCTCCCAATCTGGCTTCCGCAGCAACCACAGCACGGAGACCTCCCTCATCGCCGCCACCGACGACATCAGGATCCTCATGGACAAAGGAGAAACAGCCGCCCTCATCCTCCTGGACTTATCAGCCGCCTTCGACACAGTCTGCCACCGCACCCTATCAGCACCCCTCCATGACGCCGGATTCCAAGAGAAGGCCCTGGCCTGGACCACATCCTTCCTCTCCGGCAGATCCCAGGGCGTCCGCCTCCCACCTTTCCGCTCCAAGACCACCGAGATCATCTGCAGCGTTCAACAGGGATCATCCCTCAGCCTGACACTGTTCAATATCTACATGGCACCACTCGCCCACGTCGCCTGACAGCACAGCCTCAACATCATCTCCTACGCCGACGACACACAGTTGATCATCTCCCTCATGAAGACCCCCGCTCCACCAAAACCAACCTCCACAGAGGAATGAAGGCCGTCGCCGAATGGATGAAGGAGAGCAGACTGAAGCTGAATTCAGACAAGATGGAGGTCCTCATACTCGGCTCCACCCCCTCAGCCTGGGACGACTCCTGGTGGCCAACATCGCAAGAAACACCCCCAGAACCCACGACCACGCACGCAATCTGGGGGTCATCCTCGACTCTGCCCTCTCCATGTCCAAGCAGGTCAACACCGTCTCCGCTTCCTGCTTCAACACCCTCCGAATGCTCCACAGGATTTTCAAGTGGATCCCCTCCGACACAAGGAAAACCGTCACCCAGGCAGTAAGTAAGTAAGTAAGTAATATTTTATTGTTTTAGGTTAATAAAAACCGTTACAAAAGATGCATTGAAAACAGTCTCCAAAAGAGAGATTAAAAGAAAACCTTAAAAACAGGAATTCATGGCTAAAAAATAGCAAAGATAAAAACAGTAAAAACATGGTACGGGTATATTGTTTGAGGCTGCTTGGTCCTATCCCGAGGTTTCCTCTCGGCCAAGTGCCTGGGCTTTTTGTTTCCGTTCTGCTAGTTTCTGGAATTTCACCAGCTTCCCGTTTAAGGGCGGGAAACCAGGATCAAAACAGGCAAGGATGGCTTGTCTGCATGAGCGGACTCCTAGTTCGTTGAAGGCGGTTTTCAACAGGGCTACTCTTTCCTCGTTCAGCCTCGAGCAAGTCCATAGTAGATGTTCTAAGTCTTCAGTCCCCCTTCCGCAGAGCCGTCATTTGGTCCCGTAGTTCTGCCTCAGCCATGGTGGTAGGTGAGGAATGGCAGGTAGGATCCCTAGCCTGTGTTTTAAAAAGGCTTCTTTTCTTTTCCAGCCATACCCCAGACCAAAATATGCTTGAAGCCCCGGTGTTTTGTATGTACACAGGGTCATCCAGGCATGGCGCCTCTGAGAAAGCGAGGCTTTGTCCTCCACATGCCAGTGTCTCTTTAAACTCTTGTTCACTATGCGCTTGAATTGTGCGTGTGATAGAGGAGTCTCCCATAGGTCTTTCAGTCCTGTAATGGCCAGGGACTCCTCTAAGTATTTTTTCGCCGGCATTCTGGATGAGCTGGTCATAGCTTGCCAGAACTGTCGGTTCAAGGTGTTTTCTGGAGAGTTCTTTAATTTATGTCAGCATTTGATGTATGAGCCTCTTCGTGCGAGTGTTTGGCACGTCAGCCCAAATGCCAACCGAATCTGGGCCTGCGAAGTGTAGGATGGCAGGGTGAATAGAAGTCTGTAGGCCTTTGAGATAGTTGTATCAAGAAGTTTTGCGTCCGTTCCTCTTAGGGCCTCGCTGCCATACGTGATTGATGACTCTATTTTGATTTTAGCTACTCGAAGTAGTGGCAGTAGAGTCTCGCCACTCAAGTTGGACTTTAACTGCTTCAGTGTCATGGCTATTAGCATGCCTTTCCTCTTGATGGCCTCTAGTTGGTTTAAATAGCGGCCGCCTTTGTCGACTTGGATCCCAAGATATTTGTATTCAGAGCAGTTTGAAATTGCTTCTGTGCCAAGCGACCAAGTGTGCGACTTTTTGTTCCCAGTTATGGACAGAACTTTTGTCTTGCTGATGTTCACTTCTAATAGGTTTTCAACGGCATAACCATGAAGCGTGTTAATAAGATTCTGAAGACCAACTTTCGTGTGGCTGACCAAAATCACATCGTCTGCGTAGGAAATGCTGGGCAGCCCTTTGCCTCCTAACCGGGGAGCATGGGAATTACAAGACTCTAGGGCGGGTGGCAGGTCAGCTGTAAATAGATTGAAGAGAGTTGGAGCTAACACGCACCCCTGCTTTAGGCCCTTTGTGGTAGGAATAGGCCTAGAGAGGTGCGAGGCATTCCCAAGCTTTACCTGGACCCACGTGTTCGTGTGTAATTCGATCAGGAGGCTTAGTAGAGGCGAGGGAATCCCCCAGGAGGCCATTTTTCGCCAGAGGATTTCTCGGTTGACATTGTCGAAGGCCGCCTTAAAGTCCACAAAACAGAGGTGGAGAGCCTGCTTGGTCACCCTAGCCTTGTCAATGAGCAACAAGATGGCCACCAGGTTGGTTGTTGTCCCCATGTCTTTGCAAAACCCCGTTTGACTAAATGGTATAAAGCTTTGGTTTGCAGCCCATTCTCGCAGCTGGATCAGTAGAAGACCAGCAAAGTATTTAGCCTCAATATCAAGGAGTGGAATCAGGCGGTAATTTTTTGGAAGGAGTCTGTTCCCCGCCTTATAAATCGGTGAGATGATTGAGCCCCTCCATGAAACGGGAAGGCGCCCAGAGTTATTGATGGATGAAAAGAGGGGGGTCCACTTGTCAGCCCAGTATTCTGGTTCAAGTTTGAAAAGGGCCGGATGAATACCGTTTGGACCAGCTGCGCCGTCTTTTCTACCTTTGGAGATTCATTTCATGATTTGAGTCGCGGAGGGTACCAAAATGACGTCTTCTCGTGCTAAGCTTATTTGAGGTTTTCGGCCCTCCAGAAGATTGTGAGGCACCCTTGTTTTGCCATCCTGATGATTGAAATGTTCATCGAGAAATGATTCCCAAGACGATTTCGTTATGTAAGATGTTATACCATTGTTTTTCGGGTTTAACAATTTGTTTATGATCGACCAGAACTGGGCGCTGTTATTGCCCTTGGATGCGTAGTCAAGTTTGGCCCAAAAGTCTATTTCATTTGTTCTTTTAATTGCCCTTTTCAGTTTTTTTAGATCCGCACGGTGTTTGTGAATCTCTGCTAAAAGAATTCCATCCCCCGGGCTTTTCTTCAACTGTCTTAAAGATTTATTAATCGCTTTTTTGTGTGATTTCATAGCCAGTTTCTGCGTGCTCGAGATCTTCCTTGTGCCACCATATGCTGGTGGTGAAAAATGCCGTACGGTTGTTGAGTAGTTGTTTGCAAACTCCATCATGAATTGTTCCCAGCCTGCTAGTGTGTTGCCGGAAGGGTAGTTTGAAGTGCTCAATTGAGTTTTTGCAGCTTGAAGTACCTCAGCAGTATTTGCTACTGAAGTTTTGATGCGTTTGAGGTTGATGGAGAAACTATCCTGCGGACCTTTTGCGTTCAAAAGAATATCATCAGGGAGAGCCCCTAGACTGACTTCTTGAGGGCGATGATCACTGTCACCCTTATCCCCTAAATTGTAGCACAAAACGTAATGAAATAACGTAAGGGAGACTAACGTATAATCAATTGAAGAGGTGGTCTTGTCTGAGGTGAATGAGGGCACAGATGGTGAATCCTCTGCGAATCTTCCATTTAAGATCCTCAGGCCCATGTGTTCTAGGTCTTCCAGTAGTGCCTTTGCAGCCTTAGATGCCTTGCATTGGCTGTTAAATGCTTGGGTTGGTATATTCCAGTGGAGCGACTGGGCCTGAATGTCACTGTTAACAGAAGACCCTAAAATGCATTGGTTAAAGTCTCCAGACAAAATTAGGTTTGGTGATGTTCGAGTAGTGATAACGTTATGTAAATGGTCCATCAGGGTATTCCCCTCCTGTCTCTTAGTTTTAGGGTTGATGTAGGTGTTGGTCAGCTGTAGCTCTTTCTTCTTGCCCCCGAAGTTAAGTAGTAACTCCACTGTGTTTATGGCCAAGGAGTTTGAGCTGAGTGCCCGAGCGTAGCCAATCGTTGATATTTTAAAATAGGTTGCTAGGCCTCCTGACAGACGACCAGACTTACTTTTCCTTGTGGCTGGGGTATGATGGCAGGTATAGCCCTCTAGGTGAATCGGCTCTTCCAGCCAAGTTTCCTGAAGGAGGATGATGTCAAACGATTTGATATATTGTAGAAAGTCAGTGTCCGCTACTTTGTTGTAGAGCCTGTTGATATTCCATGAGCATAGATCCATGTGCGATGCGTCCATGCTCAGATCTTTCTCTGTTCGGTGTCCTTGTCATTGGTGGTTGGCTTGCGAATTGTATATCCTGATGAGCCGATGTTCAATCAAAGCCTTGAACTGTTTACCATGGGTGACGCCTGGACTACGGGAACGCCCTCTACGCAGGAACAACAACCAAGCTCCTCAGACGGCTCCAACGCATCCAGAACGCCTCGGCATGACTGGTCCTCAACGTCCCCCGATGCAACCACATCACATCACAACACACCTGAGAGACCTGCATTGGCTCCCCGTCAACAAGAGGATCACCTTCAAACTCCTCATCCACGCACACAAAGCCCTTCACAACGCCCTACACAACGCCGGACCAGCATACCTTAACGGTCAACTCAGCTTCTACACCCCCACCCGCAGCCTCCGCTCAGCCAACCTCGCCCTCGCCACAGTTCCACGCATCCGGAAAACCACCGCCGGCAGCAGATCCTTCTCCTACCTCGCCGCCAAGACCTGGAACACTCTCCCTACCGGCCTACGTCAGACCCAGGACCTGCTGGCCTTGAGACGACTTCTCAAGACCTAGCTCTTCGAGTAGCAGCAACTACCCCCCCCCTTATGTAAGCAATATTGATTTTGTACACAAAACAGTTCTAATGTAAATAAACCTTTTCCAATGTAAAGTGCCCTGTCACCCAGTTTGATCTTGTTAAATCTGCTAATAATCCTCCATAGTTTTTTCTAGCCAGCTGGAGGATGTAGTATCCTAAATAAAAGTTAGTGTTATGGAGGATGAGATGAGTCAGGTTTCTGTGGAAATTCAGGAGCACAGAGTTAATCAATGTGTAGGCAGTAGATCACTGAGTGATTCTTCTGATGTTGCTGGGGTAGAGTAACCTTTGATCTTTTATTGTGTTTAAGACAATTAGCTCTGGAGTAGATGTGTTGATCAGTGATTGTGATGTTTTGGGTGTATAGAATGGATTAGTGGTAATTAATGTTCAAGACATAGTGCTCCAAAGCACATAGGTGCGTTTGTGTGTCTTTGTGCGTGTATGTGTGCATGCGTGTGTGTGTGCATGTGTGTTTGTGTTGGTTTCTTCATGAGGTGGTGTGTTGAGTGAGGTCTAATGGGTTAAGGTGTTGAAGAGGAGTCCTTCATAGAAGGGTACATACGGCCAGAAGAGCTGAAGTATTATCGGTCTTTGTATCATCTTATGCAGTTGATTCAGCTTCAATTCATTTTGGGGACTGGAAAAAGCATTTGTGTTCTGGTCAGTAATGAGTGGCTGTACTAAAATATGAGGTGAGTAGTCACTCCTGTCCTGCGAAACGTACCTATGGATAGCTGAATCCTTCTGCAGAGTCATTATGAGTGCACTTCTTTGGGACCAAGGAGATTGTGGACTTAATGAGGATGTCAAAAGAACTAATGATGACAACAAGGATAGCTCCAGTTTTCGAATGTTCTAGGGGAAGAGCAGCTTTGTTCCAGGAATGATTCTATGTTGATTTATGCCTAAATTATGCTGTTTGGTTTTGTTTGTGGGTGAGAGCGATAAACTCCGATCTGCCTTCGGAGTTCGCGAGTTTTGCTCTCGTAATGAGGAGTTCCGGCAAAACTCTGCCTACAGCTCCGTGGTGTTTTATTTTCTTGTGTGTGGCTCACCACGTTAAGTTAGTGAGCGTGTGCCAAAATTCGCTTCCCTAGTGCGATTTTTAGGCACTTGAACTCCCCCCGGCAAGATTTTCTCAATGAAGGCACACGCTGCAGGTTGAAACCGTTCACATTGAGAAAGCCGCTGCTCGAGTAGAAAATCTACAAAAGCGGAAGAAAGAAGCAGCGCCCTCTGGTGCACCGCGTGGTGCCGTTCACGTGGAACAAACTCCTGGTGCTAACACATGGCGTGCTGAATACAGCCCAATCGCAGAACCCCGCAGAATCTTGCTGAGTCTCGCCCACCCCTAGTTCCATTCCCTGAGGGCAGCGTGTGTGATTGCGGGGGGAATAGAGAGAGTAGAGGAGGGTGAGATAGTGGTGTTGCATTTAGAAGAGATTGTGGTATGTCTGTTAATCAATGTCCTTTGCCCTAGCCACCTTAGAACCATTTAGGTCAATAAGGGTGTCAAAGAATGTGGTTAAAGTATGGAGACTGACATCCAAGAATTGGATAATGACCCTCCAATTTTCATACATGTTGATGTGTAAGTCATATTTAAGGTTATGGTAATCTGAGATAGTAATATTTTTTTCCTTGTTGGTATTTGTATGTTCTTTGAGACTAAGAAGAAAATGAATAAAGTATTTATCCAATATTTTTTAAAAGGTTAGTTTAATTGACTCAAGTGTAAGGCAATGCTAGTTCTCATTGATTGAAATTTCCAGGTTGGCTGACAGGCTTCGGCGTTTGTGGTATTTGAAGATAGTTTAGGATATTCCCGAGGAGAATCAGACCTATGATGTGCTGTCATATGCATCTTGAAGTTTAATCTGAAATGGCTCTCTTTGTTTTATGTTTTGTGATCTGTCTGGTAGTTTTGCCCCCTTGCATACTTCAGAACATTTAGCTATGTTGCGGAGTCCGACAGGGTACCTCTCTTACACCTGCATTATTTAACCTCTACATCAAAACAATTTGGTAAGCTGCTTTCAATCAATCAATCAATCAATCAATCAAACACTTGTAAAGCGCGCTACTCACCCGTGAGGGTCTCAAGGCGCTAGAGGGAGAGGGGATGTCGCAGCTACTGATAGAACAGCCAGGTTTTGAGGAGTCTCCTGAAGGTTAGCAGGTCCTGGGTCAGCCGCAGGCGAAGGGGGAGGGTGTTCCACGTCTTGGCGGCGAGGTAGGAGAATGAGCTGCCGCTGGTGGTCATTCGGCGGATGCGTGGGACGGTGGTAAGGGCGAGGTCAGTGGTGCGAAGCTGGTGTTTCGGGGAATAGTAAGAGAGTCGTTTGTTGAGGTAGGCTGGTCCGCAGTTGTGGAGAGCCTTGTGAGTGTGGGTGAGGAGTTTGAAGGTGATCCTCTTGTTGACGGGGAGCCAGTGAAGGTCTCTCAGGTGGGCGGTGATGTGGCTGTGGCAAGGGATTCCGAGGATGAGGTGTGCGGAAGCGTTTTGTATGCATTGGAGTCGTTTCTGGAGTTTGGCCGTGGTTCCCGCGTAGAGGGCGTTGCCGTAGTCTAATCTGCTGCTGACGAGGGCTTGAGTGACCGTCCTTCTGGTTTCGGTGGGGATCCATCTGTAGATTTTTCAGAGCACGCGGAGGGTGTTGAAACAGGAGGAGGAAACAGCGTTGACTCCTTTTTCTTCCAAGCAATTGTTTATGAAGATGGCACTCAGATTGTCCTACGGTTGACCAGCCACCCCCTTATGCCCTCAGAGGACTATGTGTTTGCCTTGTGGCTCTACAGAGGTGAAGTTCCTACCATCATCTCAAACTAAATGGAGTCAAAATTGAAATAATGATTGTAGACTTGGATACCTGTAAGCAGTCGCAAGTGAATATTTAAGTTAGCCCTATTTTGCACACAAAATTGTTTTTTGTTGAAAAATATCTAAAGAAATGATAGCATGTTTGTAAAGTGATTTAAATCAAACTTGAAGTAATCATTTGTGTATCACTCAGAATGTGTTGCTTTCAGTAGGGGAGCCAACCAACATCTGAAGAGGGCTGCTCTAAAAATGGAAGAGTTTTGACTAAACATTCATCTGTATGAATATAAAAACGAGTGTGGTGTATTTTATCATATTCATGGTCAAATATCTTAATATTAGCTACTAAAAAATCATTACATTATCCTCTAAAATACAAATAATGTGCAAATGATTTTCCTTGAGATCACCACAGAACCGACAGTTCCTGCTTCTACTCAGGTCCAAGACCCTTTGGGCCGCATTTATTGGTCTTTTGCGTAGGGCAGCACAGCAAGACATCTTGCTGTGCTGCCCTATGCCAAAATGGAAGGGCAGGAATGCACCGTATTGTCGTTCAGCCTGTGATGGCGCTGTTTTAGCAGCCTAGCACCAATGTATGCACCCTTACACCTTTGTGTAGTTTGTATAGTTTCTTGGTTTCATCTCGCTTTCGCCCGTTGAAGGAATATATGACGTTACGTGACAAACGATTACAACGCATGCTTTTACAACGCAGTTTTTACATCTCAACTACCATTACATTGCATGATTTTGGAACGCATGCCATTACAATGCATTTTTTAAACTACCATGTCAACGCATTCCATTAAAACGCATATAATTAGAACGCATAATACTTTTAGTGCAACAGTAGGGTAAGTGTTGGATAGTGTAGGGGTAAAAATTACTTTTCCCACTCCAGTGAGTGCAACAGTACGGTAAGTGTTGGATAGTGTAGGGGTAAAATTACTATTCCCACTCCAGGGAAAGTGTTGCACAGTGTAGGGGTAAAAATTTCTATTCCCATGTACCCCAAAACCCGTACCCACCCAAAAACTAAAAAATCTCCATTACTTACTGTTGTAATTGCTTCCAGGAGTCTTACCAACCCAGAAAAGAACTACTCCGTAATTGAAAGGGAGGCCCTGGCCTGTTTCTGGGCTGTAAGACATTTCAAGTTTTTCTTGTGGGGTTTAAGGTTCACCATCCGGACAGATCATAAACCCCTCACCTTCATATTTTCTGTGAAAGGACTAGAGAATTGTACTCCTCGCATCAGCAGATGCATTTTGGGCCTGGAACACTACAATTTCAATGTGGAGTATGTGCCAGGGAAAGAGAATAAAATCGCTGATTTCCTTTCAAGATCACCATTGCCGGAAGTGGGAGAGAAAGAAGAATCTCTTGACAGTCCGGTACTTTTGATGGAGACGCCCGCCATCACAGAAGAAGAGTGGGAAATAGAGACTAAGGAAGACAAGGAAATAAATGCCCTGAAGGAATACATGGAGGAAGGATGGCCGAGCAGGAAGAGTGAACTAGAACCTATCGTAGAGGAGTATTGGGAAGTGAGGAATGAACTAAGCCTCATCAATGGAAGAATCTATCGCAACCAGAGAGCGGTTCCACCTAAGGGCCTCAGGAAGAAGGTTATCGAATTGGCGCATGAAGGCCATCTAGGGCGTAGCCTTACAAAAGCTAGAGTCAGGTCCAGTTACTGGTTTCCCAGGATGGATGCCATGACCGAACTAGCTGTTAAGGATTGTGGGGCATGTGCAAAAAGCGACAAATCAAAGACAATTCAAAAAGCTCCATTATCTCCAGTAGAAGTGCCAAGTAAACCATGGAGCAAGCTGGCTATGGACATTATCGGCCCCGTGGTCGAGTTAAGAGAAAAGAGAACATTCAAGCTGGTTTTAATTGATTACACGACCCATTGGATTAAGCAAAGGTTTGTCCACTCTGTCACTACGAAGGCAGTGATTGAGTTCTTAAATGGAGTATTTGTTGAGGAAGGCATACCAGTGTCCCTGGTCACTGATAATGGAGTTCAGTTTTGCTCAGATAAAATGTGCACATTTCTCAAAGGTTTGAACATTAAACATGAGACCACCGCTTTATACTGCCCTAAGGCCAATGGGCTGGTGGAGCGAGCTAACAGAATCATCAAGGAACACATCCAATTAGCTGCAACCAATGGGCATGATGTTGAAGAGTCTATTAGGAAGTGTCTGTGGGCCTACCACACCTCTCCCAATAACGTCACTGGCATCTCACCCTTTGTGGCACTACGTGGTCGTGAGCCAAGCACCAAGTTTAATCCCGGTTGGATGAGTGGGGGTGAGCCCAGAGTAGTGGATCAGGAGGCAAGGGCAGAGAAGGTTCGACTCCACCAAGACAAGTACAAGCTGTGGTATGATACTAGGCATGGGGTGAGGGATCCCAAGTGGGAAATAGGTGACAGGGTACAAGTCAGGAAGAACACCAAAGTGGGAGTCACCCAAAGTAAATACTACATGCCATGTAAAATTGCCAAGGTTCTCAAGAATGTGGTTCAACTTGAGAATGGTCAATGGTGGAGTTTTGACAAGATTTGTAAATGTGCATAACAGTTCTTATTTTCCTTTGTTCTTTATCTATTCACATGATATATGCTACCCACCGCAGTGGGCCCAGTTATCCTGTGTCACCCTATGGAAGGGAGATGTGTTGTAATTTATTCCCCTCATTGGTATGTCCCACCACCCCTTCCCTGTTGACCATGTTGGTATGGCCGGCCCTGGAGCTTGCCATGGAATGTTGTGAAGCTCTCCAGTGAGGAGAGTTGATGATTAATAAACAGACCTGTTAATCTGCCTTGGGTCTCTGGAATTTCAATCTTTCTAACACTTACCTTATAATGCATTGTAATGGCATGCGTTGTAATGGTAGGCCCCCAGAATTCAGACGACCTGCGGGGTCCCTCAGGGCTCATTGCTGTCTCCCCTTCTGTTTAATCTGTACCTTGTCCCTCTGATCCAGTCCCTAGGAAAGTTTAAAGTCGCCACATTCAATCATGCTGACGACCTACAGCTCATTTTCACTATCGACGGTTCCTCCAACTCAATCAGGGACTTCCAGGACACTATGTTACACATCCGCCACTGGATGGTTACCAATCATTTAAAACTGAACCCTGGAAAAATGGAAATAATCCTCAATTGCAAGAGCCAAATACTTTGGGGCCCCCAATATTGGCCCCCAGAATTGGGTCTCGCGCCTCTTCCCTCGGCATCGGTCAAAAGCCTGGGAGTAGTCATTGATAGAAACCTTTCATTGAAAACTCAGGTGGGCATGGTGGTTTCTTCCTGCTTTTACCAGCTGTGCAGGATACAGAAAATCAGCCGGATGTTGACCCAGTTGGCCTTGATCCAGGTGGTGAGAGCGTTAGTTCTATCCCACCTGGATTACGCCAACTCCATCTATCTAGGTCTCCCTCTGTATCTTGGCAGACGTCTCCAACTGGTCCAGAACCAAGCTGCCAGACTGATCCACCAACAGCCCCGTTGGCAGTCAGCTAGGCCCATTCTTAGACAACTTCATTGGCTTCCCTTCCCCGAGCGAGTGCAATTCAAAACTGCCTGCATTGTCTTTAAGTCACTCCACACCCGCAGCCCCCAATTTATCAATAACCTTCTGTCTAGGTACACCCCTTCTCGCAATCTCCGTTCTGCCAACCTTCACCTCCTGTCTATACCAGCCTTCAAGTTACAACGCCAGGGTGGACGCAGGTTTGCTGTACTCGCTTCTAAGCTATGGAATTCCCTCCCTCTGGGGATTCGTTCTTGCACTGATCTTTTAGCATTTAGGAAACAGCTTAAGACCTGGCTTTTCTCCCCAGCCTAGGCTCTACCCTTTGTCCATCTGGGTCACTCTGTTCAGTCAGCACCATGAAGCCCCTGGGTGTACGTGCGCTATACAAAAGGTTATTAACATAACATAACATAACACATGCGTTGTAATGGCATATGTTGTAGTGACATGCGTTGTAATGGCAAGTGTTGTAATGGCATGCAATGTAAAGGCAGTTGTGCTGTAACAGTTGCATTGTAAAGGTAGTGCGTTGTAATGACTGCGTTGTAATGGATGTTTCCACCATTGAAGATGTCCAGTCTTTGTAAGCACAGCAGCAGTGTTCCAGCCCTGACGTAATTGCCACGGCTGGTTTGTGATCCCAGTCCGGCCCTGGTAAGAAGTGCTTGAAATGGAAAAACAGAAGTGCAGGTACTCTGTACCAGAGGACCTGCTTGTTTCTGAGAAGTGCATGTACTCTCCAATTAAAAGTATTACATCTCTCTTAAGAAGTGCAGGTACTCTCCGTCTCAAAATAAAAATGTGCAGTTACTCAGTACCGGACAGAACCGCCCCATTTAAAGCACTGTATGTAAGATACTTTTCACTGTCATTAAGATATATCTTTCACTATAAAGTGCATGCAGTAATTTTTCTGTGCATCTACCTTTTTTGGAATGTTTCTCTCCACATTTGCAAAAGTATTCAGAATGTTTCCCTCTATGTTTACCTTTTGCAATACAAATTGTCACACTAGTCAGGATTGTATGCAAATGAAGTGAAGTGTAAAACTTTGCAAAAGTCAATCTTTACTGCTTGGCACAGACAGAGGCTGCACAACGTTATCCGGGTCATGGGCACAGAAGATGGCGTCGGTGGCTCAAAGATGACTTTACATTCTGTACCTAGTTGGAATAATGCCAATATCTGAATTGTTGCTCGTGTGTTTTATTGTACTGAAGCCACTCACCGAGGCCACCGGCGCTGTAAATGTTTTCAATGTATACATACGATTTGTGACTCTTTCATCAATAGAGAAAAGGCAGCTGTGCGCACATCCCTCGAACCAAGAGCAGGGAGGACCACCCACGCTCCCAGCTGACCTCTGACCCAGAAGAAATGACAAGCACGGCAGGGCTTAGTGTAACACACAGGTCTGACCACCTCATCCTGCTCTGCGCCAGTACTAACTGCATGTTATGTGATGACCAATCAGCACATGTGATCATAGAAAGAGAAGAGGGCTACTATCATCCTTATAGTTATTTTACTTAGGGGGGGAAGAGAAGGTCAAAGTTGGTCTGGGAGGGTCGGATCCAGATTTTCAGGGTATCCACTGACTATGTAAATGAGATATACGCAGATTCAATGGGCCCTCTTCAGAAAGGTATTTCTGGCTGTAAAAAGAGTTTTACAGTTGAAAGATCTATGCCAGCCAGGAATTGGCAAAAGTATTTGCGACAGACATAAATGCATTTTCTAAATGTTTGATTTCACAATGGCAGCAAAATTTATAGAGACCTCACACTCCAAAAGAATGGTGTTTAGTCACTAAGTAGATGTAGAAAGCTCAAGACAACCTAGCTGTGCAGGTGGCCACACTTCCTCATCAACACATGAACTGAAGTATTAAACATATTACAAAAGGCACACATAGATACTGTATTTGCTTCTGTTGCCTTTTCCTCTGAGCATTTGTAGGCATTCAAACTGTCTGTAGTTATGAAGATATTGTCCTGTAGTATTTTAATTATCTTCTTCATTAGGATGACTTGTTACCTCATATTTCCATTAACAATCATCTAACCCGTTTCGACCCCATATATTTAGGACAGTTTCAGGGTAAGAATAAACTTGTTGATTGTTTCAATAGTGGATCATCAATCTTTGCTGCATCATCCATACATTTCCGTCCCTATGGCCTATTACAAAGTACAAATATATCAGGTAAAGTGAATGAAAATATACGCCACCTTATGGACCTTATGGAGAACAATAGGTCAATGCTTAACCCTGGCAAGCCTTTCCTAAGGAATGTGCACATGTAGTCAGCGTCCTCAAAGCATTTACTGCTGTGGTAAGCTCCAGATCATATACTGAAAAATCTGCAATAGTAAATCCTTCGGAAGGATTGGAAGCATGGTTTGAGGGCATGCACTAAACCGAATCTAACTTTTCCCACCATAAAAATGATACTAAAGTATCTCTGGCCCAGGAAGAGGAAAATGGGGCATAACGTGGTTTTTGGTGATTGCGGCAATAAAATACACACATTCCGGTATTTACTAGCTAGTTTTCACCCAGTAAATTTCACGGGTATGATAATAATTTACTGTGCGAAAATTGTGTCCTTATGGATTTTATCAACAAAGATATAATTCCGAAACGTGTGTAAACACAGGCTTTTACATGTGTCAGACTTCCACGGGCTACGCGCAGTGGAGGCCTAAGTAGATTTTTACATAGGAGAAATAGGAGCCCTTAGGAGATATTACATGATATTCGCAATAGTGTTCCTTGAAACCTACATCTAGCACAGGCGGATTTATGAGATTGTTTTGAATGTTTTAATTTAAAAAACTGTAGCAATATGTTCAGGCAGAGCTGCAGATCTCTGACTCTGCTTTTATGGGTTTTTCGTTTATCGGTTCTATAATATGTACATTTATCTTTTTGTAGCTATTTGGAAAATTGGGTTAGGATCCTGCCATACTGGAATTACAAGGGACGTTCTTAATTTCCACATTATTATTTATTATATCGATGTCGTGTGTTTTCCATTTTATATACACCTTTTTTAATGCTAGATTAAAAATAAAGCATTTGCTGACAAATCTATAAATGTAAAAAAAAATATCACAGCACTGTCTTTAATATTATGTGTAAATAACCTAAAAATTTGTTTCCAGTAAAAAAAAAAGTCACAAATTCACCATCAATATTTTCTGATAGTATTTTCTTTGCCATTCCCATTCCCATATTGAATGGCCATTGTTAAATACTCCAGCCTGGTTGCTGACCATACTAGTCTAAACTAGAGAACATAGAAAAGGGACTTCAATTTAGTTTCTGATTTTCTTACATAGAGTCTTGTTCACACAACTATCACATTCTTGAGACCCTCAGGGGTAAGTAGTGCGCTTTATAAATGCTATGATTGATTGATTGATTGATTTATCATAATACTGTCAGTTCAATACCATTTTTATTGATAATAATTCTTCAATTTAAGTGCAAAATCTGTTTTTTTTTCTTATATCTTGTATTTCAAATTAGATTGTGATGGTTGGTACTCTCTTTTTATTGTCTATAACTGTGAGAAAAGTCTCCTTCGCAGTAGATGACGTGTTCAAACCACATTACCCAGAAGTGCATGTTTTGTCAAATAAGAGCTTCATTTAAACAAAAAAAAAAAGGGCTTAGGTCCAAACTTTTAGGAATCTACTGCCAGCCCTTCGAATACCAGAGCTGCTGAATATGAAGGCTGCCTATGTTTAATTCCTAATCCATGCCTCTTTCTTGCACCAAAGTTCTTATACTTTCAGCTCCATCTTGTTTGTTCTTTTTCATCTCTGCTTTATTCCTTTGTCACTTTTTTTTATCTTTCTCTTCTTCACACCCTAGAGTATATTCCCCTAAGTGGGACACGTATGCCCAGATGTGGGTTCCGTGCTCACTGTGTCACTGGAACAAAGCTGAACCCAGCTGATGAGCCCATAACTAGGCAATACCGGTCCTGGTTGCTTGTGTTCTGGGTCAGGGAGGACCTGGCCTGGCACTGTTCCCATTGGAGCAGGTAAAGAGTTGATTTGTGTATGGCTGGGTCCAAACTGAGGTGGCATGATGAGCAAAATAATGATGGATTGGGATACGGCCCTGAGTAATTACCAGCAGCTGAAATTAATACAAGCATTCTGTCCATCACTTTTTTGATACTTGAATGTTTTTTCTTGAGAGCAACGTTGTGCTGACGATGTCGGTATTCTACCTTAAACTGGAAGGTAAAGTCATCTGGCATGGATCCTGCTTTCAAGACCAACATTGGATAGCCCTGGTGTAGATGTTTTCAAGACTGAGATCATGTTTTGGGAGGAGATGGTGCCTATTGGCTGAGCTGCAGACTTGGAACCAAGAGATCTGGATTCTTCTCCCAGCTCCGGCACTTGAATGTACAAAAGGAAAGAATAAACTCCAGCATAGCTCACTGAGCAGGACACTGGAAGGGACAGGATCTCTTTCAATGTCGGAACGATCGGTCTGATTTAGATAACAGGTTCACGTAACATACAGCCAGAACAAAGACAATCCATTACGTGTACAACCATGGATATAAATGGCATCTACAATATTATAAATGGAATATTGGATTCAGAAGCAGAATAAGGAAATACATTGGATGGGAATGGAAGAGAATTAAACAGTTAAGCCTAATGGGATAACATAAATTTACAACCAAATTCAGCTTTTGTATTCCTGCCAGGAATTCGCAAAGGGATTCTTTACAGGCATATATTCCAGTTTCATGTGTATAGATTTCCACCACCATTGTGGAGTTCTCTAAACCTGTAAATCCCACTCCAGGTTTAGAAAAATGGGCGTTGCAACATGTGGTTAGCCTTGGAAGTCTGTGAATGCCCACAAACAAGGATTAAGGAGCCCGGTGAAGGCCCTGGCTTAATGTCTAGTTGCTAAGAAGGGTCAGACAGCTTAACATCTTGATACATGGAACAATGTCCAACTGATGTCCTCCAGTAGCTGCCTATTTGTTGACCCTAAGGGGCCCAGTGATTTCAAAGAATCTAGTAGTTTGGGTTCTTTGTGGCTCCTCTGCATCTAACACCATATCCAGAGTCATTGAGTAGGTCTAAGAAGCCAGCTTCCACAGCACAGTATGCCTAGCATGCCTCAAGTCAGTCTACTGATGGCC
This sequence comes from Lissotriton helveticus, assembly GCF_964261635.1. Lineage (NCBI taxonomy): Eukaryota > Metazoa > Chordata > Amphibia > Caudata > Salamandridae > Lissotriton > Lissotriton helveticus. Next base: position 1,247,881,043 of record NC_136070.1, read on the forward strand.
TTTCCAGTCCTTGGGTCTGGTTCCATCTCTCAAAAATGCCCTCCACCACCGGAGACTTGCCCCCCAGGAAAAATCCCCTATTGGAGGAAGGCCAAATTCCTATTCACTGAGGCCTCCCTGGGCTGCAGCATCATATGTTCCCAAGCAAACACTTTCTAACTTAATAAATGACTCAGTAGATTCCTCCAGAATAATGGCCGCTTAGATTTTTCATAGTCACTTCTCTCTAAGTCTACAACCAATCAGAATCCAAATGGTGGAATGATCTTCCGTTGGATCTTAGATCTTTACCTTCCCTTCAGAAATTTCGAAGGGCTTTAAAAACTCGCCTCTTCCTGCAAGCCTATGTGTAAGGATGTATATTTCAATTTTGATGTGTTTGTTAGGCGCCTTGATACCTGCGGGTTATTGTTTTGCGCATTATAAATTTTTAATAAGATAAGATAATAAGATCCAACTGGCAGTATCAATCACACCACGTTCTGCCCATGTGCACCATGGAGTCTTCCATTACTCAAGGGATCCTAGATGTCTCTGCCTCTGGCACTCACGGCTGAACCCCCTAAAGAGTCATTGCACCCTCGGAGGCACGCAAACATATATGAATTGATCTCACAGCATACTCACATATTCACTTGTTGGGAAGCTGTCTCTATACTTCATATTCTCAATAATACTGAATTGGAGAAAATTAGCAACTTCTGTGCCTGCGCCTTCGAGTCTGGAGTCTGAAGTCTGCCCCAACACTTATGGAACATGAACGCTTGGACCCTCCTGTGGGAGTCACAAGCTAGAAGAGAGCTCCTGCTCAGTATGGATCACAGTGCCACAGAACATTCCTTGTGTGATCTGGAGTATCAGCTAACACTCCCGGTAAGAGGAGATTCCATTGTTTACTACATGATAATGGACACATTGCATACCATAGATCAACAAGTGGACCAATCGGATAGGTTGTCTTTTTTTACAAAGTGAACATTGTGTGCCAGTAGAAGTATACTATTGTGAGCCACTTTGCATCCTTGTGTTTGCTGAATGAGACTGTGTTTCATGGTGCAGAAAGAGTCTTCAGATATTTGTGGACGTTGCTGCTTTGGGAGATCTGATTCCAGCCTTACTCTCTGAGCAAGTGCCTGGAGGCCGTGCTATGAGGAGCATTAGAGCTGAGACCGCAGGAGAACATTGCAGTCTATGACAGAGAGTTACCCAGCAAGTAAAGAACACCTTCCCTAGAAGACATATTTACAGGCACTCTGCCTAGTAGGTAAAATACCAGTAGAACTTGAAAAATGACCTGCTGTCATAAGCCACCTACCTGAATCCCAGATGATTTCAAGGGAGAAGCGACACTAGTTTTGAATCCTCCCGAGACTTGCCCTCAGTTTACAGGAGGAGACACTGCTTTGGTGGCAAATCCCACTGGGAAAGGGGTTGGAATGGAGACAGTGTGTAGAGCCAAAGATGTTGTGGCTCGTCTAATCAACAGGAACACTGCAGCAGGCATTCACACCAGTCTGATGAATGGTACCGGCAGATATGGTAAACAAACAATAAGGCTTTAGTCTGGTAATAACTCTATCTCTTAAGGTATCATCTCACAAAAGCTATTCAAATCTCAACCAACCTTTAGTTTTGTTGTTGTTTTGTTTTTATTTAGTTTGTCTGTAGAGGCCGCATCATCAAAGTTTTTGAAACTGTAGTGATATGATTTTAGCATCAAATCTACAAGCAAATTTGGATGGGGTAAGCTTCAACTAGCCCTCTCTGGCAGAGCCCTGTCAACAGTATGTACAAGTAGAACAAAAACACTGGTTACCTTTGTTTGCAGCACGATGTTGCAACTGAGCTCATCGCATAGTAAAATCAAGTCTGTTAATACGTCTCTCCTTTTCTTCTTGTTCTTTTTTTGATCCAGGTGCTAGACTAATGCGGGACATTCTTTGCGGTGAGGTCGACGCGGGAGGATCAAGGGAGCTGGCAAGTAAGAGTCCTGGAAGCCGGGAAATAGGTAACAGACAGGCAAAGAGGCTAAATGAAGGGGGAGGAGTGTGGACGGTCTTTAAATAAGACGGCTTTAAAATGTTCATAAAGGTCACATTCTATTTTTTTGTAACAAGAAATATGTGCAGATAATTAACTTGATGAGGCTGCCTTCCAGAAAGTACTTTAGAATGTTAACAAAGGTTGTGTTCTAGTTGCTTATAGCAAGGTACAGGTGCAGTTGATTAATTTGATGAGACTGTCTTTTCGAAGGTGTTTTCAAATGTTCACAAAGGTCGCATTTTAATTGCTTATAGCAAAGAACAGGTGCCGGGTATTAATTTGATGAGGGCTGTCTTACGGAAGGTTCACGTTGAGGTCACCTATGCCAGTTGCTTGATGCTTATTCTGGTGGATTTTTGGGATGTTTCCATGGTGCCTGAAACCTGACCTTGCTTATGGATGGTAAAACATTTGTAAAAGCTTTTAAGCCGTTTCAGACAAACCAGGGAATACCAGGTGAAGCTAGGTATTACCGACAGCTTGTAATATGATCAAAAGCCATGGTACAATAAGTTTGTTCATTCGTAAGTGTTGGGAGAAATGATATGAGTCATGCCAGCATATTGGGAAAGTCAAGAGAGGTGAGCTGTGGCAGGAATCCTGACACCTTGGTGCTAACCCAGTCTTGTTCTGTGAAACTTGCCACCCGAGAACAACTTATTAAGAACATTTTAAGTATTTCTTTAGGCAGAATTACAAATTAACAGATCCTAAAATAAGGTAATAGCAATTAGGGCTGGCTTTAAAGTTTGGCAGACGTAGTAGTGTCTCTCATGATAACGAAGGACAGTACCATCCTACCAAATTCAGAGATGATCATTGGGCCTGAGGTCACCTCTATACAGTGAAAGAAACTGCTGTCACAGACTTAGCAAAGAAGTACACTGACTGCCACAATTTAAGTCCAGCCTTTAGCCTCTAATTTAGAAGTGGGTGGTAGTGAGACAACAGACAAACACTGAGGGGCTGATTCACAAAGAGCCTCCTCTCTCCTAGTGAAGGCTCAGCAGTCGAGCAGGATCTCGGCAACGAGATACTGCAGTGTGGAGATCCCACTATGAGGGTGGATATCCGACCACGACTGCAGAGCTTCTGCCATGAGTATTGAGGCGTTTTGTGAATCAGCCTCTGATTCTCCCACCCAACCACATCTCTCCTCCACTGCCTTACATAGAGTGCTGAGCTGGTGGTTTAGTTATGGTGGAGCTGCTGAGGGCTCAATCTTTGGCAACATCTTTCAACAGATCTAATGCCACGACACTGGCGTAACGAAAATGCAACGAAGAGGGGCCCCCTCCAGGCTCAATCAGGAGCTCTCTGGTCAGATTGCAGTGCCGTGGGTGCCCCAGGAGCTTGGGGCCCCCCACACCGCAGGGGCTGCGGGGGCCTGTGTTACGCTACTGTGCCATGACAAGTGACAGCCACCATTAACCTATACCATGAGAAATCTTTCAAACACCTTGTGGTGTAACTAGAATTAGGTAACCCCCATTCGAGGGTGGGGCGTGGACAGATGAAGGCGTGGCTTGCCTTGAGTTTTTGAACGGCCACTAATTCATGAGATTCCCCCCTGTTAATGGTCAGAGATTTACTTCAGCAAAGGGCTAAAGTAAATCCTCACCCTGGGCTGTAAGTGGAACAGAACACCACCACCCTTTAAGGGGTTCAGGGGAAGAGGATTATCCAGAAAGAAAAAAATGTGCATAGAAGAATAAAACATTTTTAAAAAAAAGTATAATTGAATATCTGGGCTCCTTACCTCAGAATTGTACTGTGTGTAAAATTTACCACTGTGGAAATAGCAACATCCAAAATGTCACAGTTGAATAGCTGGAAACCTGCATGTGGCAGAGCTCACCTAGGTATACTGCTGACAATGTTTGTGAATTCTAAAAAGTAGTACATCTGCACCCATTCATAGGAGTTTGTCTGTAGGTGCTTCTCTGTTTGTGCACCTGGCCCTCTTCTGCAGTCTGAGACTCCCTTGGCCGATGCTTTTACTCATATTGGAAGCACGTGCTTCAAACTTCACAGATGCTCAAGACAGCTGGCGGCAGCACTGCGGCGCTTTCGTAAAACATTGGCATATGTGGTATTTCCTCTAGCCTGATTCTTGTGGCTGAGGAGAACATAGTCTCCTGCAGAAGGAAGTGGCCAAGTCTATTTACAGAACACTTTCCTGGAAGCACTTCAGAGAGCTTTGAGGCAGTAAACATATAGCACTAAAATGTACAAAAAACTCATTCTATATCTGACACATAGGTGGTCATCCAGAGTTCAGTGATTAACATGCCACTTTTCAATGTTTTATGTTGCCTTTTAATTTCCTTGGAGTGATTTTAAAATCACAGCTACTGTAAAACAATCCTTGGCAAAGTCAATAAGTTTCGCCTCAAAGAGATCTATTGGCTTTGTCGCTGTCTTTTTAGCTATGGTGTACAGCAGCACGGCTGCTTAGCAACATCGCTGAGAGTAAAAAAAATTGCTATGGCGTTGTCCATGCTTGCTTTGCCATAGTGTTTTTTTATTGTTAATTTAACCATGCTGCACAGCAGGTGCACTGCTGTACAATATGAGGGAAAACGACGTTGGCAAAGTCAATAGATCTTGCATAGACGAGATCTATTGGCCTTGCCAATGTTTAGTAAAAAAAAAAACCATTATGACATAGCGACGACGCAGTAGGGTTTGCGCAGGGATGCAATCGGTATGCAGCAACGACACAGGAGGTGTTGGAGAGGCTTGTGCAAGAAATGACGTGGGAGGGAGTGGGGTGGCCAAGTGCAAGAAGCAATGCAGGAGAAAGGCAGAGGGGGCAGGTGCAAGCAACAACCTGGGAGGGGACTAGGGGAAGAGGGGAAATATTCTGCAAAAATGTACACTCTTATGGAGTGCTCCAATGAAATAAAAATACGTACCTACAGAAAGCAGGACCAGTAGAAGGACACTGGTCACGGTCAGGAAGCTGTACTTGGTCCATGCTCCACCGAAGAGACAAACACTCAAAGAGAAAGTTAAATTGGCATGCACTGACCAATGGGAAGCAAGGAAATAAGAGTGATGGAGAAGCCAACCAATGGAAAGCTATTGACGGGTTCTAAGCCATTTTAAAGTTTTTTTTGTTTACAAAAGATGTTGCTAGTGCGAGAACTAATGGAATGGGTGTGGATGTGTCCTATTTAGAGTGGGATTGTGACTTATGCATGTCACAGTGGACCCGTATTCGTTTTATTACTCTGGAAGTCAGGACCTTAAGATAGGATGCACAAACATGTGGCCAAGTTAATATGAGGTACAATTTGCATATTGTCAAAAGAAATTCCACTTCTACCTGCTTAATTTCACTTCAGCTTGCTCTGACCTTGACCTTGCCTAACTTACTGAGTTAAATTAGTGCCTTAATGCCCCTCAACCACAGATTTGTGTGTAACCAGCCACAGTATAAAATTCTAGATGGTTGATTCCGACCTATATCCTATTAGTGTTGAAGAAATGTGTACCACGGAGCTGCTTAACAGTAAAGACTGGTATTGCGTCCAATAGTTACTTAAGTTTGCCGTAGATTATGTTCAAGTCTCCACTACTTTTGCTGCAATATTTGGTCGAAAGTAAATGTAATAAAAGATGCCTAAAGTTAAAAAACGATTTGAAAAGATTAAAAACCTACGGGGTTGTCTTTGGCATAACTACGGGGTTGTCTTTGGTGTAATACAGGGTTGTCTTTGGCGTAACCTTGAGTATAGTTATTACAGGAGGGTTAGATTTAAAACACTGAGTAGTGCGTTTTGGGTTTTCAGTAGAACTCGGAAGATGTTTGGAATCACTAAACTAAACTATTATACCCCTATTAATAGTAATGATAATATACCGCTAATATTTAAGCCCGTATATCTTCAACAGTGATATCTGGGAGGTATATCCAGAATAGGAGATTTAGGGCTCGATGTAGGTAGCCCAATACCGGTTGGTAAGGGCCGAAATTACCGAATTTTGGCCGTTACTGATTGGTATTAGACATTTGAGATGTAGGGGCCTAATTTAAGGATTCGGTAATATACCGAATCAGTAATTTAAGGAATCTGTAAATTACCGAATTCTTAAATACCGATTCGGTAAATTACCCAATCCTTAATGTAGGGAGTACTCAAGTGAGTGCATTTTTCTTGTAAGGATTCGTTATTTACCACCAACTACAAGTTGGTGGTAAATATCGAAAACCTGTGAAAAAGCAAATTTGTGCTTTTCCAAAAGTGCCATGTGGCACACATACATGCCCTTAGGGCATGTATGTGTGCCTCATGTGCACCCATGCACTATTCAGGGGTGCAACAGAGTGTCAATGTGACACCCTGCCACCCTTGTAGGTCTTCCCCCTCTCACCGATTCGGTATTTACAGAATCGGTAATTCTCATTCATTCCTATAGGCCTCCAGGCCCATAGGAATGAATGGGGAATACCGAATCGGCAAATACCGAATCGGCATTTACCGAATTTTCCCGATTCGGTAAAAATTACCGAATGAATACCTACATACCATTTACCGATTGTGAAATACCGAATCGGTAAAATTCGGTATTTTTAAATCGGTAAACAGTATTTACCTACATATGGCCTTTAATTAGTAATAATCAGATTCGGCCATTAGAGGAATTCAATAGTTGCTATAATTTAAATAATAACCAGACGTATCAGTATCATGCTGTTGCCAGCTTCTTATCAAATAAAATCAGAGGCTCTGTTGTTTTTTCATCAGTGGGTCTCATAGATAAGCTACTTGGTATTAAGCTTCCTAGGATAGGGGAAACGTATCTCCTTCTTAACGAACAAAAGCCGGACGATTTAAGCAAGGTAGATGCTAGGTGGCAGCTTAAATTAAATACTCAGCCCAATGCCCTTTGCTCCGCTTTGGGATTAGCGCAAACATATCTGCTTTCCCCCAAATTGCAAGCTGAATTCTGTAAAACGGGCTACTTTTTGTATATAACTCCAAATAAAGTTGCTAAGTGGACAACTGGCCCTGGGACTCTCTGTCCGCGCTGCACTGAATTTAGTGCGGACTCAGTGCATATGTTTGCTACATGCCCAAAGCTCGATCAATTGTTGGAGATACAATGTTTTTTGAGCAGAAAACTTTTGGTAGATATCCAATTTACACCAACTACTATTATGTTAGGACTTTATGACCGCTTGGACTTAAAGGAGGGGGGTGCATTAGTATTTGTAGCAATAACTATCTTGCAGATATGTATTGCCATGTACTGGAAGGTTTTAAATCCTCCATCATTTGGGCAAAGGCAAGCTAGATTATTTGCAATTTATAGATTAGAGAGAGCAATTTATACTAAAAGGGCAGAAGGGCAAAGATAAGAGGGATGGTAGTCTGGGATCCCTTAACCAGATGGCTTGAAACCCTGAATGCTCCTGTTGATTTAAGAAGGATTTTGTTGAACTTTTCTCTTTTTGTCTCACTGTGACGACCCCCTCACCTCCCCCCCTGATTTCCTTCTCTTGGTTTCTTTTTCTCCATCCCTCCCTAGTTCCCTCTAGTGCTGCTTTTGGTTGTCCCTCTGGCTTTTGTTTTTTTCCTTGTTTTCTTCTCCTACTTGTTCTTCTGATGATTATGATATGAATAATGATGGAATTATTAACTCCCGATGAAGCCTCAATGTATGTAAATGTAAGTATATGATTTTGGCTTTTCTTTTGGACCCAGGGTCGGGGGGACGATGTTTAGAGATGGAATAATTGTATTGTAATGGTTGTTTTTGGGAAATAATTCTTTAAAAAATAAAAATAAAAAAAGATGTAAAACCTATAAAGATTTGAATTTAAAGTAGAGTGTACTGATGCATTTATTTACTTCTTCTTTTAAGTGCATTTACAATATATTAAAAAGAAATCCGATTTCCACAATTTATTCTTATACTCTGCTTTATTCCACTCCTCTGCTCTTTCTAAGCGGTGTAAATAACAGTTGTGTCTATTAGTCAATTAATAGTACTCATTGTGTTGCCCTTGGGGAGCATAGGAGGCTGCCTCTGACCTAGTGACCTTCTGATCACTGCTTTTTTTCCAGCTGCCACATGCAACCCACTGAGCTATCCTTTCGGCATTAATATGGAAATTCGTTTGGGAAAGATTACTGATGGGCTTGTGAATACCCCCAAATGTGTTATTTTATGAGTTTGCACAAACTCACAGGCCATTCCAGTAGGGACGAAAAAAACCTGAGGAAGCCTCATGAGAAGTATGTGGTGGCCCCCACACGCACACCCAGAGTGACTTTCAGGGTCAAAATAACAGGTGACTGGGAGGGTCCCCTCAAACCTGTCCCGGGGTCTCCTGCTTTGTGGGGCCACGAGACTCAGAGTTACATTTCCACATTTCAACCTTGGAACACCCACTACCTGGCCATGTAATTTCATTTGCTCACATGACAACCTGCATGTAGGTAAATCATTTTACGAGTGCTTTTCCAACTTTTGTGAATTTGAAAGTGTGATTCACTAGTAAACAAAGTTGTTTGCATGTGTAAGTCTAAGTTACAGGGGACATAGGGCCCGATTCACAGAACTAACTTAAGACAAAATCCTAAACTTACTACCACTTTGATATTTACAGAAGGCACTTACTCATTTTGGTATTCAAAGGCACTTACTCATTTTGGTATTCACAGAAGTTAGGAGTCCTAACTTTCGGACCCCTAAATGCCTTCTCTGAATACCGAGAGTCTTAAAGTTAGGATTTTTCTAACTTTACTACTCCTAAACGGAGAAAAATCCTAACTTTAAGACTCTCGTTATTCACAGAAGGCATTTTGGAGTCCTAAAGTTAGGAGCCCTAACTTTACTACTCCTAAACTGAGAAAAATCCTAACTTTAAGACTTTCAGTATTCACAGAAGGCATTTAGTCCTAAAGTTAGGACTCCTAACTTTTGTGAATACCGAAATGAGTAAGTGCCTTCTCTGAATACCAAAATGAGTAAGTGCCTTCTGTGAATACCAAAATGGTAGTAAGTTTAGGATTTTGTCTTAAATTAGTTCTGTGAATCAGGCCCATTGATTTATGAATGGGACGCAGCTGCTATAGAGCAGCACCACTGGATTAGAAACTGCTGTTTCGACTTACCTCCAAGACCTACCTCTAAATGACGTCAGCACAACACATTAAAATACCAGCTACAAGGGCTAGGTTCATCAGTACTTTGCAGTGATGCAAAGTGAATAAAAGTGATGCAAACCAGGGCAAAGCGTTGATATGTTATTTGCTTTCCAGCACAAAGCACGTTTTGTGCTGTAAAGTGCTAAAAGTATTACAAAGTAGTGTTTTTCGCTGCTGTGTGTAACTTTGCATCAAGGGGGCATCCTATGTACGGCACATGGGCGTTTTCACGCTTCCACCCATGGTTTTTCACGCAAAGCCCTGTCTGCTAACAATAGTAGAAAGGGCTTTGTACCAAAGTTTTTGCCTTCTCGGGGCAGGCGCAACGTAGGAAAAGTGTTTGTATTCCTCCTCACTGTCTCACAGTTACTCCATGAATGGTGTTCTGTACTGAAAGACTAATCTTCTAGTGCAACGCCCATGTGAAACTCAAACACATCTTTTGCACTATTGTGCAAAGATGTTTGTGTGGCGCTAGGCAATCTGATTGTGAGCAGAGTTTAGGAAAAAAGAAGCAGCGCCATTCCCTAGTAGATATGGCACTGTTTTGCCTTCTCAATTTCTTACAATGCAGCACCTTTCGTTGTTACTCTATTTTGCATAAATTAATAGTAAATGTGCCCCAATGTTGCAACCAACGAGTTAGAGATATTTGTAAAAAGCACTAAATATAACCATTTAAAAACAGAAACAACAGTGTAGAATGGTGTTGGGAAACAATCATCTCTAAATTTTTTTAAAGATTTTTATAAAAGCCTGAGGATTCTTATGGGGCATATTACCAGCAAGTAGCGATATTTATCGTGAAATAGGCTTATCAACGATTTTTTTATCGCTGAGCATCGCCGGAATTTATCGCTGAGATAACGTGCCATTAGCAACGTTTATCTCCAAAGCGATACATTTTCCGGCGACAACGGCAAAATGTGAGAATATCGCTGAGAATACAGCGAAATTCACGCATTACCGGCGAAATGCTCTTAGCCATGTTATCCACCTCCCGTTGGATACCATGGCTAAGAACTGGTCTGGGAAGGTGTTAGTATTTGGAGATATTCGCGTTTAGTGCGAATATTTCCATCGCTACGCCTGCCTTGCTAATAGGCGATAGCGACGTTAGCGACTGCTTTCAGTTGCTAACTGGTTGGGTACGCCGACTTTGCATGTCATTAGCGATAAATATCGCTGACATGCAAAGCGGGCCCCAAACCGCTCGCTATCGCCTAAAAGCTGTTGCTAACTGATGTTAGCGACAGCTTGCTAATAGGGCTAAAGCGGCGATAATCCAATATCGCCACCCTTGATAATATGCCCCTCTATTTGTATTAGTTTGCTATCTTAATACAGCTGCAGAAAATGTCACACTGAGGTGAAATTTACTATACAACTTTACTTAAACCAAGATGGCTGACTTATGTTAGGCACTTCCAAAAGGTTTTATCCCAGTGATCTGAGTATTTGTTGGATATTTGGAAATAATTTCCAAGGTTTCAACCTGTTGACAGCAATTTTTTGGCCAAGTTCCACCCATAACAGAAAAGTGAAAACAGATAAAAATATCTAAGGTTTGTTTGTGCTCCTGAGAGCCATATTTTCGTTCCCTCAGCTATTTAGGTCCTGACCTGAAAATAATTTCAAGCGAAAGAGAAAATATCCCGGAGGACGTCTTCTAGAGGATTCGGAAGCAACGAGAGATGCAATTTTCTAGATATAATCTAGATTAACGAAGTGGTAAACATTAAGAGCCTGATTCACAAATTGCACTTTGTACTGTGTTTTGAAGTACTACAGTTGTTCTAAAAAAACTTACTAGAAAGTGCGATTCACATTCTGCACTTTTGTAGTAAATTATGATTTTGAGTAAGTTGACCACTTTTCAGTATGCACAAGCTGCACTTTTGTAGTAACTTGCACATTTGTAGTAAACCCCTACCTGCACTGTTTTCTATGGGAGGGTGTTGCAGTAAAAGTGGTTGACCATGTGCAGTGCTGTAGTTACTTACACCTTTGTAGTAAGTCCTTACATCCACTATCTTCTGTGAGAGGGTGTTGCAGTACCAGTAGTTGCTCATAGGTAGTGCTGTAGTAACTTAAACATTTGTAATAAGCCTCACCCAGTTTTGTTTTCTATGGGAGGGTGTTGCAGTACCCATGGTTGCCCATGTTTAGTGCTGGACTTACTACAGAAGTGCAAGTTGCTACAAAAGTAGGAGAGGAGTTGGCCTAATGGCTAGGGCAGTCGACCTCAAATCTGGGGAACTGGGTTCGAGTCTCGGCAATGACGCTGAACATCCTGTGATTCTGGGCAAATCACTTAATCTCCCCATGCCCCAAAAAGAAAAAATATATATATATAAAAAATGATAATGTGTCCTCATGTAACTGGTGCTATGTATAAAACTCTGAAACCCGATTCGGGTCAAGTTCGCACTATATAAAACTCTGTAAAATAAATAAACATATAATAAAAGTATAGTTTTTGTATAACGAAAAGTAGTAAACTTAATCAAAAGTGTTGGGTATAATTACAAGTGAGTGGCAGCGAGGCATCCATTGAGAATGTGGCATTGCCCATGACTTGTGGCCGTGTAATCGGGCCGATATTCCAGCACCCCAGAATTCCTCCCCGAGTTAACAAACCCTATTAAGATCCCCTGCAGGATTAAAGGGGCACTTGCAACAATGCCCTAACTCATAACTTGTTCGGTATTCCTAAAGATTTACACGATATATGATCAATCATTTGTAACATAATCTATTATAATGTTCTACTTAAAAAAAATAGAGCCTCTGTGCATATCAATGTGCGGACAGGCCAAGGAAACATTATGTGGCTGATTACAACTATGGCGGTGTGGGAGCGGGGCGGCACGCCACCGCCCGCACTGCCAAAGTCGACTGTCGGCCCCTGCTAGATTAGGAGTTCTCTCCTGGTCTGGTGGGCGGTCCTTTGGCATTCACACAGTGGTGCCTTTGAAAGTTCCGTGCCCTCCACGCCACTGGAGTCAAGCTATCCTGGCTGAAGACGGCTGATAGCCAGAAACCGGTCCTTGGATGCTTGTTTCCGGTCCAGGGAAGACATGGCTTGGCAGTTCGGGCTGGACTGTACAGGGTCAAAGCTGATTTGCATAAGGCCATGTCTGAACTGGGGTGGTGTGGTGAGCAAAAAAACGATGGATTTAGGCCCAGATCTCGGTACAGGGGTTAATGTGTGACATTGTTCTGCATTCTGTCCATCAACTGTTGTTTTTGCATTTGAAAAAGGCACGGCAATGGGAATGCCAAAGAAAGTTTGCGCATGGTGTGGACTGTTTAGTCCATACCATGCAAGAACTGGGCATGCATGCATATAGGGGGCACACCATGTGCACCCCTGCATGCATCCCTGTGTACATGGCAAGGGGGCCCTGTAGGGACCCGTCGGTTTCTCCACTGCCAGCCGCAGTGGCACCGCCAAGCATATTGCTATCCCAGACAGCTGAATCACCGCCTGGGAAACTTGGGGGCATATTACCAAGGCTGGCAAAATTCAATTATCACCGCTTTTGCGTCCGTTTTTGGCGCCCTATTAGCAAGCTGTCGCTAACATCAGTTAGCGACAGCTTTTAGGTGATAGCGAGCGGTTTGGGGCCCGCTTTGTATGTCAGCGATATTTATCGCTAATGACATGCAAAGTGGGTGTACCCAAACTGGTAGCGACTGAAAGCAATCGCTAACATCGCTATCGCCTATTAGCAAGGCAGGCGTAGCGATAAAAAAGTTCACGCTAAGCGCGAATATCACTGAAAGCTAACGCCTGCTCAGACCACTTCTTAACCCGTATATTCAATGGGAGTTGGATATTCAGGTTAAGTCCCTATTGGCGTTAATGGCTGAATATTGCTGGATTTCCAGCGATATTCACGCATTAGGCCGCTATCGCCGGATATTTTATCGCATTTGAGATAAACGTTGCTAATAGCACGTTATCTCTGCGATAAAATTCGGCGATGCACGGCGATAGAAAAATTGTGGCCAAGCCTATTTAGCGATAAATATCGCTAGTTGTTGATAATATGCCCCTTGGTTTCCTGGCGGTTTGCGGCAGTCCGAAAATTGTCTGACCGCCATACTTGTAATATTGCGGATGTACCACTGGTGCAGCGATCTCCGACCACCACCACACCTCCACCACGGGGTCGGTGGTCCGATTGGCCGCCAAACTCGTAATTAGGCTCTTAGTAACTACTTTCATAAAAACATAAAAGGTCTAATGTTTTGCCATTATAAAAGCCACATGCATAGGATTAAATGTACACACAAAATAGTTTCCCAGATTTAAGTGTACAGAGTTAGGGTTTTCTATGAATTCCAAAAAAGGAATACATTTCACTTTACCAAAATGATAAACTTCAATTTAAGGCTCATAAAGTTAAAATATTTGGTGAATTGGTGCCTTAGTATGTTGAAGCGGCAGGTTAGCCCAGCACCATGTGACTCTGGGCAATAGCTCGCTTAATCTTCCCGACGGCCCCCAGCGCCTAGAGACCCTTACGGGTGATTGTGCGCTTTACAAATGTGGACTTTTATTTGGTATTTGTATATTCTTTGTTTTCATAGCACTTTAAAACCGTCAATATTTATTTATTTATTTAATATGTTTGCCCGCCTGGTCTATATGGTATTAAGGATCTTCCCAGGAAACAAAGAACATGAAGACCTATCGCAGCACTCCTACGACGAGGCCTTTAGTAGCGACATTAAGGTCAGCTGCTCGTCGGTATCAAATGCTGAACCATTTGCTTGTTTTTTAGAGAGATTGGTTTTCTAGGTTTAAAGTCCAGCCAGGACACCCCTCTTTAGCGAATTCCAGCTGACCATTTACAAATAGATTGTACTGGAAACCTGTGGCTGGTGTTTGGATTTCTTGTTGTCCACTGACCTGCTTTGGAGAAAACTCCAGTTGACTGAGCTTAACTTGCATCTTGGGCTGGTTTGTGGGTGTCTAAGTGTTGAAATTGGCATTGTATATACACATAAGCGGCGTTCATTTGTGTTCATTGTACCCCTTGTTGTAAGCAGAACAGATATCGCTAAAACACTGACTGTGTTATCCCGCTAGCATAGACCCATGCACACACGTACTCGACAGCCATTTTAGGTACCATGGTCTCTCTCCTTGCGATTGATCACCAGCGCCCCTTCCCTGACCCTCCAAGCTTCCCCCATGCACTCTGACCGCCCCCGCTCTCACATGTACAAGTCATGAGCCCTCCCTTCCCGCATGACTCTGTCTTTGAGAATCACACCCGCGCCTGACCAACACCTCCTTTCCTTCCATGAATACCCCTCCTTTGATGACCCCGACCTCTGAGCCTGAATGTTTGCACGGACCACTGGTCATCCCTTAGCCTGAGGATACAGTTTATTGCCCACTACTGTATGCACTCGTCTCTCTTAAAAGAAGCCACTATTGATCATGGCCACCCCACCCCCTGAGATTCGATCAGGCACACACATTCCAATGGAATCAGCAGAACACCCAGCTGCGTGACAGCCCCCTCCTATTGAATGGAGGATAAAGGGCCCCTACTGTAGCCACGTGTTGGAATACCTTCATACTATACAATGTGTTGATTGTAATAAAGGATGCCTGTGTGCCACAAACCTGTGTATAAAAGGCGAAGCCTCAGAGAAACTTGTTAGAGCACCTCCCGAAGACACTATGCGAGTGTCCCAAATGACAGGCTCTCCTCATGAGTAATAAACCTTTTTCCTTGTCTTCCTGCTTCCAGTGCCCGTCTCTTTATTTGGTAATTATTCAAGATGGAAACGAAGAGTCGCCCTGCGCCAGCAGCCTGGGCATCAGGTGCGATATGGGCTGACCCTTTAAGAATTGGCGTCCCAACGCGGGGTCCATCAGCGACATAAGGTCCGGTAAGAGAGGTCCAGACGATGGGGTGAACATCTAAATGATTGGAGTATACCTGCCTTGAGAGGGCCCTCGTCCGGCTGCCGATTGAATGAACTTCACCGATTCCGAACGGACCTCTCTCAAGTGACCTGTTGTCCTGACTGGAATCCCACAGGAATGCTGCGGTAAAAACATGGAGAAAGAGACCGATTGGGCGCTGGAAAAAGGAAGGCGAAGAACTGTCCACATGGTCCGGTCCGGGTAAGGTCGTGACACACGACAAATTGCGAAAATTGATTGATTGATTGTTTGAAAATACTAGTATTACTTATTGATTGTTTCTGAGAGATTCTCTATTTGCAAACAAGCACGGAGTCGCCATACTCTGTCTAGTGAAGGATAGGTAATGCAGACTTTTGTCCCCATGGTAATCCGTCATACCTATTTTTCTCCCCATTGATTGATTGATTGAATCGAGCATTGAATTGTTCGAAGTTGGTTCTCTTAAGGATCTTCTCTGCTTGCAAACGGGAAAGAATAGGAATATTCTCTCTCCCTTTGCCGATAGTGAAGGGTAGGTAACGCAAACCTTTAACACGTCGTACCTATTTCATTCCTCATTGATTGATTGATTGTCCGAACATTGACTGTTTGGAATTGGTTCTTTTTGGAGGTATTCTCTATCTGCAAAACAAGCACAGAGTCGCCATGCTCTGTCTAGTCTTTGCAAATAGTGAAGGGTAGGTAATACGGACCTTTGTTCCCCGTTGTAATCTGTCATGCCTATCTACTCCCCACTGATTAATACGCCAGTCTCACCCGGACCATTTATTAGAGGTCGGTCATCTGGCCCGACCAGAGAACACCCCTAGTGGAAAGGACATATACAATAATAACGAAGTGATCACTGTATCCTGTTAACAGAAACTTTAGCATGAAAAAGAAAGGAATAGGAAAACGAAATCAGTAGGCCACTGATGAACTTTTATTAAATAACGACCAAGGAAACAATAACAATACTTAATGATAAAACCTATTATCGTCCTAGAAACAAGAAACGTTAGAAATAAGCCCATAATAAGAAACCTGAGAACAGTAAGAGAAACCAAGCGTGACCTTGCAATGGCCACGAGGCAACGAGGCTTCATTGCCCCTCACTGCCCCAAACGTGTCTGTCCCACCGCCTGCCACGCCCAAGTAACGGCAAACTGGGAAAGATACAAGTCAGCAGACATCCGCCCCCATTCTGGAAACTTCCAAAGTGCAACAGGTTTGCGGCTACGCCCAGCCGGAAGCAACCCATATAAGGCGGGTCCTGCTGCCAACCGTCGGCCAGGAGATCATCACGTAGGGTGTAGCCGGAGGAGAGGCCGAGGCCAGCGGGACCCGGCCAAGGGGACTGCTATGACAACCCTGGAGAGTTGCAAGGGGGGGGAATGTCTATGTCCTCGACCCTCCCCTCTCTCTCCCAGTCCGGCCGCGGTAACACTGGAGAGTTACAGGTGGCCCCCCCCTCTCTCTCTCTCCCAGTCCGGCCACCAACAACCGGAGGCCGGGGCCGACGGGATCCGGCCGCAGCCGCGGTAACCCTGGAGAGTTGCAGGTTTTCTCTCTCTCTCTCCCAGTCTGGACCAACATCCTTGGAGGGCCTGGGAGTGGGGAGGCCACTGCACGAAAGGCCCAGGAGAGGCACCACACGCCAAGGCCTGCCCCACCGGATGATCCAAGGAACCCGTTCATGGGGCCAGAGCAAAGGGCGTCCGGCCGCCATCCACCGGAAGCCCGGCCCGAAGACAGACGGGACATTTCTTCTTTCTTTTATAATGGCTGTGACAACCCTGGGGGGGGATGTCTTGCACATGCCTCCGACCCCCCCCCCTCGTCCTCATCGCCTGGTCCGGCCAAAACAAATGTCAAGCGAGACGCCGTGGGGTGCACTGGGAGGGAGAGACGGTGCGAACAAGCCTCTCCCGCCTCCCCAGGTGGAGGCTTCCCAGCTGCACCCTCAGCGCTCCAGGCGCCCGGAAGAGGGTTCTTCCACTGTGGCGATGCTGCAACGCCTCGCCCGGCAGGGTGGAGCCCGTCCGCTCATTTGACCCCGCGATCGCCAGTAGCTGCCGAACTTTCAAAATGGCGATCGACCTGACAAGAACGGGCCCAGCATGAAGGAATGGCCCGGTCACCAGTTGACTCCACCGTCATAGCTCTCCACAACCTTGAAGATTCTAGAAGAGCCGCGGGAGTCCCCGACTCCCGCAAATACCCCCGATGGGGAATGACTGCCATGATTGCCCTCGGAACGATGGAAATGTAGCCGCAGGACGTCGGCGCTCCCATGCTGGCGCCAGCCTCAGTTTGAATGACTAGAATCCTGCAGACCACAGTTCGGATCAGTTCCGGTGAAAGCACAGTATGACCCGGTAGGAACATTGTTGCACCCCCTCCCCTTTTTGATTGATGGTTCAGACCACCGATCCCTTCTTTTGCCCTTTAAAAGAACTTTGGACTGCCAAAGGAAGCTCTGGGCCAACCACGAGTTAGTAGAAATTTAGACTATGCCTGATCTGCCTGACTGCACCCAGAATGGCGCCGATGCAAATGAAACTTTCAACTCCTTATTGTACCCCGATTGTTCAGCCCTGGTGTCATGAGATATGTATGAAGGTTTTTTAACCCACATGAATTGATATAGGATGTGTACTGATTACATGCTCGGACAATTAATGGATTCAGGATGTGTACTGTCAGTTCGGGAAATGAATTGATATGGGATGGGTACTGGTTATAGGTTCGGACAATGAATTGATATTGGATGGGTACTGATTATGTGTTCAGACGGTAAATTGACATCAGATGGGTATTAATTGAACATTCGGACAATGAATTGTTGTTTAAGTTTTGCACATCTTGATTATTGAAAGTTGGAAGCCCAACACTTATGACACTCGCTCACACTGAAGTCTCGACATGATTTTATTGCGCTTTTCGCACTTTTTATTATGAAATAAACGACCACTGACTCCACTAAAGTTTTTACTAATAAAGTATCCCCACCTCTACAGTTCCAGCCTGCTCCGTGGCCGGCCCATGGGGTTGTAGGCCCATATTTATCCACCGACATTCTTATTAAAAGTTTTTGAGAAAGCAAATATAGTTGTCCGCGTAAAATTGATAAGTCTTGAATGAATGACTCACTATTTTCGATATAACTAAAATATAGGTGAAATGACTAAGCTCGATTAGATAAAGGGCTGAAAAGTATAATACGTAGAAATATTGCAAATATGAAGGGTCCAATTTTTAGTTGTGTATTTTTCCTTTTTATACAGCCAAAAGCAACAGCTAAAGATCCTGGTATTTAGCCTATACTTTATATGCTGCCTGCTTAAGAAAAGTCACGCTAACGGTCCACCTGGGCTTGAACGCCCAGTTGGCAGTGACTGCATCCCGTGGAGATAGGCCGAGTATGCAGTAAGTAAAAGCTTTTCTGGGTTTATGCACGCTAATGTGTCTATCAATGTAGCCCCTGCCCCCCTTCTTTTCCCCTCTCTCTGCAGGTCACATCGAAATATCGATCAGTGTATGAAAACGGTGATCTAGCGGACGAAGAGACGGGAAAAAGGGTTCGATTATGGTACCTAACCGCAACAAGCAAACCATGACTATTTTTCTCTCTCTGAACTTAGTGCCTGGGAGGGAAGCCTGAAGGGAAAACCACTAAATATAACTTCGCTTGGCACCCCGAATAGTACAACTAAAATGACGTGCGCGAATGAACAAGCATCCTACAATTAACTAAATAGGGAAAGTTTAAGGAATATTTTGAGGTAAAGCGTACATTCAAATATACTGCATCCTTCTTCGCACCCTCCTAGACATGTAACTCCAAGCTGCCCCATTGCTCTCCAACTGACACCAACCGTTGTCTCAGCCTGGAAACGCATTTGCTGAAAATGACTCGAATAAACCACCGTGAGCATTAGCCCGACCAGGTTAGTTCATGACCAATTGCCAAAGGCGTAAGTGTGTACAATTAAAGCCACCAGTAGGGGCAGCCGATGGTTAAAAGAGAAGAAAAAGGTAAAAAGAGCTTAGGATGCTAAAAATGCACAGCATACAGAAAAGGGATAATTTCTGCCAATAACTGTTTTATGTTTTGTCTTGAATTCTTGTATATAATACATGTACTGTCTCCCCCGTCTGAGTTTTTGTATACGTGATGCATGGATCTACGTCATCCCTCTGTCTGTATTTCTGTAGTACTTAATCCCTGCTGTTCTATGTTGTGTGCGCACTGAATGGACCATTATTGTACACGTCTCTCTCTCTACGACGTATGTGTACCGAATGGTTCGTTTTGACTCTGACTCTGACTCTCTGACTCTGACTCTCTGACTCTCTGACTCTCTGACTCTCTGACTCTCTGACTCTCTGACTCTCTGACTCTCTCTCTCTCTCTCTCTCTCTCTCTCTCTCTCTCTCTCTCTCTCTCTCTCTCTCTCTCTCTCTCTCTCTCTCTCTCTCTCTCTCTCTCTCTCTCTCTCTCTCTCTCTCTCTCTCTCTCTCTCTCTCTCTCTCTCTCTCTCTGTCCCCCTGTTCCCTCCTCCCTTATGCAAGAACGTTGTGTCTCACCGGCACGAACCTAATTGGGACTCCTCGAACGCAAAGGTGTTCAGCAAAATTGACCAAAACAAAAACGATTGTAACTTGCCATATTACTACCTCTCCTTTCTGCAAACAATAGAACCCGAGTTGGTACTGATTGAAAGGACAGGTAAGACGACGGATGTCCCCTAATCTGGCCTTTTATAAAGGGAACTATAACGTCAATGGTCTTCTGTTTCTCGGTTCGCTAAAAATGCAATTCCCAATGCACAGATTACATCGCTCCTCTGCACTTAAGTGCGGATGTCCAGAATACCCCACTTCTCCCGATCGACCCCAGCTCCCTGTCCAAAGCGTCCCCTTTCCCCCGATTAACCCCAGCTTCATGTCATCTACCCTCGAAAGCGAAATTGATGACTTTGATTAACGTTCACTCCCCAAGAAGAGCATGTTTTACGTCCACCCCCTTCCCCTTCTTCATGACGATAACGCCCCACTTACAAGAGTTAGCCGACCCCGAAGGGAAATGTAAGATTGTCGATACTCGGGTTAAAGGGAAGGGCGAGTCTCTACATCAGGACTCGATTTTGAGTTTGATATAATACATTGTGTATAAGAGTCCAACTTCTCTCATCATATGTCGCGAATGAACGCTAAGCAAGTCTATGAATTCAATAAGAAATGCCCTTCTACAGACTCCATAAGTAACGACCTCTGACTGTGACCGATGAACTTATTCCCCACCTACATAGGATTGGGGACGGAATTGAGATGTATAAATGTCTTCTCCTGCCAGTTTTTCTAAAACTTGTTTTCTACCCATCCAAAGATCCAATGACCGGAGGAGAGGAGCTGGACGTGGCGCACAGCCTGGCCGCAGATCATGGAACACGTGTGACCGCAACCAAAGGTGGAGCCGCAGAGCAATGAGATGCGGGACGAGGCATAACTTTCAAACTCAGCAGATGGAGGAATGAAGGGCTGCCTTGAAGCCCTCGACTCGCTGACCCTCTTGTGCCTGAAGTCCCCCGCCCCCTTTTTGAGTCCGACTGTTGGGCTTGCCTGCTCATTGTCCTTTGCTCCCTTGGTCCCTTGGTGTGTTCAAAGATCTGGCCCCACTCCGCCCTCTCTTCCCTCGGTTATTCAACAAACTCTTTTCATATAAACTTTGACTATGGACTGGGATTTTGCCACGGAAAAAGAAAGACACGCAGGTGCCCAGCATGAGGCACCCCTAAGAAAATGAGTTAGGAAAAAGGACTGTGATCTAACAGCAGAGGACTGATCTCACCCTGCAACGCGTAAGGATGATTCCGAGCTGGACTTATAGCTCCACCGCCGGTGCTCAAAAGCGCCAACGAAAAGAAAAACGGACTAACAGAGTCTACCAGTGGTGGCTCGTCGTTGAAAAAAAGAAATTTTCACTAAGACCCCCTTCCTGAACTTTCTCCCTCAATTCTTGTTGCTTTCAAAAATGTTTTCGGTCACTTAAGTCCAAAAGTCTCATATAGCACTTTTTACTATGTGTTGATGTCCTTGAAAAGAAAGTCAGAACGTGAGTCTATAATATGTCGGAACGTTTTTCCTGATTACCCTCGACTACGTGTTATGCCGATCTCTAGATTTGTATGAATAACGCAGCGAATGTAAATTTATATGTACCGTATTCTGCCAATTATATCGACTGCATATAGCTACACGCAATTTGCTAACATTTGACGAACGTTATTCCATTGGCCACACATGACTATATGTACACTCCATCAGTTGGGGTAAACACAAATGTAATAGCAAAAAGACCCGCACAAGGGAAATTATACATACATTATATTTCTTGCTAAAGTATGCAATAGTATTTACAAATGTACAATGTTAGCGCTTTCCAAGAAGAAGTGAGGTCCAAGTCTTGACAGTTATGAAGTAGAGCTTTTTATTCAAAGACAAGCATGGTGAGAATTCAAGAAATTGCTAGCAGCCAACGCGTTTCGTCACCACTGTGACTTCTTCAGGGCTCTAAGGTTGGTTGAGCTGTGAAAAATAAAGCTTGCGTCTTTTGAACCAAGATACGTCAATCTGAACACAATATCAGGAGTAATCTGATATATTGAGCGTAGCGTCTTTCTCGTTTTTTGTCCTACGAGTTCAATAGCTCTACTTCATAACTGTCAAGACTTGGACCTCACTTCTTCTTGGAAAGCGCTAACATTGTACATTTGTAAATACTATTGCATACTTTAGCAAGAAATATAATGTATGTATAATTTCCCTTGTGCGGGTCTTTTTGCTATTATCATTGTATGTGATGTTTCTCATCACACTTTAGGGGGTGTTTACGGGTCACGCCCTCGACCTATACGCACAGGCTTTTGAGTACTAGATATAAGACCAAAAACATTGGAATAGTGTGCAGGCAGCCAATAGCTCTGACCCAATTGTGCTGTGTTATGTAAACACAAATGTACTAGCTATGTTTAAAAGCGGCGACTGTTGAAATTGGCATTGTATATACACATAAGCGGCGTTCATTTGTGTTCATTGTACCCCTTGTTGTAAGCAGAACAGATATCGCTAAAACACTGACTGTTATCCCGCTAGCATAGACCCATGCACACACGTACTCGACAGCCATTTTAGGTACCATGGTCTCTCTCCTTGCGATTGATCACCAGCGCCCCTTCCCTGACCCTGCAAGCTTCCCCCATGCACTCTGACCGCCCCAGCTCTCACATGTACAAGTCATGAGCCCTCCCTTCCCGCATGACTCTGTCTTTGAGAATCACACCCCGCGCCTGACCAACACCTCCTTTCCTTCCATGAATACCCCTCCTTTGATGACCCCGACCTCTGAGCCTGAATGTTTGCACGGACCACTGGTCATCCCTTAGCCTGAGGATACAGTTTATTGCCCACTACTGTATGCACTCGTCTCTCTTAAAAGAAGCCACTATTGATCATGGCCACCCCACCCCCTGAGATTCGATCAGGCATACACATTCCAATGGAATCAGCAGAACACCCAGCTGCGTGACAGCCCCCTCCTATTGAATGGAGGATAAAGGGCCCCTACTGTAGCCACGTGTTGGAATACCTTCATACTATACAATGTGTTGATTGTAATAAAGGATGCCTGTGTGCCACAAACCTGTGTATAAAAGGCGAAGCCTCAGAGAAACTTGTTAGAGCACCTCCCGAAGACACTATGCGAGTGTCCCAAATGACAGGCTCTCCTCATGAGTAATAAACCTTTTTCCTTGTCTTCCTGCTTCCAGTGCCCGTCTCTTTATTTGGTAATTATTCAAGATGGAAACGAAGAGTCGCCCTGCGCCAGCAGCCTGGGCATCGGGTGCGATATGGGCTGACCCTTTAAGAATTAAGGATGTTTATTGGTTCCTGTTGCCATTTCTTAACTAGTACAGCTCACCTTTGTATTTATTTCTGCTGGAAAGTGTTTTAAAACCTTTATGCCTTAAAGGACCAAAGCCTGGACCATGTACATGTGATAACCTCGACGTTCTATCAGGACATAGGGCTCTTTGTTTTACAAAGCTGTATATAATGTATAGATTGAATATGTGCCCCCCTAGTAGAGTGGTGCTTTGCACCCCCTCTGTCTCCTAACCTGAGCTTTAGTGATCTTCTGTTTCTGTGTTTGCAGTCTGCCTAATGAGCAAGCCCCTTCCATTCCACAAACTGGGCACATTTCCCATCTGATAAAAGTTAACTATCCTTAATAACAGACAAGCTACTTCTCTGCATGCCTTTGTTCCAGTTCCACTGCACTCACTCACTTCAAGAACTTCCTTTGTTGATATTAATCGACTCATTAAGTGCTTTATTTCAGATGCCTTGGGGTCATGAAGACTCAAACAGCTGGACTTCTCCCACATGGTCTTTCAGGGCTATTTCTGTCCTTGAAATCCTTCCAGAGATAAATGGCTTGGATTAGGGATCTGCAGATGAACAGTCAGGCAACTCATTTTGTTTAAAGATTGGCCTTTGTTAGTAATGTATCACAAATATTTCACACACTGGTCGGCACAGGACTAAGCCACACAAAGACAAGCATTTGCAAAGCCAATGCATCCGGCGTTGGCTGCCAACATTTTGACTTTGTCAATGCTTGTTTTGTAATTTTTGTTTGGGGGGGGAGGAAACTTTGGAAGAGATGCTGAGCCATAAGCGATATTTTAAAAAAATTCATTGGCTAAGAGCATACATTTTTGGTTCTCCAAAAGCACACATTGGCAACGTAGAACCTGGCACTAAAAGGAACTACTTTGTGTGCGCAAGTGCTCTTTGTGAGAGCAGAGTGAGTCAATCACAGTAAAGATAGCCAGTAGATAAATTGGTCTGGCCCAGTGCCCCAGGCTATATGCTGTAGTGGGAGGAAGAAAAATGGGCCAGATTC
The DNA here is from genome assembly GCF_964261635.1 of Lissotriton helveticus. Taxonomy (NCBI): domain Eukaryota; kingdom Metazoa; phylum Chordata; class Amphibia; order Caudata; family Salamandridae; genus Lissotriton; species Lissotriton helveticus. Next base: position 1,247,905,155 of record NC_136070.1, read on the forward strand.
ACAGAACTAACTTAAGACAAAATCCTAAACGTACTACTTTTGGTATTCACAGAAGCTAGGATTTTGTCTTAAGTTTGTCTTAAGACAGACTTAAGACAGACTTAAGTTAGGATTTTGTCATAAGTTTGTCTTAAGTCTGTCTTAAGTTTGTCTTAAGACAAACTTAAGACAAAATCCTAACTCTGTGAATAGCAAAAGTAGTAGGTTTAGGATTTTGTCTTAAGTTAGTTCTGTGAATCGGGCCCACAGTGACTGACACAACAGACCAAGAGTTGAAGAGGGCCGGCCGCAAACTCCTCCACGTTAATATATAATATAACTGTAATTTTAGTTAAATCAATGTCTTGGTTACCACCACTTATGGGTATTACTGAAAGGCTGAATTTATTTTCTTCTCATAGTGAGCATTTTGGGTGTTGGTATAAGACATACATGGTCTTCCAGTAAGAAAAATCATAACAAGCACTGGCAAAGCCAATAGGTCATGCCTTTTTGCTTTGCCTTTTATGTACCTACAATCTACAGAATAGACAAAAAAGAAATACATATTTATTTCTAGTGTTGAACAGCATTTGAAAAATAATAATGTGATGATGTATAGGCGGTCATATATTGTCACAGAAGAGCAAGTATGGGCCATGATGCTGCTTCTCTACATGATCACACGTGTATGCCCATGCGACACCAAACATTCGGGCACATCCATCAGGAAATAGCAGCCATCTTGATTTTGCTTAAATTCACAGTTCCAAGATGCAAAAGTCATTATTATAGTGGTAAATTTAAAAATATGTTGAAAGTGCACCAAAGCAGACTTTTTTTTAAAGAAAGGGGAGGCCTGGAAGTAAATTGCAGCTGTTGGGTCCTCAAAAAAAGAATAATTAATAAATAAATAAAAAGAACCGGATGGGGCAGAAGAAGCAAACACTGATCAGCAAGAGCAGTGGGGGGAGCAACAGAAAAGCAAGTTAGGGGGTATTTACATTTTTTTTTTTAAAAGACAATAAAAAGTTCACAGGGGGTGGGGTATCAACACACACGCTTTTGAGAGCAGCACGGAGAATGTAGGGATGGGCGTATGTTGAAAGAAGGTGCACACAGGGGGCAGTGAGCGTAAAAAATAGCATAGGCACGCCCACGGAGTGCTGATAAAAAACAGTAAAAGTATTTCCCTGCTGTTCAGTTCTGGAAGGATCCAAGCGATCCAATCAAACACAAGAAGAGGAAGGAAAGCCACCCAATAAGATGCAAGCAAATGAGATTGACAGGATGCCAACCAATGACAAGCCATGAAACGACCCAAAGCCTGTTGTAAGTGCTGGTATTTTTCGCAATAGGGCTTTGACAATTGACAGCTAAAAGCTGCATGTAGGCCAGTTCGAAAAATTATGCCTATAACTAAGAAGGTAAAAACCCTTTAAATACCCAAAGCAACTAATACCTGCCTCATGTGTCCCAACTGCTCTTACTTCTCGCACCCTATTTAAACCAGACATCTGAGCCCTTCACTTTAGTAACACATTTGAGAGTGATATGTCATTGTGCACGTAACGTAAAATGTGCAAAACTAAGCCATTACACCATGACGTGCATTTCTGAGTCTGATCAGGTAGAACCCCTATTGCAGGAGCACAGGAATAAATACGCTATTGTTGCATGAAATGAGCCACAATACATGCCAAAATATAGTGCTATCGGCAAAATTTGCATTTAACATAGTTATGCATAATTTGTCTGAATTTGTATGTAATTATACAAAAGGAAATTTGCAAGTTTAGCACACCCCTACTGCTAATCTTAGTGGTCAGGTCCCTCATTAAAACTCTAGTGATTGGTACACCTGATTAATTTAATAACCTACTTTTTATTTACCCATTTGGTTTGTCCAATGCATCACTGTTTGATTTCATACCCCCTCTCTTCCAATAGTGTCTCTAAAGTCGTTGTTCTACTTTTCATTGACTACCAGAAACCACATTTTAAGTTGCTTATATGTTCGCCAATATACTGGACGGTATGGGCCCGATTCTCAAAAGTAATTGAGACAAAATCCTAACTTTACGACTCTCGGTATTCACAAAGAGCATTTAGGAGTAGTACAGTTAGGATTCCTAACTTTACTACTCCTAAATGCCCTTTTTGCTGAACACCGAAAGTCGTAAAGTTCGGATTTTGTCTCAGATTACTTTTGTGAATAGGGCCCTATGTGTATATTTGATCTTTATGCCATGTCCTACTATGTTATTTCCTGATAAGAATATGAGTCAATATTCAAACTTTTGTTTCTACAACCACTAGAAAATAACAGATCATATTTTAAATTTGTCAATTTAAAATCACATTTTGTCACTCTCAGCTCCTCCTTCTGGTCACATTTAAATTGTTTGTAATTGTTCTATTGCCTACATAATCACATTCTTTCAAGTGTCACTGACTACTAGTGCGAAGTATTTTCAAGGGTCTGCTGGGATTTTATCAGCCTCTCTTTATCAATCCCTCGTCTTTCCTCAGCTCTCCTTTATATACAATGTGACTAGTTCACAAGTGACTAGCCTCTTATATTGTTTTTTTTTCTCTTACTGTCCCATAATGCACAGCGATTATACACACTCCAGCAAGCGTCCGACCGGCATCGTAGCAGAAACGGTCCTGCTACCCTTATTAGGATGCGACTACCTTCACGCAGCCGCAGTCCGTGCGGGTAACAGTAGTGGGGCCATGCAAGGGGGGGATTTTCGGGGACGATGACAAGGGAAAATTAATTATTTATTTAATTTTCCCACTGCGTCGCTCCTCGAAATTCCCCCTTACCCAGCCCCAATGCTGTTACCTGCACGGACCCCGGCAGCATTCATGGCGGTCAAAAAGTTTTGCTTTTTTTTGCTTTTGCGGCTTGTGCTGCAGGCTGCATAGAGGGGTATCACAGGCGCACCCCAGGACCCATAGCGGAGGGCCCCAGGAACAGGGGCCCCAAACGACCCTTTCCACCAGCCTTTTCGTGGCAAAAGAACTGACATGAAAAGGTTGTCAGAATGGTGTATCGTAATCCCCACGGCAGTGTCTGAGTAGGCACCGCCAACATTTTGGAGATTACGATCCTCCCGCCGCCCGATGGGCTCTTTGAGTCTGTTGGAGGTGGAGTGGATACCCCCCGCAAGCATCGGTCGGACCGTCTGTATCCAAATACGGCAGTCGGACAAATGCCTCAGATGTCCGGTGGCCCATCTACAACGAGGTTTCAGATGGTCTACCGCCCGAAATCGTAATTAGGACCTATGATATTTGGGGCTTCATTGCAGTTTTTGTTATAATTATCACTACTTCTTTGTCCATTCCATTCTTTCTCATGATTTTGCTCTATAGATATTAATTTGATTAATTTTGGTACATATTGATTATAAATTGGGCTACCGGTTTTACAGTATTCATTCTTTTTAACATTTTCGTCTGTATTTATCAAGTTGTCATTTGTATACTTCCCCATTAATGTAACTGATAAATGTCCTATTTTGATGCCCATCGGGTATTAGCGCATTTGAAACACAAATATAATAAAAAGGGAAACCCACATGAAATATTATCATTATACCACTAGCACATGTTGAAATATAGACTATGTTTAAGGAAATCTCATCCTGTTTTCAAACTCCCAGTGCTGTCAATCTGTACAGCTATTGGCCTTGTAATATACGAATGCTCAAATGGAGAGGCACTAATCCAAAGCCTGATTATCTGTATTTTTCTGCTTTTCAAATTAAATGCTGACAGGAAATACCCTGTTTTTTTGATTGCAGTTATCTGTAGAAATCAGTAAAAATGGAAAACTAGGAGCCCTAATTATAAACATATTTTTCAGCTTTGAAAAAGTTCAGGTTTGATAGAAACACGTGTCCGCTGAACATCTATTGTGAACCTTCACAGAACAATCGTCATTGGGTTTATACTATATATTCTATTTGGGTAGTCTTTGTGGCATTCGAACACAAATTGTTTTATGACCTTTTATTGCAAGTTTGGACTATTGAGCTACACATTATTCAGTATTGTCAAACAACAATTTATGCTCACTGGTACATTTTAGGCTATTTTGTAACTCTTTTTGTCATCATCTTGTCTTGACCAATATTTCTAACGCAATTACTTGTATACCTGGGGGGATACAACTTTGGGGCATATTATCAAGGGGGTTTATCTCCGCTTTTTTGGCTTTAAAAGCCAAGAAAGCGGAGATAAAATTATCTCCCTATTACCTAGCTGTCGCTAACACCAGTTAGCGACAGCTAGTAGGAGATAGCGACCATCTTGGGCCCCACTTTGCATGTCAGTGATATTTATCACTAATGACATGCAAAGTGGGCGTGCCAAGATGTTAGCGCCTGGAAACAGTCGCTAACATCGCTATCTCCTATTACCAACTTTTGGAGATATTCACGCTAAGCGCAAATATCTCCAAATGCTAACACCTGCCCCTGAGCAGTTCTTAGCCATGTTATCCAAAGGGAGGTGGATAACATGGCTAAGAGCATTAGCTCGGTAATGCATGAATATCGCTGACTTTTCAGCGATATTCATGCATTGCGGCCGTTTTTTATCGCATTTGCGATAAACCTTGGTAATACCAAGGTTTATCTGCGGTAAAAATCGCCGCAGCTTAAAATTTTCTCTCTAACCATGCAATAGCGATAATTATCGCTATTGCTTGGTAATATGCCCCTTTGTCTCTAATTTTGTACAATTCTGTTAGGCGAGACGCGGGCACGATTGTGTCAGGCGCCTCACCCACAGTGCTATTTCCATCTCCTCCAGTGAGAGGGATATTCACAAAGATTAGCAACCCCTTTACAAGGGTTGTGTGTCAACTGTGAGTGTGGCTTTGTAGAGAACTGCTACCCAATTGGAATTGCTTATTGTTACAACCTACTTAAAGGTTTACTTGAATACACCTGCTTTCCTCTGGGTCAACTTCACAGCTAGAACTCTATACCATCCACCCAAGCCCACATATGCTGTTAAAGTTGGCTCTTCACCAAACACCAAGCTCAGTGCAACGTACTCACCTTTGACATGGCTCTTGGCTATCTATTTACCCTGATGTCCCTCTTTGGCCCTAGGTGTAAATATACAAAACTTCAAAGTCTGCATTCCCATTTCACCCTCCCCATTTCTAACACAGTTTTTCCACTAATTTATATGAAGAAGTTACATTCTTTATGTGAAGTTATCTACTGTGTTTTTCTTACTATGCACTTATACTATACTATACACATTTGTGCAAAGGACTCACAGATCTCAACAGATCAGCAAATGTAACTAATTGGAAACAGTAAGAGGGATTACCCTTGCAGTAATAATGAAAAATAGTCTCATGGGGGTCTATCAGTATATCGGGCGCATCGCCACCGGCCGTATGCCGGTGGCGATCCGCCCGCCTCCCATTTCCCCCCCACCATATTACAATGACGGAAAAGGGGATGAATATAGTGGCGGTATCCATAAAATTATGCAGGCGGAGATGTGCCATTCCATGGCGGCGTTGCCGCCATGGGAAGGCATGCGGTGTCTGCATGTGGGGCCCGTTGCGGGCCCCCAGTGTGTTGGGGAGGTGTGGGGTGCACATGAGGGGTACCTATTTGCATGCATAACGTGGCAGGCACGGACAGTGCCTGCCACTTTGTGCAGGCAAATGCACAAAATGCCTTTTTTACATTGCAGCAGGTGCTGCTGACAGCACCGCCCGCCTCAATGGAGAAAATGCGGGATGCACCTGCCAGTGTGGCGGGCGCATCCTAATCTGCATCACGCGGCAGGCGGTCCCTTTTGCCGATAAGGTGGCGGGCGGACTTAGTCCACCCGCCATCGTAATAGACCAGATAGTATTTCATGTGAGGAACTTTGAGGAGTAATCATCTTCACAGTTATGGTACAAATGGCACACATTTATATGAGGCTGGAATAGAACACCTGTAAATATATATTTTAATAGCCATGTGCATTTAAAAAAATCATAATTAGTCTCAATACTATTGCAGGGCTGAAATGTTTTAAATAGCTACAAATGGGTATGAATAACTAATTTATTTTACAGATAGACAACTTATCAACAGAGTTCCGACATACATGTAAAAGAATATTTAAGCAATTTTTGTATCAAACAGTACCATTTATTATTCGTACTGCCCTTCAGTTGTCAGAATAAATTATGTTTTGCGATATCACATAAATATATAATGTGAGAAATAATTTGATAACACACGCTCTCAACAAACTGAATATAATGGAGTATTAAACCTCCAGAAACACTGTTTTCAGTTTTCTTTTTCATATAATTCTAATGCAACCAAAGAATGTAAAGCAATTGAGTGTAGGATGGTTAAATTATCTCAGGTAACATATATTTTTCTGATCCTATACCAAATCAAATCTTAGAAGTCCACACAAGGACGTTGTCTCAAGACATTTGCAATTATCTTACGAGTAACTGAAGCCAAGGGGTGGTGGTCTAACTCCTTTTGCTAAAGAATATGAGGAGGGCCTTGGAAAGTTTTGCTATTTAACCACTTGGAATTTCTGATTGACCTGAGGAATAGTGTATTGCATTGCATTTGACTATACATGAATTCTGGACCTGCTTCTTCTACTATTCTTCATGGACTTGTCATGCGTTAAAGAATTGTGATGTTATTTTCCAAATGATGGGTGCTAATTCCATTGTGTGTCTTGGATTGTAGTCGAACTACGCCCCTCACATGCGTAGTCCAGATATTCATCTATAGAGTGCTGTGTTTTTAAACCACACTCTGTATATGGATCATCACTCGTCCCCCTCCTGTCATCAGGAGCTCGGTGCAGAGGTCAAAACGACTGACCTGTGCACTGGCAGTGTTCATGATAACATGAAAGTTGTGTTTTCATGCACAGTGTTCAGTTAAGTAAGTGGCAACTTACAGGAGGCGGGGCTGCGCCCTGAAGCCCCTGATAAGGAGCCGCCACTGATTAAGCTACCCAACATTGTGCACTTCAAAACTACTCAACATCGGGGAAAAACCAGCATTCTTCCATGATGTTGCCATTTGTTTATCATTGGAAGCCTGCCACCTGTGCATCCACATGCGTATGCATAGTTTTTCATTTCCGAATGTTTTATATCAAAATACAGCAAAAACAATTCAAAGGTGGCCATCCATGCGTGTGCTCACGTGCATATGCATCTATGAATAGCCATCTTTCAATGGTTTTCGGATACCTTTTAATTATAGAGGAAAACATATTCAAAGATGGCTGCCTGTTTAGGCACATGCATGCACAGAGGTCATCTTTGAATGGTTTTTCAAATACTTTTTTAGAATAAAGAAACCGACATCTCATTCAAACATGACTGGCCAGTGCATAGTCCTTGCAGGATGTGGTCCACCGCTTGCGACACTGAGTTTCCCAGCAGCAGTGTGTGCGGAACTGATGAGCTTCTGCAAAAAACAAATACTTATACATTTTTTAAAAACAAAAAAGGTTTTTTTCATATACAAACTTATTGGTCTACCAGCCCTGATGCTAAAGGGTATTCTTTTTTTTGTGGCTGTGCACATGTGCACAGGCCAAATGTCGTCACTCACTTAAGACAATTGAGGAAGTGGGCTGACCCCCGGCCCTGTGCTGTATGAATGCTGCAGGGCTCAGAATCAACGTGTGAATAGCATTGCGGCAGAGCCATGGATGAAAAGGGCTGGCTGAAAGCCCCTCTATGTACTTATGCATTTGTAACATTTAGAGACTTATTATCAAGTTTTTAATATGGGAAAAAGTGGCGTACTGTTGGCGCAAGGGTCTTGTAAATAAGCCCCTTTGTTTAGAAAACAATTGTGTTGGTTATAATCAGATCTAATAAAATTCAATTTTTTGTGGATAGAACTTTCGGGGGAGGAACCTTATAGACCTACTTTCCAAAAGTGAACAAGCTAGGTATGTGTAAATGCGATTCATATGTTGCTAAGAAACTAATAAAACAAGGCGAATGATTGCTTGCAACATTGTGAGTAACTGTGGCCCAAGTGTGCACTTTAATTACTTCCCATGATCAAGTAGTGTTCTTCAAAACCGGTAACATTTGTCAAAGACATTTTAATAAAAAGTCTTTATAAAAGTTATTTATGTCCAGTGGAGGCATAATGTAAAGTAATTCTCCCACAGAGCTGCAGATGCAGAGCACGCGGCTCTGGGCCAGAAAGCCTAACATGATAGTTCCATGTCAGGCAGAGCAGCGCCCTCTTGTGGTGACGAAGAGAAGTGACTAAGAGCTACTAAACAGACTCCCGGGGGTTGCCAAAGCAGATAGTTTGGAAGACTAAAATAGTATTTTCATGTAAACTGTTTTGCATCAATGTAAACTGTTTTTGTTGGTCATATTTTATTTATCTAATGCACATCCCTGTGAGTAAGTAAGTAAATAGTTTATTGTTCACCTAATTAAAACCTTAACAGGAGTGCAGCCAGACAATGCAATGCAGCACCATGTAATTAAAACATGATAGTTGTTGAAACATGGCCAACAATTACAAATATAATGTAAGTTAAAACCTCGAACTCCACTGAGTGAAGAAGTTAATTAAAAAAATACCGGAGAAAGTGCAAAGTAGGAAGAGAGGCAGACAACACTGGGGGGCATATTGCCAAGGGCCATTATTGCCGCTTTAGCGAAACTTATTCCTGCTAATGTGGCGACAATTTTATCGCCCTATTACCAAGCTGTCGCTAACACCAGTTAGCGACAGCTTGTAGGCGATAGCGGGCATTTTGGGGCCCACTTTGCATGTCAGCGATAATTATCGCTAATGACATGCAAAGTGGGCGTGCCAAAATGTCAGCGACTGAAAACAGTCTCTGCAATCGCTATCGCCTATGATCAACACAGGCGTAGTTTTGGAAATATTTGCGCTAAGCGCGAATATCTCCAAAAGCTAACGCCTGCCCTGAGCAGTTCTTAGCCATGTTATCCAATGAGAGGTGGATAACATGGTTAAGAGCATTGTCACGGTAATGCCTGAATATCGCTGTATTGACAGCGATATTCATGCATTTCGTCTGTTTTTTATCGCTCCTGAGATAAACCTTGCTAATAGCAAGGTATCTCAGCGATAAAAACAGGTGAAGGGCGGCAATATAAATGTTCCTGCTAAGCCTACACAGCGATAATTATCGCTAGTTGTTGGTAATATGCCCCTGGGTTAGATGATTCAACTGTGGAATAGCAGCATGGTGAGATAATTAAAGAGAACGAGCAGAGAGACATGACGCCTTAGTTTAGTTCAGGTGAGGGGGTGAGGGATAGCAGCAGGGGAACAGCTAAGTCTGACACCGGAACTTGGAGAAAGCAACTACAGCTGCCTCTAGCCAGATTGAGCGCCACAATTAACACAATAGTGTATACTTTGAGATTTTCCTTCCCTGAGTAGCAGGTAAAGTGCTTGATGTAAAGTGCAGGGGGCACAATAACAGCAAAAATGCAACCAAATAAAGGACGATGGGCATATCACCAACAACCTGCGATAATTATCGCTAAGCGCACTTAGCGCTAGGATAATTATCGCCGGCTATCGCTTGTTTTTATGGCGTAGATAGCATGCTATCAGTGACGCTTATCTCCAGAGCGATAAAAACAACCGAGTTAGCTGCCAAATATGCAATTATCGCTGGGATTCCAGCGATAATCGCACAACGTCTGGCGCTACGTTAGTGATAGGACAGGGCATACTTAGCCATGATATCCACCTTCCATTGGATATCATGGCTAAGTCCGATGAAAAGCAGGTGTAAGGAAAGTAGCGATAGCCGAGGTTAGCGCTACTTTTCATATCGCTCTGCAGGTTAGCATGAGGCTTGATACTAGGAGAAATGTCGCTTAGCGACATTTCTCCCGTTATTCTGGGGAGGAACGCCCATTTTGCATCTCATTAGAGATGCAAAGCTGGGCGTTAAGGGAAAGGGCGCTGAGGCAAGGATTCACGCAATAGCATGACCTTGCTAATAGGGCGATACAATTATAGCCGCTTTCCGGCCGAAAACAGCCGCTAAAGCGGCGATAATTGTCTTGCTGATATGCCCCAATGTTATTATGGGGTTACCCAATGCACTCAAACAACAGTAGAACATATGTTATGTAACATGCAAACGTTTAGTACACAAAACAAAGTGACAAAAGATTCTCGGAGACTCCAGAGGGAGAGTAGTCCGTTGGAGTCCTTTAATATGTCAAACAGCCAGCCGACACGTGTTTCATCGCGTGTTGGACCCGGCCTCATGGCGTGGTCCTACCCCTCCCGCATGGCGGGCCCAGGACGACATCAGCCCTCCTCCGGACCCCGGGCAGCCCCTTCTGCCCGACTCTGCACGCCCCAACACCACAGATCCGGCTACCACCCCGGATCCCCCTCATCGGCCTGGCCCCAGCGTAGGCCCTCACGACCTAAGCACGAGGCCGTGCCCGACTCCATCTTGGGCCCACCACGTCACGATCGCGTGGCCTCGGCCCAGCCCCGGCCCCAGCACAGCCCAGACATCGAGGCACCAAGATCCACCCAGGTGGTTGAGTGGCCACTCGACAGATCCCGGAGGGAGAGGAGTTTCGATGGCCCTCCAGCCGTCCCCGGACGCCTGGTATCGATCGCCCTCCGGCCTCCCTGGGCGCTGGCTCCACCCCCCTGCTGGGTGTCTGGACACCATCATCTCGGCCCCTCTGGCCCCCAGGCGCGAGGGTCCGGACATCAAAGGACCTCCGTCCTATATCTGGGCCGCCCCGGAGTCGGACGCTAGTTGTATCCTGGACTGGAAGCCCTGCTGACGCTGTCACGGCCGACACCAGACGAACTCATCCGTAACCCGACGACCTCTTGAGAGCCTGCTGGCGCTGCCGCGGCCTACCTTGCTAAAGACCATCCTGAGAGCCTGCTGGCGCTGCCGCGGCCTACCTTGCTAAAGACCATCCTGAGAGCCTGCTGGCGCTGCCGCGGCCTACCTTGCTAAAGACCATCCTGAGAGCCTGCTGGCGCTGCCATGGCCTATCTTGCTAAAGACCATCCTGAGAGCCTGCTGGCGCTGCCGCGGCCTACCTCGCTGAAACCATCCTGCAAGCCTGCTGGCGCTGCCGCGGCTCGACCTCTCGGAACCCCCCGGCTCGAGGATTGAGAGCTGTGCGTAGGGTACTCCGTCCTCCGCCCAGAGCAAGACTGTCCCGCTACCTTACCCCTGTTTACGAGACTTTACAGATCTCTCGATCTGCTGTACATACTACCAAGAACCCGCAACCTTTTACTAGCTATAAAAGCTTAAGAACTTGACCTCTTGTGTGGTGTCCATCTGTGGTGTTGTGATTACTCTACTGTATGATCCTAGGAGAGGACCCTCATTCCGGAGGCCTCTCGGTAACCGCTCGGCTACTTTTCAACGGAGAGGTGGACCTAGGGGTGGCCAGTCAGACATCTTCTGCCTCCCCCGGGGTCGCCTTTCTAACATTGGTGGCAAGCGCTGGGATCCGAGCCCACGCAGATCATACAGAGAGTGATTCACTCGCTCCCCAGAAAAACCCACTGTGACCATGAGCACAGAATTCCAGAAGGAGAAAATGGAAGACTACAGTCACAAAGAGCTGAAGCAATTCTGCAAAGATCTAGGCATCGCTACCACTGGCTTAGGCACCAAAGAAGACCTCAAAGCGGCCCTGCAGGCCTGGGTGGACGCCGGGGAGGCGCCACCCCCGAGTGAAGATAACCCGGGCCCGAACGGACGCCCGGAGGCTCAGCTGAACCCAGCGGGAGGGAGACCCGCAAACCCAAAAGCCGGGCCTCTCCCACGAAGACGCCCGAGAACGAGAGAGGAACCGGCTCCACGAGTTGGAGCTTGCTCGACTCAAACAAGAAGGAGAGATCCAACTGGCGGAAAGGAAGCTAGCCCTCGAGCAGCTACGGCTAGAAGGAGACCTAGAAGAAAAGCGAAGACAAAGAGACCTCGAGGAGAAGAAACTCATGCTCGAGCACGAGCGCGTCCTCAAAGAACTAGAATTTAAAGCCAAGGCAGGCGAGACTACCACCGCCGGGAGTAAGACCTCACCTCCACCGGCGGACACGAAGGTGCACATACCCAAGGATGTCGTCAAAGAGTACTATAAGAACGACGACATCCAGCAGTGGTTTAAAGCTTACGAGGTCGCCATGGCCGCCCATCGAGTACCCCTCAGGGACTGGGGTGCCGGCCTGTGGGGGAAGTTTATCAACGAAGGGAGAGACGCCCTGCTGGAGCTCCCTGATGCCGAGAGGACCTCGTACGAGCACATGAAGACCGCCCTCCTCACTCGCTACGGACTCACCCCCGAGAAGGACCGGCAGCGATTCAGAGACTGCAAAAAAATCCCCGGTACCACGTGGGTGGAATACGTGAACTATTACAGTAGAGCCTTCGAGGGGTGGACTCGGGGCTGCCAGGTCACCACCTACCAGCAGTTGGTCGACCTCATTCTATGGGAACACCTGTCTAATAACTGTTTCGTCGAACTCCAGCAACACCTCCTCGACAGCAAATTGACTGAGCCACGAAAACTCGCTGTCGAGGCAGACCGATGATGGGCCGTAATCTCCCATGATGGGAGATTACGGCCGGGGATCCCCGGGGAACCACCGACCACGAGGTGGTGGAGTAGGCCAGGGCCGGGGTCGAGATACCCCCCAGGGGTCTTCCCCTACCGCCACGTCGCCATCCCTGGCCCAAAAAGGGGGCCCCCCAGCCAGGACGGGGTCCCGCCCGAACGTTACGTGCCACAGATGCCAGCGACAGGGTCATTATGCGAATGACCCCCTTTGCCCGATGAACCAGCGACCCGGCACCACCGGGCCCCCAGCCCGCCAGATCGCGGCCGCTGCCCTAGGGGAAGAAAGAGGTGAGGAAGAAGACAACGACCATGAGCAGGCCGAGTGGGAGCCCGCCGCCATGACCTTAGCCTGCCTAGGTGCTCAAGACATGATCCCCCGAGGACCGATCCCCGGCAACACCCAGAAGTACCGCCAGTGGGTCACCCTCAATGGTCGCCGGACCGAAGCCCTCCGTGACACTGGGGCCAGCGTGACAGCGGTCCGCTGCCATTTGGTGACCCCGGAACAGATCCTTCCTAACGTCCTGTGCCCAGTCCGGTCCGCAGATAACTCCGAAACTATGTGTCAGATGGCCCGCATCCCCTTCGAGTGGGGGGGAGTGTCGGGCGTGCTGAAAGTGACTGTCCGCGACGATGCCCCCGTGGACTGCCTCCTGGGGAACGACCTGGAAAGTTCCCCATGGGCTAGCGTCGAACGAAGAGAGCACCTGGGGATGCTCGGCCTTCCCGAGTGGGTCTGTGCGACCACCCGCTCCATGTCCGCCCGAGCCTCCGCCCCCACGGGGGAAGCTCCAACGGAGGAGCCAGAATGGCCCGCACCTCCGCCACCCGTCGTCCCCGAGGACGCCGACACCGAGCCCGGCCCTCAAGGGCCTGACCAAGAAGACCTCACCGAGCTCAGCCACCTCCCAGAGCTCGCTCAATGGCGCCAAGAAGGTGGCCCCACCCGCGAACAGTTCCGGCAGGAACAGAAAACCTGCCCCTCCCTCGAGGGGATGCGACAACAAGCCGCTACGCAAGCCGCTGGAGACCCCGCGGGGTCCCACTGGGTCTACTGGAACAACGACCTCCTTTACAGCGAGCAGAAGATTGCCGAGCTCGGAGCCGGCCGGGTGCTGGTTGTACCCCTCCGGTTCAGAGACTTCCTCCTGAACTTAGCACCTGATGTGCCCCTCGCCGGGCACCTGGGGCAGGACAAAACTTACAGCCGCCTGGTGACCCATTTCTACTGGCCAAAAATACGCGCTGATGTACAGAACCACTGCAGGACCTGCCCGACCTGTCAAGCCAGCGGGAAGAGCGGGGGGAAAGTCAAAGCCCCACTCCAGCCGTTCCCTGTGGTAACCACCCCCTTCGAGCGAGTGGGAATAGACATAGTAGGACCCTTGGACCCTCGCAGCTCGCAGGGGCACCGTTTCATCCTCGTCCTGGTGGACCACGCCACCCGCTATCCTGAGGCAATCCCTCTCCGAACAATCACGGCCCCCGTGGTGGGCCGAGCCCTCATGAGCATCTTCTCCCGAGTCGGCTTCCCCCGAGAAGTCGTGAGTGATCGGGGGTCCAACTTCATCTCGAAGCATATGCGGTCCCTATGGCAACAGTGCGGGGTCGCATATAAGTTCACCAACCCATATCACCCCCAGGGAAATGGACTAGTGGAACGCTTTAACAGAACACTGAAGGGAATGATCAAGGGCCTGGAAGAGCCCCTCTGGCGCAAATGGGATGTCCTGCTGCCCTGCCTCCTGTTCGCATACCGAGAGGTACCCCAGAAATCCCTGGGGTTCAGCCCGTTCGAACTCTTGTACGGACACCCGGTTCGAGGCCCCCTTAGCCTGGTCAAGGAAGGCTGGGAGACAGCAGTTCGAGAGGCCCCACCGGATGTCTACCGGTACCTCCTGACACTCCGCAATCAGACTCGGAAGTTCAGGGAACTTGCCGAGGCCAATCTGGAGGCCAGTCAGGAGGATATGAAACGCTGGTATGACCAGAACGCCTCGTCCATCGAGTTCGAGCCGGGCCAGCAAGTCTGGGTCATGTCCCCGGTTGAACCGTGTGCCCTCCAGGACAAATGGACGGGGCCCTTCAAGGTGGTGTAGCGCAAGAGCCCCGTCACCTACCTGGTAGACATGGAGTCCTCCAGGAACCCCCTCCGGGTTCTACACGCTAACCGGCTCAAGCCGCACTTCGCACGGACCGAACTGAGCCTGCTGCTGGCGACCGATGACGGAGCTGAAGACGACTCCGAGCCACTACCAGATCTCCTCAGCGCCACCGAGAAAGACGGCTCCTTCGAAGGAGTTCGGCTCTCCTCTGCCCTGACCCCAGAGCAGCAGCAAGACTGTCGGAAGCTGCTGGGGCAGTTTGCGGATCTGTTTTCCCTCACGCCGGGGATCACCCGGTGGTGTGTCCACGATGTAGACACCGGAGACAGCCCCCCTGTGAAACAACGAGCTTTTCGAGTGCCCGACCGGGTTCGGGCCTGCATCCAATCAGAGGTGGCCAAGATGTTGGCCCTGGGGGTAGTCGAGCCCTCCAACAGTCCCTGGGCCAGTCCCGTTGTCCTGGTCCCGAAGGCTGCTTCCCCCGGAACAACGCCCGAGCTCCGGTTCTGTGTTGACTACCGGGGACTGAATGCCGTCACCAAGACCGACGCACATCCCATCCCCAGAGCGGATGAACTGATCGATCGCCTCGGGGCCGCCAGATACCTCAGCACTTTCGATCTCACAGCAGGGTATTGGCAGATCGGCCTTACTCAGGGCGCTCAGGAACGATCGGCCTTCTCGACGCCAGATGGCCACTATCACTTCAAAGTGATGCCCTTCGGCATGAAAAATGCGCCGGCCACCTTCCAGAGGCTAGTAAATCAGGTGCTGGCCGGACTAGAAGAATACAGCGCCGCCTATCTCGATGACATTGCGGTGTACAGCCTTCACTGGGATGAGCACCTGTCCCACCTCTGGGAAGTCCTGACGGCCCTCCGGCGGGCCGGACTAACCATCAAAGCCAGCAAATGCCAGATAGGCCAGGGGTCCGTGACCTATCTAGGACACCAAGTAGGGAGCGGTCAAGTAGCTCCCCTCCAACCAAAGGTAGACGCCATCCGGGCCTGGGAGCCCCCGGTCACCCAGACCGCCGTCCGAGCCTTCCTGGGGCTCACCGGATACTATCGGCGATTTATAAAAGACTACGGGAGCATTGTGGGGCCCCTCACAGAACTGACCTCGAAGAAACTACCACAGAAGGTGAACTGGTCCCCCGAGTGCCAGACGGCCTTTGAGACTTTAAAGACCGCCATGTGCACCGCCCCTGTGCTCCAGGCCCCTGACTACAGCAGAGAGTTTGTAGTCCAAACCGACTCCTCGGAGGACGGCATCGGGGCGGTCCTGTCCCAAGTTGACCCCGACGGAATCGACCGGCCTGTGGCCTTCATCAGCCGACGCCTCCTGGCAAGAGAACAACGGTGGAGCACCATCGAGAGGGAAGCCTTTGCCGTGGTGTGGGCACTCAAGAAGCTCCGACCCTACCTCTTCGGCACCCACTTCCGCGTCCAGACCGACCACCAGCCCCTGCGTTGGTTGATGCAGATGCGGGGGGAAAACCCGAAACTGTTGCGCTGGTCCATCTCTCTACAGGGGATGGATTTCACTGTGGAGCATCGCCCCGGCAGCGACCACGCCAATGCCGACGGCCTGTCCAGATTCTTTCGCCTCGGCGAGGAGAATCCCCAAGAAGATGGGTGACTCTCCCCTGCCTTCAGCTGGGGGGGACGCGTGTTGGACCCGGCCTCATGGCGTGGTCCTACCCCTCCCGCATGGCGGGCCCAGGACGACATCAGCCCTCCTCCGGACCCCGGGCAGCCCCTTCTGCCCGACTCTGCACGCCCCAACACCACAGATCCGGCTACCACCCCGGATCCCCCTCATCGGCCTGGCCCCAGCGTAGGCCCTCACGACCTAAGCACAAGGCCATGCCCGACTCCATCTTGGGCCCACCACGTCACGATCGCGTGGCCTCGGCCCAGCCCCGGCCCCAGCACAGCCCAGACATCGAGGCACCAAGATCCACCCAGGTGGTCGAGTGGCCACTCGACAGATCCCGGAGGGAGAGGAGTTTCGATGGCCCTCCAGCTGTCCCCGGACGCCTGGTATCGATCGCCCTCCGGCCTCCCTGGGCGCTGGCTCCACCCCCCTGCTGGGTGTCTGGACACCATCATCTCGGCCCCTCTGGCCCCCAGGCGCGAGGGTCCGGACATCAAAGGACCTCCGTCCTATATCTGGGCCGCCCCGGAGTAGGACGCTAGTTGTATCCTGGACTGGAAGCCCTGCTGACGCTGTCACGGCCGACACCAGACGAACTCATCCGTAACCCGACGACCTCTTGAGAGCCTGCTGGCGCTGCCGCGGCCTACCTTGCTAAAGACCATCCTGAGAGCCTGCTGGCGCTGCCGCGGCCTACCTTGCTAAAGACCATCCTGAGAGCCTGCTGGCGCTGCCGCGGCCTACCTTGCTAAAGACCATCCTGAGAGCCTGCTGGCGCTGCCACGGCCTATCTTGCTAAAGACCATCCTGAGAGCCTGCTGGCGCTGCCGCGGCCTACCTCGCTGAAACCATCCTGCAAGCCTGCTGGCGCTGCCGCGGCTCGACCTCTCGGAACCCCCCGGCTCGAGGATTGAGAGCTGTGCGTAGGGTACTCCGTCCTCCGCCCAGAGCAAGACTGTCCCGCTACCTTACCCCTGTTTACGAGACTTTACAGATCTCTCGATCTGCTGTACATACTACCAAGAACCCGCAACCTTTTACTAGCTATAAAAGCTTAAGAACTTGACCTCTTGTGTGGTGTCCATCTGTGGTGTTGTGATTACTCTACTGTATGATCCTAGGAGAGGACCCTCATTCCGGAGGCCTCTCGGTAACCGCTCGGCTACTTTTCAACGGAGAGGT
Organism: Lissotriton helveticus; assembly: GCF_964261635.1. Lineage (NCBI taxonomy): Eukaryota > Metazoa > Chordata > Amphibia > Caudata > Salamandridae > Lissotriton > Lissotriton helveticus. Next base: position 1,247,922,732 of record NC_136070.1, read on the forward strand.
GGACCTAGGGGTGGCCAGTCAGACATCTTCTGCCTCCCCCGGGGTCGCCTTTCTAACATCGCTATTGCGAATCCTGAGGGCTATAATGGCTGTGTCAAAACCAGCCACCACCTGATAATAGCATATTAATATCCAGTGGGCTCGCATAGGCTGTGCACCCGGTTACTTCTCTGACTAAAAGCCTTGCGGGATCCCTACATGCCCCAATGTTAGTACAAAGTAGAAGGTGCAAGAGAGCAGAATGAAGGCCATGGTTGTTGGAACAAGACCACAAAGTTAGGCGAGCTTGACGAAAAAGTGCCTAGTGTCAAGGTACACAGAAAAGAAAAGAAAAGTAAAATGACACAATTAAAGTGCAGCTAGTTGGAGCAAAGTAATACTGGAACAACCTCGCAGGGCACATGAGTGAGCTGTAGGTCAGTTTTAGAGTCCAGTTTCCGAAGAGGCCTTGTTTGTGGCAGTTCCAGGAAGCAGCCTGTAGGAACTTGACAACTTTAATATATGTTTTTTAATGATATTTATTGATTTTCAACAGTTCATACAAATATGTTGACTGGAGATAATATGCACATTATTACACATACAGTTACAAATACATCCATGGAGGGATGTCAAGTAATAATGACAACTTTAGTCATGTAACAGTAATGTTGTTCTATGCCATGCCACTCCGGGGGATCACTGAAAGAATATCGACGGACAGAATATCGACCATCAAAAATATCGTTGAGAAAATATCGACAGTCAAAATATCGAGTTTCTATCTACAAACAGGTAAGTACAAAAATATCGAGTTAAAAATATCGTTTACAAAAATATAGTTGTAAAAAATATCGTATTTACTAAAAACAGTGTTAAATTAAATTAATATTAATAATTAATTACTAAAATATACTTAAATTTACTTAAATTAACTTATAATAATTAAATAATTAATGAAAGTTAAATACATATTTTTTTATTTCATATTTATTAAACATATATATATAGTAATAAAATATAATAAAATAATACCCAAAAACTGAAAACTGACCCTGAACCCTAAAAATTCCCCTTTACCCAAAAACTGAAAACTGACCCTGAACCCTAAAAATACCCCTTTACCCAAAAACTGAAAACTGACCCTGAACCCTAAAAATACCCCTTTACCCAAAAACTGAAAACTGACCCTGAACCCTAAAAATACCCCTTTGCCCAAAAACTGAAAACTGACCCTGAACCCTAAAAATACCCCTTTACCCAAAAACCCAAAACTGACCCTGAACCCTAAAAATACCCCTTTACCCAAAAACCCAAAACTGACCCTGAACCCTAAAAATACCCCTTTACCCAAAAACCCCAACCCTAAAAATGAAAACGATATTACTTCACTTACCTTAAAAACGATATTACTTCACTTACCTTAAAAACGATATTTTGGCTGTCGATATTCTGTCCTGTCGATATTTTCTCCAAACGATATTTTGGAGTCGATATTATGTCCAAACGATATTTTGGAGTCGATATTATGTCTGTGTACCCACTCCGGGATCACGCGTTCCTATTGGGTGTGCAAATAGGTTATTACAAACATTGTTAACATTAACAGTGGTACCCGCCCGTTGCTTCCCTTTCATGTCTGTCCTGTGTCCATATTGTGTGCCAAACTAGGCGTAATCAGGTATGTGTGCATGTGTGTCTAATAGGCGAAGTAGAGTTGGTAGGTCTGAGTTCTGTGACGTCATGTATGGTTCCACATGTACTGAATCTGGATGCTCGGGTAGAGCCGGTGTACATACATATTTTGTCAATCCTGTTTGTAATGTGTTGTAACAAAAGCATGGTGCAGTGATGCATCTTACGCTGATATTGGATTTGTGACATTCAACTTTAATTCTATGGTAGTTAAGTAATCATGCCAGCGCAAGGGGGTCTTCGACGGGGGCAATCGTGTAGCATTGGTCAGTTGGGTCTTGTGCTCTGCCACTAATGCCCTGCAGAGGTCTTAAAAGCCGTGTGCTGTGTCCTGCAGCTGACTTTCATGTCATAGCTAGTTTGCGTTTAGCCTAGGCCTGGGCGGTGTACTTCGTTCCATTCGCGGAGTTTGCAGAGTTTTTTGCAATCCGCAATCCGCAGAGCTAGCGGAGTGCAGAAAACTCCGATTCGTGATGTGCAGCAGAGTTTCTTTTCCCCCTTCCGGTAATTTCGCGTGCGCGAGCTGCCGCTCGTGTATCATTTCTACCCAAGCGGCAGGAGTAATAGCACAAACTGCAGTTCGCATTGCACTCCGCTACTCGCATAACTTCGCTGAGTTTTTTAGTAACTTCCCGGAGTTCCGCGTAGCAAAAATTCACGATCTACGCCCAAGCTCAGTGCCAGATCTGAGAATTTGTTAAGGTTCTTACGTCGCGCGTTCCGTTTTGACGACTTTCATATTTAGCGTGGTGCCTGCAGCTTCGAACCCTCCGGTGGCTGAAGTCTAGCGAAGTAGATCTTTCTCTAACTGTAGCAAGAAGGGGCAAATGCAGAGAATATGAATGATGTTTTTTTGCTCTTGATGCAGGGTCAGCACATTTCTCCTTTTGTTGTGGGGTTCTGCCCGGCTGCGGCATGACACCGCAGATTCCTGTACTCCCCCATTCTAAGCGCTATAAACCTGGACTTTAGCCACATCGGGTAGATGCAAGTAACGTAATGCTGCTGTTTTTGTGGCTCATATAAATTGATTACTGCCAAGACGTGAAAGAGCTTGCTCAGTGCAGTCATGTCGTCTAACCTTGACAGCTTTTTTGAATGCCGACTGCAGGAGACTTTTTTCCCATCCTTCTTTAAGAGAAAGCTGGTTTAGCTTGTCTTGAAGGGGCCAGTTGTAGGAGGAGGCAAGTCTCAAACTGCTTCAGTCTCGCCAGACTAAGCCATTGCCATGCTGTCTTATGGGGCAAGTCTGAGTCTTTGACAGACATTTAGAATTAATTGATTCTGGCCTTGGTCAGCTTTGTGAGACTCCGTCCAAGCTTTATTTGTGCAGGCGACGCTCTCTTTGGCAGATGGAGGCTGCTTTATAAATTCGAGTGATGCTCTTGTCTAGCAAGGTGGCCTCCTTACCCAGGGGAATTGCAGTCCCATAGGTATAGGTTAGTGTTGATGTTACCTTGGCTTTCATCACCTGAACTAGGGCCACTAGACTAGGACTCTGTTCTTTCTGAGATAGAGCCATAAACCCAAACATAAAGCTGTTGCCTTTGAATTTCAGAAAATACATGTAGGAGTTAAAAGTACCTTTGCTATCAAGATTAACCGTGGGCGGAGAACTCTGCAGCGCCCGTGGAGTGTGCGGAGTTTTGCCTACTCTGCGTTCCACGGGGAATGCGGAGTAGGCAAAACTCAGCACACTCCGCAGCGGAGTGGAGTTGGCCCGCCACCCTCCTCCATCCTGCTATTAATAATATAACTTAAAAGTACATTACAGCAAATTAAAAAGACTCACCTTTAACCCCTTTGCTGCTGCCGTCGGCCGTTGGACGTCACGCAGGCTACCTCCCTGGTGCTGCGCACGTCCAACTGCCGACGCGGCGCACCCGTTTCTTCGAACGTTCAGCACTGGAGCTGAACGTTCGAAGCAGCAAACGGGTTAAACTGCGGCGTCCCCGTGCTGCCCTTCTCCTCTTATTTGGTATTAGAAATACTGATTAGAAAACTGCGCATGCGCGCACGCCGGCGCATTTGCATTTCTCGCAAGAAATGCGCATGCACGGGCAGCCCGGGGATGCTGCAGTTTAAAGGTAAGTCTTTTTAACTTGCTTTAACGTACTTTTAAGTTATAACAATAATAGGGGGATTGAGGCGGGTGGCATAGCAGAGCTACGCAGAGTTCCACAGGGTTTGTTGTCAACTCCTTGATACTCTGCGTAGCCCCACTACGCGAACTACGCCCAGGCTTAATCAGGATGGATACCAAGGTATTTATACTAAGGGCCTCCTTTATGAGAAATGACGCATCGCTGCGTGAAAGCAGCGATGCGTCACTTCTCAGTGCGCACTGCTTGCGACATTCCTGATGCGTCATATTTAATGTATGACGCATCATGTCGCAAGGAGTTACAGATACGTCAGTATTTCAGATGTATCTGTAAGCTCAAAAGTGACGCATTGCTGGAGTGTGCCACAAAAGTGACGCAACTCCAGCAATGCATCCTTTCACATGGGGCAAGCCCCATGTGAAAGGGCCTGCGTCAGTCTTACGCCTGCTGTGAGGCAGGCGCAAGATTTTGACGCAACGGTGTCTTAAAAGTGACGCAGTGAAATCTCATAGATTTCACTGCATCACTTCTATGACCCTTCCTTGCGTCAATACGCCCCCCTTGCATACATTATACCTGGCGCAGGTATAATGTGGCGCAGGGGTTTACAAAGTGACGCATCTACCTAGATACGTCACTTTGTAAATATGGCGCTACAAGGCGCATTTTTTACGCCACTGGTGCGTCACAAAAAGTGACGCACCAGCGGCGTAAAAGTGACGCACAGCCTCATAAATGAGGCCCTATGCGCTTTGTGAAAGCCACTCTTCATTTAAATGCCGCTTTCCACAGCCATATTGGTTTTAGTGTCATTTATTTCAAGGCTGTTCTTACCAATGTAGAGGTGCAGAGATAATAGTTGTCGCTGTAGACCTATTTTGGTTTGGCTTAGCAGCAAGATCATCCGTGTCGAGCAGGTGTGGCTTGCGTTGACCTTCCAGTGTAGGGGGGTGGCAGTTGACTTCATCTAAGGCCCCCGTCAAGTCAGCAATGTACAGATTGAATAGCAGAGGCACTAACGCGTATCCTTGCTCCAAACCAGAATGTATGGGGTTCCGCTGTGAGATGCGAGCACCGTCCCCCAGTTTTACCCGCACTCATGTGTTTGAGTACAACTGCTCAATAGCTCTCAATAAGTTAGATAGAAGGCAGCCCTGCGTTTCTGAAGTGGTGGATTGCGGCGTTAAGATGAGGAGGCTAACGCCGCGCTCCGCCATTTTGTTGTAAATATGCCTCTTAGTTCCCGCAAGGCTATAGGAATTCCTCGACTCCCCTGACCTGAGACCTCATATAAAACATCAATAATGTCTGGTTACTTACCGGTAAAGTTCATTACTCCGAGTGTTCAACCTCCCCGTCCCATCCTGGTTCCCATCCCTCCCTCCCTGTGTTCAGCTTCATTTGGCGTGGGATTGCTGGGTTTCCGGTTGTGAGGTCAGTGGTTATGTGCCACAGGATGTGGGCGTGGCCTAGAGGGAAGGGAAGGGAGCCATTTTAGTGTTTACATTTACTTGGATAAGACTGTGCGGAAGATAGCACTCATGTATGTATTGACTGTGACAGGGAGGTCAGACGAGGAGGTAATAATATATTATAAATAGCCTGGTGGGCTCGAGCGGCCAGATGTCTATTTAGGAGTTTATCTAACTTTATATACACAGATGTTTTTGTGAAAACGTTCAAGCCATTCTGTGTTTGGTAATTAAGACGTAATCTATACAGTAGATTTACTAGTGATAATATATGTTTTGCAGCTTCTGTCTGGGCTTGATTTTGGCGTCAAATGCTGCAATGATGGGGTAGGCTGCGGTTTGTAGATTTTCAGGGTAATGTGCATGTTTTCTGTTGCAGGGGCCATCACTAAAGAATGCCTTGCACCAATCAGCTTCGTCTTGTAGCTCCACTCCGGATTACTCAATATTTCTCCTTTCATAGCCAACAGCTGACATAGTTTTTTTTAACTCATTGTTTTCTCTTTCAAAGCTTCAGTGCTTAGCAATGATCTCTCTTTGAACATGGACACGGATCACGTCCCAAAAAGTGCCTCATCTCATGGACAGAAAAGTGCTGCTAAGGAGCTTTTAACATAGTTATAAGCAGCACTTTATTAGGAAATGTAGAAGCGCAGGCACTAATATTCAGAGTAATTGTTTGCTCCTAGGAAGCATGGTACATTTCCATTAAATGTAAAGCAGCAGTGCTGAGAAGTGCAGGTACGCGCCCTTTCAAAGTAAGCAGTGCAGGTACTCAGTACCGGAGAGTACCTGCCCATTTAAAGCACTGGGTATAACACGTTTCTTACATTGCTGTAAAAACAATAGTTCTCTGGTATAAGGCAGTTAAAGCTCTTTTTAGCCAGAGCTGACAAAACAGGTGTGTGTGAAAGCAAACATTGTAAATTAAAAAGCTCTGGCGCGTGGACGCCAGTGTGCTCGGGTATGTAACCGAGAAAGAAAGTCGCATCTCTTGAAATTGTATTTAATCCTTCTAAGGGAGCTTCCCTCCTGTGAGGCTCAGGTGCGCCGAAGATCACAGGCGTAAGGGGAGACGCTGGGATTTGGCGCTATTGAGTGCCCGCCTAAGAAGTCCCTGTACGAAAACCACTGATTCTAGCTAACACCCTATGAAGGGACTTTCACAACAAATGAGAGATCTTTCTTCAGCAAATCCCCTTGGCTTGCCTAAGATTGAGATTCTTGCCCTCTGACCTCTGACCTCTGAGAAGTGTAAGGTGACCCCTCCTATTATCTCTACCCTTAACTGCTGATGGGTAAATCTCTTTACTGATGTGTAACCGCTCTTGACAGATGTGAAGTCAGGACACCCTGTTTCAGTGGAGTTAAAAGGTGGTGATCCGCCGCCACAAACGCCGTCAAATAAACCTTGGCAAATGCTCATTCTGGACAGTCTGGTCATGTCCCTCCCATGTCCCTCTCCTGCACAGGGAGGTATTTATCAAAAGTTATACGGCGCCATGCGCTGTATTTAGGCTACTTTCAAGCTCACAACATAAAGTGAACTGACTTTTGACTCTTTGTAAGAAGTATTACTAACATCGAACTAAAAACAACTCTATACCCGAACAAAGGGGCATATTACCAAGAATAAGCGATAATTATCGCTAAGCTTGGTTAGAGGCAATAATTTTATCGCCGTGCTTCGCCTATTTTTATCGCTTAGAAACCTTGCAATTATCAAGGTTTATCTCCTAAGCGATAAAAATCGGCCGAAATGCATGAATATCGCTGTAAAGTCAGCGATATTCATGCATTACCGAGCTAATGCTCTTAGCCATGTTATCCACCTACCATTGGATAACATGGCTAAGAACTGCTCTGGGCAGGCGTTAGCTTTTGGAGATAATCGCTCTTAGCGCGATTATTTCAAAAAGTAGATAATAGGAGATAGCCATATTGGCGACTGTTTCCAGTCGCTAACATCTTGGCACGCCCACTTTGCATGTCATTAGCGATAAATATCGCTGACATGCAAAGTGGGCCCCAAGATGATCGCTATCTCCTACTAGCTGTCGCTAACTGGTGTTAGCGACAGCTAGGTAATACGGCGATAAAATTATCGCCACTTTAGCGGGAAAAATTCCCGCTAAAGCGGCGATAAGGCCCTTGGTAATATGACCCAAAAATCTCTTCAGCAGTGCGTTCGACCCACTGAGATACCCTCGTGTTTCGAGGCGCTCCTCATTTAGGCAGGACCTACTTTAATATGGAGGGAGGATTTAGGGCCATATTACCAAGGTGAAGTATCGCCGCTTTTTCGGCGAATTGTGCCGAGAAAGCGGCGATACTTCTAGCGCCCTATTAACAAGGGCATGCTAACGCCTGCCTCAAGCCCACTTTGCATGTCAGCGAGAAACATCGCTAATGACATGCAAAGTGGACGTTCCCACATCCAACCACATGTAAAATGGAGGTGGTAACACCCTATTACCATGGCAGGCGTTGGGAGAAGGAGACCTGCGATAAATTCGTTTATCGCAGGTCTCCCAACGCCTGCTCTGATCAGGTGTTAGGCATTGATAACATGGGGGTGTGGATCATAGAGCTGAATCCACCCCCCCATATTATCAAGGCACACATTAGCGCGTGACAACAATGCTTGTTTTCACGCGCTAATGTTCCCTATCGCCGGCTATTGCCGGATTTAATATCGTCTACGTGTTGCGTGTTGATAATGACGCGCTAACATGGCGATAAAATCCGGCGATAGCCGGCGATAGGTGCAATGTGTGTTTTTTAACGCACATCTTGGTGATATGGCCCTTAGTCTCACGGCTAGATTGCCTACTTTGGAGCTAGGAAACTAAGGTTCGAACCTCTGGGTTAACTCTGCATCCTGTGATTCTGGGCAAATCACATAGGCGCATATTATCAAGCCCCTATCGCCACCACAACGTCACTTTTTTTGACGTTGTGGTGGCGATAGTGTCAGCGCCTTATTATCAAGGCAGCGTTAAGCCAATTAACGTGGCTTGAAGCCACGTTAAGTGGCTTAACGCTGCCTTGATAATTGGGCCCCTTTCACGCTAAACTTAGCGCGAAAGGGGGCGTACAGTGTGTGTTGAGGTGGGCGTTCCACCGCAACAGCCATTTACTTCGACGCTGCCACCTATTATCAAGCTTGACGATAATAGGTGGCAGCACTGAACTTAAGACCAGAAAAATCCTGGTCTTAAGGAGGTGAAACGAGGAGAAATGCTTCATTTCTCCTCGTTTTTGCAGCGCACATGGAAAAAGTGAAATGCCATGGTTTCGTCATGTACAGGAAGCTGTCCCTTCCCGTACATGAACAAGCAGTTTTTCAAAAATGCCATTTTGTAACTTCCATGTGTGCTGCACGAAGCAACACACATGAACGTTGCAAAATGGCATTTTAGGTTTGTTAATGTGCAGGAAGGAAATCCTTACTACACAGAAACAAACCTCCCTGCTCGCAGACACCCTTGCACTCTGGTGCAAGGGTGCCTGCGCTGGCTCTAAGTTGTGTAACTTAGAGCCAACGCAGGCTGCACCATATCCTTGTTAATATGGTGCAGCCTGGCGTTTCCGAAGTGGCGGCGAGAGGCGTTAAGTGAGGCATTAAGCCAAAACGGCTAACGTCTCTCTCCGCCACTTCCTTGGTAATATGCCCCTTCATCTCTTCGTACCTACCAAAACACCCACAAAAAAAATGAATGTGTCCTTGCGTAACGTAACTGGTGCTCAGGTAAACCGCTCCAATACCTTCGGGTCGAGTTTGCACTATATACACCTGCAAAAAAACATGTCTGCCGGCACCTTTTGTGGAACAGTACGGTTTGGACCCCCCTTTGTTCGGGTTCTGGTCCCTGGAGGCCTTGCTGGTTGGTGCACAGTGTGTACATCAAGATAAGAATGGTTTCTCCCACGAGGCCTTGGGTCATGATAAAGATCACACAGGGCCAGATGTAGGTAGCCTAATACCTGTCGGGAACGGCCGAAATTACAGAATTTCGGCCATTACCGACCGGAATTAGGCTTTGCAGATGTAGGAGGCCAAATTGAAGAACTCGGTAATTTACCGAATCGGTAATTTAAGGAATCGGTAAACTACAAGTTGGTAGTAAATATCGAAAACCGTGAAAAAAGCAATTTTTTGCAATTTTTAACAGTGCCATGTGGCAAGACATACATGCCCCTAGGGCATGTATGTGTGCCACATGTGCACCCATGCACTATACAGGGGTGCAACAGGGTGTCAATGTGACACCCTGCCACCCTTGCAGGTCTTCCCCCTATTACCGATTCAGTATTTAAGGAATCGGTAATTCCCATTCATTCCTTTGGGCCTCCAGGCCCATAAGAATGAATGGGATTTACCGATTCGGTAAATACCGAATCGATAATTACCGATTCTTAACGATTCGGTAAAATTTACTGAATCATTAGCTACATCACATTTACCGATTCCTAAATACCGAATCGGTAAAATTCGGTATTTAGGAATCGGTAATATGTGATTACCTACATCTGGCCCACAGTGTGTTAAGTAGGGACACCCAGAGCAAAGGTCGGGTCTCACGACTTCCCAGCCGCCAGTTTACGCAGGAGCGAATGTGATGGTAAATTTGATGTCACAGAGAGAGCAGGAATTATACTGTGTGTAGGGAAAACAGGCTGACATCAGTAGCAACACAGTCACAGGAGCCAACAACACCCAACTCCTAGGTGCAAATTAAACAAGTTGAAGACATAAATGGCACATTTAATATATAGGGCATAGGTCTCTTTCTAAAAACGAATACAACATGCGCTGTCAAAGGCAATAGGACTAACCTTCGAGGCCTACTGGAATCAGCCAATGGTTTTTAGCTATACTGAACAGCATCCCTGAGCTATGCAGCAAAGATAAACAAACAAAAAAGTCTGATGCATTATTTTCTAGGCGTGTGCACCATGCATGCCCGAGCCTGAGAAACTAATGGGTCAGATTTTTTTTTTTATTTGGCAATCAAACTTGGAACGACAATTAAAAAAAAAAAAAACACGCAAAAGCGTTTTCTTTTTTGAAACACGTGGAGGAAAGCAACACGGACAGGGAGCGGGGAAGGAGCATGAGGCAAAAACAGGTTGGGGGAAGCAACACAATCGTAGGTGTTTTTTTTGGTGTAGATTTTATATAGCGCAAACTCGACCCGAAGGTATTGGAGCCTGGGCCGGTTCTATGATTTGCGAGGCCCTGGGCCAAAAGGGAATGCGGGAGGCCCCTCTAATTTACTTAAGGGAATGCGCGAGGCCCTTCTAATTTTCTTAAGTGACCCCTTGCAAGGGAACCGTTCAGAGACACCGTGGGAGGCAAAATTGTACAGGATTTTAGCGCCCCCACAGTTTTAACTTTCAGCCCACAAGCAATTCTCACACCTCCAGCCTGATAGGTGTAAGAATTGCGTGTGGGCCGAGAGTTAACCGCAGTGTCTCTGAATGGGTCTCCTTGCAAATGGGACAAGGTGAAGCGTCTCCCTCCCCTAGGCCTCCAGACACCATCCCTGAGAGGCCCAGGGAGGGGACCCCTCCCATAGACCCTAATTGCAAGGAGACAGGGAAACAACAGTGGCTTTTCATGATTCCAACAGTGAATTCCAAAACTGCTACCAGCGAGGTCTACAGTACGTGGCTGCGGCCAGTAGTGGGAGTACCGGCCGGGCGGTGACGTGGGGATGGGGAGGAGCAGGGTGGGGGGTAGTAATGTATGGATTGCGGACTTTAACAGGTAAGTAAACATAAAAATAAATAAAACGAATTTCGTTGCTTGCACTGCATCACAAAATGCGATGCAGTCACCGCCCGGCCAGTACTCCCACTACCGGCCGCGGCTGACAGTACCGCTTCTGATCCACACATAGTCCAACCCGAGAGTAAACTCCGGTCCACTGTTTCCCTTTCTCCCTTAATCCAATGGAGCCGGGTCCAGACTGACTCCATATGGCTGGGTCTAAACTGAGGTGGCACACTGGGCAACAGAACAATGGACTGGGAAGCGGCCCTGAGTGATTACCAGTGACTGAGATTCATTCATGCATTCACTCCATTGCATTTTGGCACACTTTAATATTTAAAAAAGCTGGCAATTTCACGAAGTTTCACTTCGAACAATACTAAATTGAAACGTCTTTTCCTATCTCTGTGGAGGTCTTGCACATGCGCCTGTGCTTTTCTTTGGTCTTAGGAGCCGTGCGCCGAGAAGCCAGGCTTTCTTGGCACTGCAACACATGATGGTGCCTAGCCCAGGCACTGAACTACTTCCTACTATCACACACGCGCTCCTGCACCCCTTCCTTCTCTGGGAACTCCCCACCTCCTAGCCAAGTTGACATTTAATAAATACAAGTATATGTATATATATATATATATATATATATATAGAGAGAGAGAGAGAGAGAGAGAGAGAGAGATGTATGTATGTGTGTGTATATCTATATATATATATATATATATGTGTGTGTGTGTGTGTATGTATACATTGTATACATTCCTAAATGCCCGCTCAGCTTTCCTGGCCCAAAGCAGCATCTGACCCTACACCCGGAAGTGACTGCCTCACACTACTACTCTTTGCCGCGTCATCAGTCGAGGCTCTCTTTGAAAGCTAATTTCATTTATTTACAACCTGCCTGCCCTCAGGTGAATATGTGACCTCCCGATGACCCCATGACAGTCGATGTCATTACAGGCATTGTTGGGGAGCCAGGGTCAGAGGTTAAATATGTGTTTCAATGCATCCCTGCAACTCCGGCCTCTGAACAGCTGGAGGCCTGGGGCCAGGTGTTGCCTTTCAGCCTTAAGAGTGTATGTCAGGATTCCCTAAGCGGTGTCTCCCCCCAGTCCCACCCACCCCCACCCTCCCAACTAGGGCTTTGCCAAACCACAGTAATGCACAAGCTACAAAAAGTGAACGGACTCTGACCTTCCTCTGTCCAGGACAGCCATGCTTGGCTTCCTTCAATTAACTCTTTCTGGTAAGTGCCACCTACCACTGCAAAAAGTGGGCTTTACTGCGGTAGTCCACAAAACCTTAATGACAGAGTAAGGAACCTCAGAATTAGGGACCGGAAATGTTACTTGGTCCTGTGGGAGAGCAGCCGGTGTGACAGAGACTACAGAGTCGTAGGTTTAACAGGGTGGGGATGTAACCCGACTCGAACCTGTGTCTTCAGTTCCAACATCAGCACCGCTGGGCTAAGTTTCCCTCTGCTTCCGACACAGAGATGTTTGTTTTTGGCAGGACACGTTTAAGGATACTGCTCTGTGTGCTATATTTTTTCTGCACCTCTGCCCCGCTCTAAGGCAACATTTCTTTAAAGTCTGTCGTGGTTCAAGCGGTCAAAGGTTACAATCCTTGTGAGATAGTTCAGTGGAGATTAGATTGGCCGAAGAGAACTATGTGCAGCCTCCAGGTAGATCCTAATCCTTGTTGGATAACTCTGTGGGTCTGTGCACCTGCTGCACAGTTCTACATGCATACCGCAGGCCAGATAACCTAATCCCAATGAGAAAGCTCAGTAGGTTAACGTACCTTCCGAAGTGATTCCTGCATAATATTGTTTTTCAAACGTTCCAGCAATATTGGGAGAGATCAGTGGGTTAATGCACGGAGTGCGAAGGTATTTGTGTATCTGGTCTTTTACAGCTCAAATTCTATTGAAACGAGTTCCTCAATAACGCTGACTATTTTGTAACCTGTTAATAAAACTTGGGGGCAGATTTACAAGCCCCTTGCGCCACGTTTACACCGCTGTTGCGTCACGCAAGGCAGCGTAAACGTGGAGCATCCCTACGAGGCATTTACAACGTGACGCATCTATGGAGATGCGTCACGGTGTAAGGCCCTGCGCCGCATGAAACCTGCGTCAGGTTTCATGTAGGCGTTCCGGTGCAGGGGGGGGGCGTTCTGTCGCAGGAACGCCCCTGAAAAGTGACTCAGTGAAATCTACAAAATTTCACTGAGTCACTTTCCCAACGCTGATGCATCAAAACCCTGCGCCTGCTTGAAGCAGGCGTAAGGCTTGACGCGCCACGTTAAAGATAGGGCAAGTTGGAAAAGTGCTGGAGTTGCGTGCCGCACTCAACACAACTTCAGCACTGCGCCAACTTTACGCCCAAGATGCGACACGCATCTGTTCATTCCTGCGCCATGGTGCGCCGCATTGTAAATGCGGCGCATCATGGGTGGCGCAAGGATGAACTTGCGTGCCGTATCTTTCCTGGCGCATCTCTGTCGATTTGCAGAGATGCGTCAGGCAACGTAAATCTGCCTCTTAGTCTTCTCATATTTTGCTGATGTGTTTAATAAAATGTTAACAATCGTGCTTTAGAAATCAAATGAACATATGTGTTTTACTTAAGTGAGTAGTTGAGTAAATATTTTATATTCAATTACTTGGAGATAAAAGGCCAAATGAATAGTCACAGAAACCTTTACTGTTTTACCACACCTGTGCCTCCGCCCTCAGCCACTGACCACACCTCTCTCCCCCCACCCCCAGTACTGTCCTCAATCTCAGTTTCTATATTTTCTGAAGCACTTAGGCCACTAACCGGAAGCACTGTTAAGTTGCTTCGTATATATGACATGTTCAAAGCTTTAAGGCATGGCACATCCATTGAACAAACAGTACACAAACATAATCCATTTCCTTTAGTGCCTAATTTGAGCCTGTGGTTTCCGGTACCTATGACAGTCTGCCACATGGTGGCACTGTTTTTTTTAATTCAGAGATGAGCACAACAACTGTTGTTTATTAATTCAACATGCATTAAGAATGACTAATATCTGCTGCCAAAGCCATTCTTTTAGCTTTGAGGTCCTGAAATTGTCAGAATTGTCACACGTGTCGTCGGAGTGTGACGTATTAGTCATGCTGTTACTGTGATTGACAGCGGCAATGGGCAGTGCAAGTGGAAGTGGCCTGCTGACTAGAGCCCTGGCACTTATCTTTTTACAAATTAAGCACTGATTTCCTGACACATGTAAAAGGTGGCAGTGGTGTAACGAAACTTGAGGGGACCCCCCTGCAAAGTACTTAGAGCTCCCCGCAACCATGTCAGGACCTCTGCGGCCACCCATGCAAAGTGTTGGACAGGGCCCCCTATAGCTTTGGGGACCCCACCCCTCATCGCAGGGGCTGCGGCGGCTAATGTTACGCCACTGCACTGAGGTCATACACAAACACCACTTTATGCTCCCGCAGCTTGGTTCCCCTGAGAGCCCCCCCCTCCCTTGGCATGATCTAACAAGCCCGTGCTCCCATTAACAAGACAAAGGAGTGTCTGCATGCCGCCTTCTTTGTCAGCTCAGCCTCCTGCCCTGCCTCCTCCATGTAGGACAAGCAAGGGGGAAGAAAGGGCAGGACCCCGCCCTGCTGTGACAGGCGTGGCCCTAACCACTCACCGTCTGTTGTTGTGGCAACCTCCCACAACACACTGCGCACTAATTACAACCTGAGCCACCACCAAGATTTACTTATGACCTCACATAAGGTAATGATGCTGTTTATTGCTTCACCATTCCAAGAAATGCGGATGTATGACGTTACAACGCATACTTTTACCACGCATACCTTTACAACGCAGTTTTTACCACGCATACCATTACAACGCATAGCGCTTAGAGGTGCTGGATAGTGGTAAGTATAATTTTCTATTCCAACTCCAGTCCCCGTGGACACTAGGGAAGGTGTTGGATAGAAAATTAAAGTTATTCCCTACCCTAGAGCGCCCCCCAGCGCAATGCGTTGTAATGGGTGTGCAACGTTTACAACTAAATTTTTACAACGCACTACCATTACAACGCAGGCATTACCACGCAAACCATTACAACGCATTGCGCTGGGGGGCGATCTAGGGTAGGGAATAAGTTTAATTTTCTATCCAACACCTTCCCTAGTGTCCACGGGGACTGGAGTTGGAATAGAAAATTATACTTACCACTATCCAGCACCTCTAAGCGCTCTGCGTTGTAATGGTATGCGTGGTAAAAACCGCGTTGTAAAGGTATGCATGGTAAAAGTATGCGTTGTAACGTCATACATCCGTTGTAATGGTATGTGTGGTAATGCCTGCGTTGTAATGGTAGTGCGTTGTAAAAAATTTAGTTGTAAACGTTGCATACCAAGAAATGCCAACCCCCCCCACTCTAGAAAGCATTTCACCCTGCCCTTCCCAAATGTAAGTCTCCAACCTTTTAAAGTATGAACAAACTTTGCACTGCATCCCTCCCCTGGAACGCTCAGTCCATGTGTAGATTTAGTCCAACATCCTATTACACTGTACTGAGGTAATATCAACTTTTAGTAAAGAGATTTTCAAACCCAAATCCTCATTCGGCGCCAACTCCCCTTGTGCGGCGTGCAGAGCTTGTACCACCAGTGGGATACTCCAGACTGTTTCAAAGGGCTGTCCTAGGCTTGGCACACAACGGCTAGGGCTCTTAATATTTAAATGATGTGTACACGCGGACTCACATGTTTATTCTGTCTGCCCTGGACATGAAGCACTATCTTTAATGTTCTTTCTTTCTACAGCTTACATTCTCCAATTGCTTACCATCTCAGAAAGCCTCACCCCCACTATACGCCTAAAACTCCGCATGGAAAATGTACATTGACTTACTTTCTTTCTTCAGTGTCTTCTTCTTGCCTTTGATCCTCTGTGTGCCCTCTACTTCTGAGGATGGCCTCTTCTCAGTCTCATGTCTGCCTGCTGACACCTCATTTCATAGATCATAACCTCTCACTTTAAAACCCTATCCCTGTGATCTAACTTCACCATACCTCCGCCAGCCAATCTATCTCACCATCTTTCCATCTGAAATCACATAGCCCCTGCTAATGATCGCACCACCAGCCTGCACCTGTTACCCAGCTCAAGTCTTCTCAAGTCGTCTACTCCAGCAATGCCCCCACAGTCTTCACCCACTCTCACCCCTTGATATGGACCTCTTAATCTCATCTAGCGCTGTTTGCTTCTTTGTCTTCATTCAGCGGCGCTGCATTCTTTTCCAATGGAGAATCCCAAGGCAGAAGTGGATGCCAGCGCTTAGCTTGCCATATCCTGCCATCAAGGCACTTACAGCCAGATTTATCAAACTAAAATCGGCTCGTAAAGGGCCAGATTCTGAGAATCTGGCCCTTTGCGAGCGCTATTTTTGCATTTGGGATTCATCATCCCAAAAGCAAAAATCGCAATTCGAGAAATCGCTAAATTACGATTAATTGCATTTAAGGAATCTCAATTTGAGATTCCTTAAATGCAATTCATGAACCATTTTAAAATTGCGAATTCGCAATCTGGGGCCGCTATTTACCGCGAAGTATAACTACGTGGTAAATAGAAATAACTTTGAAAAATGCACTAAAGTGCATTTTTCAAAGTTTCATGTTGCGCACACACATGCCCTAAGGGCATGTGTGTGTGCAACATATGTGCACACATCAATTTCAGGGGTGCAACAGGATGTCCTTTGGACACCCCTGCAACCTTGAAATCGCAATCTCAATTTGCGAATCGCTAATTGCGATTCGCAAATTGAGATTGTCTTCCCATTCATTCCTATGGGCCTCTAGGCCCATAGGAAAGAATGGGGAGATATTCCTTAATTGCGACTCGCAATTTGCGAGTCGCAATTAAGGAATTATTAGAAATCGCTAATTTGTAAGTGATTTCTTGATGAATAGCATTTTGCTATTCCTTAATAGCGATTCGGTATTTTTCGTTATTAAGGAATACCAAAATGTGTTCTTGATGAATCTGGGGGTTAGTAAAGCAGGCAACTGCTTAATTTGCGCCGGATGCTGCAGATGGTGAGTCCAGGCACTCATTCCTGGAGACTCGACTCCATGTACTTTGCAGGAGGTTAAATTCTTCCTAATCCTTTGCTAACAGCATTTTTAGAATCTGGCTAAATACAGCTCTAGCTGGTTGTTTCCAGACACTGATAAGAACAGTAGAGGGCTCTGCAAATCACTACCATCAACTCCCGTTCTGCCAGCATTGTTGTGCTTTGGGAGGTTTTCGCAACATATTTTCAAATGCATGGCATTCTTTCGCCACCGTGTGGCTGTTATTGGTATTACAGATATGGCACATTACGCATCAGGAGCCTTCAAACTGTGCTGTGCACTCACGGTCTTCCGTACTGCTGTTGTGAACAAGTAAAAATAACTATAAGAAAACCAGTCAACTTTTCTTACATGTTGTGATGGTTTCCTCATTACAATTTAAGTAAATGCACTATACCCTATCTACTTCGTCATTTTCAATGCTAGAGTTTTGAAGGGTGCCCAACTTGAAAACATTTTGTTAATGTAGGGTTTGAGTAAATAAAAAGGTTTCCCGTTGGACTATTCAACTTCCATTTATTCCATAATCTCATAATGCCATCACACAAATGAATTCTATATGTGGAACTCCTCCAAAAATACTGGTAAGGATGTAGGGTTTGACGGTTGTCTGACATAATATCGACAGACAGAATATCGACATACAAAAATATCGACACAAAAATATCGAGATCAAAAATATCGGAGTCATAACTTCATAAAGGTAAGTACAAAAATATCGAAAAATTAATATCGTAGTACAAAAATATCGAAATTAAAAATATCGTTTTTTTAAATGTATAAATAATAATGTAAAAATAATTTTAAAATACATATAATTTTACAAATATTAAATAAAAACATTAAAACATAATTAAAAAATTAAAACTAATACATATACATTTAAAATAAATTAAAAACGTAATAATTTAATGTAATTTTATTTTGTTTTCAATTTCATTTAATTTATTTAATTTAAATATAAATTTATTTTATTTTTACCCTGTACGCCTGTACCCCAAAAACCCAAAACTGACCCTGAACCCTAAAAATACCCCTTTACCCAAAAACCCAAAACTGACCCTGAACCCTAAAAATACCCTTTTACCAAAAAAACCAAAACTGACCCTGAACCCTAAAAATACCCCTTTACCCAAAAACCCAAAACTGACCCTGAACCCTAAAAATACCCCTTTACCCAAAAACTGAAAACTGACCCTGAACCCAAAAAATACCCCTTTACCCAAGAACTAAAAACTGACCCTGAACCCAAAAAATACCCCTTTACCCAAAAACTGAAAACTGACCCTGAACCCTAAAAATACCCCTTTACCCAAAAACTGAAAACTGACCCTGAACCCTAAAAATACCCCTTTACCCAAAAACTGAAAACTGACCCTGAACCCAAAAAATACCCCTTTACCCAAAAACTGAAAACTGACCCTGAACCCTAAAAATACCCCTTTACCCAAAAACTGAAAACTGACCCTGAACCCAAAAAATACCCCTTTACCCAAGAACTGAAAACTGACCCTGAACCCTAAAAATACTCCTTTACCCAAAAACTGAAAACTGACCCTGAACCCTAAAAATACCCCTTTACCCAAAAACTGAAAACTGACCCTGAACACTAAAAATACCCTTTTACCCAAGAACTGAAAACTGACCCTGAACCCTAAAAATACTCCTTTACCCAAAAACTGAAAACTGACCCTGAACCCTAAAAATACCCCTTTACCCAAAAACTGAAAACTGACCCTGAACACTAAAAATACCCTTTTACCCAAAACCTGAAAACTGACCCTGAACCCTAAAAATACCCCTTAAAAAAACTAAAACATATAAAATTTAAAATATTATTATATACTTACCTATACTTACGTTGTAATGGTATGCGTTGTAAAGGTACCTGCGTTGTAAAAACATGCGTTGTAAACACATGCGTTGTAATGGTTTTTGCATTGTAAAAATTTAGTTGTAATGGTAGTGCGTTGTAAAAGTTGCGTTGTAAAGGTTGTGTTCCCGGTGGATAGCGTAGGGGTAAAAATTACTATTCACACGCCAGAGGGTGCATCAGTAGGGAAAGCGTTGGATAGCATGGGGGTAAAAATTAATTCCCACACTACTCCCACTTTAACACACAACACACTACACATATAAAAAAGACAATTAATATAAATTTCAATTAATCAATTAATAACAATTAATATTACTAAATTGATGTAATTATAAATGAACTAAATAACACATATTAATTACTAATTAATTAACAATAAATAAAAAAGAAAATTACAATCTCTTTAATTAATTACATTTAATTATATCACACCCTATCCCCCTATAAACACACAACCCACTACACAGAAATAAATCATATCATTTATTCACTTAATAATTATTAATTACCAATTAATTATTATTTAACAATAACAAAAAATTAAATATATTAGCACATTAACTCTAAATAATTTAATTACATAATTAATATTATTTAATTACCAATTAATTATTAATTAACAATAACAACACATTAAATATATTAGCACATTAACTCTAAATAATTTAATTACATAATTAATATTATTTAATTATCAATTAATTATTAATTAACAATAACAATAAAGTAAATATATTAGCACATTAGCTGTAAATAATTTAATTTACTAATTAATATTATTGTTTCCCAATTAATTAATTAACAATAACAAAAAATTATATATATAAAAAAATTACTCTAATTAATGTAATTAACTAATTAATATTAATTAATTACCAATTAATTATTAATTAAAAATATGTACAAAATTATATTAATTAATTAACTAATTAATATTAATTATTTACCAATTAAGTATTAATTAAAAATATTTACAAACATATATTAATTAATTAATTTTTATTAAATTACTTCCCACCCTATTCCCCTATAAACCCACAACCCGCTCTGATACTAAAACGCAAAATGTATACAAATTTACAAATTTTCAAACATACATTGCAAAACATGTTTAACAAACATATAAACAACACATTAAAATACATAACACTAAACAAAATTTCGATATTAGTAAAATTGGATATTAGTAACATACATACCTTAAAAAAACGATATTCTGTCTGTCGATATTTTGGACATCGATATTCTATACTATCGAAATTAAAACATCGATATTATTGTATATTGATATTTTAATTTCGATATTTTGTCTCACTACCGGGTTTGACACAAAATCATTAGAATACCTCTGTGTAGGAGTAACCCATCCACTTAAAGGGTGGGTAATAGAGACGTTGTGTCTTTTCCAGGCCTAGGCGTATTTCGCGGAGTTTTGCAGCATGGAACACCGCAAAGTTACAAAAAACCTCTGCGAAGTTCTACGAGTGGCGTAGTACAGTATGAACTGCAGTTTGTGCAGGTATTCCTGCCGCTCAGGTAGAAATTCTACCCAAGCGGCAGCTGGCTCTCGCGAACTTACCGTTCGCGATCGTGAACGGGGAAAAAACTCTGCTGCACATCGTGAAACGGGGTTTTCTGCACTCCGCGAGCCCGTGGAGGGCGGGGTGAAGAAAATTTTGCAAACTCCGCAAACAGAGCTAAGTTGATCGCCCAGGCCTAGTCTTTTCTCGAAGAGTATTACAAGAAAAAACATTCTGGACCAGGTATTTAACAGATTTTTCTGCTCAATGTACCTTAGTTATTAGTAATCAGCAGGGCCGGACTGGCGTTTTGGCATGCTGCCGAGCTGGGGGCGGATTTCATTGATGGGGGCCTGCGTGTGCGGAACAAAATTCATTTTGCTTTGTTTATTTCGAAGCACACGCAGGTCTCCATCAACGAAATTAGCCCCCGCCCCGGTATTCAGTCCCTTGAAGAGGACTTAAAATGATTGCTTTACATTCCTTTCTTAGTGGCTTTTCCCCAGACGTGGCGTGCAAACTCTTGAGACACAAGGATGTTGGGGGATTATGTAATAAGGAATATCGTCACTAGAACGTCACTTTTAGCAACGTTCTGAGTGCGATATGCACTTCTCCAAATTTAAAAAGTGTTGCGGCTGATCGCCGCATTGTGAATATGGCCCCTTTTCATGCACCACTTAGAACCAGATTACGAGTATGGCAGATCAGGGACCCCCAGCCCAGACACCGAAACACCAGCGGTTAGCCATCCCATTACGAGTTGGGCAGTCGGACCGCCCTGGGACCACCGCTGCTGCCAGGAAACTGCCATTTCCTGGCTGCGTTGCGGCAGTCAGAGGCTGCATTATGCTTGGCGGGACCACCGCAGTCCAGACCACTGCGGGTGGTGTCTTGGAGGCTCCTTCTCCATGTACACCATGGCGGAGAGGAAACTAAGCGGGCCCTACAGGTTCCCCTGTGCCTCCGAGAAATGTGGATGCACACAGAGGGGGATAACATACCTCCTATGTGCATGCACAGCAGTTCCTGCACGGCATGGACTTTTGAGTCCGTGCCATGCAGGAATGTTGTCGTGCAGTTCCATTGCAGTGCCCTTTTCAAAGTCCCTGCCGGCTTTGAAAGAGGCACTGCCGCAGGACAGCCACAGTGGCGAGTCTCAGCGGAACGGGAGCACGTCGTTGGCGTACCGCCCACTCCTGCAGCACCAAAACCCGTAATTGGCCCCTTAGCATTAAAGGGGTGTGTAATGAGTGTTGTTGTGGGCGTTCCACCACAACACCCATTGCTTTTTGACACTGGCCCAGATTTACAAGGCTTGGGCAGCACCAAAATCCAAGGCCAGGGAATACCTGGTCTTTGAATGGCCATGCAAGGTGAAAATATTAATTCTTCATTTCTTCCGCTTTCCATGTGTGCTGCATTCTGTGGCACACATGAAAAGAGCAAATCGCCGTATTGATTGTTTATGTGCAGGAAGGTGTTTCTTTTCTGCACATAAATAAATGCCCCTCCAGTGCAGGCACCCTTGCCACATGGTACCAGGGTGTGTGCACTGGTGCTAGGCAGCTTTTTTAGTACCAGCGCTGGGGGAAACGCAACGGTGCACTGTATTGTAGTGAATACGGTGCATCCCTGCATTTTAAAAATGTCAGACTGCGGCATTTTCAAATTTGGCATACCACCGCGCTCCGGCATTTTCTTGTACATATGCCACCAGGGACTCTCAATCTTAACGTTTTGAAAATGAAAAATGAAGGGATTATTATTTCCTAAAACCAGTCAAAAATGTGTGCTACAAAGATTGGAAATTGCAATTTTTACATTGCCTTGTCAGGCGCCTAACTTTCTCAGGCAATGTAAGGGTAATAAACCACAATAACTATGACACAAATCTAGAAGAAGCCATCAGGAGTGGGGCAGCCTCAGACAAGGGACATCCTACCTGGGTTTATGTCTGAATACACACATCAGACATGGTCTGTTGTGGAGAAAGGAGAAGGGAAGGAGACAAAAACAGTGCAGAGCTGAGGGGCCACAGCAGCCCACTTTTCGTGGTTGGAATCAGCTGAATGCACAGAGACAAAACATAGGAAACTGCAGTAAACAAGATTATTTGTGTTCCTAAGCTAACCCATGTGGGTACTGTCTGACTGTTGGGGCACACCGGTGAGCAAAAAAATCAAATGGGGAATGGACCACTTGTCCTGAGTAACCAGGGTTTTTTCAATTTCCGTGTAGTATACCGATAAAAAACCCTCATTCACATACAGGGGTTGGGGTGGCGGTATATCTTGATTCTCCGCCTAACTCTTATAAACATGACAGCATCATCATAGGGTTAGTTCTTATGCTTCCTCCACCCGGAGGTGTACCCTTGGTTAGCGATCAGTGATAGAGGGGTATTAGTGCAGTGAATTTCAAAAGGAGAAATAGTTTAAAAAAAAACGTATATCCAAATTGAGAATTTTAATGAAACTGGATTCGAGATATTCTAAAAAAATGGTTCAGTGCGTAGGGAGACTTATTAGGGATCTCCCGCACCTAGTAGTTTTATGGACACACTCCGGGTGGAGGAAGCTTAAGAACTAACACTATGATGATGCTGTCACGTTTATAAGAGTTAGGCGGAGAATCAAGATATACCACCCCAACCTTTGTACGTGAATGAGGAAAACACTGGTTCCTCAGCACAAGTGATACATTCCCCATTCGATTTGTTTGTTATATGAATAAGGAAGCTGAATGGATCTCCCCCTCTTGATTTGTTACACCTGTGAGCAAGCCAAGGTTAGGTGCTGCACAGATGGTGTCCACAGGTGAGGAGAAGGGTTCCCCATGGGTTAGCATAGAGGGCCCTGAGAGTATGGACAGGGGGATCCAAAAAGGTTCACAATGGTGAAGAACTGGAGTATGCCCCTGCAGTTGCGGACCAGGGTCCATGTTCTATCACCCAAAGCAGGGAATCCCATCAAGGTAGTGATTGGTCTACCCTGCGTTTTGGCTGGAAGAGAGCCGCCGGGCTTGCACGCATCGCATCTACGTTGTCACACCATAACCAAGATGCCATTTTTGTCACATCGCACTGGAACGTTATCGGATCGCAGTAAGAAAACGGCGCGTCAACTCCCTCCCCACACAGTAAGGAAGCGAGCCTCAACTCCCCTGCGCAGCAGTAAGGAACCGATGGCTCTACTCCCCTGAGTGTATGGAACAGCGCATCACTTTCCCTGCAACCCTTTTGTTTGTTTTGCGTTACGCATCTCAGGTACTTTGGGCCCGATTCACAGAACTAACTTAAGACAAAATCCTAACCTTACTACTTTTGGTATTCACAGAAGTTAGGATTTTGTTTTAAGTTTGTCTTAAATCTGTCTTAAGTCTGACTTAAGACAAACTTAAGACAAAATCCTAACTTCTGTGAATACCAAAAGTAGTAAGTTTAGGATTTTGTCTTAAATTAGTTCTGTGAATCGGCTCCCTTGAGAGTAAAGTGTTGCATTTACAATCTAAAGTGAACTAAGCTATTTCTGCCATTTTAAAGTTTTTTCAGTATTGTGAATTTTTGGTGTTTGGTCTTGTGTTAAGTCTAGTAAAGATTACTTATTTTTCTAAACTTGTATGGTGTACATCCGTAGTGTTTTCACTGTATTACTGTATGTGTTCACAAACGCTTTACACACTACCTCTGAGATAAGCCTGCCTGCTCGTGCCAGGCTACCAAGGGGGTTATTTTAGGAGTGTAGTCCCTTACCCTGACTAGACGCAATGGTCCCTATTTGGACAAAGGTGCCAACCATTGCCAACTAGAGACCCCCAAATCTAACAATCAGTATATAAGTGACAGCACTTACCAGAATCTTTTGCAAAGATGCTGTGTGGTGCATGTAGAGAGTAGAATGACACTTTACCACAACTTGGGAGGAAGCAGTATGCATCCACCATGTGCTGAGCACAGTGGTGCAGAAGAGGGGGTAGAAATCATGAAGGGGGTAAGCACAGAAGGTAGATACCTAAGCTTAAGAAGCTGAGGATTGGAAATCAAAACAAAGAGTAGGGAAATCGGAAGGCTGGGTGTGAACTAAAGTGTTAGAGGTAAGCTGTAACAAAGCACACATTTGCCAGGCAAAAGCACTTCTGTAGAAAACCTGCTCTTGTAGTGACTCTCTACCTAATCTGCATTCAGTCTTGCATTTGTGAAATTTAGAGCGAATGATGTTCTAAATTACAATTCTTTATTTTTGTTTGCAGTGGAGTGATCATTTAGAAAATACTTCCACACTATGGGGCCGATTCACAGAACTAACTTAAGTCAAAATCCTAAACTTACCACTTTTGGTGTTCACAGAAGTTAGGATTTTGTCTTAAGTTTGTCTTAAGACAGACATAAGACAGACTTAAGTTAGGATTTTGTCTTAAGTTGGTCATAAGTCTGTCTTAAGTTTGTCTTAAGACAAACTTAAGACAAAATCCTAACTTCTGTGAATACCAAAAGTAGTAAGTTTAGGATTTTGTCTTAAGTTTGTTTTGTGAATCGGGCCCAAAAGGTTTAACACCAGCCAAGTGCACCTTATGGGAAATCTAGGGTAAATTGAATAAAAGGCTTAGGACATTAAAAAAAATCATAGAAGCTAGGAATTATGAATGGTGGACTGTAGGAAACATTGGATAAAGAGAGCCAATCTATCAAGCCAAATACATACTGATTAATCTCTGACTTTGTAGTTAAAGATTCATACTGAAAATGTCTAGTGCGTCAGCTTTAATCTCTTTCATTTAGGGTAATGTACCCAGGATGTGGAATTTACTCCCTAGAGACCTCAGATGCAATCCCTCCTTCTCCTTCTTCAAAAGGGTCTTGAAACTCCTTCTCCCCACCAAATTCTTTACCAACCAAGGTCAACTAACCTAGACTCTAATACCCTAGGTGACGCCCCCTCACTTGACCAGCAAGGATAGGGGGTTACTGAACTGTCCCAACCACATACTTTATTCTGCCCCGCCCACGTTTGCCTAATTATTATGTTTTTGTTATGTTTTTTTTTTTTTTTTAAACTCATTTGCCAACTCGCCACCCAGTTTACTAACTATTCTACCTGCTGGGTTTTTTGTATCTCATACGCTAGTATATTGAGGAAGAGACATCGGGCTCACCTCCACAGAGTCCGGCCAGCGCATTATCCGAGCCCTTGATGCCTTTTGACCCATCCGGTGTGCCCATCTAATCCTCATTCCTGGAGCCTGAGTGTCAACCCAAATACTAGCGAGATAGGCGTGGGGCTTAATCATAGGATTGATATTGCTTTGTTCATTAGACAATTCAAAAAAAAAATTTTTTCCCACATACCAATCACCCAAAATGTAGAAGAAACGGTACCCAAAATGCTAGTTTTTTGCTGGTGTGATTCAACCTATCTAATTTAGCAGTATATCTCATTGACTTTATCCAGTCCAAAACATTTGGAGAGAGGGGAGAGACCCACAACTTACAAAGTTCTCTACGTGCCAGTAATATAGCATAAAAAATCTATTTCACAATATCATTAATTCTATCTTCCTCCAAGTCAGTCCTCCCAGTAATTATAAGTTCGGGGCTTACCTCTATTTGTAGGTTCAGAGCTTGAGATAAACAGTTACTCACATCTTGCCAAAAGCCTCTTATCTCCGAGCAGAATATAAACATATGGAGGTCGTCGGCGTTTTTGTTATGTTTTTGCTTATATTTCTCTTGCTTCCTTAGTTCTTGCTATGTAATTCAACCTTTATCTCTCACTGGTTTTGCCTAATTATTATGCTTTTGCTTGTATATTTTTGGCTTCCTTAGATCTTGCTATGTAATGCAATTATTTTCCCCAGGTATATGTGAAGCGCTCTGATACCCACGGGTCAAGCAAGCGCTATATAAAACTTTTAAAATAAATAAAGAAAGGGTAATGCTACACACCCAGCTTCGCACCATTTTGTCCCCATGAGCCTCTGAACCGTGGTCAAACTTCCATAATCTAAAGTTTCACGTGAGTGCGAAAGAGATCCGGGCAGCATGGCACCCGCGGCGAAGAAGAGCCTGGCACCAGGAGTCTGGCAGAATTGTCAGCACCCTCCGGAGAGGCCGGACCCGATCAAAGCCTGCAGGCTGGGGAGCTTGCATCTCGCCCTGCTACGGGACTGCATTGTCCCCAGGCCGAGCAGGTGACACAATAGGCGTCCCCCCTCTCCTGACCCCTTTAGGACGGCATATAATTACCTCTGGCAAGTGGAGGGCAGCCCTAAATTGGCCTGTTAAGGAAATGTATGACTTTTTCAAAGGCCTGGCACCCTCCCATCTTAGAAATGCTAACAAGTTTATTCCGAGGCCAATTGATGTACTGTTAAATGTTAATACTCCGGGCCCAATTCACAGAACTAACTTAAGACAAAATCCTAAACTTACTACCAATTTGGTATTCACAGAAGGCACTTACTCATTTTGGTATTCACAGAAGGCACTTAGGGCCCGATTCACAGAACTAACTTAAGACAAAATCCTAAACTTACTACTTTTGGTATTCACAGAAGTTAGGATTTTGTCTTAAATTTGTCTTAAGACAAAATCCTAACTTAAGTCTGTCTTAAGTCTGTCTTAAGTCTGTCTTAAGACAAACTTAAGACAAAATCCTAACTTCTGTGAATACCAAAAGTAGTAAATTTAGGATTTTGTCTTAAGTTAGTTCTGTGAATCGGGCCCATACTCATCAATGAGTAAGTGCCTTCTGTGAATACCAAAATGAGTAAATGCCTTTTGTGAATACCAAAATGAGTAAGTGCCTTCTGTGAATACCAAAGTGATAGTAAGTTTAGGATTTTGTCTTAAGTTAGTTCTGTGAATCGGGCCCATAGTCCATTAGGAATCAATGGGATTAATAGCCAGTGAATAAATGCGTTTTATTTGAAGCATCTACTGATAATAACAGGCCCGTTAGCCAGTCGCTGCTGGGACTAATCAGCCGGGCTGGTCCTTTCCCTCCCGGGTTTCATGGCAGCCGACCACAGACATGTTGAACACAGTGGTGCCCCGGCTAAAAAAGCGTGAAATGTTTAGTAGGAGCTGATAGATGCTACACCACTTCTAAGCTCCTGATAATGTGGCCTAACGGTAAGAGCTCCCGACTTTGGAATAGAGGGAACCAAAATCGAGTCTCAGCATTGACTCAGCACCCTGTGATTCTGGGCAAATTTAATCTCTCTGTGC
Organism: Lissotriton helveticus; assembly: GCF_964261635.1. Lineage (NCBI taxonomy): Eukaryota > Metazoa > Chordata > Amphibia > Caudata > Salamandridae > Lissotriton > Lissotriton helveticus. Next base: position 1,247,950,507 of record NC_136070.1, read on the forward strand.
CTACCAAACTATAAATGTATTCTTGTGTAACGTAACTGGTGCAAATGCAAAGCGCTCCAATACCTTTGGGTCGTGTTCGTGCTATTTAAAAATGCAACAACAAAAAAACAAGAACTGAGCCCATGCAGTAGCCACTTAAAAGTGTAGCCTTTTGTTCCAACGTTGGTGTGTCAATAAAATGATACATTTTTTCAGAATAGATCCAACAAGCCAGTTTAAGAATTCTGAATAGGACAGTGTTCCTCGCATCCCATTTTACGTGTAGTCGTTCACCGTTGTTATTGTCGCATATTCAGCAACCAATAAGACCCCAGTCTCACATACCGTTCCAAATACATAAGAAGAGGTAAATTGTCTTTCACCAGACATTTAGGGACTATTTGATTGGCCTGCAACATAGAAACGCATGGCAAAAGAGTTTCCCCAAATTTCACTATGATCCTGGGGGCTCATTTATGAAAAGTGATGCATCGCTGCGTGAAAACAGCGATGCGTCACTTTTCACTGCGCCCTCCTTGCGACACCAATAATGCGCCATATTTACAGTATGACGCATCATTGCGCTAGGAGTTACAGATACGTCAGTATTTCTGACGTATCTGAATGGCGCAAAAGTGACGCATTGCTGGAGTGTGTCACAAAAGTGACGCAACTCCAGCAATGTATCCTTTCACATGGGGCAAGCCCCATGTGAAAGGGTCTGCGTCAGTCGTACGCCTGCTGTGAGGCAGGCGTAAGAAATTGACGCATTTGCATCAGATTTGCGCAGATTTCACTGCGTCACTTCTACGACCCTTTCTTGCATCAATACGCCCCCCTTGCATACATTATACCTACCTAGATGCATCACTTTGTAAATATGGCGCAACAAGGAGAATTTTTTACGCCACTGGTGCGTCACAAAAAGTGACGCACCAGCAGCGTAAAAGTGACGCACAGCCTCATAAATGAGGCCACAAGATTTTATATACCGTGGTAAAAGGGTTTGACTTTTTATTCTGATGTAAGCCCTCATAAAGGTGCAGTAAAACTACATAATGCAAACGCAGGTTTCACCCCAATAAGAAACTTACTGGGAACCGTGCAAGCTGGAAAAAATTAATTGTCTAGGTTTTCGGACACCAGAAAAAGGCATGTGATAGTTAGATAGGTAAAGGTGTGCAAAAACATGCGGTAAGAATTTTCTAGAGTTGTGTGCTCAGTTTCAAACAGTGCTTGAATGCTATTTATGTGTAGCATCTTAAACAATCTCAGTAGACATTTGTGTTTTTTTGTTTATATCTGATAATGTCGGAAATTCCAGTTAAGTAGCTTCAAATACCCCCAGTTGCATCAAGCATCCATTTGCGATTCCTTATTAGCGAAAAATAAGGAATTGCTAATAAGGAATAGCAAAATGGTATGCAAGAAGAAATCACTTTAAAAATAGTGATTATTTAAAATTCCTTAATTGCGATTCGCAAATTGCGAGTCGATATTAAGGAATACTTCCCCATTCATTAATGGGAAGAATTTTCAATTTGCGAATCGCAATTAGCGAATCGCAACATGAGAATGCGATTTCAAGGGTGCAGGGGCCCTGTTGCACCCCTGAAATTGATCTGTGCACATATGTTGCGCACACACATGCCCTTAGGGCATGTGTGTGCGCAACATGAAACTTTGAAAAATGCACTTTAGTGCATTTTTTAAAGTTTTTGCAAATTACCATGAAGTTGTACTTCATGCCAATTTGCGAGCCCTATTAGCGAAATCGCAATTTTTTAAACTTTAATGCATTGCATTTAAGGAATGATTCTTTAAATGCAAGTAATCGCAATTTAGCGTATTCTCAATTTGCGATTTTTGCATTTGGGATGATGCATCCCAAATGCAAAAATACCGGTCGCAAAGGGGCTGATTCAGAGAATCTGCTCCTTTGCGAACGGTTTTTAGCTTCATGCATCTGGGCCATAGTATTTAAATTCTTTGCATTTTTGGCATGACATTTGTGGAGCATATTAGCTCATTTTGCTCACGTAAGAGAAACTTCACTTGGCAAAAGAAGTCAGAGGCAATGCAAATCCCAGAGCTTTTTTGCAGAAACAGCATCTGCAGTTTGTTAGGGGCATCGTTATCTATATAAGAGTGGAGATATTCTGCCAGGTGGGAATACATTCTTAGGGGAATATTAACAAGGGCTTTATCTCTGCTTTTTTGGCTTTAAAAGCCAAAGAAGCGGAGATCAAAATATCGCCCTATCAACAACAGGATGCTAACATGCAAAATCGCATGTTAGCACCCTTTTTCACTACGCTTCCCTTTGCATCTCTAATGAGATGCAAAGTGGGCGTTCCAGAGCAAAATAATAGGAGAGATGATTTCTCCTATTATCAAGCCTCACACTAACCCTGTTAGAGATTTTAAAAAAAGGAGCACTTACCACGGTTAATGCTGCTTTTTTATGTCTGCTAATTTTCAACTTAGCCATGTAATCCAATGGGGGGTGGATTACATGGATAAGTTCACCATGGGCTATCAACAAGGATATCCCTATCATTGTAGTTTTATCGCTGCATTACCAGCGATAACCTTACAAAATGCCGCTATCGCTGGATTTTTTTATCGCCTAGGCGGTTAGCGTTGTTAATAACGTGATAACCAGGCGATATTATCCAGCGATAGCGGGCGTTAAAAAAATTAACGCTTAGCGCCCTTAGCGTTAATTTTCCCCGTTCCTTGTTAATATGCCCTTAATGCGTTCTGTGCCCGATAGGATTCCGACCTGGGTGGTCCCTGGAGGAGTTTAAATCTGAGGTTGGGAACTTACACTAATCAAAATCATTGATTACATTCACAAATGCTTGCTATGCATGTCTCACCATTAATGCACACACCAGGCTGTAGATAAATCAAGCGATGGGTGTGCAGGAGTGAGGCAAAGGGATTGCCTCACATTGAAATAATTTTTTACCAATGTAAAAAAAAATTGAGAAATGTTCATACCAGAATTTACAGAATAGAGCTTTGGAAATGGGAGGCGTGGGTTTCCGATTTCCTGTTTTTTGTTATTTGATTACATAGGAAATAAAGACAGCCAGGTACACAGCCTGACAATTATGTTTTTTTTTTACTTATGTTTAATAAAATTTGCCTTTAACTGGAAGTGGGTTGTCCTTGTCCTACCACTATTACGTGGGCAAGCTTCTTATTACTGCCTAGGTTGATACCTTCACTGTGTTTTTCCCTGACCTAGGAGTTTTTGTTGTCATCCATCCATTCAGGGGACCCTTGTTTTTTACAAGTTCACAGCCTGACAATCACCACATGCATATCACTCATCCGGCAGTAGGATGTAACAGCGACAAACATCGGAATGAGGGGGGACGGAGGAACAAACGGACCAACAATGAGGGGAAATGCGATCGAATGGACTAACGCCAAGAGGACTTTGACCAAGAAGAGCCCCCCCCCCCCCCCCCCCCCCCCGGGCGTTTCTTTTCATTTTCTTCTTCCCATGTATATGTATGCTCCATGTAAATATAATCTTTAATAAAAAATTACGGAAAAAAAAGACACCTGCATCTTGGCTCAAGTTACTGATGTTCATTCATTATTTTATTTAACCCACTCCCATTTCTGTACTGATCATTTATTGGCCAATGTGTAAAACACCATGTCACCACTGGGCCCAGAAGAAACCATTTGCAACTGGTCAACTGGAATTTGAAACAGGCAACGTGCGTCAAAGGCACAGACCCAACAGTGCCCTGAGTCTCAGGCGCTCCGTTGCATCTTGTAAACAAGTGGGAGAGGAGGGGGAAGTGCACGGAACAGGCAGCCTCGGAATGCCTCTATTTACAACTAAGAAACGAAAGGCACGGCTGCCAGGTATCCAACGTAGGCTTGCCGTGCTAGTTAAATAAATACAAAAAGCGATGGGGTAGGCAGGTAAAAAATATTTGCAATGCAATAGGTCACGCATTTGTCCGTACATGGCCCGCTAAACGTAAGCAGAGCCCGTCATGCCTACTGGAGAAGAGAAACTCAATAAAGAAAATAGTGCTCAGAGAATAAAAAAGACATACTGTGTAACATCCGAAGTAAAAGGGCCTGTAGCGTTGGGAGTTTGCAGATTAAGACAAGGCGGGACTAAGGACCGACTAACAAGCCTCTTTATTTATTTAAATGTTTTATAGAGCGCGAACTTGACCCGTGAGGGTATCAGAGCGCTTTACACAGTTACACGGTAAACAAGGCAACAAAGCAAGTTAAGAAGGCAACAAAAACTCAAGTGCAGAAATATACAGGGTATGGGGAGGGATAGGGAAGATGAGGAGCAAAGGATACAGTTATAGTTGTCCAAGTAAAAGCAAAAAACAAAAGCCACACAGGATTACGTATCAGGGCGAGTTGGTAGGCAGCGGAGGAGGCAATAGTTAAGTATTCGATAGGCACACTGTGGTTGGTGCAAGCAGGTCATTAGCCTAGAAATTTGCCCATGAAAAAGGTTATGGTCTCCTTCTTGAAACGTGATAGAGAGGGATTTTACGGATGTCAGGCGGGAGAGAGTTCCAGATTCTTGGTGCTGCTCCGGAGAATGCTCTATTGTAGGTTCTTTTTTTCTGAAAGCGAGCAGGTTGGAGCAGGAGGTTTCGAGCGGACCGGGAGTTCCTAGTTCCTCAGACCAGACATCATCAGTTTCTGCGCCAGATAGGCGGGGTAGTTTGTGTAGATGGCCTTGTGAGTGATGCAAGCAATTTTCAGTTGTATTCTGGCCTCCATAGGGAGCCAGTTTAGTGCTTTCAGATGTGGACAAATGTGGTCAAATTTCGTGGATCCTGTGAGTAATCTTGCGGCCGCGTTGAGGCAGGCGTTTAGAGGAGCCAGGGAGATTTTGGGTAGGCCGGTGAGGGTGGAACACCCATATTCCAGTCTCGATATGACGGATGTATGACGTTACAACGCAGGCTATTACAACGCCTGCCTTTAAAACGCGTTTTTTACATCGCAAACCTTTACAACGCATAGCGCTTAGAGGTGCTGGATAGTGGTAAGTTTAATTTTCTATTCCAACTCCAGTCCCCGTGGACACTAGGGAAGGTGTTGGATAGAAAACTAAACTTATACCCTATCCTAGAGCGCCCCCCAGCGCAATGCGTTGTAATGGTTTGCGTTGTAATGACCGCGTTGTAATGGTAGTGCGTTGTAAAACTTTCGTTGTAAAGGTTGTTCACCCGATATGACTAGTGCTTGGACTGCCATTTTTAAGTCTAGAGCATCTATGAAGGGTTTCAACTTCCACAGGTAGCTCAGGTGGAATCTGGCTGATTTCGCCATTGAGTTGATGTGGTCACGCATGTTCAGGTTACTGTCGAGGAGTATGCCCAGGGATTTGGCAGAGCTCACAATGGTCGGCGGGCAATTTAAGGCTGTAATAGCTTTGATCCAAGTCTCAATCTCAGGGTTGGCTTTGGAGGGGGAGATCAGGAGGAATTCGGTTTTCTTTGCATTGAGTTTCAATTGGTTAGTGGCAAGCCATCGGGCAGTTAGTTTCAGGGTCTCGTTCAAGGTAATGATCTCCTCAACTGATGAAATATTGATGTATATTTGGGTGTCGTCCGCGTACATATGGTAGGAGATGTTGGTGGTCCGGAGAACTTCAGTGAGTGGTTCTAAATAAAGGTTAAAGAGGGTGGGTGATAAGGTTGAGCCTGGGGGTCACCTACTGTGACTGGGGTGGGAGCTGAAAGTATGCAATTTATGAGGAATCTTTGAGATCGGTTATGAAGGAAGGACCTAAACCAATCTAGGACAACACCATCGAGCCCCATCCTGAGATTAAGACGTTCGAGTAGCTTATCATGGTTGACCGTATCGAAGGCGGAGGATAGATCTAGGAGGATTAGAAGGCAGGTTTTGCCTTGGTCAAGGGCTTGGAGAGCATCATCCATGATGTGCAGCATAGTGGTTTCCGTGCTGTGCCCCGGTCTGAAGCCAGATTGAAGGTTGTCCAATAGGTGGAAGTTATTGATGTGCTGACTTAGTTGCTGTTGGACACATTTTTCTAACACTTTAGCTAACAGAGGGATATTGGAGATAGGTCTGAAGTTGTCGGTGGAAGTGGGGTCCAGCGAAGGCTTTTTTGGGATAGGAAGGACTTGACCGGCTTTCAAGGGGTCAGGGATAGAGCCCTGTTGAAGTGAGGCATTGATTATTGAGGTCCAGCAGGGAATAATGGCATGGGTGACCGGGGTGAGGCAGTTAGATAGTAGGGGGTCATTGAAGTGGTTATTGGGGTTCAAGGTAGAGAGCATTTTGGAGATGGATTCTTCGTCGTAGTATTCGAAGTCAGTCCAGTGAGCTTGGTTTTTAGGTGGGGCCAGTGTGGGTAGTGCAGAGAAGAGGGGGAGGTCAGGGAGGGGATGAGAGTAAACAGCGGTATTGAGTTCAGTTTCAAGAGCCTTGGTTTTATCAGTAAAGAAAGAGGAGAATTCCTCCGAGGATATTAGTGATTTAGGGGATTCTTTCTGAGATTTAGCCAGTTTATTAGATTGGTGCTTGATCAGCTCAAAGAGCTTGCGGGGTCTGTTTCTGGCATTCCCCAATTCCGATCTGAAGTATTCTTTTTTTGAGTTAAAGATGTGTTTGTTGTTAGAGTTTCTTGCCTGTCGGAGAAGTTTAAGGTGCTCAGCAGAGGGGCCCTGTCTCCAGGGGGCATATTATCAAGGGGGTTTATCTACGCTTTTCTGGCTTTAAAAGCCAAGAAAGCGGAGATAAAATTATCTCCCTATTACCTAGCTGTTGTTAACACCATTTAGCGACAGCTAGTAGGAGATAGCGACCATCTTGGGCCCCACTTTGCATGTCAGTGATATTTATCACTAATGACATGCAAAGTGGGCGTGCCAAGATGTTAGCGACTGGAAACAGTCGCTAACATCGCTATCTCCTATTACCAACTTTTGGAGATATTCGCGCTAAGCGCGAATATCTCCAAAAGTTAACACCTGCCCTGAGCAGTTCTTAGCCATGTTATCCAATGGGAGGTGGATAACATGGCTAAGAGCATTAGCTCGGTAATGCATGAATATCGCTGACTTTTCAGAGATATTCATGCATTGCGGGCGTTTTTTATCGCATTTGCGATAAACCTTGGTAATACCAAGGTTTATCTGCGGTAAAAATCGCCGCAGCTCAGCGGTAAAATTATGTCTCTAGCCAAGCAAAAGCGATAATTATCGCTATTGCTTGGTAATATGCCCCCAGATTCTTTCAGTTTGTCTAAGGGTTCTCCTTTCCATGTTGAGGGAATCAGAAAACCAGGGGTTTCTGTCTTTTATTTGTGACCTTTTTAGTTTTAGAGGAGCCAGAACGTCCAGGATGTTCGAAATGGATGCTGAGTAATGATCATTGAGGTTACTGACCGCAGTAATATGAGAGGGGGGGGTCGGAATTGCAGCGTGCTTCCAATTTGATACGGTCAAGGTTTTTAGTGTCTCTGATCCAGCGCTTGGGGATAACCGATTGTGGTGGCTTTGACTTGAAGGTCCCTGGAAGGACGAAGGAGATGGTATGGTGGTCGGACCAGTTGCATGGGTCTATGGAGATAAGTTTGACCGCGGATTCTTTAGAGATGATCCAGTCCACGCTGGCCCCTTTTGAGTGAGTAGACAGCGAGCAAGCTTGGGACAGGGCTTGATCAGAGAGGAGGTCTTTGATAGCATTGACGTGGGGGTCTTTAGGGTCATTCCAATGAAGGTTGAAGTCACTAAGGAAGATTTCTTTTGTGTTGGAGGGGATCTTGGTTGTGATGATATCCAAGAGGAGGTCAGTGAAAGAGTCATTCGAGCCAGGGGGGTGGTAGAAGAAGTGCAAGTTGCAGAGGTGTAGTGAGTTGCTGGAAATGGAGAGGGCGAGGTATTCGCAGGATTCAGTGGAGTCAGCTAGGAGTTCCGTGACTGAGAGGGAGGATTGGTAGATGCAGGCGATACCTCTACCTTTTTTGTTGGAGAGCCTGTCTAGCCTAGCAATGTTGTAGTTAGGGGGGACTAATAGGTAGAGGCAAGGGGACGAGCATTCATTGAGCCAGGATTCGGTTAGAATAGTTAGGTCTAAATTTTTATTGAGGATGAGGTCAGTGATATCCGAGGCATGTCGAATCAGACAGCAGCATTTACGGAGGACACTGACACAAGCCAATGACAAATATGGGCAGTGGGCAGGGCTTCTATTACATAATCCACTACAACATGTCTCCCAGACCAGTGCATGCACGCTGACTTTAGGCTTGACCTAAAAACAGCCAAGGATGGAACTATGGGAGCATAAACAGGTACATGCATCATTGTTGCCGTTTGCGATTCCTTAATTGCAAAAATTAAGGAATCGCAATTAAGGAATCGCAAACGGCAATGCATAAAAAAACGCATTTTTTTTAGCGATTCCTTATTTTTCCTTAATTGCGATTCACAATTTGCAAATCGCAATTAAGGAATCCCTTCCCATTGATTCCTATGGGCCAAAAGGCCCATAGGAATGAATGGGAAGACAATCTCAATTTGCGATTCGCAATTAGCTAATCGCAAATTGAGATTGCGATTTCAAGGGTGCAGGGTGTTGCACCCCTGAAATCAATCTATGCACATATGTTGCGCACACACATGCCCTAAGGGCATGTGTGTGCACAACATGACAGTTTGAAAAAAGCACAAAATTGCATTTTTCATATTTTTCGCAAATTACCATGAGATCCAACCTCATGGTAATTTTTTCCTCCTAATTGCGAATTCGCTATTTTTTTAGGTGTCATGCATTGCATTTAAGGAATCGCAAATTGCGATTCCTTAAATGCAATTGCAATTTTAGAAATCGCAAAAAATAGCGATTTCATGTATTTTTTATGTTAATGCATCCCAAATAGTGATTTAGGAATCGCAAACGACCGAATTTTGCGATTCGCACCGTTTGCGATTCCTAAATCCTTTGATGCATGTACCTGTTAATTCTTTAATCTATGCCAAACCCAGACAAGTTGTCTGTTGGACTGTGTCATTGAGAAGGAGAAATTGCATAGGTATCAGACATGCACTGATTGGAGAATCTGTACCTTGGATGTGCCATGACTTAGTACCCCATACCAATTTCAAATCAATATTGTGTTTCAAATATTATATCGTTTAAAGTCTAAGTTGTCAATAAAAAGGGATGCATATATTAACTTGGTCTGAGTAAGCATATATTTTTTCGAAAGAGTGGGAATCAATTCAAAATAGTATGATGCCGGGTCTGAAACATTATAACCACTCAAATAATGTACTCCATCTTTTGTGTAGATAAGCTACACTGAGATGGAGTCAGGCAATGTTCCCATTGATTATAATTGAATTGGGGACGCTGTCCATTAGCTCTATGCAAAAAATGGCGTCCATAATGTTGATAACAAAATGAATCTGCATAGTTAGCAGAATTTAAATATAATCTTCATTGTCAAATACAGTATATTATTGCAATTCGGAGAAGATAGAATTTACAGTATCAACATCCCAATCATCCAATTGTAACCCAGACATGATCACATCACCCATTGAAACACGGAATACATATGGTATTTGCAGCTTCTCCGAAGGACCAAATATATGAAATTATACCATATCCCATATAATTCCATCAGTGACAGGACCGCTGAGATGTAAAAAAGGAGTGTGGGGCCAATACCCCGTCAACCAGTTCTGCAGCAAACCGTCTGGGAGGTAGTGGCCATTAATTAAAAGGAAAAAACACAGTCACAAATCCAATATACATGAATAAAAATACCATGGAAAACACAACCCAGATATATCCAAGGTGGAACCAGATACGTGTCTTTCAACCAGGAGATAAAGAGACAAATTTGCGCTGGTGGTGGAATCAAAAACAGAGGACACCGAAGAACTGACTGAAGAAAAATTATCTTGAACTATATAGTAACCAGAGGAACTCAGATGGAACAACAGAGGTTGGGATTCTGGAGGTAGACCTGAGGCTTTCACTCCCGAAAGGGTCTCAAGGGGTGGATCAGAATAAACAATTTCCATTGTGTAAGGTGAAACAGGTACTAGTTCAACTGAAGGCTCAACGTCCCCCTCCGGCAGCCAGGGAGAATCAGAAGTAAAGGAGCTCGCAGCCTGTAAAGGAACAACTTGTCTTGTGACACCCCATGGCATACTATTGAGTATTGGAGAAATTGTGTGACTTGACACATTCAATGGAAATGGAGCGATTTTCTTTGTATCCTGGAAGTGGAGGTAAAATCACAGTTCAGGTACCCTGAAGACCAAGCACAGGAACAGGAGCACAGTAAGATGAACCAAATTCTTTCTTCATCACCACCTTTTCACAAACCAGATCTCCAACTTTAGGAAGCCAACCAGAAACAGGAATCAGGACAGCTGCATATGATGGGAATGTAAAAGGCAAATGGCTTTTACCCAAAGTTTCACAACACTTTTGTAGATACTGTAAAACAGCACAATGATTATCTATGCCAAAATTTGTGGCAGCAGCCAAACATCTAGGCCATCAAGTTCTGGAAGATACATCTTGATGCCAAAGAGCATTTTATATGGTGTGTCCCCCACCCAGAGATATTCGAGGGATGTTATTAAGTGCATTTTATACCCCATATAGGTGAGTTAACCAACCACGACCCATAGCTAATACCCTTGCTGTTAAAGATTGCTTTAAGTCATTGCTCATTCGCTCCACACAGAATTGCCCTCTGGTCTATATAGAGATGAGAAATTCACTTCCATTGACGTCATTGAATCATGGTATGCCAGAATAAAAAGTGCCACAGGCATAAATCCTGATAAACATATGCAAATCTTTTATAACAGTACGAGTGTCATCCGAGCACTGTGGCCAGACCCAGAGGAGCCTAGTACAAGAATCCACTGCAACCAAAATATATTTGAAAGCATTATCGGATGTAAGAGGACCTCAATTATCAAGATAAATACAGCCAAATTACTAATTAGAAATGAAAAGGTGGGTCTGAGGTGGACGCGACACAGTAGAACTCTTAATTTGTTGTCAAACGTCACAACAAAGCACATATCATTGAGTCTGCTGCCCGTGCCACCAATATCATTGCTGTAAAAGAGAAACAGTGGCAGCTACTCCTGCATGTGCAGACGCAATACCTTCATGAGCAGCCACATTCAAAGATTGTCTGCGGTCAAGGTTTGGAATCAGACGATCACCAACACCAGGAATTGTTCCATAAAGGAAAGTTGGCAGTAGTTAACTGATCAGTATATTTAGAAGGAAATCCCTGTGGAAAGGGAGCACCATCCTGAATTACAGCGAGCACCGCCAGGATGTCATCATTAATTTTAGTCAGAGAACATGTAATTGCGGTTACTTTAGGTGTGACAACTACAGTTTTGGCTGCTCCGTCCGGCATTGAATTCCCAACCGCATACACTCCTCGACGCTGATAGCCCAATGTATGTACAACATGCATAAGTGGCAAAAGTTCTTTAAGTGCGGCCACTCGAAACCAAAGCATTTTATGCTTAATCGTGCTATCTTTAGAATCCCGAAATTAATTTTGTTTCCAAATTAACAAATTGTCATTAAAGCACTGTGCACAATACAAAGAATCACTCATAACCAGGCTGGGTAATTCATGATCAGCATGTTTGAGAGCTAAAAGCAAAGCCCTCAATTTGGCCAGCTGGGCCGTGCAGTCCTCAAAAGAATGGTATGAACCAAGGTAGAGTGAAAACTCCATCTTTCATCAAGCCTACGACAATAGCATAAGCTGCTGAGTAAGCCTGTTTGGAACCAATGGCCAGAGGAAGAGGAAAAACAGAAGAAGGCAGGGTGAACTTGTTTGTACTGAAGAAACTCTTGAGTTTGCAAGGCAACTGAATCCAAAGAGGATGCAGGGCTTTAGAATTAGGAACACTAGCTTTCTTGACTGCCTGTAAGGGTGGCTCAGGAGAAATTACAAAAATGCCTTTTCCTTGAGCAAGAGGGCGTTGTTTTCGAATGACCATCTGCACAGCAGTTAAAAACTATTTTAATAGAAGAAAAATTGAACTCTGGAACGGTATACAGGTGCAATTTATAAGCAATTGGGACAGTGTAACCCTCATTAATTGTCATAGTGTAGCTGATTGCACAGTGCAATGCAATTCGGATGACCAAATTGGTAGTATTTAACTTGGTTTGCAAGTATTGTGTTTCAAGCAAATTCGACTGTAACGCAAGCAACACAGCGGTGTGTTCAGAAAGCCATGAAGAAGCAGAAAAGGATATGTGTATCAAGGCATAAAGCAATTTGATATGCTGAGCATAGTCAGGAATGTAAATCTTGCCAAAATGTAAGAATCCTAGGAGAGACTGCAAATATTTTAAGGGTTGATGGTGGTTGAAATTGAGCACGATTCTCCAAGAAGTAGGGAGCTAACCCCTGACCTTTATTTGCTAACTGATAACCAAGAAAAAGAAAAAGAACGGCCAGAAATGCAATATGTGTTTCACAAAAATGAATTTGTAGCTTAGGGCAGCGAATCGCGCAAGGATGCGATCCACTCACAAGAAGTGGGGATTCAAGTCATCATCAGTAAGGTATATGTCATCAACATAAGAGAAAGCGTCAGGATCAATCTCATGCAAAAGGAACACAATATGTGCTGCAAAGATCTCAGGGCTATTCTCATACCCCATGGGTAATCACGTATCGCCTCAGAGCCAAGGGCAAAGAACACAGACAAATCCTGGCTCTCTGGAGCCAGGTTATGACTGAAAAAGCCATTAGAAATGTCTAGTGTAGTTTTAAACTTTTTACACACAATATTATTGACCAATGCTGTACTATGTGTGTTTTGTAAGTGGATTATTCATCGCAGAGACACAGAGTTCAATTACATCCTTATACTCCAATTGTGTCAGAATCTCTTTAACAGATACCTTAGTGGCTCATTTAATTGAATATTGAGGCTCTGCCTGAGTGGTAGTGCATACAGGCACAATATGTAACAGAGAAGCCTTATCCCAACCAGCCTGGTTGTTGCAGTATAAGGCGGGGGCTAAGGAAAGAGGGAATAATCACATCCTCGCCTTGAGGACAAGCAAGAGCAAACAGGGGAGGTTAATTGACCTACACCAACAAAATGTCATAAGAAGAAATTAAGTTGTCCCACAAAATAGCATTTATGGAGTGACTATTGTCAGATTCAATCTGAATTTGTACTTGGAAAAGTCTATCAGTTGCAGCTACGCGGGTGTCCACGGATTAAACAATTACAAAGGTGTCAGTTGCTTTTGCCTCCAGAAATTGGAGGAGTATCTGGAGCACTATGGTAACTTTAGCTGCGCTGTTGAGCAGAGTTACTACCCAACTCCTGTCCTGTTCTCACCATTTGCAACTCACAAATGGCAACTTTCTTCTTCTGGAATAGGGCTTCATATGGAGGTGGTTCCTCTCTCCTAACATACACGATCAAAAGATAATGCATGGAATCACCCTGTCTCCGATCTGGTTGCCCTCCTCTGTTGTACTGTCGATCCGACGAATCCTGAAGGGAACAAGGAGAACAAGGATCCGAAACCTGAAACCTCTCAGGAGTTTTAATGTTTGAGCGATCACGTAAATCATATCTACGTCCAGAAGCATCTGGTGGCGATAACCCACCACTAGACTTAGGCTCTGTTGCTGCTAAAATGTATCCCATGTCTTTTTAGGAAAGACAGGGTGACCCTCATTGTTACCCTGAGATTGTGTAGATAGGCTGACTCCGAAATGATTGTGACCTAAAGACGTACTAACATCAGCAATAATAAGTGGCAACTGACGTTCCCTGTCAACGTCAGGCGCGCAACACCCTGGGCTTCATCCTGGACTCCTCCCTCTCCATGACCAGACAAGTCAACGCCGTCTCCTCGTCATGCTTCAACATCCTGCGCATGCTACGAAAGATCTTCCGGTGGATCCCCACCGAGACCAGGAAGACGGTCACCCAGGCCCTCGTCACCAGCCGACTGGACTACGGCAACGCCCTCTACGCCGGAACCACCGCCAAGCTCCAGAAGAGACTCCAGCGGATCCAGAACGCCTCGGCCAGACTCATCCTCGACATCCCCCGACGCAGCCACATCTCCGGACATCTGAGAGACCTGCACTGGCTCCCCGTCAACAAGAGAATCACCTTCCGTCTCCTCACCCACGCACACAAAGCCCTACACGACCAAGGCCCAAGCTACCTCAACAACCGCATCAACTTCTACGCTCCCAAACGCCACCTCCGATCAGCCAGTCACGCCCTCGCCGCCGTCCCCTGCATCCGAAGAACGACAACAGGAGGAAGGTCCTTCTCCCACCTGGCCGCCAAGACCTGGAACTCCCTCCCGACCGACCTGCGCCTGACCCAAGACCACCTTTCCTTCAGGAAGAAGCTCAAGACCTGGCTGTTCGAGCAGTAGCAGCACCCCCCCCCCCCCCCAAGCGCCTTGAGACCCTCCGGGTAAGTAGTGCGCTCTATAAATGTCCATGATTGATTGATTGATTAATTGGGCTCACCGGGCTTCAGCCCCCCCCCCCGTCGTCTTCTTCAGCCCAGGCTAATTGACACGCACTGAGATGACTGCGCATCGGAGCTGAGAATGTCATTGTTATTGATGCATTCTGAGAGGCCCGGCAGCCCGAGCCAGCCAGCCTCTGAACAGTATCAAGTAAACCCCCAGCCCCCCCCTCTTGTTTTCCTTTACTAGCGCCGAGGTGATATCCTTGCCTGAAGGCAGGGATTTCACCTAAGCACATGATGTGTTCAGCATGGGGTGGGAGTGGGAAGATGCACACAGCAGGGGGAAAGGGACGGCCAGTGCAGATGATACTTTTCCTTTGTAAAGGAATTTCTGCTGGTGTCATAGCCCAGGGTTTGCTGTCTGTGCACTTGTATGGATGTGTATTCCATACAAGTGCACAGACAGCAAACCCTGGGCTATGACGCCAGAAGGAATTAATTCACAAAGGAAAAGCTTCACTTGCACTGGACATCCCATTCCCCCTGCTGTCCATGCACTTGTAGGGAATTCACATCCACAGCGCACCTCACCAGATAAATGGTGAACAGGGCCATGTATCTTTCTCTAAAGAGGAGAGTCCCCTCCGAATATGAATATGTAGTGTAAGTTTGTAGTGTTCATTTTTTGGGGTGCTAGTGGGTAATTTTAGGGTTCAGGGTGGGTTACGGATTGGGGTGCCAGGGGGTAATTGTAGGATTCTGAGTGGGTATGGGTTTTAGGGTGCCAGGGATAATTTTAGGGTTCAGGGTAGTAATGGGTTTTGGTGTGCCAGGGGGCAATTTTAGGGTTCAGGACGGGTATGGGGGCCAGGAGGGTAATTTAGGGGTTCAGGGTGGGTGTGGGTTTTGGGGTGCCAGGGGTAATTTTAGGCTTCAGGGTGGGTATGGGTTTTGGGGAACCAGGGGTAATATTGGGGTTCAGCGTGGGTATGGGTTTTGGGGTGCCAGGGGTAATTTTAGGGTTCAGGGTGGGTATGGATTTTGTTCGGCAAGGGTGTAATTTTAGGGTTCCGGGGGTAATTTTGGGGGTCAGAGTGGTAATGGGTTTTGGGGTGCCAGGTGTAATTTTAGTGTTCAGGAAGGGCATGGACTTTGGGGTTCCAGGGGTAATTTTAGGGTTCAGGGTGGGTATGGGAATTGGGGTGCCAGGGGGTAATTTTACGGTTTAGGGTGGTAATGGGTTTTAGGGGGCCATGGGGTTGTTAGGGTTCAGGGCAGGTATGGGTTTTAGGGTGTGAGGGGGTGGACATTTTAGAGTTTAGGGTGGGTGTGGTTTTCGGGTGTCAGGGGGCAATTTTAGGGTTCACGGTGGGTATGGGTTTTGGGGTGCCAGGGTGTAATTTTAAGGTTTAGGGTGGTTAAGGGTTTTGGGGTGCTATGGAGTTAATTTTAGGGCTCAGGGTGGGTATGGGTTTTCGGGTGTCAGGGGGGCAATTTTAGGATTCAGGTGGGTATGGGTTTTGGAGTGCCATGGGGTTCATTTTAGGTTTCAGGGTGGGTGTGGATTTTCGAGTGTCAGGGGAGCAGGGGGGCAGTTTTAGGGTTCAGGGTGGGTATGGGTTTTGGGGTGCCAGGGGAGAATTTAATGTTCAGCATGGGTATGGGTTTTAGGGTGCCAGGGGTAATTTTAAGGTTCAGTGTGGGTATGGGTTTTGGGGGGCAAGTGTGTAATTTTAGGGATCAGCGCGGGTATGAGTTTTGGGGCTCCAAGGGGGTAATTTTAGGGTCCAGAGTGGTAATGGGTTTTGGGGTGCCAGGGGGTAATTTTAGGGTTCAGGGTGGGTATGGGTTTTGGGGTGCCCGGGGGTAATTTTGGGGTTCGGGGTGGTAATGGATTTGAGGGGGCAAGGGTGTAATTTTAGGGATCAGTGCGGGTATGGGTTTTGGGGTGCCAGAGGTAATTTTAGGGTTCAGGGTGGGTATGGGTTTTGGGGGGTAAGGGGAGAATTTAATGTTCAGCATGGGTATGGGTTTTAGGGTGCCAGGGGTAATTTTAACGTTCAGTGTGGGTATGGGTTTTGGGGGGCAAGGGTGTAATTTTAGGGATCAGCGCGGGTATGAGTTTTGGGGCTCCAAGGGGGTGATTTTAGGGTCCAGAGTGGTAATGGGTTTTGGGGTGCCAGGGGGTAATTTTAGGGTTCAGGGTGGGTATGGGTTTTGGGGTGCCGGGGGGTAATTTTGGGGTTCAGGGTGGTAATGGATTTGAGGGGGCAAGGGTGTAATTTTAGGGATCAGTGCGGGTATGGGTTTTGGGGTGCAAGAGGTAATTTTAGGGTTCACGGTGGGTATGGGTTTTGGGGGGTAAGGGTGTAATTTTAGGGATCGGCATGGGTTTGGGGTTCTAGGTGGATGATTTCAGGGTTCAGGGTGGTAATGGGTTTTGGGGTGCGAGGGGGTAATTTTAGGGTTGCATGTTTTCTCCACTTGACCTGAGCATTAATCGATCCCGTTTATCTGACATTTTAGCCCCGCCCCATTGATTAACATTAGCCACGCCCCTTCATTTGCCATGTTAGCCCCCCCCCCGAAATTAAGACCTAGTTGCGCCCCTGGTCAATGTCAGCCACAGCTAAAAGGAATTGACATACAATCATGGATGCTGCTTCACCTTTAAGATTAGAAAGAACCATTTTGTGAACAACAGGAAAAATACCCATCAATTTCATCCCCAAATCTAGGGCAGGACCTGCCACGTGTTCCTTCTGTACTTGTTTGAGAAAGATCAGAAGAACGCTCTTCGAGGAGTGCCATAGCAGAGTGTATACACTGAGGCAAACACCATCCCCCAGGTGTTGCAGTCGGCCAAGGGGGGAATCAGATCAGACCACAAGGTAAGCACAAAGTAAGGTTCCTATGTTTTTCCACAGGACCCCTAAAAGGAAAAACAGCATCACGCTGATCAATCTTCTTAGCTATCCAAAAGGGAAGTCCTCACAATTCTTAGGACGTTTGCTCGTGCCTGAATGAATAATAACAGGGCTAATACCAAGACCTCCACCATGCACAGGCTGCACAAGTGGCACAGCTCCATGCGGAGCCACAAGAAAAGCATTAGATAAGAGACCAACCTGTGCATATAGCAATCGAACGTCCACCATAGTGGCATTCGCATAATGTGGGTACGAAGTTAAACCAGCCAACACAGGCCAGGAGGCCCCATCAATACTCAGTAGCATACTCATACAAACGGTAGCAAAAAGATGGGGTAGGGTGCCATTAAACCAAATTTGGTGATCCCAGCCGTAAGAGGAATTTATATAACTGCATAAGGGCGATAAGCCACCGGAACCGCTGCAACAGTTTAAGCATGAAAAGAATTATCATTTGCATCCACAGCAGGAAACGTGACCCAAGAGTAAATTACTTTGAAGCGGTACACAGGATCTGCCTTGACTACAAAAACAACCCGAAAGCCTGCATTGGGAACTTTATGCTGCAACAAATGTTGAGTAACCGCTGCGCTGCAATGAGCTGAAATCGCAACCTGTTGAGCCATAAAGCCAAACAAAGAGATTCAAACTGTAGCACTAAAATGGGTCAACAACCTTTTCAAATTCAAGCTTGAAAAACCTACAGCAATAAGTATTCCCTACAAGCTGAGGAAGCAAACCCCTACCACCACAGACACCTCTGGGAAACAGCGCAAGCGCATTGTGGACAAGCACAAGCGCTACTCAGGGGTACCATGAATAAGTACCAGACCAAATCTTGGCAATGCCATGTTGCAGGGATTCTGGGGAATCATAGAACTATGCTTGGAATCCTGGAACCTTAGTAGGTAGTGACTGAGCCATCCCACCACCTGAGGACCCATGATCCCGACTAGCTATAGTGTCTCACTTGGCCTTCTACTCATAAAGGAACAAGTGATTAGACAACCCCGAACACAACACTCCGACCCTCTCAGTAATTGCGTTTTGCAGGACATACCCTTTTACTCTCACACTTGTACTAGTCTACAATAAGTTCTGACAGAGATATGAGGAAAGTTTAAAGTGTTTAACTATTGTGTCCTAGTATGCAGTATACGTGCCACAATAAGACACAAAGTGCCTAACACAAATACGGTCAGCATTGTAAGGAGTCCTTAAATCATAAAAGGACCTGTCATTATATAAGACAGAGTAGCCTAACCTCCCTCCCCTGGTACAGAAGCAAAATGCTCCTATTGTCAGCAGACCCCATACCATAGCATGCGCAGATGAAAGTTCTACACCTCTGCTGCTGTCACAATCTCTTCCCTGGAAAGATCCCTCTTCAAGTGTGTTGTTACCAATCTGTGCATACCCATATGGCAAAAGTATGTGTTCCCAAACAACAGCTGCATCTGCATGTTTTGTCTAGGTGCTAGGGCCTGACCAGAACACAATAACAAGGGGCATTGTTGTTTGACCTTGTCCAAGGTGTGCAGTCTAAATCCCAGGAAAGAACAGAATACGAAAACAACAGTTGGTTCTGTGTGAAAGTACAGTGTGGCACAAAGCAAAATAACTTTCTATAGTAACATGCGCAAAGCAGATGGCAGTCTGCGATGTGCTCATGCTAACATAAGGAAAACTACAATGGGCCTGCACAGGACATATGACACCTGCGCACACACACACACCACATTCAAAAGCAGACACGCACAGGCTTGCTATGATTTTGATCAGCAATCACATTAGCATCACCCAATAAATTCAGCACCTGAATTCTTAACCCACAACTTCCATAAAAGTCTTTTCACCTTACTCTGGAGGGCTGTGGAAAGACAGACCAGGATGATTGCAGGACACTATCTCCTTCGCATGCCTTGCCGTCACTGACACTGCGCATGATGGGGAGAGACCATTAAGTCAATGCAAGAGGAAAACCATGGCCAATCATGGCATGTCTTCACAATAAAGCTATACATTCATTGTCCATGTTTGTGCGCTGACTGTTCTGTACAGGCTTACTACCTGACTCCTAACCAAGCCAATACAGATGCTGCTCCCTTGATGATTATGTTAGTCCACAGTATGAGAGTAGCACCAGGATTGGCTAAAGCAGGCAACCCTACCGCTCCTTAGTGGACTGGTATCTGTAGCTGTGTTCCCCCGATCTCTAAAATTGCAAAGGTAGGTGGGCCCTAAAGTGCGCATGTTAGGCTGGAGAGAACAAGCCAGTGCTCCAACGTGACATGCGCAATTCACTTTAAGGCTGCTTCGTTGTAGTCTGCTGGTTCGTAAAGCTCCACTCCCAACCTCACTCTGCAGGCAGAAAGGCACCCAGATCGTCTTAGCATCAAGACATTTAAACCTAATGTATGTGTCCTATCACTTTGGGTAGGGGTTCATTACCCTTGTGCCCAAATGAAGAAACCACCCCTGCTAGTCATGTTGTACGAGTGCTGGTCACTGTAGGCTATAGTTCAACCCACAGTATGGTCCACTACCGAGCCATCTGACTACCAATGTATCTCTATGGGGCAGCATGAGCGGTCGTGTCTCCAGCACACCAAAATGGTAAATTGCGGGCCTTAGCACAGCACTCGCAGCAGGAAGGATGCAGCTAGGCTTCTCAGGGAGAATGGGGGGGTGGGAGAGAGAACATGCTCTGCTGCAAACTGCACCAAACCTTGGTTTGGCCATCCCCCCAGCCAGCACGTTCACCCCAGCAATGCCCCCTAATGGGATCAGAATTGGCTAGGACTATAACAGGTCCAAGTCTTTTACACTGCAACTGTCTCATTCTTCAAGTTAAGCTTCACACTGATCTCATTCCCAGCTCTGTCATTGCTCTCACATTGAGCTCATTCCCAGCTGCCTTTGCTCTTGCACTGAGCCCATGCCCTGCTTGTTGCTCTCACACTGAGCTCATTCCATGCTCGGCCTTTGCTCTCACACTGAGCTCATTCCCAGCTGTCTTTGCTCTCATACTGAGCTCATTCCCAGCTCAATCTTTGTTGTCCCACTGACCTCATTCCCAGCTCTATCAATGACCTTCAATTTAGCTCATTCCCTGCTCTGCCTTTGCTCTCACACTGAGCTCATTCCCAGCTCTACCTCTGCTCTCACAGTGAGCTCATTCCCAGCTCTAGCTTTGCTCTCGCACTGAGCTCATTCCCAGCTCTGCCCTTGCTCCCTCACTGAGCTCATTCCCAGCTCTAACTTTACTCTCACATTGAGCTCATTCCCAGCTCTGCCTTTGCTCTCATAGTGAGCTCATTCTTTCCTCTACCTTTGCTCTCACACTGAGCTCATTCTCTGCTCTATCTTTGCTCTCACACTGAGCTCATTCCCAGCTCTGCCTTTGTTCTCACACTGAGCCCATTTTCAACTCTATCATTGCTCTCAGGTTGAGCTCATTCCCAGCTCTACCTTTACTCTCACATTGAGCTCATTCCCAGCTCTACCTTTGCTCTTGCACTGAGCTCATTCCCTGCTCTGCCTTTGCTCTCACACTGAGCTCATTCCCAGCTCTACCTTTGCTCTCACACTGAGCTCATTCCCTGCTCTTACTTTGCTTTCACACTGAGCTCATTCCCTGCTCTACCTTTGCTCTCACAATAAGCTCATTCCCTGCTCTACCTTTGCTCTCGCACTGAGCTCATTCCCTGCTCTGCCTTTGCTCTCACACTGATATCATTCCCTGCTTTGCCTTTGCTCTCGCACTGAGCTCATTCCCTGCTCTGCCTTTGCTCTCACACTGAGCTCATTCCCAGCTCTACCTTTGCTCTCACACTGAGCTCATTCCCGGCTCTTACTTTGCTTTCACACTGAGCTCATTCCCTGCTCTACCTTTGCTCTCACACTGAGCTCATTCCCTGATCTACCTTTGCTCTCGCACTGAGCTCATTCCCTGCTCTGCCTTTGCTCTCACACTGATCTCATTCCCTTCTTTGCCTTTGCTCTCACACTGTTGCAGGGATTCCGTTCTCATACAGAACTGTGCATAGAGACTTGGAACCTCAGTGAATTAGGGTGTGTCAAAACTCACCTTAGTACCTAAAATCCCCTACCAGACTAGCTACAGTGTCTCATTGGTTATTACAAACTCCCAATGTTTAGACAAACCAGAACATGGACTTAGTACACCTCAGGTAACGTGGAACACATGAGCACTCTTTCGTTATACAATCATTTCAATCCAGAACAAGGAGTAAATGAGGACGCGTGCACATTTGAAATGTTTATTTTCTAATGCAGTGTTCTCAAGCGCAGTATCTTAACTAATACAAGCAAACGTATTATAAGAAACAAAGTAATCAGCATAGTTACTAGTCCATAGAATACAAAAGGTGAAAGCATGTTAAAATGCTAAAACGAAGAAGGTTAAACAACACCTAATTCTCACCCTCCCTAGCTAGTATATTATGTTATATCTAAGAAGGTCTCTTTGGGTTTTAGGAGGGCGGGCCCATACCTCAGGTCCTAGTGGTAAGGGGTCACATTATCTTCCACCAGCTCTCTGCATGCGAAGTACCATCAAGTGTATGCGTAGGCTCTGTGCAAAGCAATATAAAACGCGCCTAAAGCCAGAATTTGGCCACAGCTGCATGTATGTTATGTCTAGGAATGTGCGAAGATCAGACCTCACAACAACCAATGTGTTGAGATATCCTTGAAGGCTTCAGCACTCACTGTATAGACACAGCTCACCAAACAAGGCTGATATCAGAGTAACAACATATCATTCTTGTGTGAATCAAAACACTCTACTAGGCTCAAAGCTAAAGCAACAGTTATGTGTCGTGTGCAGAAGCAGCAGAAAGGTAAAATGGCATTTAAACTCCTAATAAGCTCATGCTAACTTAACACAGCATATAGGTAAAGCATATCTATATGATACCCTCCCATGATCCGAGCACGGATAAGATAAGATAAGATAAGGGGCTCATTTTTGAAATGCAGAGTTCAAAGAACGATAGTCAGTTCAAATTTGAGTAAGTGAGAAAAAAATATTTTTGTCACCCAAAAAAACAAAATCTCACCATCATGACAATTTAGTGTTCGCTTTAATCAAAGTCAATAGGTCCGGGACTTAAAAAGTTTTTCATGTCTTCATAAAAAAATTTATGAAAAAGTTCAATGTCAAGAAAGGCATCGATAGATCTCAGCCTAGCACTGAATATGCAAAATAAGCAGCAACAGCTTCCAAAAGGAAGTCACTGTTCTCATCCGAAAATAATTCAGCCATCCAATTCAATAGCGGGAAAGAACAGACATGCTCTTCAATTACCGGAGCCTCTAGCACCATCAGAGGACAACTCGGGTTCTCGATGAAGCTGTGTGCCAAGAAATCTTGCGCCGCTGTGAATATATTCCAACGACTCAGTATTCCATGCATCGCTGCAAAGGCCATAACCCCTCCGTCAGAACAAAGCAATTCATGAGCAACTAAGGGGCTCATGAGTTGATTAAAATCCACTTCAGGAGACACCATATTGCAGAGACACAAATCCATGGCCCAGTCGAAATCGCAGCTCAGGCAATGAAAGACAGGCTGGACACATGTGAAATAGGAAAATCGAAATGATAATCCATATGCTGCACTTAAGGTGGCGAGCGGCAGCGTTCCATAGTATTCAAGTATCCTGTTGCGAAACAGTGCCAGCCGCGACAGCTTGTCTTGGAACACAGGATGTGCATCCATTTTTAATAAAACAAAATAGCACCAGAACGCCTGCAGCCAGCGCCAGCAAAACGGGAAATCCACCAAATAGGCTGGAAAAGATTGAATGGAAGAAAGCAGGAATAACTCCAAATATCTTTTGAAATGAAGTCACAAGACCACTGCTAACTACTTTAAAAAAGTGCGCCAGCCCCGTTGTGGAGGATGCGTTAAAGATTGTATGAATCAGCTCACCGAAATGCAATGGAAGGTCAGTATTTAATAAAGCATGCACCTCTGTGCAGTTGTTAGCTATGTGAAGGACAAATGTTTCACGAGCAGATGTCAGGGCAACTTCTTTTTGGGACAATAGAGCTCTTATGCGACTCATCTTATTGAACTCTGCTTTCAAGGTCGGAATCCTCGGCCAGATGGAAACATCCAAGTTCCAATGCGTGGGTGGTACAACACATTTTTACAGCAAACCACACGTTCACTGACTGTAACGACATAAGCAATGCCTTTTATTAACCCACAGCAATCCTCATTTTTCAAAAGTAAATAACTGCCGTTTGCCAGTAATGTGAATGTGGGGACGATAGTGGGCACGGGGGTACCTTTTAAAACACAAGCTAAATTAGGCTCATTTTGATTGCAAGAGGTGTGTAATTGGATATGTCTACACATTAAGGAGTGATCCGGTGTTTCGGTGCACTCTTCACCTTTCAGATAAACTTCCTTGCCCTCCCTAAGGCATCTGTATATAAAAGGAAGCGACCAGGCTTCATGTAGATAGGAGCTACCAAGAGGCTCGTATCTACCAATGGCAAAATACTTCATACAATTTTTAAACTCGAAAAGAGCAAATGGTAAAGTAATTAATCCGTGGATTAGCCACGTTGCAGTAGTGGCCTCGGCCACAGAGAATGGTAAAGACTCTAATCATTCAATGTGTAACATGGAAAAAGATGCATCTCTCATCGAAAGCAAACATTGCTTATCAGTCAAATTAAACGGGGCAAAAATAGAAGAGGTATTCATGTAATTCCAAGGCACTTTTCCGGACTTAAGCGTCTGCATGGTCCACGCAAACTGCATAATAGAACGCAATTGATTTTGACAATGGTATAATACAGACACCTCATCTTGCACAATATCAGCAACAGATGACACAATCTTATCCAATGTGTAAATGCGGGAAGAAAGCGTGTTAATGCTATTATACACAACTGCAAGCACTTTTTCTAAATTAGCTTGATCAATAGCCCTAAAACGGGTAGTCGCCTCAATCTGTGATGTTTTCCAGATTTTATTATAAACTGCATATATCCATCTTCTAGATCTACCCCTAGCCGGGCCTTTTATGAAATCATTCAAATCAACATCGTCAGTCAGTTTAGATAAATGCAGTTTAACTGACGCCAAGGTAGAATGTTTGAGCCAATTCTGACATAACTTGCCTACTGAATAAGTGGTTACAGAATGGTCACTCTCAAAATGGGGATCGACCCTGACCTGTGTAAAGCCATCAGCTAAACCCAGAAAACAATGTTGGCACGAGTCAGCACTTCTGTGCCACAGCAGCCAACCTTTGGGATCCAAACTGGATACATTAAAGGACGAATATAGCAATAGAGTTTGTAACTCTCTGATCGAAAATTTTGTAGTATTACCCCAACCTGAATATTCTTCCAAATCAGGGAAGGAAGGAGTATTTAATTTTTTAGAAGTAGCCAATCCAAAGCATGTGTCTGTGAAATGGTAGAATTCAAAAACAACATATGATTCGGTATGAGACATGCACGATGCAAAGCCTCAGTGCCTTGTACCTGCCAACTTTGAGAACCCCAAACAGATTTAAGGTCAACTGTTTCCTTCCACAACTCGTAGCCTCCAACAGCTAGCTGGTCTAGAAAGGACTTCGAGTACAATAACTTAGTATCGGTGGGGCCGATTCACAGAACTAACTTAAGACAAAATCCTAAACTTACTACTTTTGATATTCACAGAAGTTAGGATTTTGTCTTAAGTTTGTCTTAAGACAAACTTAAGACAGACTTAAGACAGACTTAAGTTAGGATTTTGTCTTAAGTCTGTCTTAAGTCTGTCTTAAGACAAACTTAAGACAAAATCCTAACTTTTGTGAATACCAAAAGTAGTAAGTTTAGGATTTTGTCTTAAGTTAGTTCTGTGAATCAGGCCTGGTAAGTCTAACCTTGAACATGGACTTTTCTGTCATTTTAAAATAAAATGAAGCGGGATTGGACTGATTAAAGTCAGTAAAATAAGTGTACTTTTTCAAAAAGGTACTCGAACTGCCTCGCAAAGGAGCTGGGCAATGCTCCCACTGTGTATAATTTACAGTACTCCTCCTGGAATTAGTTTTATGTAGGTAGTGGTTGCCAAAATGTTGGAAACAAAATAAATCACCATAATTAGCAGATTCTAAATACAAATCTCCAGCATCAAAGGCAGCATAATATTTCAAATCAGAAAACAATGCTTCTACGGCCTGAACATCCCAATCATCAGAACATATGTTTTGTTTAACTACATCCCCCATGTTAACTCTAAGCACATTAGGGACATTTATAACCTCAGTGGGGCCATGGATTTGAAATTTAACAGCATCCCATACACTCTTGATCTGATCTTCTCTAATCTTCCTAGCCTTAATTGCGAGTCTCCATTACCTATGACTTGGACTGATCACCACCTTGTAAAGTTTAGTTTTTGTACACCAACTGACTCTAGGCCCTCCGCTTGTTCGGACACTAAGTTAATATGGCCCTGGCGGAAGTTGACCGTAGAAGCATTCTCTTCTGTTTTTGTACCCCCTAACCCTCATATCACAAACATCAACTCAACTGCAGCCCAACTAGAAGCATCGATTAGGGGCACTTTGGACACCATTATACCTGAAACCACAGTCAAGGTAAAATCAATAGCTTCGCCTTGGTTTACGGATGAACTCAAAGCGGATAAATCTGCGAGTAGGTCGGCGGAAAGACTGTGGAGAAAGACTGGAACACCTGAAAATCGGTTGAACTATAAACGGGTTCATGCTAACTACTTAAAAAACATAAAAGCTGCTAAATCCGCGTACCTCACCCTCAGGATCGATAAAGCCGCTCACTCGAGTAAAGAACTATATAAAATAGTTAATGAGTTCACTTCTCCACAGGTGGAGCAGTCGGCATTTTCGCCCACTGCTCAGTGGGTCGACTCGCTTGCAGTCTATTTTGATAATAAAATCAAGACTATCTACTCCACATTTGCTGTTCTTAAACCAGATACCCATCAAATTGGTGAGATCTCTCTCTGCCACCTCTCCTCCCCCACCCACATTGAGTCTCCATCCATTGTGGAATTTGAGCCCACCACCACGGCGGAAGTATTAGAAGCTTTCCTGAAGGTGAAATCTGGTTCCCCCACAGATGCCTTGGTCCCGCGTAAGTGTGATAAGATCTGTCCGTCACTGATTGGCCCCTTACCAACATTTTTAATGCCTCTTTTAATTCGGCCTCGTTTCTGAGCTGCTGTAAGGTGGCCCAGATTAAGCCTATTCTAAAAAAAAATAATAGTGACCCTACCATTCTGTCCAATTATAGGCCGATCTCGCTTTTGCCTTACTTCGGGAAGGTACTGGAACACCTTGTTAATAAGCGAGTTTCAACTTTTATAGAGTAACAGGGTCTCTTCGATCCCTCGCAGTCAGGGTTCCGGCCTGCCCACGGGACCGAGGCTGCTGTAATGGAGGTAGTGGACAACATTCGCCTTACTCTTGACAGGGGTGAGTCTGCTGTCCTCATCCTATTGGATTTATCGGCTGCCTTTGACACCGTCTCCCACAGCATTCTTTATCAACAACTGTGGGAGATTGGTGTCAGAGGCAAAGCCCGTGCTTGGTTTGAGAGTTACCTAGCAGGCCGGCACACCTATGTAAAGGTTGACACCCTTGAATCCAGTAAGATCCCCCTCTCTGTAGGAGTCCCCCAGGGATCTATCCTAAGTCCCCTGCTTTTTAATCTTTATCTCACCCCCCTGGCCAACATAATAAAATCTTTTGGTTTTTCTACAGTGTCTTACGCAGATGACACTCAGGTGTTGATTACCTGCAGTTTGGACTTTCTCGATACCCGTTCCAGATTCCAGAAATGTATGATTGCGATTAAGGACTGAATGAGTACCAATAAACTCCAACTGAATTGCAGCAAGACAGAAATAGTGCTGTTTGTTAAATCCAAGCAGATATGGTCACAAGATTGGTGGCCGCCAGAAATGGGACTCTGCCCAGAGCCCAAGGAGGTGGTATGTGATCTGGGAATCATGATTGAATCCACTCTTTCTATGAAGTCCCACGTCAATCTTGTGTCCCGTACCTGCTATGGCACTTTACGCAGGTTGCGTAAAATATTTAAATGGCTCCCCCTTGAATCTAGGAAACCCTTGATTCAGGGGCTCATTATCAGTCGTCCAGACTATGGTAATGCTCTGTTTGCTTCCATAAATGAGTGTCTGTTGACCAAGCTACAAACGGTTCCGAACACCGAAGCTCGTTTGGTGCTTGGCCTGCCCCCCAGGTCACCAGCCCTGCCTAGTCTCAGGGAACTACACTGGCTCCCGGCGCGCCAAAGAAGTCACTTCAAGATACTTAGTATCGTTCACAAGCTTCTTATGGGTATTGGTCCTTCCTACCTAGCAAATAAATTGGTTTGGTATAATCCTTCCAGAGTTTTAAGATCTAGTTCTAAATGCCTCCTGGTCCAGCCAAGGGCCAGAACCACGAGAAACGGCTGTCGGGCTTTCTCCTATATAGCCCCCCTACTCTGGAACAAACTGCCCCTTCATCTGTCATCCATATCCAATCACTTGGCATTTCGGAAGGGCCTGAAAACATGGCTCTTCCCTAATTAACCTGCGTCACTTTCTTTAATCCATGGTTGCCGTC
The DNA here is from genome assembly GCF_964261635.1 of Lissotriton helveticus. Taxonomy (NCBI): domain Eukaryota; kingdom Metazoa; phylum Chordata; class Amphibia; order Caudata; family Salamandridae; genus Lissotriton; species Lissotriton helveticus. The sequence continues at coordinate 1,247,978,584 of NC_136070.1, forward strand.
TCTCTTTGCTAAGCGCCTTGAGACCTTTTTGGTGATTCGTGCGCTATATAAGAATTTATGACTTATGACTTATGATTTATCCCATCCAGGACAGGCCAAGCAGTGATGTTAACAAAAGCCAAGTCTCTCTTCAATCTGTGTGCAGTAGGTGACGAGGAATGGGGTGACAATGTTCCATTTAGATGTTGAATGCATGTTCTCTCTTCGACATAGTGTCCATTGACCATTCGGAAAAAATAAAACACAAAACCAATTGACATAAAAAGGTAAATCGAAAAAAGCACCAGCCAAATATATGTCCAAGGGGGAATCAAAAAATATTTTTTAAATAAACTTGTATAGACTGCAATCCGTGAGGGCTTTCCTGATGTGGGTGAAACAGTGTCAAATGAAAATCTGGATTCTGTGGCCAAACAAGTTTGTAAATCAGGCATCGATAAGTCAGTTGGGTAAGTGTAGTCAGTTTCATCAAGTTGAGTACCAGGCAATGTACTCAATAAAGGACTAGAAATTGAAGGCATCTCGAGGGCCACCTCCGGCTCAGGATTCGAAGCAGTGGCCAATACAGAATTTCTCACAATCGAAGGACAGGAGACTGCTGGTGTCATACTAAGAAAAATCGGCCACTCTGTGTATCTTGACATTGTCAATGGAGATATACCTGTTTTCATTACGACCTGGAAGTGGTGGTAAAATGACTGTTCTTGTGCCCTTCACACCAAGCACAGGAACTGGAGCTCGGTAAGAGGGACCAAATTCTTTCTTGTTTTTGATCTTCTCCTGAATCAATTCTCCAACTTGGGGTAGCCAGCCAACTACCGGGATCTGCAACGCATCATCCGAAGTGGAGGGCAAATGTTCCTTTGCAAGACTGTCTCTTGTCTTTTGTAGAGTCTGTAAAACATTGCAATGTTCATCTACGTCAAAGAAGGCAGCAACAGCCACCGAGTCTAGACCGTCAAGGTCCGGTACATACATCTTGATACCACAGAGCATTTCGTATGGGGTCCGCCCACCCAGAGACCTTCTAGGGAGATTATTAAGAGCACGCTGCATGCCATTGAGATGGGCCAGCCAGTTCCTGCCAGTGCCTATAACTCAAGCTGTCAATAATTACTTTAAGTCACGGTTCATTCATTCCACTACACTATTACCCTCAGGTCTGTATGGAGACGAAAACTTGACTTGGACCCCCAACGAAGCCAAGGCATCCTTATACGCCTTAGAGGCGAAAGCAGGACCCTGATCCGAATGGAAGGTACCACAGGCAAATATCCCTACAAAGACACGCATATCCCTTATGACAGTCTGTGAATCAGCGCTGTGGTGAGGCCACACCCATACAAAGCGTGTGCATGAATCAACTGCGACTAAGATGTACTTATATGCAGTATCAGAAGAAAAAGGACCGCAGTGATCTAAATAAACACAACCTAGTGGTTTATTAGAAATGAACAACTGTGTTTGGGGCGGACGCGCAGCAGTTGAAGGCTTAATCTGCTGGCAAATGTCACATTGAAGGACATAATCGCGCCTGTTTGTACAGTACCCGCCACCAAAAACGCTGTTGCAATTGAGACACAGTGACAGAAACGCCTGCATGCGCAGACGCAACACCTTCATGGGCCGCTGTGATCAATTTATTTCTGCGATCCGAGTTGGGAATCAACCTCTCCCCAACGTCAGGTATTTTCACATAAGGAACCTTATCGGGACTTAAGTGGTATGAGTACTTCGAAGGGAACCCCTTAGGATATTTACCTCCCTTCTCAGTGGCAGCAACAGCTGCCAAGATATCATCATCAATCTTACTTTTGGACTGTGTAACTGCTGCAACCAAATATGTCAATACTGCTGATTTCGCTGCCTCATCAGCAAGCGAGTTGCCAACAGCGTGGACCCCTACAAACACGAGTGGCAACTGCTCTTTAAGCTCAGCCACTCGGACCCAGATCATTTTATGTTTTATTGTGCTACCCTTGGAATCACGAAAATCATTCTGAATCCAAAAGAACAAGTTCTCATTGTAAGACTGGACACAGTAGTAAGAATCACTTACAATAAGAGTCGTCACACTAGGATCAGCGTACTCCAATGCAAGCATCAGAGCACGAAGCTCTGCCAATTGTGCGGTGCAGTCCCCTAGAGTCTGCGTGTGCACGACTCTGGACTTGAATTCATCGTTCACCATGGCACCTACCACAATGGCGCATGTGGAAACGTATGCGTGTTTAGAACCATGCGCAACCTGCGCCGAACCATCAGTGTATATGATGCAATAGAAATCCTCCAAAGGCCGCACAGCCAAAGGTGCAGGATGAACAAATTCATATTGCAAAAACTCCTGCGACCGTAAGGAGGCATCAAAAATAAACGTGACATCCGGAGATGTCAACGAAGCAGCCCATTGTATCCACCGAGGGTGCAAGGCTTTTGAATTTGGTACACTGGCTTTCGTAACTGCCTCTAAAGCAGGACACGGGGTAACAACCAACATGCGTTTTCCCTGTGACAGAGCACGTTCCTTAAGAATCGCCATCTGTACAGCCGTCAAAACTTTCTCCACAGTGGAAAATCGCATTTCAGCCGAAGTGTACAAGTGTGACTTGTAGGCAATAGGTACTGTGTCTCCTTCGTTAAAAGTAAGGTAAGTGAAACCCACTGCCCCAGGGACGATTCTTATCACCAGGTTGGTGTGGTTATCACGAGTCACTAAGTATTTAGAAGTGAGCAGATCAGCCTGCAAAGATTGCAGAATAGCTGAGTGTTCCGGCAGCCAGCAAGATTTGGTAAAAGTAGGTTGTATCAAAGCATACAAAGGCTTGATACGCTGGGCATATTCCAGAATGTATGTCCTCCCGAAATTCAAAAATCCCAGCAAAGACTGTAATTTTTTCAGAGTTGTCGGAGCGCGGAGTTGTGCGCATTTCTCCAAGAAGTGAGGAGCTAATCCTCGACCTTCATTGTTGAGCTCATAGCCCAGGAACAACACTGTGTACTTTGCAAAGTTAAATTTGTAACTGAAGTCCGCAAAGCTACAAATTATGAGGTCAACTCGACACAGATGCTCCCAAACTTCGTCGTCTGTGAGATAAATGTCATCCACATACGAGCATGCATCAGGGTAGATTCTCTCTAAGAGAGAGACTATGCGAGCAGCAAATACCCCAGGACTATTCTTATAGCCCATCGGTAAACGCCTGAACTGTTTTTGTTCGCCGCCGCATGTAAAACTGGTCCATTGGGAACTTAGACAATCCAAATGGTGGGCATAAAAACCGTTGGAAATGTCAAGCGTGGTCTTAAACCGCTTACGCACAAGACTATCCACTAAGGCAAAGCCGTGAGATATTCTGTACTGCACAGGTACGGCAATGCGAGTTTAAATGCCGGTAATCCAATACCAAACGATATGATCCGTAAGGTTTGGTCACAGTAAAAAGAGGGTTATTCATTGGTGACACACATGTTTCAATAACGCCTTGATATTCCAATTGTTCAAGGATTTCCGCAATGGAAGCCTTAGCTTCCCGTCTAATGGTATATTGAGGTTGAGGCTGTGGCTGAGACCGCAAAGGTATTTCGTGGTGTGGGGAAAATTTATCCCAACCACAGTGTGTACGGTACAGAGCCGGAGCAAGGGCTCTAGCCCACTCTTCGGCAAAATTCAGTGCATGCTCCTTCGAGACCGTGTGCGCGAAACTAGGGATGATTACCTCCTCCCCTCTTGGAGCTGCGAGAACAAAAGGCGGGGGCCAGTCAGCCTCCGTTAACAAAATGTCATAGGTAGTGGTAAGATTCTCCCGAAATACCCCTTTTATGGTACGCTGTATGTCACCTTCAATAAACAAGACTATTTCATAAAGTCTATCAGGGGGAGCTACTCTGGTGTCAGCTGTCTCCACAACAACATAACGATCAGTCGCTGTCACCTTCAGTAGTGGACGCAGGGCCTCTCGCACTATGGTGATCTCCGCTGCGCTGTCCAGCAAGGTCAGAGCTCATGTCTGATTCCGAAGCTGCGTTCTCACTATCTATGGCATATCTCGCTGTTAAAGCGGCGACTTTCTTTTTCTGAAACTGGGGTCTTTTGTGTGTCGAATCGTCCTGCTTGCCTTTACCGTCTTTCGGGCGGGGCTTGTCACGTCCTTGCTGGCCACCCCGACCCCTGCCGCCTCCTCCACCACCGGTCGATGAGGCCGATGATTCCTGAAAAGAACGAGGAGAGCGTTGATCAGAAACCTGAAAACGATCAGGTGATTTTATCGTCGCGCGATCGCGCAAGTCATAAATACGTTCTGGGGGCGCAGGCAATGGAGACGCAGGACGATACTCCTGTCTCTGTTGTTGTTGCTTACCCTTTTTTTGTTTTTTCGGCCAATTTAGTTTTTTGGTCTTGAGCTAATCGTCAGTTTCAGACTTCTGCCCTTGGGGTTGTTTTTTCTCTTTAGTAGAAAAAGGCTTGAGACCCACACTATTGCCGCCACAATAATCCTTGCTAACTGTCGGGGGCTCTCGACATCAGGAATCGCCTGCAAAGCATTGGACACCTGAAAGTTAACCGCATCCCCCTTGACATTCTCAAGTATGAGATCGGAAACCACATCAAAGGAGCCACATAGGCGCATACCCAATTCAACAGCAGCCTCAGGTCAGTGCTCATCCTGAACACGCTTAAGGACCGGCGGCAGGATTGTCATAGACGGAGTGCCGTAACACCTCGCATAGACTGCCGCAAATGTTTTACCCCATGTCTCCCAGTCACCAATTTCAGGGGTCAAGTCTTTCGGCAAGCTAATTGTTAGAATCCTGTGTTTTTCACCAGGAGTCGGGTCAGGAAATACAGCTTCCAGCTGGTCAAATTTCTCGGCAAGCTAGAAAGGAAAAACATCCTTATCCTGGGGGCACTTGCCCATCACAGCGTTGACCATTACAGGACTAAGCTTCATTCCGCCCTGTTTGGCAGGAAGCGCTGCACCACCTGGGGCCCCGCCCGGGAGATTACGGGTTATGTATTGCACTAACGACCGAATCACGCTAATTGCGACTACGTGTAGTCGTCTTAACTCAACCACGGAACATGCCCCGTGATGAGGATGAGGTGTAAATCCAGTCAAAACAGGCCAATCGGTTCCAGGAATGGACAAAGGACCTAACCTCGGAGCTGTCAAAGAGTGGGGTAGGGTGCCATCAAACCATACGCGGTGCTGCCAAGTATCAACAGGAATCTCATGTGCCCTATATGGAGTATATTCCTGTGGCTCATCTGTGGCAGTGTATGTTTCGAACGCATTGGAATTTGCGTTCACAGCTGGAAAGGTCACCCACAAATAAAACATTTCGTAAGGGTAAGCCACCTCCGCACTCACCACCATTATCACGGCCATGCCATCCACGGGAACATTATAGGTCTGCAAATGATTGCGCACCGCAATGCGACTATGTTGCGGAATGTTCACCGCGGCCATAGCAACACAGAAAGAAAGTGGTACAAAGTAAACTTTATAGCACAACTGGGTAGTAATTCAAAGAAACCGTTTAGAAAGATTCAAGCTTGAAAAGACCTATGTAAATATAGGTAGGTTTGTCCGACACCACCGTTAACCGGAAACAATAGTGACGGTGTTAAGGACTGAACATTGTACTACTCAAGTGTCATGTAATAAGACCACCAACGATTGGGCGCCATGTCGCAGGGATTCCGTTCTCATACAGAACTGTGCATAGAGACTTGGAACCTCAGTGAATTAGGGTGTGCCAAAACTCACCTTAGTACCCAAAATCCCCTACCAGACTAGCTACAGTGTCTCATTGGTTATTACAAACTCCCAATGTTTAGACAAACCAGAACATGGACTTAGTACACCTCAGGTAACGTGGAACACATGAGCACTCTTTCGTTATACAATCATTTCGATCCAGAACAAGGAGTAAATGAGGACGCGTGCACATTTGAAATGTTTATTTTCTAATGCAGTGTTCTCAAGCGCAGCATCTTAGCTAATACAAGCAAACATATTATAAGAAACAAAGTAATCAGCATAGTTACTAGTCCATAGAATACAAAAGGTGAAAGCATATTAAAATGCTAAAACGAAGAAGGTTAAACAACACCTAATTCTACCCTCCCTAGCTAGTATATTATATTATAATTTAGAAGGCCCATACCTCAGATCCTAGTGGCAAGGTATCACATCATCTTCCACCAGCTCTCTGCATGCGAAGCACCATCAAGTGTGTGTGTATGCTCTGTGCAAAGCAATATAAAATGCGCCTAAAGCCAGAATTTGGCCGCAGCTGCATGTATGTTATGTCTAGGAACGTGCGAAGATCAGACCTCACAACAACCACTGTGTCGAAATATCCTTGAAGGCTTCAGCACTCACTGTACAGACACAGCTCACCAAGCAAGGCTGATATCAGAGTACAACATAGTATTCTCGTGTGAATCAAAACACTCTACTAGGCTCAAAGCTAAAGCAACAGTTATGTGTCGTGTGCAGAAGCAGCAGGAAGGTAAAATGGTATTTAAACTCCTAATAAGCTCATGCTAATTTAACACAGCATATAGGTAAAGCATATCTACATGACAACACTGAGCACATTCCATGCTCTGCCTTTGCTCTCGCACTGAGCTCATTACCTCCTCTGCCATTGCTTTCACACTGAACCCATTACCAGCTCTGCCTTTGCTTTCACACTGAGCTCATTCCCTGCTCTGCCTTTGCTTTCACACTGAGCTCATTCCCTGCTCTGCCTTTGCTTTCACACTGAGCTCATTCCCTGCTCTGCCTTTGCTTTCACACTGAGCTCATTCCCTGCTCTGCCTTTGCTTTTACACTGAGTCCATTCCCAGCTCTGCCTTTGCTTTCACACTGAGGTCATTCCCAGCTGTCTTTGCTCTCACACTGAGCTCGTTCCTAGCTCTGCCTTTGCTCCCACACTGAGCTCATTCCCAGCTCTGCCTTTGCTTTCACACTGAGCTCATTCCCAGCTCTACCTTTGCTTTCACACTGAGCACATTCCCAGTTCTGCCTTTGCTCTCACACTGAGCTCATTCCCTGCTCTACCTTTGCTCCCACAGTGAGCTCATTCCCAGCTCTGCCTTTGCTTTCACACTGAGCACATTCCCAGTTCTGCCTTTGCTTTCACACTGAGCACATTCCATGCTCTGCCTTTGCTCCCACAGTGAGCTCATTTCCAGCTCTGCCTCTGCTCTCAAGCTGAGCTCATTTTCAACTCTATCTTTAGTCTCAGGTTGAGCTCATTCCCAGCCTATCCTTGCTCACATTGAGCTCATTCCCAACTTTGCATTTGTTCTAACACTGAGCACATTCACCTCTTTGCTCACTCTAAGCTCATTCCTACCTCTGAATTTCTCTCACACTCAGCTCAGTCTCAGCTCTGCCTTTACTCTCACAACATATTATTCTCGTGTGAATCAAAACACTCTACTAGGTTCAAAGCTAAAGCAACAGTTATGTGTCGTGTGCAGAAGCAGCAGGAAGGTAAAATGGTATTTAAACTCCTAATAAGCTCATGCTAACTTAACACAGCATATAGGTAAAGCATATCTACATGACAACACTGAGCCCATTCCCAGCTTTGCCTTTGCTCCCACACTGATCTCATTCCCAGATCTAACTTTGCTTTCACACTGAGCCCATTCCCAGCTCTGCCTTTGCTCTCACACTGAGCTCATTCCCTGCTCTACCTTTGCTCTCACACTGAGCTCATTCACTGCTCTACCTTTGCTCTCACACTAAGCTCATTCCCAGCTCTGCCTTTGCTTTCACACTATGGTCATTCCAAGCTGTCTTTGCTCTCACACTGAGCTCATTCCCAGCTCTGCCTTTGCTCCCACACTGAGCTCATTCCCAGCTCTGCCTTTGCTTCACACTGAGCTCATTCCCAGCTCTACCTTTGCTTTCACACTGAGCACATTCCCAGCTCTGCCTTTGCTCTCACACTGAGCTCATTTCCTGCTCTACCTTTGCTCAAACACTGAGCTCATCCCCTGCTCTACCTTTGCTCTCACACTGAGCTCATTCCCAGCTCTGCCTTTGCTCCCACACTGAGCTCATTCTCTGCTCTGCCTTTGCTTTCACACTGAGCCCATTCCCAGCTCTGCCTTTGCTTTCACACTGAGCTCATTCCCAGCTCTACCTTTGCTTTCACACTGACCCCATTCCCAGCTCTGCCTTTGCTCTCACACTCAGCTTATTCCCTGCTCTACCTTTGCTCTCACACTGAGCTCATTCCCTGCACTACCTTTGCTTTCACACTGAGCCCATTCCCAGCTCTGCCTTTGCTCTCACACTCAGCTTATTCCCTGCTCTGCCTTTGCTCTCACACTGAGCTAATTCCCTGCACTACCTTTGCTTTCACACTGAGCCCATTCCCAGCTCTGCCTTTGCTCCCACACTGAGCACATTCCATGCTCTGCCTTTGCTTTCACACTGAGCTCATTCCCAGCTCTGCCTCTGCTCTCACACTGAGCTCATTCCCAGCTCTGCCTTTGCTCTCACACTGAGCCCATTTTCAACTCTATCTTTGCTCTCAGGTTGAGCTCATTACCAGCCCATACTTGCTCACATTGAGCTCATTCCCAACTCTGCATGTGTTCTAACACAGAGCTCATTCACCTCTTTGCTCCCTCTAAACTCATTCCTACCTCTGAATTTCTCTCACACTTAGCTCAGTCTCAGCTCTGCCTTTACTCTCACACTGAGCTCATTCCCAGCTCTGCCTTTGCTTTCACACTGAGCTCATTCCCAGATCTACCTTTGCTTTCACACTGAGCTCATTCCCAGATCTACCTTTGCTTTCACACTGAGCCCATTCCCAGCTCTGCCTTTGCTCTCACACTGAGCTCATTCCTTGCTCTACCTTTGCTCTCACACTGAGCTCATTCCCTGCTCTGACTTTGCTCTCACACTGAGCCCATTACCAGCTCTGCCTTCGCTTTCACACTGAGCTCATTCCCTGCTCTGCCTTTGCTTTCACGCTGAGCTCATTCCCTGCTCTGCCTTTGCTTTCACACTGAGCTCATTCCCTGCTCTGCCTTTGCTTTTACACTGAGTCCATTCCCGGCTCTGCCTTTGCTTTCACACTGAGGCCATTCCCAGCTGTCTTTGCTCTCACACTGAGCTCATTCCTAGCTCTGCCTTTGCTCCCACACTGAGCTCATTCCCAGCTCTGCCTTTGCTTTCACACTGAGCTCATTCCCAGCTCTATCTTTGCTTTCACACTGAGCACATTCCCAGTTCTGCCTTTGCTCTCACACTGAGCTCATTCCCTGCTCTACCTTTGCTCCCACAGTGAGCTCATTCCCAGCTCTGCCTTTGCTTTCACACTGAGCACATTCCCAGTTCTGCCTTTGCTTTCACACTGAGCACATTCCATGCTCTGCCTTTGCTCCCACAGTGAGCTCATTCCCAGCTCTGCCTCTGCTCTCAAGCTGAGCTCATTTTCAACTCTATCTTTAGTCTCAGGTTGAGCTCATTCCCAGCCTATCCTTGCTCACATTGAGCTCATTCCCACCTCTGCATTTCCTCTAACACTGAGCACATTCACCTCTTTGCTCACTCTAAGCTCATTCCTACCTCTGAATTTCTCTCACACTCAGCTCAGTCTCAGCTCTGCCTTTACTCTCACAACATATTATTCTCGTGTGAATCAAAACACTCTACTAGGCTCAAAGCTAAAGCAACAGTTATGTGTCGTGTGCAGAAGCAGCAGGAAGGTAAAATGGCATTTAAACTCCTAATAAGCTCATGCTAATTTAACACAGCATATAGGTAAAGCATATCTACATGACAACACTGAGCCCATTCCCAGCTTTGCCTTTGCTCCCACACTGATCTCATTCCCAGATCTAACTTTGCTTTCACACTGAGCCCATTCCCAGCTCTGCCTTTGCTCTCACACTGAGCTCATTCCCTGCTCTACCTTTGCTCTCACACTGAGCTCATTCCCTGCTCTACCTTTGCTCTCACACTGAGCTCATTCCCAGCTCTGCCTTTGCTTTCACACTATGGTCATTCCAAGCTGTCTTTGCTCTCACACTGAGCTCATTCCCAGCTCTGCCTTTGCTCCCACACTGAGCTCATTCCCAGCTCTGCCTTTGCTTCACACTGAGCTCATTCCCAGCTCTACCTTTGCTTTCACACTGAGCACATTCCCAGCTCTGCCTTTGCTCTCACACTGAGCTCATTTCCTGCTCTACCTTTGCTCAAACACTGAGCTCATTCCCTGCTCTACCTTTGCTCTCACACTGAGCTCATTCCCAGCTCTGCCTTTGCTCCCACACTGAGCTCATTCTCTGCTCTGCCTTTGCTTTCACACTGAGCCCATTCCCAGCTCTGCCTTTGCTTTCACACTGAGCTCATTCCCAGCTCTACCTTTGCTTTCACACTGACCCCATTCCCAGCTCTGCCTTTGCTCTCACACTCAGCTTATTCCCTGCTCTACCTTTGCTCTCACACTGAGCTCATTCCCTGCACTACCTTTGCTTTCACACTGAGCCCATTCCCAGCTCTGCCTTTGCTCTCACACTCAGCTTATTCCCTGCTCTGCCTTTGCTCTCACACTGAGCTAATTCCCTGCACTACCTTTGCTTTCACACAGAGCCCATTCCCAGCTCTGCCTTTGCTCCCACACTGAGCACATTCCATGCTCTGCCTTTGCTTTCACACTGAGCTCATTCCCAGCTCTGCCTCTGTTCTCACACTGAGCTCATTCCCAGCTCTGCCTTTGCTCTCACACTGAGCCCATTTTCAACTCTATCTTTGCTCTCAGGTTGAGCTCATTACCAGCCTATACTTGCTCACATTGAGCTCATTCCCAACTCTGCATGTGTTCTAACACAGAGCTCATTCACCTCTTTGCTCCCTCTGAACTCATTCCTACCTCTGAATTTCTCTAACACTTAGCTCAGTCTCAGCTCTGCCTTTACTCTCACACTGAGCTCATTCCCAGCTCTGCCTTTGCTTTCACACTGAGCTCATTCCCAGATCTACCTTTGCTTTCACACTGAGCCCATTCCCAGCTCTGCCTTTGCTCTCACACTGAGCTCATTCCTTGCTCTACCTTTGCTCTCACACTGAGCTCATTCCCTGCTCTGACTTTGCTCTCACACTGAGCCCATTACCAGCTCTGCCTTCGCTTTCACACTGAGCTCATTCCCAGCTCGACCTTTGCTTTCACACTGAGCCCATTCCTAGCTCTGCCTTTGCTCTCACACTGAGCTCATTCACTGCTTTACCTTTGCTCTCACACTGAGCTCATTCCCAGCTCTGCCTTTGCTTTCACACTATGGTCATTCCAAGCTGTCTTTGCTCTCACACTGAGCTCATTCCCAGCTCTGCCTTTGCTCCCACACTGAGTTCATTCCCAGCTCTGCCTTTGCTTCACACTGAGCTCATTCCCAGCTCTACCTTTGCTTTCACACTGAGCACATTCCCAGCTCTGCCGTTGCTCTCACACTGAGCTCATTTCCTGCTCTACCTTTGCTCTAACACTGAGCCCATTCCCTGCTCTACCTTTGCTCTCACACTGAGCTCATTCCCAGCTCTGCCTTTGCTCCCACACTGAGCTCATTCTCTGCTCTGCCTTTGCTTTCACACTGAGCCCATTCCCAGCTCTGCCTTTGCTTTCACACTGAGCTCATTCCCAGCTCTACCTTTGCTTTCACACTGACCCCATTCCCAGCTCTGCCTTTGCTCTCACACTCAGCTTATTCCCTGCTCTACCTTTGCTCTCACACTGAGCTCATTCCCTGCACTACCTTTGCTTTCACACTGAGCCCATTCCCAGCTCTGCCTTTGCTCTCACACTCAGCTTATTCCCTGCTCTGCCTTTGCTCTCACACTGAGCTAATTCCCTGCACTACCTTTGCTTTCACACAGAGCCCATTCCCAGCTCTGCCTTTGCTCCCACACTGAGCACATTCCATGCTCTGCCTTTGCTTTCACACTGAGCTCATTCCCAGCTCTGCCTCTGCTCTCACACTGAGCTCATTCCCAGCTCTGCCTTTGCTCTCACACTGAGCCCATTTTCAACTCTATCTTTGCTCTCAGGTTGAGCTCATTACCAGCCTATACTTGCTCACATTGAGCTCATTCCCAACTTTGCATGTGTTCTAACACAGAGCTCATTCACCTCTTTGCTCCCTCTAAACTCATTCCTACCTCTGAATTTCTCTCACACTTAGCTCAGTCTCAGCTCTGCCTTTACTCGCAAACTGAGCTCATTCCCAGCTCTGCCTTTGCTTTCACACTGAGCTCATTCCCAGATCTACCTTTGCTTTCACACTGAGCCCATTCCTTGCTCTACCTTTGCTCTCACACTGAGCTCATTCCCTGCTCTGACTTTGCTCTCACACTGAGCCCATTACCAGCTCTGCCTTCGCTTTCACACTGAGCTCATTCCCAGCTCGACCTTTGCTTTCACACTGAGCCCATTCCTAGCTCTGCCTTTGCTCTCACGCTGAGCTCATTCCCTGCTCTACCTTTGCTCTCACACTGAGCTCATTCCCAGATCTGCCTTTGCTTTCACACTGAGCCCATTCCTAGCTCTGCCTTTGCTCTCACACTGAGCTCATTCCCTACTCTACCTTTGCTTTCACACTGAGCCCATTTTCAACTCTATCTTTGCTCTCAGGTTGAGCTCATTCCCAGCCTATCCTTGCTCACATTGAGCTCATTCCCACCTCTGCATTTCCTCTAACACTGAGCTCATTCACCTCTTTGCTCACTCTAAGCTCATTCCTACCTCTGAATTTCTCTCAGATGTAGGACTGAGCTCGGTGTGAGAGCAAAGAGGTGGATGAGCTTAGTGTGAGAGCAATGGCAGAGCTTGGAATGAGCTCAGCTCTGCTTTTGCTCTCACACTGAGCTCATTCCAAGCTCTGCCATTGCTCTCACACTGAGCTCATCCACCTCTTTGCTCTCACACAGAGCTCAGTCACTGCTCTCCCCTCTGGAATTAACTAGGAGCTCTCAGGCGATGGTACTGTGCTGTGTGGCCTCCCTGGAGCTCTGCTCCTGCCCCCAGCACCTCAGGGCCTGTGGGGGCATATGTAACACCTCAGCCAAAATCAGAGTGCAGCCTGCTTGGCTCTGTGCCTGGGGAGCAGAACTGGAGAATTGTGGGGCACACAGGAGGGCACAGGGTGCAGCTCCGCGAGTAGAGGCCAAGCTCATTTCATTGTAGGCCCTTGGAGAAAGTTAGTGTTAATCATAAGGGAAACTCACACCTGTGGGTGCAGACCACTCACACCTACGTGTGCAGACCACTCACATCTATGGGTGCGCAACACTCACGACTCTGGGTGCTGACCACTCACTCCTGTGGGTACACACCACTCCTCTGGGTGCTGAACACCCCTGTGTGTACACACCACTCCTCTGGGTGCTGACCACTCACAACTGCAGATGCAGACCACTCACACCTGCAGGTGCAGACCTTTCACGGTAAACTCAATACAGATCTCACACCTCTGGTTGCAAACTACTCACTCCTGTGGGTACCCACCACCCCTCTGGGTGCTGACCACTCACTCCTGTGGGTACACACACTCACTCCTGGATGCTGATCAATCACTCCTGTGAGTACACACCACTCACTCCTGGATGCTGGTCAATCACTCTTGTGGGTTCACACCACTCACTCCTGTGGGTTCACACCACTCACTCCTGGATGCTGATCAATCACTCCTGTGAGTACACACCACTCACTCCTGTGGGTATGCACCACTCCTCTGGGTGCTGACCACTCACTCCTGTGGGACACACCACTCACTCCTGGATGCTGGTCAATCACTCTTGTGGGTTCACACCACTCACTCCTGTGGGTTCACACCACTCACTCCTGGGTGCTGACCACTCACTCCTGTGGGTACACACCAGCCTCTTGGTGCTGATCACTCACTCCTGTGGGTACACACCACTCACACCTATGGGTGCAGACCACTCACACCTCTGGGTGCAGACCTCTCACTCTAAGCTCTGGATGTATATCTCACTCCTACGGGTGCACATCCCTCTCACTTCAGGGTACCGTCCGCTTGCTCCTATGGGGGCAGATCATCCACACCACTGGGTGGTGACCTCTCACTCTAAACCCTGGTTGTAGATCTCACCAGGAGCGCAACACCCATAGAGCTGAAAGGGCTTAAACCCCCATCATGTGTCTAAGCCTGGGCTGCTGCAGCTGGAGCTGTTGTGGGCTCGGCTGGGCAGTGTCTGGAGTCTTATATCCGGCGCAACCAAGTTTTTTACAGGTCTTTAAAGATCATTTGCATATTTTCATACCTTTGTAAACTGGTTAACACGTCTTTTTTTCTGGTTCCAGTATTCCATGGGCCTCCATTCTGCCTATTCCTTACATAATGTATTTTACTTTCACTGCGGTATTGTGAGAATGCATTATATGAAATGGAATATAAAGTAGGGTTACCAAAAGAAAAAATCCAGACATTTGTTGTTTAAAGAGCCTGCAAAGGCCTGGTCTTGATACAAAGTATTGTTATAAATAAAATAGTAGCATGTATTCTTTTGTAATGTGACTTTTCTGTCTTTGTTCTCTTTAATTATCAGTCATGGATCATTCAGGCAGTCCTAGAACACAATTAAAAATGCTTTCTATTCATATTTGCTGTTTTCAGTATACACAGATAAGTGATTACTTATTTTTGTACCGTCTGGGACATTAATATAATGAGCTGGCAACCCTAATCACAAGACTGGATTTTTGTTTCAGGATGAGCACAATATTTATTTCCTCCCCCCTCAATAACTGGACCCTGAATAATGCCGCAATAGTTTACCTTATATCTGAAACCCTACGCCAGCCCTCAATAACTCTGCGCCTTCTCAACAGCCAGTCCCTCGCTAGGGAATCCTTTCCTATGCTGCGTCCCCCCTCTGACTCTACTCAATGGAATCCTGATCCCTGTGTTCTTCTGGATTCTTGACTTTGGTAACTTTTGTGCATCCCCACATGTTTTTTTTTAAGATGTTCTCCGTTTATACGCACTACCCGGACCCGCCATTTTGTCTGACCTTTGTTCCGTTCCTTCTTCCCTCACGACTCCTCCGGATGACCCTTGATCGTTTTTCTTTTTGCTGGACACCTTAAATATATATGTACATGTAATATGTATTATACAATTGCCCAAGCCTAATTGCTGTTAAAATGTAATCCTGTTTGAATTTACTATTTGTATACATAGAACTCTAACCACTAGTATATGTAGTAGACTTTTGTACTTACTACCATTTCTATGTGATTTTAGAGTGACTTTACACCCTTGTACATTTGCAATTTTTAGGTTTCGCCTGGCGTCCGATGCGCAATAGCGTTCACGCAGGCGAAATCTTATGTTGGAACAGTATGTGCCTTTGTCCCGCCTCTCACTTCCATTGGCTAGCTCCATAAAAGGAGGCTAGCCATTGGAAGTGAGATCCGTCCGTCATTGTCCGAGGCGATTCGTGGGCGTTCCGGCGATTTTTTCCCTCTCCGCCCCTTGTAGAACATCATTGCGGCGGTGGGCGGATGTTTTTTTTTTTTCCCGTGATGTTTTGGCCATTTTGGACGTGTGTTTTGCAGGGGTGGGTTGCGCGATTTCAGTCCTCTCCTTATCAGGTAAGCAGCATTTTGTTTATTTACGTCTTTGCGTGTCTCGTTGCCGTCGTCCTCTGTTCCCGGATTGCCCGCCTCCTGTCGATCGCTCCCAGTGCCATCCAGCCACATTGCCCAATGCCCACCCGTCCAGTATCATCGCTTGTTTAATGTTCCTTTGGGTAATGTCCGCGCTATATAAAAATGCCCTAAATAAAAATAAATAAATACTGCTGTGCTGGTCCTTTCGGATCTCCGACCCTGCTGCCCCTCCCCTAGTACCTGCGGAAGTCGTTCCTGTCCGTTGCAAAGCCATAAGCTGTCTTTGAGCTGGAGGGGCGCAGTGTGCTCTGGGCCAGTGGTTTTGTGTTACCTGTTTTCGTTACTTTTGGTAGATATGTGTGTGTGTTTAGTTTGTATTTAGTGTTTAGCCATACGTGTCTTGTATGCTAAACTGCATTGGTGCGCCTTTGAAAGTTTATAATTGTGTTCAATGTATGTTTGGGTATGTGCACATGTCGTTTTGATATGTACATGTCTATGTGACATAAGAGTGTTCCGTGTGTGTCGAATGTATGCATTATGTATGAGTGATTGGTTGTGCTTCCATCGCTGTGATTTGTGTTACATATGTTTGTAAGTTTTTGTTTGTGTTTTGTGGTTGTGTGCCTACCCCGAATGCACAGGAGTTTGTATTGTTATAGGCGTGCATGGTTTGATTGCTGTATGTGTGTGCTTCGGTGAAGTATTCCTGTAATTGTGTTTAGGGCTCACACGTCCTTTTGAGTGTGTGTACTTTGAGTGTGCGTGTTTGCGTGAATGTTGGGTGTTCATGCTGGTGTTGTGCTGTTTGAGCGCCTTGCTTCTGTGGCCCTGTTTGTGTGTGCGTGTGTGTGTGTGGCAGAGAAAGCTACCCTCACACATGCACGCACCACTTTCAACACATTGCCATAGATACAAACATATGCATTCTGACATTCACTTGCTTTCACTCACACATGCAGTAAACATTGTTTCTGGTCCATGATTGCCTCAGAGGGCATGATGAAAAAATATTTGCAGACCAACGAACTAGAGTGGCACATACATTTTCATGCCTTGTGGATCCATGCATATGCACACTCACTCACATGCGCACATTCATACACACTCGTGAACGTTCATTCACACAATGATCATGCACACACACCCGTGCACATGTGCATACTCACGTGCACACGCGCACACACACCTACAAACACACACACCATCACTCAGGGAGCTCCTAATTGAATGTGAGCATTGCATGTCAGCAATACACACGTGCACACACACACACACACACACCTACAAAAGACACACCATCACTCAGGGAGCTCCTAATTGTCAGCAAGCTCTTTAATGACTGCAATTTAAGGCAGGGTTTTTGGTCCTTTGATAAGAAGGTTAGTTATTATTAATCATTTTTACTGTTTGCGAGAGATTAAGCTATTGACATTGTAAATGGCAATGCCATTTATTTATCTGTTTTCAAAACCAACACATAAATAAAAAAATGTGTCATTTACAATGCCAATAGCTCTAACTTTTACAAAGGCGAAACCGTTGCATTGTAAATGCTTGTTTTGTTTGTATCTCTTTTGTAACTCATGTAATCCAAAGTCCTTATGTAACACAACTGGTTCTTTTGTAAAGCGCTCTGACACCTTTGGGTAATGTTCACGCTATATAAAATCGCATTAAATAAAAATAAATAAATAAAAATCCTGTTACTTCAAATATCTGGGAATACAACATGCAGTCAACTCACTCCTCATTCTCACCCATCACTTTCACGCTCACCCTGCACTCACAGCGATCACAATGTACTCACACTAATCACCATGCACTCACACCATCCACCCACTCACCCTGCACTCACACTGACCACACTTCACTTATGCCACACACCATGAACTCACACCATTCTCCCTCCACTTAACCTGTGGTCACAGGAGCACACCCCTCACTCTGTACTCATGTGACACTTCACTCACCTGTCCCTCTCACTGCTCACGCTGCAATCTCACTCAAACAAGCCCATCACTACCCATGCATTCATTTGTCCCACTTTGCACTTACAACCGCACCCAAATTCATACGGTCACTACACTCACTCTGCAGTAACTCCTCTTACCCTACTCTCACACCGTCGCATCGCTCACCGTGCACTCCCATGGGCACTCCAGTCACCCACACAGTGCAGAGCGTTAATGTGCCTGCTACAAAGAACGTGTACCATGCAGATCACAGAACAGAGTGTGAATAAACTACGGGTAGCCCTATAAAAATGATTATGCTTGTCATAAAGGGGCTATAGAGAGATGCAGCGCATTGTTGGCGAGTGGTAGTGATGGAATTCATGGAGAGGGAGGAAATGGGGGAAGGAGCATCAAAAAGACTGTTGGACCGTACGCGACCATTGTCAGGGCCAGCCCTGGCTGGGATTCTTAGCCCCACCCCATCCCCTGAAGTCCAGGTCTAGTTGTGCCCCTGGATCTCACGCACCCCTGCAGGTGCCCACTACTCACTCCTTTAGGTGCAGACCTTTCATTTTAAACGCTGGATGTAGAACTCACACCTCTGGGTGCAGATCTTTCACTATTAAGAGTGCGGACCACTCAAACCTCTGGGTGCAGACTTCTCACTCTCACCTCAGGACACACTCCCCTCTCACCTCAGGATGCCCTCACTGCTCATCTCAGGAGGCAGTCACCTTCCATCTCAGGATGCACTCCCCTCTCACCTCAGGATTCACTCCCCTCTCACTTAAGGAGGCACTCCTCCCTCAGGATGCACTCCCCTCTCACCTCAGAAGGCACACAGCTCTCACCTCAGGAGGCAATCCCTTCTCACCTCAGGAAGCCCTCGCCTCAGCAGCCCCACTCCAGGCACCCAGGTCAGATTAGCACCAGCCCCTGATACACACAGGTCAGATTAGCACCATCTCCCGAGGCACACAGGTCAGATTAGCACGAGCCCTGGAGGCACACAGGTAAGATTAGCACCAGCCCCCGAGGCACACAGGTCAGATTAGCACCAGCCCCCAAAGCACACAGGTCAGATTAGCACCCCCACTCCAGACACACAGCTCAGATTAGCACCTGCCCTCAAGACACACAGCTCAGATTAGCACCTGCCCTCAAGGCACACAGGTCAGATTAGCACCAGCCCCCGAGGCACACAGGTCAGATTAGCACCAGCCCCAAGGCGCACAGGTCAGATTAGCACCAGCCTTCGAGGCACACAGGTCAGATTAGCACCAGCCCCTGAGGCACACAGGTCAGATTAGCACCAGCCCCGAGGCACACAGGTCAGATTAGCACCAGCCCGAGGCACACAGGTCAGATTAGCACCAGCCCTCGAGGCACACAGGTCAGATTAGCACCAGCCCTTGAGGCAGATAGGTCAGATTAGCACCAGCCCTCGGGCACACATGTCAGATTAGCACCAGCCCTCGAGGCACACATGTCAGATTAGCACCAGCCCTCGGGGCACACAGGTCAGATTAGCACCAGCCCTCCAGGCACACAGGTCAGATTAGCACCCCCACTCCAGGCACACAGGTCAGATTAGCACCCCACTCCAGGCAGACGGGTCAGATTAGCACCAACCCTCCAGGCACACAGGTCAGATTAGCACCACCACTCCTGGCAGACGGGTCAGATTAGCACCAGCCCTCTAGGCACACAGGTCAGATTAGCACCAGCCCTCCAGGCACACAGGTCAGATTAGCACCCCCACTCCAGGCACACAGGTCAGATTAGCACCCCCACTCCAGGCAGACGGGTCAGATTAGCACCAACCCTCCAGGCACACAGGTCAGATTAGCACCACCACTCCTGGCAGACGGGTCAGATTAGCACCAGCCCTCTAGGCACACAGGTCAGATTAGCACCCCCAATCCAGGCAGATGGGTGAGATTAGCACCAGCCCTCCAGGCACACAGATCAGATTAGCACCCCCACTCCAGGCACACAGGTCAGATTAACACCAGCCCTCAAAGCACAAAGGTCAGATTAGCACCCCCACTCCAGGCACACGGGTCAGATTGGCACCAGCCCCCAAGGCACACAGGTCAGATTAGCCCCCTCACTCCAGACACAGAGCTCAGATTAGCACCAGCCCTCCAGGCACACAGATCAGATTAGCACCCCCACTCCAGGCACACAGGTCAGATTAGCACCAGCCCTCAAGGCACACAGGTCAGATTAGCACCAGCCCTCGGGGCACACAGGTCAGATTAGCCTCCCCCATACTCCAGACACACAGGTCAGATTAGCACCAGCCCCCGAGGCAGACAGGTTAGATTAGCACCAGCCTCCAGGCACAGAGGTCAGATTGGCACCAGCCCCAGAGGCACACAGGTCAGATTAGCACCAGCCCCCGAGGAACACAGGTCAGATTGGCACCAGCCCCCGAGGCACACAGGTCAGATTGGCAGCAGCCCTCGAGGCACACAGGTCAGATTAGCCCCCTCACTCCAAACAGAGCTCAGATTAGCACCAGCCCCCGAAGCAGACAGGTCAGATTAGCACCAGCCCTCGGGGCACACTGGTCAGATTAGCACCAGCACCCCCACTCCAGACACACAGGTCAGATTAGCACCAGCCCCTGAGGCATACAGGACAGATTAACACCCCCACTCAAGGCACACAGGTCAGATTTGCACCAGCGCCGAGGGACACAGGTCAGATTAGCACCAGCCCCCGAAGCAGACAGGTCAGATTAGCACCCCCACTCCAGGCACACAGGTCAGATTAGCAAAAGCCCTAGAGGCGCACAGGTCAATTAGCACCAGCCCTCGAGGCACACAGGTCAGATTAGCACCCCCACTCCAGGGACAAAGGTCAGATTAGCACCAGCCCCTTGAGGCACACATGTCAGATTAGCACCAGCCCTCGGGGCACAGAGGTCAGATTAGCACCCCCACTCCAGGCACACAGGTCAGATTAGCACCAGCCCTCGGGGCGCACAGGTCAGATTAGCACCCCCACTCCAGGCACACAGGTCAGATTAGCACCCCCACTCCAGGCACACAGGTCAGATTAGCACCCCCACCCCAGGCACACAGGTCGGATTAGCACCCCCACTCCAGGCACACAGGTCAGATTAGCACCAGCCCTCGAGGCACACAGGTCACATTAGCACCAGCCCTCAGGGCTGGTGAGCAGTAGCACCACGCCAAGGTTCTGACCCCCGCTACTGAACATTCATACCACTCACCTCAGGAGGTACTCTCCTCTCACCTCAGGAGGTACTGCCCTCTCACCTTAACCCCCCCACTCCAGACACACAGGTCAGATTAGCACCCCCACTCCAGACACATAGGTCAGATTAGCACCCCCACTCCAGGCACACAGGTCAGATTAGCACCCCCACTCCAGGCACACAGGTCAGATTAGCATCTCCACTCCAGGCACACAGGTCAGATTAGCACCATCCCTCTGGGCACACAGGTCATATTAGCACCAGCCCTCCATGCACACAGGTCAGATTAGCACCAGCCCTCGAGGCTGGTGAGCAGTAGCACCACGCCAAGGTTCTGACCCCTGCTACTGAACATTCATACCACTCACCTCAGGAGGTACTCCCCTCTCACCTCAGCCCCCCCTCTCCAGGCACACAGGTCAGATAAGCACCAGCCCCCAAAGCACACAGGTCAGATTAGCACCCCCACTCCAGACACACAGCTCAGATTAGCACCCACACTCCAGACACATAGGTCAGATTAGCACCCCCACTCCAGGCACACAGGTCAGATTAGCACCCCCACTCCAGGCACACAGGTCAGTTTAGCATCTCCACTCCAGGCACACAGGTCAGATTAGCACCATCCCTCTGGGCACACAGGTCATATTAGCACCAGCCCTCCATGCACACAGGTCAGATTAGCACCAGCCCTCGAGGCTGGTGAGCAGTAGCACCACGCCAAGGTTCTGACCCCCGCTACTGAACATTCATACCACTCACCTCAGGAGGTACTCCCCTCTCACCTCAGCCCCCCCTCTCCAGGCACACAGGTCAGATAAGCACCAGACCCCAAAGCACACAGGTCAGATTAGCACCCCCACTCCAGACACACAGCTCAGATTAGCACCTGCCCTCAAGACACACAGCTCAGATTAGCACCTGCCCTCAAGGCACACAGGTCAGATTAGCACCAGCCCCGAGGCACACAGGTCAGATTAGCACCAGCCCGAGGCACACAGGTCAGATTAGCACCAGCCCGAGGCACACAGGTCAGATTAGCACCAGCCCTCGAGGCAGATAGGTCAGATTAGCACCAGCCCTCGGGCACACAGGTCAGATTAGCACCAGCCCTCGAGGCAGATAGGTCAGATTAGCACCAGCCCTCGGGGCAAACAGGTCAGATTAGCACCAGCCCTCGGGGCACACAGGTCAGATTAGCACCAGCCCTCAAGGCACACAGGTCAGATTAGCACCAGCCCTCGGGGCACACAGGTCAGATTAGCCTCCCCCATACTCCAGATACACAGGTCAGATTAGCACCAGCCCCCGAGGCAGACAGATCAGATTAGCACCAGCCCTTCAGGCACAGAGGTCAGATTGGCACCAGCCCCAGAGGCACACAGGTCAGATTAGCAACAGCCCCCGAGGCACACAGGTCAGATTGGCACCAGCCCCCGAGGCACACAGGTCAGATTGGCAGCAGCCCTCGAGGCACACAGGTCAGATTAGCGCCCTCACTCCAAACAGAGCTCAGATTAGCACCAGCCCCCAAAGCAGACAGGTCAGATTAGCACCAGCCCTCGGGGCACACAGGTCAGATTAGCACCAGCCCTCGGGGCACACTGGTCAGGTTAGCACCAGCACCCCCACTCCAGACACACAGGTCAGATTAGCACCAGCCCCTGAGGCATACAGGACAGATTAACACCCCCACTCAAGGCACACAGGTCAGATTTCCACCAGCGCCGAGGGACACAGGTCAGATTAGCACCAGCCCCTGAAGCAGACAGGTCAGATTAGCACCCCCACTCCAGGCACACAGGTCAGATTAGCAAAAGCCCTAGAGGCGCACAGGTCAATTAGCACCAGCCCTCGAGGCACACAGGTCAGATTAGCACCCCCACTCCAGACACACAGGTCAGATTAGCACCAGCCCCTTGAGGCACACAGGTCAGATTAGCACCAGCCCCGAGGCACACAGGTCAGATTAGCACCCCCACTCCAGGCACACAGGTCAGATTAGCACCAGCCCTCGGGGCGCACAGGTCAGATTAGCACCCCCACTCCAGGCACACAGGTCAGATTAGCACCCCCACTCCAGGCACACAGGTCAGATTAGCACCCCCACCCCAGGCACACAGGTCGGATTAGCACCCCCACTCCAGGCACACAGGTCAGATTAGCACCAGCCCTCGAGTCACACAGGTCACATTAGCACCAGCCCTCGAGGCTGGTGAGCAGTAGCACCACGCCAAGGTTCTGACCCCCGCTACTGAACATTCATACCACTCACCTCAGGAGGTACTCTCCTCTCACCTCAGGAGGTACTGCCCTCTCACCTTAACCCCCCCCCACTCCAGACACACAGGTCAGATTAGCACCCCCACTCCAGACACATAGGTCAGATTAGCACCCCCACTCCAGGCACACAGGTCAGATTAGCACCCCCACTCCAGGCACACAGGTCAGATTAGCATCTCCACTCCAGGCACACAGGTCAGATTAGCACCATCCCTCTGGGCACACAGGTCATATTAGCACCAGCCCTCCATGCACACAGGTCAGATTAGCACCAGCCCTCGAGGCTGGTGAGCAGTAGCACCACGCCAAGGTTCTGACCCCCGCTACTGAACATTCATACCACTCACCTCAGGAGGTACTCCCCTCTCACCTCAGCCCCCCCTCTCCAGGCACACAGGTCAGATAAACACCAGCCCCCAAAGCACACAGGTCAGATTAGCACCCCCACTCCAGACACACAGCTCAGATTAGCACCCACACTCCAGACACATAGGTCAGATTAGCACCCCCACTCCAGGCACACAGGTCAGATTAGCACCCCCACTCCAGGCACACTGGTCAGATTAGCATCTCCACTCCAGGCACACAGGTCAGATTAGCACCATCCCTCTGGGCACACAGGTCATATTAGCACCAGCCCTCCATGCACACAGGTCAGATTAGCATCAGCCCTCGAGGCTGGTGAGCAGTAGCACCACGCCAAGGTTCTGACCCCCGCTACTGAACATTCATACCACTCACCTCAGGAGGTACTCCCCTCTCACCTCAGACCCCCCTCTCCAGGCACACAGGTCAGATAAACACCAGCCCCCAAAGCACACAGGTCAGATTAGCACCCCCACTCCAGACACACAGCTCAGATTAGCACCTGCCCTCAAGACACACAGCTCAGATTAGCACCTGCCCTCAAGGCACACAGGTCAGATTAGCACCAGCCCCGAGGCACACAGGTCAGATTAGCACCAGCCCGAGGCACACAGGTCAGATTAGCACCATCCCGAGGCACACAGGTCAGATTAGCACCAGCCCTCGAGGCAGATAGGTCAGATTAGCACCAGCCCTCGGGCACACAGGTCAGATTAGCACCAGCCCTCGAGGCAGATAGGTCAGATTAGCACCAGCCCTCGGGGCAAACAGGTCAGATTAGCACTAGCCCTCGGGGCACACAGGTCAGATTAGCACCAGCCCTCCAGGCACACAGGGCAGATTAGCACCCCCACTCCAGGCACACAGGTCAGATTAGCACCCCTACTCCAGGCAGACAGGTCAGATTAGCACCAACCCTCCAGGCACACAGGTCAGATTAGCACCCCCACTCCAGGCAGATGGGTCAGATTAGCACCAGCCCTCTAGGCACATAGGTCAGATTAGCACCCCCACTCCAGGCAGACAGGTCAGATTAGCACCAGCCCTCTAGGCACACAGGTCAGATTAGCACCAGCCCCGAGGCACACAGGTCAGGTTAGCCCCCTCACTCCAGACACAGAGCTCAGATTAGCACCACCCCCCGAACCAGACAGGTCAGATTAGCACCAGCCCTCGGGGCACACAGGTCAGATTAGCACCCCCACTCCAGGCACACAGGTCAGATTAGCACCAGCCCCTGAGGCAGACAGGTCAGATTAGCACCAGCCCCGAGGCACACAGGTCAGATTAGCACCCCCACTCCAGGTACACAGGTCAGATTAGCACCCCCACTCCAAGCACACAGGTCAGATTAGCACCAGCCCTCGAGGCACACAGGTCAGATTAGCACCAGCCCTCGGGCTGGTGAGCAGTAGCACCACGCCAAGGTTCTGACCCCCGCTACTGAACATTCATACCACTCACCTCAGGAGGTACTCCCCTCTCACCTCAGGAGGTACTGCCCTCTCACCTCAGCCCCCCCACTCCAGACACACAGGTCAGATTAGCACCCCCACTCCAGACACACAGGCCAGATTAGCACCCCCACTCCAGGCACACGTGTGGGATTAACACCCCCACTCCAGGCACACAGGTCAGATTAGCACCAGCCCTCTGGGCACACAGGTCAGATTAGCACCAGCCCTCCATGCACACAGGTCAGATTAGCACCCCCACTCCAGGCATACAGGTCAGATTAGCACCAGCCCTCGAGTCTGGTGAGCAGTAGCACCACGCCAAGGTTCTGACCCCCGCTACTGAACATTCATACCACTCACCTCAGGAGGTACTCTCCTCTCACCTCAGGAGGTACTGCCCTCTCCCCTCAGCCCCCCCACTCCAGACACACAGGTCAGATTAGCACCCCCACTCCAGACACATAGGTCAGATTAGCACCCCCACTCCAGGCACACAGGTCAGATTAGCACCAGCCCCCGAGGCACACAGGTCAGATTAGCACCAGCCGTCTGGGCACACAAGTCAGATTAGCACCCCCACTCCAGACACACAGGTCATATTAGCACCAGTCCTCTGGGCTGGTGAGCAGTAGCACCACGCCAAGGTTCTGACCCCCGCTACTGAGCATTCATACCACTCTCCCTGTCAACTGCGCCCACAAAGGGAGACACGGTGCCTCGACTGAGGTGGCCTGGTCTGCCTCTGTGAAGTTCTCTTGCCCCCCAATATAAACCCGAACTCCACAGGCAAAGGCCATGGCTGTTCCCATCCAAATGTCACGGATGTTCAGAGCCACACCGCGACATCTCGTGTGTGGGCGGAGTGATATAAATCCCTTAGTCAGTCACACCAGGCATATCCCAGCAGGCATGCGCATGATGGCAGGCCCCCTCCGGAGCCCCCCAACATATCGCTGGCAGAGCCAGGAGCTAGACTGAGACCCACAAGGAGAGGGCGGGTGCCAAGAGGGGTTCGGCCGAACACCTCTACTCGTGGGGGGCAATGCTTCAAGGTCATATTTAATACCACTTCGATGGTATTGCCTATGCTCAAAGAATTGCCCAGTCTGCGCCCTTACTGCCCCAACATCACTCTGGGGGTCACAGTCCTCCTCGGGGATATATAGTGGTGGGGGAGTGACATCACAAAGGGGGAGGGGAGCTGTACCGGCCTGGGGGAGTGACATCGCAAAGGGGGGGTGCAGGACTGGAGGAGTGACCTTAAAAGGGGAGATGTGCAGGACTGGAGTAGTGACATCACAAGGGGGATGTGCAAGACTGGAGGAGTGACATCACAAGGAGGGGTGCAGGACTGGAGGAGTGACCTTAAAAGGGGAGATATGCAGGACTGGAGTAGTGACATCACAAAGGGGGTGTGCAGGCCTGGAGGAGTGACATCATAAAGGGGTGGGGGCAGGCTGTACAGGTTTAGGGGAGTGACCTCAAAAGGGGAGATGTAAAGGCCTGGAGGAGTGACATCACTGAGAGGATAGGGGAAGGATATACAGGCCTGGAGGAGTGACATCACAAGGATGGATGTGCCGGACTGGAGGAGTGACATCACAAGGAGGGATGTGCAGGACTGGAAGAGTGACATCACAAAGGGGTGTGTGCAGAGCTGGAGGGATGACACCACAAAGGGGGGTGTGCAGGCCTGGAGGAGTGACATCACAAAGGGGGTGGGGGCAGGCTGTACAGGCCTGGAGGAGTGACGTCACACAGGGGGGATGTTCAGGACTGGAGGAGTGACATCACAAAGGGGGTAGGGGCGGGATGTGCAGGCCTGGAGGAGTGACATCACAAGGGGGGATGTTCAGGACTGGAGGAGTGACATCACAAAGGGGGTAGGGGCAGGATGGGCAGGCCTGTAGGAGTAATATCACAAAGCAGTCAGGGAGGGGTCTGGGTGTACAAGCCTGGGGAGTGACTACCTAGAAAAGGGGGGACTGGAAGTGCAGCCCCAGGAAGTAACCTCACAGAGGAAGGAAGGGGGACAGCGGGGAGTAACACCAGAGGCGGGGGCAGGATGTGCGGGTCTCAGGAAGTGACATCACAGATGCAGGGAGCGTGGGATATCAAGGTCCGAGCAGAGACTTCACATGAGGAGTATGTCATGGAAGAGAGGGCTGCCATAAAAAAGAAGGGCGTGCCCTTCAGCTGAAAGAGAGGTAAGACATGGCAGGGGTGGGCTAGTTAGAATGTCATGGGATGCCAGGAGAGGGAGCGCCATTCAATGTCATAAGGGGGCGGGGCATCGAGTGTCAGGACTGGGAGGATTATGGGGCTTCTGGGGAGGGTGGGGTGAAGGGTGCCTGAGGGCATGGAGACTCTGAAGAGCTAAGGGCACAGTGTTAGATGAGAGGGGGGTACAGGGTGTCTGGGGAGGAAGGAAGGACGAGTGTCCGGAGAGGGATTAGTGAAGGGTGGAGAGGGAGGGGCGAGCAGTGTTCAAAGATGGCCTGACGCTTCAAGAGTGGGAGGGGCATGGAGTGTCAGGAGTGGGACAGGTGTGGTGTGTCACGAAGGGAGAGAGGTGCATGGAGTGTATAGAGAGAGATGTGAGACTCTATGAAATAATTCCCTCGTGACCTATCTATTTTATCAAGCGATTCAGACTCTGAATTCAAACATGGGCAAAACCAAAATTCAAAAACATATACATATTACTTTCTCATTTTCTTTTCTTTTGCTATTTTTTTCATTGATACTCTTTTTTTTTAAACATCATTGTTTTCAACATAAAACTTTATCAAAAAATACATAATTTCATCAGAGATCTACAATACAAAATTCGTTTTCCACACTACAATCCATTCACTCCCAGGTAGAGAACTGACACAACCAAACCACTCACACATACCTATCTTTTTTACCCATACACAACCCATTCACAGCTCAATTCATCTGTACAAGTTAACACGTTTAGTTAATTTTCGTCTATGACCCAATTCAGGGCTACCACATTCAGTAGGATATTAGAAGGACTCGGTCAACGCGTTTCGGTGGCGTGGGAGATGCGAGACTCCCAGAAAAGGGCGGGCAGAGCCAAAAGAAGGGAGAGTGCAATGAAAGAGACGTGCCAGGATTGTCAGAGACAATGGGGGAAGGGACTGAAAAGTGTCTGAGAGGGAGGGGTTTCAGAGGGCATGAGACTCAGGAGAGCTAAGGGCATGAAGTGTTAGGAGAGGGGGTGTGGAGTGCCTGGAGAGGGAGGGGTGGAGAGTGGAGAAGGAGGGGTGAGAAGTGCGAAAAGATGGCATTCAGTTTCAAGAGAGGGAGGGGCATAGAGTGTTAGGAGAGGGTGAGGCGTGCAGCATCAGGATATGCAGTGGTTTGGAAGGTCAGAGAAGTGGTGGCTACTAGTATCAGAATATGGAGGTCATGAGATGTAAGGTAAAGAAGAGGCAGGAAGTGTAGTAGAGCTGCAAGCAACTTACGGACAGGGAGGGGATGTTTAGTGTCAATGTTGGAAAGTGGGTTATTAGTAGTGGTAAATATGCATCTACCACTGGCAATAAGCCACTAACGTGGTTTAGGGCTCAGTATAGGTCTCAATAAATTATTCTCATGCTCAACCCTGGGTAGATTGGCTGCGAGCAGGCAGGATTAATTTAAGAGACAGATTTGTAAAGCAGTTAAAAAAAACAGTTCAGTAAATAATTAAGACACAGCACACAATACAAATCTCACACAGATTTATAAAAATAAGAAATATTTCCATCTTTAAAATGACATAAAAACAACAAAAATTCATTGTAGGGAACCGGAGATATGAATTTTGTCAGACAAAGTCACTTTATAGCACTTACTCATCTTATGGAGTTTTGTTTTCCAAGTTGCTCCAAACCTCTCCAATCATCTGGAAATTCTTCCCGAAGTTCCTCGTGAGGATCCAAATTGTCCAAAATACAGTCCAAGGGTCTGGAAGCTCCAAAATGGTCCTTGAAGGTTGGGACCACAATTCCCACAATGCACTTGACCACATCTTTAAAAGTCTACTGGATGCCTACAGGCAGGGGACTCTTGTTGGAGTTGATGCAGGTGAACTCTGTTAACCTGTAGCTCTCGGGGTGTTGCAAAGTCATCCTGTGCCCTGGGCACCCCCCAACTTTTTGCTGACTGGTACTGGTGGTAACTGACTGACTGACCCTGGACTCTGCCTAACCAGGCCCAGGCGCAGTGCTATGTTGAAGACACACGTAAAATAGTGTGAAAACACCGACATGCACTAGGGTACACTATGGGTTAAGGTACCCCTGTGATTGGCATGACGTCCCCTATAAGGCCCTAGTATATATAGGGCAGGGGAATTCAAACTACCTTTAAGTCCATTGTAGAGAATAGGGCAGGGCAGTTTAGATTCCAGCAGCCTTTTCAGCACTCGCATGTGCGCACTGTTGAAGCCTGAGGTCAATTTAACCCGTTTACTGCAGCCTTTATTTCGGCGCAGTGCGGGCGTTCTATAGAGTGGGCGGGCCTGCGTCGGCCGTTGAACGTTCGCAGCACCAGCCAGGTAGTGCTCTGAACGTTCAATGGCCGACTGCAGCACTGATAGGGTTAAAATCAGCCCTGTGTTGCAAATTGTGCCCAAAATCGACTTTTGTATTTGGGGCACCTAAAAACAAAATAAACTACAATGTTTGGGCATGGTAGTTACCCCTAGGGTCTCCCCTAGGTGTTCAAGGGATGGGGTGTTAGGTACTTATAAAGTGAATCCTTATCAAAAGGTTTTTAAACGCCCGGGGGTTAGTGAAAGTGCACATTTCACTCCCCACATTGTTGTAAAGTGCTTCTCAAAATCGACTTCTGTGCCAGTAGCACTGCGGAATGAGGATCGGCAATATTTTTTTATATATTCAGCACCCCTAAAGTCATTCCTAGGTTTTCCAGGGGTATAGGCTCCTGTAGGTATAACAAGGGTCCTTATAAAACCTGTTTTATAGGCCTTGCTATTGGAGAAATTGCCCAGTTATTTTTTCCATTGCAGATCCCCAGCCCACAGATTACATTGGAAGAGGTTATTAGCCAATAACTGGAGAAAGAAAAGCCCTAAAACGAGGATTAAAGGACTCAGAAGAATGGTAATGACAAATCCAACATTATGATATTGTTGAATTTCTTCTAAAATGTACCGATAAAAAGTTATAAGAATTTTTTGTCTGTAAGCCAAAACTCAAGCCTGTACTGCTCTGCCCCGATTGGTCAGAGATAAGCGGGTGAACGTGCTTTCTTTGAAGAGGTGATAAATGACCCCTGGGGTTAGGAAGACTCTCGGGTCAGAGAGGTTGCTGAGCATAGGAATGCCAGAGCCAGGGGGAGGGATAGTATATAATGCTCTTCAATGGAAAGGGCAGAAAAGCTAAAGACATCAGTTTAATTTACAACTCTTCTCTTTGACCCAAGGCAGATGCTAGGCTTAAGAAAGGAATGAGCAGATGCAAAGGGGAAGAGACTATGGAGATTAGCCATCCTAGGGGTATGTTTAGCCAGCTCTTTATCCTTTGATGAAAATTCTGGCATATTGAATTTTGGAAGAATATTAGTTTCTGGGTTAGCATTGTGCCATATTTTGGAGGGAGTAGTCAGGCACTGGGGTGGTGCTCTGCACCTCATTGGACAGGAGTGCCCTCCTGATTGAGCGCAGAGAGCACTGAATAAGTATCTGAGAGGGGCTGTGCCTCTCAGATCTGCTTTTGAAACCTAAGAGAATCAGAAGGGCCTACGCTGAAGAGTTTGATGTGCATTCACAAGGCCTGCACTCTGAAGATTGTGCCTTTTGCACCATCTGAAACTACAGCCCTGTGGATCAAACCTGCTTCAAAAGAACTAAAGAGTGGACTCCCTGCAAGCTACAGGTTAACAGAGGTCACCTGGACCATCAGCACCAAGAAGCCCTACCTGGAGTATTACCTGTGGATTTGGATGAGTTATGTCCAAGGGGATTGTGGGAATTGAAGTCCCACACTTTCAAGGACCCTCTTTGAGATTCCAGAACCTTGGATTGTGTGTTGGACACGTTGGGACCCGCAAGAAGGACTTCAGGAAGGAGTTCTAACAGGATACAGCCAGCTGGAGGGGGCAGCACAAGACTGGTGAAAGATCCTCCAGAACAATTGCTAAATGTGAATGTGTCCCTGTCAGAGGCAACAAAATGACCAAAAGTGGCACTGTTGGTTTCTAAGCACTAGAAAGAGACTAATCTTTAAATATTCATATCTCTGATTCCGTACAGTGGATTCTTTTCATTTTGGTGCGATTTAAAAGATAAAAATAGTTCCTATTTTTATGAATTGGTGTTGAATTTGTATTGTGTGTTATGTCTTAATTATTTACTGAATTGGTTTTTTTAAATGCTTTACATACCTGCTCGCAGTCAAGCTACCAAGGGTTGATCATGGGAATAATTGTCTTAGACCTATTCTGAGCCCTATATCGTGTCAGTGGTATTATTGCCAGTGGTAAATGCATATCTGCCTGTACTAATAATCCACTTACCAACACAGGGAGTCCACTCATTATTCCTCTTGAAGAAAGGTACATCCAAAGGGCTGTAGTTCCAGATAATGCAGCAGACGCCGTCAGTCAGAATGCACGACCTGGCAAATCAAGTTTCCGGCTTGGCAATCCTTCATTTCGAGCAGCGGAGCTGATGGGCTCTGCTCCTCTCACATATTTATTCCGTGTTCTCTGGGGTCCAGCAGAAGAGCACTTCTGTCCAATGAGGTGCAGGGTGTGAGAAGTTGGCCTGGTATATGATGCTCACTAGTTCTAGTGATCACCTTGTACCATGGCAAGCAACCCTTATGATGATTGGTTGTCAACCTTGTAGACCAGCTATCCTAGTAGCGTGGACAAAGCAGTCTTAGGCAAAACTCTGTAAAGGCATGTGAAGCAAGCTGTTTTACCATACACAATCCCCTTGAATACCAAATGAAAGGACACCACACAGATATATATTGAAAATATATATATATTTATTTACTACAAATATCCCCTATACTCTTTATGAGCACAGAAGCAAATGCGTTAAAACAAAACACAGTTTAAATACACAAAAGCTGCACAATATGGATGAGCCCTAGGGGCCACCTAAACCATATATTAAAATAGTGGTATAAGAACCACCAATCTGAAAGGAAGTAGGCCTAGGGCCTGGGGAAATCGCTGGAGCTGTTCGGGACTAACAGCGAAGAAGTCGGGAAAGGCCCGCGGGACTCGGGTGCAGCGCTTAAAGCACACGCATGCACCAATGCAATGTCAATGGCGCGTAAAAGTTACAAAGTTAGTGTTTTAGGAACCTTCCGACTGACCTAAAAGGACAAAACTTTAGAGCTAGGCACTAGAGGTGTGTACCAGTGTAGGAACACCGGCGTTGCTGAGTTACCTCACCCACAGGAAGCGGGTGCACAGGTGCCAATTCGAGTCGGGTTTCGTCACGCAGGTCGATGGTGCCTGGAGATGAAGATGCTGCAGGCGGGTCGTCGAGGAGAGTTCCGGTGGATCCAAGGATGGATCTGAAGATGTTAAGACCTGAAAGCAGAGGGGACAATGTTAAAAGTTACTAGCCAGTGACTACCGTGGAACCAGGATGGAACCAGGCGATGTCGGGTGCAAACAGGTGAAGAGGTGCAGCTTGTCTCCGCAGCCACGTGGACACGAAGAGGTCAAGGACGTCCAGGAGTCGATCACGAGCTGTACCACAAAGACTCTAGCTGATGGCGGTGTCGGCAACTTGATTGGAGCAAACAGGCCTTGGCTAATGCAAGCCACGCAGGAAGTGGAAAAAGCTTGTTACTCGGACCAGCAAGGTCAGAGCGGGTGCTCCCTCTCAGGGGAGCAAGGGCCAGTCTGGCGCAACCAGACCAGCGTTGTAGATTGTAGATTTCGTCACCAAGATGGCCGCTAGCCACGTGGCAAGTGGCCGGGATGGTGCGTCGAGTAGCAAAGTGCAAAAGGGCCCCACGCAGATCGTGGAGATGCTGGGGGGCTGATCCTCGGTGCAGATGCTGCTCGGTGGTGGGGCTTCTCAAACCCCAAAGCACAGCGTCGAGGGTGCCTTGGGTGCTGCGCAGTCAGCTTCTCGGGGGTCTTTCGAGATGGCCGGTCCCACGTCTCTCAGTGCCTCCACGGGTCTCTTCTTTGCAGGGACTGTGGATCGGGCTCTGAGATGTCTGGGAGTCTGGGTCTCGTCAGGCTCTGGGCTCAGGCTCTGGCAGGAGGCGGCGGCAAAGCAGATGTCGAGTTGCTGGTTGGTGCCTGTATTCACAGGGTGGTCACTCCTTGGCCACAAGGGAGATTCCCTTCAGTCTTCTGTGCAGCAGAATGTCGAAGTCCAGTTTTCTTCTTAGTTTCAAGTCGAGTTCAGGATGATCTGAAGTCTTGGGACACAGCTCCTACTCTTATTCTAAATCTAGGGGCCGGATTACCTGCTAGGTCCCTCCTCTGGGTGGGACCAGGAAGGGGGTGGTTACACCACCTTTCCTTTGTCCAGCTTCGCGCCAAGACTGGGGCTGGAGAGCACCAGCACCGGTTTGAACTGGCATATGCACAGGGACACCTTGTGTGCCCCAGGCATGTCTCAATCTATTTAGCCCTGTCCTACCCAATACACAAAACCCTGTCTGGGGTGGTGCTAGCACCTCCCAAGGCAGGAAACCCATTGTCCAAGCCTCCCTCGCTGGAAGGACTCCCAGCAGCAGGAGGTCAGACTTGTGTCTGTGGTGGCAGCATCCATTTTGTGATGCTGAGGCTCATGTTTAACTTTACCCGGGTTTCAGGTTATGTACATGTCGTGTCCCTCTAGAAGGGTGGAATGCTACCCCCGTCGCCAGAACTGGCGAGGGGGTAGTATTCCAATTCGTATGACACCTTACTCGACATGTTTTGATAAAGCCAAACCAAAGTTAGCATTTAACCGCGAGGTTCATAATGCACTTAAGAGTATATGGTATGGCAGTATCATGGAACAGCTAAAGGACGTGGTTCCGAAAGCTGCAGACAGGCTCAGCTCATGCTAGAGCACCATCTCACATATTTCCAAGCACTCTGCCTCCAGGATTGATGAGGCCTTCCATAGGAGTGGCTGATAGGAACATATGTGTCCATTTTAGGTTAGATATAGATATACTATACCTAAGTAAGGGGTGATTACACCGACTTACCCCAGCTGAGTAATCAGCCAGTTGTGTCAAATATGGAGGCCCGGCCAGGGGTGGCATAATACATGCTGCAGCCCCTGGTAGGCCTTGGAAGCACCTATGCCCTGAGTACCTGGGGTACACTGTTACAGGGGCCAATAAGGTGAACCAGTTCCAATTTCGCAATGCACCTAATGTGCATTGGCATTAATTTAGAGAGAGAACAGCAGGCTGTGGGTCTGATTAGCAGGCCCACAGCCACATTAAGTCATAAACCAGTGAAGCAAAAAGCAAAAATTTGGGGTGACCATAGGATAGCAGACCCTACTCTCCTAAACAACCCCCCCCCCAACGCAGGGACATTAGAGTAACCTTTACCAGTTGTGTCTTCATGTTCTAAGTGGAAGTACCTGGAGAGACCATCTGCATTACCATGGTCAGTCCCTGGGCGGTGCTCCACTGTAAAGTCCATCCCCTGTAGGGAAATGGACCACCTGAGCAGTTTGGGGTTTTCACCCTTCATCTGATTAAGCCATAAGAGGGGCTTATGGTCGGTCTGAATCTTGAAGTGAGTGCCAAACAAGTATGGTCTCAACTTCTTCAGGGCCCACACCACAGCAACGGCCTCCCTCTCAATGGCTGACCAACGTTTCTCTCTGGGGGTCAGCCTTCTGCTAATAAAAGCAATGGGCTGGTCTTGACCATCTACATTAAGTTGTGAAAGCACAGCTCCCACTCCCAACTCAGAAGCATCTGTTTGGACAATGAACTCTCTTGAGTAGTCAGGACTCTTCAGGATAGGTGCAGAGCACATGGCCTTCTTCAGGTCATCAAATGCCTTTTGACAGTATACTGTCCACTGAACCTTTTTGGGCATCTTCTTGGATGTCAGATCATTAAGAGGAGTCACAATGGACTCATAGTTCTTAACAAACTTCCTGTAGTACCCAGTCAGGCCCAAGAAAGCTCTGACCTGAGTCTGGGTAGTTGGAGGGGACCAGTCCTTTATGGTCTGGATCTTACTCTCCAGTGGTTGAACTTGGCCTCCACCTACAAGGTGGCCCAAGTATACAACTTTACTCTGCCCTATCTGGCATTTTGTGGCCTTGATAGTGAGGCCTGCCTTTTGCAGAGCCTCTAGCACTTCCTTCAGGTGGACCAGGTGATACTCCCAGGTGGAGCTGAAGAGAGCAATATCATCCAGATATGCTGCACAAAAGTCATCCAACCCAGTAAGGACTTGAGTTACCAACGTTTGGAAGGTGGCAGGTGCATTTTTCAAACCAAAGGGCATCACCACAAATTGGTAATGCCCACCAGGGGTCGAAAATGCAGTTTTGGCTTTAGACTCCTCAGCTAACCTGATTTGCCAATAGCCAGCTGTCACGTCAAATGTGCTCAAATACTTGGCAGAAGCCAATTTGTCTATGAGCTCATCTGCCCTTGCAATAGGGTGTGCATCTGTCCTGGTGACAGCATTGAGTCCTCTGTAATCCACACAGAACCTCATTTCTCTCTTTCCATCTTTGGTGTGAGGTTTGGGGACCAGAACCACTGGGCTAGCCCAGGGGCTCTCTGAAGGCTCAATAACACCTAATTCCAGCATTTTGTGCACCTCAGTCTTTATACAGTCCCTGACATGGTCAGGTTGCCTGTAAATCTTGTTTTTCACAGGAAGACTGTCACCAGTGTCCACCACATGGGTACACCAGTTAGTCTGACTGGGTGTCAATGAGAACATATGTCTGTATGACTGCAAAACTTGTCTACAGACATTTTGCTGATGTTCAGTGAGGCTGCCATCTAAGGCCACACCATCAACTGAGCCATCCTCAGGGTTCTGAGTCAGCAGGCCTGGGAGAGGGTCACTCTCTTCCTCCTGCCCCTCATCTGTAGCCATGAGCAAGCCCATGTCTGCCCTGTCAACATATGCCTTCAATCTGTTAACATGGAGCACCCTGTGGGGGCTCCTGGGAGTTCCTAGGTCCACCAAGTATGTAACCTCTCCCTTCTTTTCAATGATAGTATGGGGTCCAGACCATTTGTCTTGGAGTGCTGCTGGGGCCACTGGCTCCAACACCCATACTCTCTGTACAGGCTGGTACTCAGTCAAGACAGCCTTTTGGTCATGCCAGGCTTTCTGTAATTCCTGGCTGGCCTCAAGGTTTTTGGACGCCTTCTCCATATACTCAGCCATCCTGGAGCGGAGACCAAGTACATAGTCCACTATGTCTTGCTTGGGTTTTCTGAGAGGTAACTCCCATCCTTCCCTCACTAAACACAGGGGTCCTCTTACAGGGTGCCCAAACAACAATTCAAAGGGGCTGAAGCCAACCCCCTTTTGTGGGACCTCTCTGTAAGCAAACAGAAGGCAGGGTAGAAGGATGTCCCATCTTCGCCTGAGCTTTTCTGGTAATCCTTTGATCATACCCTTTAGGGTCTTGTTGAACCTCTCAACAAGCCCATTGCATTGTGGATGATAAGGAGTGGTGAACTTGTAGTTGACACCACATTCCTTCCACATAGCTGTCAAGTATCCTGACATGAAGTTGGCATCTCTATCAGATACTACCTCCTTAGGAAACCCCACTCTGGAGAAAACTCCAAGTAAGGCCCTGGCCACAACAGGAGCTGTCGTGGTCCTAAGGGGAATTGCCTCCGGGTACCTGGTGGCATGGTCCACCACCACCACCAGTATGAATCTGTGCCCAGATGCTGTAGGGGGATCCATTGGACCTACAATATCAATCCCCACTCTCTCAAAGGGGACCCCCACCACAGGTAGTGGTATCAGTGGGGCCTTTGTTGTTCCACCTGCTTTGCCACTGGCTTGGCAGGTTACACAGGAGCGACAAAACTCCTTTGTATCTTCAGACATGTGAGGCCAGTGAAAGTGAGGGACAAGCCTGTCCCAAGTCTTATTCTGGCCTAGGTGTCCTGCTAAAGGAATATCATGGGCCAAGGTTAGAAGGAAGCCCCTAAATTGCAGAGGTATAACCAACCTCCTGGTTGTACCAGGCTTGGGGTCTCTACCCTCTGAATAAAGGAGCCCGTCATCCCAATACACTTTATGGGTACCTTGAGCATTCCCAGCAGCCTCAGCAGCAGCCTGCTATCTGAGGGGTTCAAGAGAAGGACAGGTTAACTGAGCCTGCCCCAAGTCTGCCCTAGAAGGTCCCCCTGTCCCAAGAAACTCAACCTGATCATGTTCAAGTTCTTCAGGGACAGTTCCTTCAGGGGTCTCAAGATCATCTTCCTGTGAAGGCTGATCCTCACTTGTAGGCAGTTGGGAAGGCACAGCCTTTACCCTCCTGTTCTTCTTCTTGGAAGGTGCTTGGTCCATTGTTCCAGGATCCAAGACCTGAGGTTCAGAGAGGCACTTTTTGGCCTGTGACCTGGTCACAGCAAGGACATGTGATGATATCCCTAACATCTCTGCATGAGTCCTGTACTCAACTTCTGACCATAGAGAGCTCTCCAGGTCATTGCCCAACAAACATTCAACTGGGAGATCAGCACTAACCACAGCTCTTTTTAGGCCAGTTACCCCTCCCCAAGAGAAATTAACAATTGCTACACTATGTGTAGTAGTGACATTGCTGGCATTGGTCACCAGGTAATTATCACCTGGTATGTATTGTCCAGGGTCCACAAAGTTAGGTGTCACCATAGTGACACTGGCACATGTGTCCCTGTATGCTTGAGCCACTTTTTCATTAATCAAATGCGTCTGCCTGTACTTGCCCAGATTACTGGGACTGACAGTAGTGGACAAATCTATTTCCACATCACAAATCAGAACAGCCTGTGTAGGGGTTCTGACTAGGCCAGACTCTCCCTCAGTTCCCAAGGTGATACCTACTACCCTCTTAGTTTGTGGACCAACACTGCTGACTGTACTATTGGGTGCAGGTGCCTTAGGGGCTGCAGTGTTTGGGGCTCTACCCTTTTTACACTCACTGGTCCAGTGAGAGGTGTTTTTACAGGTACTACACCAGGGTTTTCTTTGACCTTCTTTCTTCTTCTTCTTGGAAGTTTGGGACCCACCCTCAGTATTAGTTTGGGGCCCTGTTGAAGACTTCTGGTCTTTAGCTTTCTGCTCCCCACCCTTCTGGTCTGTTTTCTTTTGGTCACCACCCTGGTTCTGGTTCTGGTTCTTTTGCTTAACTCTGGTTCTAACCCATTTGTCTGCCCTCTTTCCCAATTCTTGGGGAGAGGTCAGATCTGAGTCAACCAAATGTTGATGCAACTGCTGGTTTTGACAGTTATTTAAAATCTGTTCTCTCATCAGTAAATTGTACAATCCTTCAGTCTGTAACCTTACTTCCCAGCAACCAGCCCTCCAGAGCCTTAGTGGCACATTCAACAAATTCAGACCATTCCTGAGTCTGTGTCTTCTGGGTTTCTCTGAACATTAACCTGTACTGTTCAGTGGTTAAGCCTAACCCATCTATCAGAGCACTCTTCAGGACCAGGTAGTTTCTAGAATCCCCATCACTAACTGTGAGGAGTCTGTCTCGGCCTCTACCTTCAAAGGAGAGCCACAAGATTGCTGCCCACTGCTCCTGAGGGATCTGCTGTACTCTGCAGGCTCTCCCAAGTGCAGTCATCCATTTGTGGATATCATCCCCAGCTTTGTAGGGGGGCACAATCTTACTCAGGTTTCTATTGTCATAGGACCTGTCTTTATCCTTAGGGATAGTGCTGCCACCAGTGGATCCTAATCCACTCTCTCTAGGCTGTCTTGCTCTAGCAAGTTTCTCTTTGGCCAGGGCAACTTCTAGTTCTTGCTTCTGGATCCTAAGCTTAGCCTCTCTCATTTTGGCCTCATGTTCCCTTCTCTGAGGGCTAGTCCAAATCCAAATCCAAAAACACTTTATTTCGGATGTATTGCAATCCATAAAAGTACAGTACATTATACATTGCATTTAAAAACATCACAAGATTACAAATCAATATACATAAAACATATAGATTGCTTTACAGAGTGAGTAGACAAGATCAGTACAAAAAAGTGCAAAAAGTGCAAATCGAGCCCATATACAGAAAAAATGCAAAAGATGATTCGAGCTGGAAATCACAGTTATTCATCAAGGCATTTTCTTATTCTCACAGATAGTTTTAAATATTCTAACACCTGGAGAACACAATCAGAATGCAATAGCTGTAAATATACAAGGGCGGGTCTAATTTGTTTAAAATTTAATTTCCTTAAGAGAGTAACGAGGTACCGCCTACGGGGGTACTCATAAAATTTACATAAAAATATAAAATGCAGCATATCCTGTGGAGACTTCCCGTCGCAGCCACAGGGTGCTGCAGATTTTTTAAAAATGTCCAACTTTGGTCTAATTAAAATATGATGAAAGATGTTGAACCTAAAGCGTGTCAGCAAAAATTTATCATGAGAGGTAAAGGAGCATGTTAGGTACATTTCCATAGTGTCACAAGTTCTTAACATAATGTACTTTCTAACATTTGGTTTCAGAAGCTCAACTTCATCTCTTAGGGCACTACGGTTCATAAGAAAGGCCCTCTTGATTGCTACAACATCGCCCTTGACTATATCCCTCGGATTTTCAAACACGTTTAGGCGACCAAGCTTAAGAAATTGGGACTTCAAGTATTTAAGCCAGGGTATACACATGGCATAATCCATTGAGACGAGATCTTCCAGTATCTGGTGGGTTAAGGGAATATCCTGACTTAACCATAGTTTTGTCCAGCATAACAGTGGTTTCAGACCAACAATGTCTGAAATATACTGACAACCAAGATCTTCATGTGCAGCTACGTTAGGTGTACTACCTGGGACACACAACAACCGTTTAAAAAAATTATTTTCGGCTATTTGTAGTTGTTCACCATTTATGTAGCCCCATATCTCGCTGCCGTAAACTGCGGTGGATACAGATTTAGCATTATATAATTGCATCATGGCCACCATCGGCTTTTTCCCCAATTTACTCGCAAAATTAAAGATCGAGGCGTTCACTCTGGTCAATTCACCCTTCTTCCTGGCCAAATGCGGAGCCCAACTTAGCTTAGTATCAAATAAAATACCCAAATATGAAAACGTATTAGTGACAGGGATCACAACATCATTTAATTTAAAAACGAACTTCTTTTTCGGTTGACGGCCAACATGCATAATATAAGATTTCGAATTGTTGACCATAAGGTCCCTATCAAACATAAAATTGTTAAAAGCATTCAAAAGTGCTTGGAGACCTTTCTCTGTTCGTGATATTAAAACCGCGTCATCAGCGTATAAAAGTAAGGGAATACCCCTCGCACCAGCTCTAGGACAATCTGATTTTATCTCTTGCAATTCAGACTCTAAGTCATTTATATAAAAGTTAAAAAGAAATGGGGCCAGGATGCACCCCTGTCGTACTCCTTTATTGATACAGAAATTACCTGTTGTATCCCCATTCGCAGAGAACCTCACATTGGCTCTTGTATCATTATGTAGGTCCGCAAGGAAATCCACAATCCCCCTGTCAACACCTTTATCCCTCATGGTCTGCCGCAGCCTCCCCCTGTTAACACAGTCGAAGGCTGATGACAGATCCATGAAGGCTAGGTGAATTGCTCCTTTTTGTACAACAGTGTATTTATTCAGAATAAGAAACAAATTAAGGCACTGGGTTATGGTGGAGCGACCTTCACAAAAACCATATTGGGAAGCCGACATGATATTATTTTCAGTCGACCAGCTTACCAGACGTTGAAGCAAGACTCTCCCCATAATTTTAACCATTGAATCAATCAGGGATATTGGTCGATAACAAAGAGGACTTCCCCTGTCACCTTTTTTAAAAACCGGGACTATGGTTGATAATCCCCACGTTCCCGGACAACCCACTCTGGCCACGGCATTAAATACAGCGGTCAGAATTGGAGACCAGAAAGCTGGATCATATTTGTAAAGGTCCGGCGGAATTCCATCAGGACCGGGCGCCTTATGTGCTGTAAGGCCCATAATGGCAACCAAAACCTCACTGTTTTCAAATGTTATATTACTGCTTCCATCATGGGGAATGGCAGCCCAAGTTCCAGAACCCTCTGAGTAATACAGGCTTTTAAAGTGGCTTTCCCATTCTTCTTTTGTTATGCAGCAAGCAAGTTCATTACATGGATCGGAGGTCAAAAAGGGTTTTTTAACCAGTGCCCAGAACTTTGTGCTGCACTTCAGGGTGGAGGGATCAAGTAGTTCCTCCCAAGCCTCCTTCCTAAGGGACTCCTTACGGGCGATAGTAATAGCCTTATATTCTTTTCTGCAAGCTTTTACCTCCTCCTGGTTCCTTGGTAAAGCTGACAACGCAACCCTCAGATTGCGAGCAGCTTTGGTACAATCATGACTAAACCATTTCGGGCCTAATTTAGCCTGATTTTTATTAGGGACAGTAAGAAGCGCTGACACCTTCTCCGACACGTTTTGATAGGACTCTAACACTAGCCTGGGGTCACCCCCTTCAATCGTGCATACTTTGATATCCTCTGTATACCTTTCAACAATTGTTTTGTAGAGGATATCTGCAGAAACCATGGACCATTTTAACCTCCTCCTCCCATCAGTTGTTCCCAGACTGCCTTGACTAATGGTCTTATTTCCCTTCTTTACCCAGGGACATTTAAGGCAGATTGTTAGAGGATTATGGTCACTGAATTCACTCGAAACAATGCAAAAAGAGTCTATAAAAGTTTGCATCGTCCGAGAGACCAGTATATGGTCTATAAAGGTACCCCTACCATGTCCCTTAAAGGTTGGAATATCAAAACAATATAAAGGATCTTTAAAAGACATGGCCATTGAAAGGTCAAGGTCATCCATTAGATCATTGCACAGTTCCCCCTCCTTAGTGTGTTCCATGTGGAGATAACAAGCACGTTCACACGACATTTCTGGTAAGCGCTTATGTAAGGGATCAATACAGGGGTGCAAGTTGAAATCCCCCATAATCATCAAGTTATGACCTAGGTCTTTCATGTTATTAGAAACAAAAGAGTTTAAACTACAAATGTCATTCCTGGCCTCACAATCATAGACAGCATTATAAAAGTTCACCAAACCCACACGAACATTTCCTCCAGATAGGGCCAAGCCCATTACACCAGTGTGCTTGGCTTCAACTCTACGTACTCCGCAAGGTATTAATATAGAAATAAAAATTACAAGGCCCCCCTTCGGCCTCCCCCTTGGAGATGGCAAAGCTGGTACATAAAAAGCCTTGTAACCTTCCAAAAAGAGGTTACAACTCACCTCCCAAGTTTCTTGTAGACAGATGATTGAGAACTGTTTAATATAAGTCACCCAATTTACATCACACATTTTCCCTGCCAGACCGGCTATATTCCAGGAAACAACATGGCATCCTAGGTTAGTAGCCACCGGGTTATCTAAATTTATATTTATAAGTTCACCTGTAGCCACAGTGTCCTGAGCCGCAGGTGCCATCCGTCAGTCACACATCTCAAGCCCAGATAATGCTTCATACCTGTTCTGTGTGATTAAATCCGTACCATGACGATAATGGCCAGCATTAAAACTCCTATTATAAACGTTATTGGGTCCACCTGACCTACAGGAATTCGTGATGTTATAAAAGAATTGGGTATCTTGAACAGGAGTATATGGTTCAAACGCCTGCCTGGTTAAACTCTGTTGTGGTGTGGATTTACAGAGATGCGCATAAAAATAACCCAAGGGGCGTACACAAATACTATTTTCATTATAGACCAGTGTAGAAGCTCTCAAGAGAACAGTTGCCACATGCTGAGGGTGTTTAACATTAATGACTATACAGTCTCCAGAGCAAGATTTTTTAGAGGGTCCCACCCAATTTACACGTCTAACTGCCATTATCTGGGCAGAATATGTGATGGGAAAGCCACAGTTTTTATTGAGCCACGCCACAGTCTTGTTTTTCAGGGAACTGTGTGATTCATCATAGGGAGATGCAGGATGAGTACCACAAGAAGGAACATTAGTCAGTACTGCCACAAATGGAGCACAATCAGGTGGTAAATTTAGATAACGATTATTCCTTGGGGGTCTGGGGGTTCTGGTGTTTTGGGGTGTTATAGATGCTTGTGGGTGCGGTGCTAATACCACTGGGACATCCAGTATGTTATGTCTATCTGGCCCTGCTGGTGCCGCTACAACGGCATGCCCCCGACCCTTATTCTGCGTGACATTAACTTCAACAGATTCTTTCCCTTTCCCCCCACAATGAACTGTGCCACCAGATGTTACAGTCTTCTGTGATGATAACAGGCCACCCAGCCTTGTGACTTCCTTTGCTAAGTTATCAATCTTATTAATTAGAGGTTTGATAAGCTCTTCTATTTTTGTTGTTATAGAAGCCTCAAGGTTCTTTATGAATGAGCCAAGCAAATCAGAGTTTAGATTATCCCCACTACCATTAGTACCTGTGAAGATAAAAGGGGTTATTGCAACAGGGCCACTAGTTGTTTTACCATCCGTTTTCTTAACCTTAGAATTATTGTGTTTACCATTGTTGTTGTTTTGTTTTTGGGATACATTTCTACAAGTTCTCAGGGGCCTGGCTTCAGTTTGGGTCTTATGCTGTACACCAGTATCATCAGTTAACTGCACCAATGGGTCAGAGTAGACCTCAGCACTCACTGTAATAGGCACTGAGGAGTCATTAAAAATGACATCATTGGTATTAGCATCTGAATCTGTAAGCGGAGTAATATCAGGGGATAGCTCTAGTAAGTCCCCTGTCATAGAAGCCTTCCCCAACGATGCACGCCTATCATTATTAATCTGGTTAACTTTCTTAACCAGGAAATTATCCATAGACGCAGGGCCTACCATCACCTTATCAGTTTTGGGTTTAGACATCATAAACAATAAAGCTATCAGCTAACACACAAATACTCTCTAGTCTGCACACTCACTAACGGGTATCAAAACAAAATTACAAGCGAATTCGAAAATAAAGTCTTACGTGCACACAGCACGATAACCTTCAGGATGAGGCGAAACAGGGTCCCTGGCCCAGTCCAGTCTCCTCAGGCCTCTGAGGGCCACAGAGGGCCCGCCCTTTGCCCGGGCTTAGCGGGACAAAGAGGCGTGTTCTCCTTTATGCGCCTCCCGGCGCTGCCCTTCTGCGTGTGCGTCGTCCTGTAGCGCTGGGGGCAGCTGGGGATTGTAGTCAGGGCGTCCCCCTGGCGGAGCCAAGCCCGGCCGAGAACACCACGGTGCAGGGAAATGCCGGCGGAGCCAAGCCCGGCCACAGGCACCACGGCGGAGCAAAGCCCGGCCGAGTGCAACAGCTGATGACAGATAAAACGCCTCTAGAAGCTTGGGAAGTGTCAGATTCACCTGAGTGATTCCTTCTTCTCCTAGACTCCTGGTTAAGTCCACTTGGGGGTCTGAGTGGGTTGGACCCTGACT
Source organism: Lissotriton helveticus (assembly GCF_964261635.1). Classification (NCBI taxonomy): domain Eukaryota; kingdom Metazoa; phylum Chordata; class Amphibia; order Caudata; family Salamandridae; genus Lissotriton; species Lissotriton helveticus. The sequence goes on from NC_136070.1 coordinate 1,248,023,148, forward strand.
CAGTCCCAAATTGGCTTAAGTTAGCCTGGCTAAGTCTCCTGACTGGCACCTGACTTGGGGCCAGATGTAGGTAATCCGCAATTACCGATTCTTAAATACCGAATCATACCGATTCGGTATTTAAGAACTGGCAATCGGGATGTAGGTATATTTACCGAATTAGTTACCGAATCGGTATGATTCGGTAATTAATGAATCGGTATTTACCGATTCTGTAACTGCCATTGATTCCTATGGGCCTTGAGGCCCATAGGAATCAATGTCAATTACCGAATCGGTAAATACCGATTCGGTAATTGGGGGAAACATTGAAGGGTGGAAGGGTGTGGGTGCACATGTTGCTGACATACATGCCCTTAGGGCATGTATGTCTGCAACATGGCACTGTTGAAAAAGCAAACAAAATGCTTTTTAAATGGTTTTCTTAATTTACCACCAACTACTAGTTGGTGGTAAATTAAGAATTCTTAAACCCTTGTAGCACTGAAAACAGTGCTACCTACATCTGAAATTACAGAATCGGTAATTTTACCAATTCGGTATTTTACCGAATCGGTAAAATTACAGAATGGGTAAAATTACTGATTCTGTAATTTTAGATGCCCCTACATCTCAATATCCACATACCAGTCGGAAACGGCCGAAAATCGGTATTTTCGGCCGTTTCCGACCGGTATTTGCCTACCTACATCGGGCCCTAAGTCTCTCATCATCAGAATCACTTTCTTCTTCCTCCTCTTCCTCCTCCTCATCCTCAGGCTGAGTATCCCCAGTGGTCTGGTTTTCCTCATCTATCTGGATGACAGGGACAGGGGCATCAGTGTTATCAGCTTCAGAGGGAGAGCCTCCTTCTCCAGACCCTTTGGGGTTAAGATGGGAGGTCTTTAGAGCTTCAGACTGGTCTAAAAGCTCTCTGAGGTGTACTGTGGTAGGGGTTGGACCAGTCTTGAGACCTCTTAAGGTACACAGTTGCCTCATTTCTTTAAAATTTAACATAGCAAATTTGGATGGTGCCTTTGGAGGGTCACTCTCAACAGGGACAGGTCCAGTGGACCCCTCTGCTCCAGACATTGCTCTAGTGTGGGTGGATATGTTGCAATCTACCTACACTGGTGTTTACCTACTAAACCTGTCTAGTAGTTGTAGTCAGGGTGTGCTACTCCCTATCCTCTACAACAACTAAGTTCAGTAGAACTTAAGTGTACTAGTCTTGTTTTATATGTACCTAACAGGTACCTGTATGATCTTTCAAATGATACTCTCAAAGATTGTAATGGTAAAACAACAGCAAGCTCAAATCCCAACCGCTGCTCACCAATGTGAGAAGTTGGCCTGGTATATGATGCTCACTAGTTCTAGTGATCACCTTGTACCATGCCAAGCAACCCTTAAGATGATTGGTTGTAAGTCAACCTTGTAGACCAGCTATCCTAGTAGCGTGGACAAAGCAGTCTTAGGCTAAACTCTGTAAAGGCATGTGAAGCAAGCTGTTTTACCATACACAATCCCCTTGAATACCAAATGAAAGGACACCACACAGATATATATTGAAAATATATATATATTTATTTACTACAAATATCCCCTATACTCTTTATGAGCACAGAAGGAAATGCGTTAAAACAAAACACAGTTTAAATACACAAAAGTTGCACAATATGGATGAGCCCTAGGGGCCACCTAAACCATATATTAAAATAGTGGTATAAAAACCACCAATCTGAAAAGAAGTAGGCCTAGGGCCTGGGGAAATCGCTGGAGCTGTTCGGGACTAACAGCGAAGAAGTCGGGAAAGGCCCGCGGGACTCGGGTGCAGCGCTTAAAGCACACGCATGCACCAATGCAATGTCAATGGCGCGTAAAAGTTACAAAGTTAGTGTTTTAGGAACCTTCCGACTGACCTAGAAGGACAAAACTTTAGAGCTAGGCACTAGAGGTGTGTACCAGTGTAGGAACACCGGCGTTGCTGAGTTACCTCACCCACAGGAAGCGGGTGCACAGGTGCCAAGTCGAGTCGGGTTTCGTCACGCAGGTCGATGGTGCCTGGAGATGAAGATGCTGCAGGCGGGTCATCGAGGAGAGTTCCGGTGGATCCAAGGATAGATCTGAAGATGTGAAGACCTGAAAGCAGAGGGGACAATGTTCAAAGTCAGCCAGTGACTACCGTGGAACCAGGATGGAACCAGGCGATGTCGGGTGCAAACAGGTGAAGAGGTGCAGCTTGTTTCCGCAGCCACGTGGACACGGAGATCAAGGACATCCAGGAGTCGATCACGAGCTGTCCCACGAAGGCTCTAGCTGATGGCGGTGTCGGCAACTTGATTGGAGCAAACAGGCCTTGGCTAATGCAAGCCACGCAGGAAGTGGAAAAAGCTTGTTACTCGGACCAGCAAGGTCAGAGCGGGTGCTCCTTCTCAGGGGAGCAAGGGCCAGTCTGGAGCAACCAGACCATCAGTGTAGATTGTAGATTTCGTCGCCAAGATGGCTGCTAGCCACGTGGCAAGTGGCCGGGATGGCGCGTCGAGTGGCAAAGTGCAAAAGGGCCCCACGCAGATCGTGGAGATGCTGGGGGGCTGATCCTCGGTGCAGATGCTGCTCCGTGGTGGGGCTTCTCAAACCCCAAAGCACAGCATCGAGGGTGCCTCGGGTGCTGCGCAGTCAGCTTCTCAGGGGTCTTTCGAGATGGCCGGTCCCACGTCTCTCGGTGCCTCCATGGGTCTCTTCTTTGCAGGGACTGTGGATCGGGCTCTGAGATTTCTGGGAGTCTGGGTCTCGTCGGGCTCTGGGCTCGGGCTCCGGCAGGAGGCGGCAGCAAAGCAGACGTCGAGTTGCTGGTTGGTGCCTGTATTCACAGGGTGGTCACTCCTTGGCCACAAGGGAGATTCTCTTCAGTCTTCTGTGCAGCAGAATGTCGAAGTCCAGTTTTCTTCTTAGTTTCAAGTCGAGTTCAGGATGATCTGAAGTCTTGGGACACAGCTCCTACTCTTATTCTAAATCTAGGGGCCGGATTACCTGCTAGGTCCCTCCTCTGGGTGGGACCAGGAAGGGGGGTGGTTACACCCCCTTTCCTTTGTCCAGCTTCGCGCCAAGACTGGGGCTGGAGAGCCCCAGCACCGGTTTGAACTGGCATATGCACAGGGACACCTTGTGTGCCCCAGGCATGTCTCAATCTATTCAGCTCTGTCCTACCCAATACACAAAACCCTGTCTGGGGTGGTGCTAGCACCTCCCAAGGCAGGAAACCCATTGTCCAAGCCTCCCTCGCTGGAAGGACTCCCAGCAGCAGGAGGTCAGACTTGTGTCTGTGGTGGCAGCATCCATTTTGTGATGCTGAGGCTCATGTTTAACTTTACCCGGGTTTCAGGTTATGTACATGTCGTGTCCCTCTAGAAGGGTGGAATGCTACCACCGTCGCCGGAACTGGCCAGGGGTTAGTATTCCAATTCGTATGACACCTTACTAGACATGTTTTGATAAAGCGAAACCAAAGTTAGCATTTAACCGCGAGGTTCATAATGCACTTAAGAGTATATGGTATGGCAGTATCATGGAACAGCTAAAGGACGTGGTTCCGAAAGCTGCAGACAGGCTCAGCTCATGCTAGAGCACCATCTCACATATTTCCAAGCACTCTGCCTCCAGGATTGATGAGGCCTTCCATGGGAGTGGCTGATAGGAACATATGTGTCCATTTTAGGTTAGATATACATATACTATACCTAAGTAAGGGGTGACTACACCGACTTACCCCAGCTGAGTGATCAGCCAGTTGTGTCAAATATGGAGGCCAGGCCAGGGGTGGCATAATACATGCTGCAGCCCCTGGTAGGCCTTGGAAGCACCTATGCCCTGGGTACCTGGGGTACACTGTTACAGGGGCCAATAAGGTGAACCAGTTCCAATTTCGTAATGCACCTAATGTGCATTGGCATTAATTTAGAGAGAGAACAGCAGGCTGTGGGTCTGATTAGCAGGCCCACAGCCACATTAAGTCATAAACCAGTGAAGCAAAAAGCAAAAATTTGGGGTGACCAAAGGATTGCAGACCCCACTCTCCTACACAGGGAATCACCCCAGAGCATGACCACTTCCTTCAAAGTGTGGCATAATCTTCTCCTAAAAAGCACTCTTCCTCCAAAATACAGTGTGGCTGAACTCTCAGCGGAGGAGCAAGAACTAGTTAAACCAACCTCCAGTACGGCATTGTGTCCTTTTAGGACTATGGTGTCAATAAAAAAGGATAAATATATTAAATTTGTTTGAGTAAGCATATTTTATTTCGAAAGACTACTAATCAATTTAAAATAGTATGATGCTGGGTCTGAAAGATTATAACCCGTCAGCGCACCGGCCGCGCACAGCGCCAGCCATGTGCTGCTTGCCGCAGCCCTCACCAGGATAGAATTGAATACACCAGGGAACAACTACTTACTATAGGTAAAAGGGACAAAGGAGGGGTTCCTCCCCCACCCACTGGTTTGGATCAATGTAAGAATACACTGAAGTGTGGTTTGATTAACTGTAGATCCTTGAGCAAACACTACCACGAGGTCTCCACCATGTTAGAAATCATGAAGCTGGATGCCCTCTTCCTAACAGAAACCCGGACCGCCTCAGATTTGTTGGTGCACCTGGGTCTTGCCTGCCCTGCTGGCTACAAAATATTTCATAAGCCGCGGACATTGGGAAGAGGAGGGGGGGTCGGGGTAATTTTTAAGGAGGAATGGGATTTTGCACCTCTACAGATAGATGAGGTTGCTGGGATCGAAAGACTGGGCTTCTCACTCCAGGAGACTAAAGGCAGAATACTCACAGGTATACTTTGCTATAGACCCCCAGGGCGGATACCCAGTACCTGGCTTTACTCAACTCTATCACCAATCTGAGTTTAACCCATGCACGTATGTTGGTACTGGGAGACTTTAACCTATTGGATAACGGAAGCCTAGATAACCACCTAAGGGATTTATGGCACACCTGTGAGAATCTTGGGCTCCACCAAATGGTAATGCAACCATCTCATACAGGAGGACATATTTTGGACCTCCTGTTCCCGAATCAGGCTGAGACGGAAGTGGTCGACATTGTTCCTCAGAGCTGGACTGACCACTTCCTGATTCACTTTTTAATTAAGCTGCCTAGCTTAGTGGATAAAAACAACCAGCCATCGATCTTTCGGAAGGGTAGAGAAGGGAACAAGGTGGTCAAAAATTGGGCCCAAATGCCTTTTCAGGGTCAGTTGTCATTTTCCTCCTCCTCCTCGGTAGATGAAAACTATCAGACCTACTGCAAGGCAGTGGGGGAAACTTGATGCAGTGGCCCCATTAAGAGGCTTAAAACTCAGGAAAAAAATCTCTGCTCCCTGGTATAATGATGAATTGAAACGGTTGCGGGGAGCTTGTAAAAGCAGAGAGAAAATGGAGAAGGGCCTACCAGGATTCTGATAAAGAAGCGCTGAAACGGGCTCAGACCCAATATAAGGAATCGATTGGTAGGGCCAAAGCAGACTATTATGCTGAAGCCATTCTCCAAGCCCCCAAAAGCACCAAAGCCTTCTTTAAGATCGTAAGGGAGCTTTCAAGCCCAGCCTCTGCAAGTAATACGGTAGTGGCATCACAGGAACTCTGTGGTGAAATTGCTTCCTTTTTTAGGGACAAAATAACCAACATTGTCGGTAAAATCCAATCTGATGTGCCAGATGACATGGCTCGGATGCCTGACATCGTCTCCCAGAGTACCACCTCACTGGACATCTTTTATGCCCCTTCGGAGGATCTATTTAACTAGCTCGCTTTTAGTGTAGCGTCAGGCTCCCCCTTAGACCCGTTTCCCCATAAAATCTGGAAGATCCTGGGCAAAGAAACCTTCCACGGGCTTTGGAGGATTTGCTGTCAGTCACTGGAGGAAGGGGTGGTTCCTGAGGTCTGGAAACAAGCAGTTGTAACACCCTTGTTGAAAAAAACCATCCCTGGACCCCACTGACCCAGCAAATTTTAGACCCATCTCTTTATTGCCCTACCCGGTTAAAATCCTGGAGAAGGTTGTCAGCAAAAGTTTGTCATGTTATCTTGAGGACAACTTCTTGCTGGATGGGGATCAATTTGGCTTTCGCCCGGGACATGGGACAGAGACGGCGCTGGTAACGGCAAAGGACAATCTGCGAATGCTTGCTGACAATGGTAACTCCTAGGACCTTGTATTATTGGACATGTCAGCCGCATTTGATATGGTTAGCCGGGTCATGCTGGTTGAGAGACTGGAAAGTATGGGGATTAAAGGTTGAGCCTTGCAGTGGCTACGATCGTACTTGTCAGGAAGACAAAAGCTGTATTTTTAACACCGTTTATCTCTGACATGTCCCCAGTACACCACGGGGTGCCACAGGGCTCGGCAATAAGCCCAATTCTGTTTAACATCTATCTACGCCCTCTTTTCCCCCTTATTAAGTCCTTTGGGGTAGACCTGGTCAACTATGCGGATGACACTCAATTGATATTCTCCCTGGAGGGGAAACAAGCGGTGTCTATGGATTCCTTCCAGGAGTGTATGTGTCAAACTGCAAGTTGGCTCAGGAAAAACTCCCTACAGCTGAACGGGGGAAAGACTGAGGTGGTGTACTATCCCGCTACCAGAGTGTCTCGACATCTGTTTATAGCATTTAAACTCACTCCGGAGAATTAACCTTTGGTGCCGGCTAAAGTGGTACGTAATCTGAGAGTTATGGTTGATGAAAATCTTCAAATGGACATACAAGCCGACAAAACTGCCAGTGTGTGTCTTTCTCTGCTACGTGTATTGCGTAAGATCCTTCCTCTACTCTCGACCGCACGTAGTGAGAAGTGTAATACTGAGCAGGTTGGATTATTGTAATTCCCTATATTTGGGAGCACCACTATTCATTGTGCAGAGGCTACAGAGGGTGCAGGCAGTGGCAGCATAGCTGGCGCTAAACAGACAACGTGGGTCCTCTCCGACACTGGCGTTAAAAGATCTACATTGGCTGCCCATTTAGGAGAGAATTTATTTTCAATCTCTCTGCATCATGTATACGGCAGCACATGGACAGGGTCCTATCCCTGTGCAAGAAATGTTTACTTGGTATAACCCAAGGAGGCAGCTCCGATTGTCAAAAACCAATCTGATTACAACTACCAGATTTAAGAAATCCCGGAAGGGGGGGTAGAGCTTTCGGAATACTTGCCTCACATATCTGTATGGGCTGCCTCTGAATCTTAGGCAGGAAAGTTCATTGACAGGGTTTAGGAAGAGCCTGAAAACCTGGCTCTTTCCAAGGAATACCTAGTAGCTCTCCGGACATTGACAATTGAGTTTGCTGTCTTGTTGTTATTTCTAACCAAGCGCCAGGATACCCGTAGGGTGGCAGTTTTGCGCTATGTAATTTTTCATCCCATTCCCCATTCCCATAAGTGTACTCCATCTTTTGTGTAATTGAACTACACTGAGATGGAGTCTGGCAATGTTCCCATTGAGTATAATTGAATTGGGGACGCTGTCCATTAACTCTATGCACAACATGGTGTCCATAATGTTGATCTATACTACTATTATAAAGGAAGAATGTTACAATAAGGAAAGATCCATAGTTTGTAGGTGATATTCAGGATCATAACTTTATTTCTTCTTCAGATCCATGAGATAAGTAGAGATAGTCTAGAGACAATCCAGAGACCCCACCAGGAGCAGTCCCACTGCTCAGCCCTTCATGCCAACTGACATCTCCTTACTGTTTAAGCCACCCAACATTCCAATGACCTCATCAAGGGCCAAGCAGTGCAGGAGGGGAAAGTATAAGGAGGATGAACAAGACATGTTACATTACAACACATCCCCCTTTTATCAAAATCAACAAATGAATAATAAGCAAACATGCAAAACAACACACAAGAAAGTAAAAGTGCAAAGATGAAAAAGCACAAAAAGAATGTTAAGAAGATTCAGAAATAAGGAGTCAAATAACACAGCGATTCAACAACCAAGTACTAAACCAACTAACACACCAAATACAATAAAGTCAGGAACAGATTTTCCACACCCAACAACGGAGGTAAACCATTCTCGCCCCACCTCCTTCCCATAAGAAAATACAAATATTTAGAGAAACACCTCTGTAAAGGGCAAATCACCTCCCTATTGGGAAAAACATACTTCCAAAAAACACAGAAACAAATTGTAAAGGGCAAATCACCTCCCTATTGGGAAAACATACCTCCCAAAAACGCAGAAACAAATTGTAAAGGGCAAATCACTTCCCTATTGGGAAACACCTCCCAAAAACCATGAAAGACTAATGGGGTGACATACTTATGTTGTCACCCACAACCAAGAAAACGGCACTTAGCCAATGGGGCAACCAACTAGGTTACCCACAACCCAAATGAGAGCACAAAACACCTGGACTCTCGACAAAACCTAGAAAAACTAATGGGGTGACATACTTATGTTATCACCCACAACCAAGAAAACGGCATAAAGCCTATGGGGTAACTAACTAAGTTACCCACAACCAAATCAGAGAACTATACTCTCATACTCTCAACCAAAACCATAAATGAAAAACTACTCATACTACACACACTTCCCATACACCATACATACAGGTATCCTCACACCCTACATGCAGGTACCCCCAAACCAGAGTAAGTACACAGTCATCTCAACACAATGAATTGGAAACAATGAGAAGCGTTACACTCCCAGGAAAATTATTTAAAAGACTGTAAAAGATTGGTTTCATCATAAGATCAACATAACAAATTGATTAAACATTTGCTGAAAATAATGAATATTCTTCCTTGACCACCTTGGCTCCTAATAGACTTAAACACCGGAGCTCGATTTGTGCTCCCGAGCCATTCCACAACATAAGGTATAAAAGTCAGATAACAAATAGTGATCATTGTATCAGTGAGAGATTTATCATCCAAAGTCAAATAACGCAGAGTACCTGAATGAGTCCACTTGGAAATGCCACCGATGTTCTATGTAAGACATCGATATATATGTGACATCGATCCTATGTAAAGCGCTCTGACACCTTCGGGTAAAGTTTGCGTTATATAAAATTGCACAAATAAAATAAATAAAATAAAATAAAAATATACGTAGAAGGCAAAAACCCATGGTGCATAAGGAACTCCTCATTCAATGATTCCATGTCATGAAATCTATCACAAGAGAAAATGCTCTGCTTCATGTACATTTCACTGAGACTCTCGGAACTTACAAATAACACGAAATCAGCGCTGGAAGATGACAGGATCCGCAAAGAAAGACTGATGGCACTTTTCGTGACGACGCTGAATAACCCAGATCACCCCGTCCACATTAGGCTAAAACTAAAATGGCACCCCCGTTAGCGTGGGGTCACGTTTACATTCACCTTTACGTGACAACGATGGTAAACACATCCGTCACATTCTCGTTCGCGTTCGAGGAAGAATTCCTCAGCTTCACGACTGCTCCCGAGGATTCTATGACGCTTAGTATCGCCAACACTGCCAGAAGATTCTGTGACATCATCAGTCACAAACTGAGGCGGCAGGGGAAGACGACTCCGGACATAAACCGCCAACTGTCACCTCAAAGGAAAGAAAGCGGTAAGACTTTGTTTTTTCCAATGGCTATCAAAAATTACATTGAAGACAAGCATTTACAATGCAATAGGTCTCGCAGCATTAAAGTTTGAGCTATTGGCATTGTATATGACAATGTGTTACATTAATTTGTTATCAAACTCTGAATTATTGTATAAAGATGATTTGCAAACTGTCAAATGTTGCTGAATAGTAAGCAACGTTGTGAATAATATTGTTTGCTAGTCATCCTTGGGTACCAGAGTACTTCACTTGAGGCAGCTCACTACTTTGCACTCACTACTCTGCACTCACTACTCTGCACTCACTACTTTGCACTCACTACTCTGCACTCACTACTCACTACTCTGCACCCACTACTCACTACTCTGCACCCACTACTCACTACTCTGCACTTACTACTCTGCACTCACTACTCTGCACTCACTACTCACTACTCGGCACTCACTACTCACTACTCTGCACTCACTACTCACTACTCACTACTCACTACTCTGCACTCACTACTCTGCACTCACTACTCTGCACTCACTACTCTGCACTCACTACTCATTACTCTGCACTCACTACTCTGCACTCACTACTCCGCACTCACTACTCTGCACTCACTACTCTGCACTCACTACTCACTACTCTGCACTCACTACTCTGCACTCACTACTCTGCACTCACTACTCTGCACCCACTACTCACTACTCTGCACTCACTACTCTGCACTGACTACTCACTACTCTGCACTCACTACTCTGCACTCACTACTCACTACTCTGCACTCACTACTCACTACTCTGCACTCACTACTCACTACTCTGCACTCACTACTCTGCACTCACTACTCTGCACTCACTACTCACTACTCTGCACTCACTACTCACTACTCTTCACTCACTACTCACTACTCTGCATTCACTACTCTGCACTCACTACTCTGCACTCACTACTCTGCACTCACTACTTTGCACTCACTACTCTGCACTCACTACTCACTACTCTGCACTCACTACTCTGCACTCACTACTCACTACTCTGCACTCACTACTCACTACTCTGCATTCACTACTCACTACTCTGCACTCACTACTCTGCACTCACTACTCTGCACTCACTACTCTGCACTCACTACTCACTACTCTGCACTCACTACTCTGCACTCACTACTCACTACTCTGCACTCACTACTTTGCACTCACTACTCTGCACTCACTACTCACTACTCTGCACTCACAACTCACTACTCTGCACTCACTACTTTGCACTCACTACTCTGCACTCACTACTCACTACTCTGCACTCACTACTCTGCACTCTGCACTCACTACTCTGCACTCACTACTCACTACTCTGCACTCACTACTCACTACTCTGCACTCACTACTCACTACTCTGCACTCACTACTCTGCACTCACTACTCACTACTCTGCACTCACTACTCTGCACTCACTACTCACTACTCTGCACTCACTACTCACTACTCTGCACACTGGGCCCGATTCACAGAACTAATTTAAGACAAAATCCTAAACTTACTACTTTTGGTATTCACAGAAGTTAGGATTTTGTCTTAAGTTTGTCTTAAGACAAACTTAAGACAGACTTAAGACAGACTTAAGTTAGGATTTTGTCTTAAGTCTGTCCTAAGTCTGTCTTAAGACAAACTTAAGACAAAATCCTAACTTCTGTGAATACCAAAAGTAGTAAGTTTAGGATTTTGTCTTAAGTTACTTCTGTGAATCGGCCCCATTCACTCTGCACTCACTACTCACTACTCTGAACTCACTACTCTGCACTCACTTCTCTGCACTCATTACTCTGCACTCACTACTCACTACTCGGCACTCACTACTCACTACTCACTACTCTGCACTCACTACTCTGCACACTCACTCTGCACTCACTACTCACTACTCTGCACTCACTTCTCTGCACTCACTTCTCTGCACTCACTTCTCTGCACCCACCCCATCGGTATTACAATGAAAGATGTATTTCCACCCTGTTATATATGTTATGAGGACACCCTTCATGTGCCAACTCCTATAAGATACCTTTTAATATGCGAGAATGTGCTGCATTGCTATATACTTATAAGGTCCCAAAGACGAGACCGATTGCCTTGCAAATGCTTGTTTAACAGTGTCACTGTAAGGTCCACTCACACAATTGTCCACAGAGTTAAAAACTGTCAAATAAAGGCCTTCCTTCTCCCCTATGTCTCGGACAGTTGCAGGGACGCCCACTTTCTCCCAACCACCCCGTCCCATAGTGCCGCATGCCTGTGGAGGTTACTTTGTTATCGAGGGCAGCCTGACCAGGGGGGATAGCTGTTGGTTTCTGTTGGGGATCAGGCGAGATGACTGCAATATCTGCGCGCGCATTCCAAAACGAAACCTAGCGTGGGGGCGGGACTTCCGTCTTGTGCGCGAAGCCCGCGCCCACGGAGATCCTGGTCCGAAGAGCAGTGCGTGACGCGGGGCTCCCATGCCTGAGGGAGAGCCCCGCGGAGGCGACAGAACACCGGATTGGCGGTAAGTGGGCCTTGGGGGGCGCTCGTGTGTGTGAGTGTGTGTGCGCGTGTGTGTGTGTATGTGTGCGACGGCGGGGGTGTCTCTGTATGTGTGCGTGTATGTGCGCTTCTGTGTGTGTGTCTCTGTGTGCGATGGCGGGGGGAGTGTCTCTGTCTGCGCTCGTGTGTGTGTGTGGCCGCATGCGTGCAGGGGGAGGTGTGCCTGGGTATGTTTGCGCTTCCCAGGAGACAGCCAGGCCGAGCGCGGCGCGTACCAGTCGGCGCGTGCCAGTTTCAAATCGCCTCCAAGGCGATGCGCGCGGCCAGGATTGTCTCCTGGGAAGCACACATGCCGACAAAAGGTTCTTGGCGGAGACGCGCTTCGCGCGGCTAGCCGAGACCTAAAAAGGAAAAAAGAAGTCATTAGCACCACCCAGTGGCTGAAAATAAGTACTTTCTTTGCCGAGGTTTGATTTTTCCTCCGGATATTAACAAAGTATGCAGGGTAACTTGAAGGTGTGGTTGTACACGTCAATAATAATTCTCAATGAGTCTAAAAGATGTTCCGATTTTCGCTATTAAGCTTATTTTAAAAATGAACAAAGTCAGAAATGAGCCCCAAGATGAAACGTACTGGGGAATTGATGCTGTTCACTGGTCCCCCGATCAAGTCAAGTCGTCCTTGTCACCATTGTCAGAACTGTCAGTTTTTTTTCTTTTTAAATATATCCAAACATATCAGAGCCTCCATTCACTGCTGGCTTATCCCAACACACATCGCTGCTCCCTCGTGAAGTGTTGAGGCATTCATTTAAAAACAGTTCAAGTTGCAGGTGCCACTACTATTGAAAAGTCAGACAAGTCAAGATAGAGAGCAAGTAGGAGCAAAGATGCTCATCCAATCCCAGTTACTTCACACTAATACTGACAAAGACATTGAGAAAGAAACTGGCACTTACATGAATAGGGCGACCGATGACATGGTCACTGGTGGGGTCTTTGCGGTGCCAGGTTTCTTTAAATTCAAATCCAAATCCAAATCCTTTAGTTTCTTGAAAGTCCAAAGACCAAATCCATAGAAGTAGCACGCAGGTTCTTTTACATCGTCGCCAGTGTTACAATAAAGAAAGATCCATAGTCTGTAGGTGATATTCAGGATCATAACTTTATTTCTTCTTCAGATCCATGAGATAAGTAGAGATAGTCTAGAGACAATCCAGAGACCCCACCAGGAGCAGTCCCACTGCTCAGCCCTTCATGCCAACTGACATCTCCTTACTGTTTAAGCCACCCAAAATTCCAATGACCTCATCAAGGGCCAAGCAGTGCAGGAGGGGAAAGCATAAGGAGGATGAACAAGACATGTTACATTACAGCAAAGAACTTTGCACCTTTGAGGCGGGTAAACTCGGGAACCACAGCGCCAATCCACACACCCGATACATCATTGTAATCGTCAGGGTGTGCAGATGGACATAGGCTATATAAAGTATAAAAATATGCGTTATTAAAAAAATTAACATTTTAAAAAAAAGTAGTCTCTTGGAAGTAGCGCCGGCCGCATCCTGCATGCTGACGTCAGGAGCGTGGGGAAGAGCGGTGTCCAGGAAGGTGATTGACCTGCAGTTGGGTTTCCAGAAGCGGCAGGGACGTGCCCCTGCCAGCATGTCCAAATTTCCACCAGCTCCTGCCTAAAAGCCACCTCATGCTTTCATTACCCGGTGCGCTCCATCCCCGAGTGCCGCCTCCCCTTCCCCACCCATTGCTCTCAGCCCTGATCCCAGCTGGGATGCTCGCAGCTAATGATCCCTGATATGACTTCCCTCTTAGTATAAACATCAGTGAAACAAAGAGAGAGACCGGGAGGGAGGGAGGGAGGGGAGACGAGCAAGATCGGCAGGGCTACTCTCAGCGTCCGACTCAATCTCTCTGGATTTGCTACATTAGCAGGCAAGCTGGCGTCAGGTATCAGAGCGGCCGAGCTTTAATTGGAGAAATCTCTGCATTAGCATTATTAAAGGAGAATTTGTGCGTGAATTTGATGACAGACGGTCCGCAGCCCGGGTCTAAATTTAGAAGTTGCATAAAGTAAAAGCTAAAAAAAAGGTCTCCCGTACCTCGCTCTCTGCCCACATCTGCCTTTTAAGGCGCACGTTTCCCGCCCCCTCCAAAGGTGGCAGAAAGATAATCCCTCTGTGGCTCTGCTGCGATGTACAGGGAGGGTCAAGGACATGCCAGCTGGATACCTCTGTGAATTGCTTTTTACCCGTAAAAGGGATGCGTCACTGGAAGCATGCAATTGTTTTCTCTCACACAAACAGACAACATTCATCTCCAGGCACCCACAGTAGTGTGCGCACATTTATCAGAAGCATGCCACAGTGCAGGTAGTTGCAATCTGCAAAGCAGTGTGGAGATTCAAGGTGGCCTCGCTCTCTGGGAATCTTGGTCACTGAGCAGTCCCCTTCTTACACCCCTTTGCCTTTCATGAATTATAGGAAGGCCCACTGGAGTTATGTGACTGTAGGGCTGCAGGGCTTTTCGCATAATTGTATATTTGCCGTATTTGCCACATAATCCATCCATCATCTGCCTCATAATCTGCAGAGTTTAACTAAAAAAGTTTCTAGCTCAGTTGAAAAGTTAGAAAAAACACAGCAACATGTTGCCGCGCGGTGGAAAGACCTTCGCAAGCATTGACTGGTCACCTTTCTATAACTCTGGGAATCTTGGTCACTGAGCAGTCCCCTTCTTACACCCCTTTGCCTTTCATGAATTATAGGAAGGGCCACTGGAGTTATGTGACTGTGGGGCTGCAGGGCTTTTCGCATAATTGTATATTTGCCGCATTTGCCACATAATCCATCCATCATCTGCCTCATAATCTGCAGAGTTTAACAAAAAAAGTTTCAAGCTCAGTTGAAAAGTTAGAAAAAACACAGCGACATGTTGCCGCGCGGTGGAAAGACCTTCGCAAACATTGACTGGTCACCTTTCTATAACTTATTGCTATATTTGGGTGTTAAACTGGTAGTAATGAGGTACAACTAATGCACAGACAGTGCTATCAAGTTTAAAAATGTCAAAATCTATCTATACTACTATTATAAAGGAAGAACTTTGTACCTTTGAGGCGGGTACACTCGGGAATCACAGCGCCAATCCACACACCCCATACATCATTGTAATCGTCAGGGTGTGCAGATGGACATAGGCTATATAAAGTATAAAAATATGCGTTATTTAAAAAATTACCATAAAAAAAAGTAGTCCCTTCGAAATAGCGCCGGCCGCGACCTGCGTGCTGACTTCAGGAGCGCGGGGAGGAGCGGCGTCCAGGAACGCGAGGAGGAGCGGCGGACATGGCACGGGGGAGGAGCGGTGATGAACGGCGGAATGGCGGTGAGGACCGGCGGACAGGCGGGAGGAGCGGTAAGCGGCGAGGAGCGGCGGAGCGGTGAAATGAGGAGCGCAGGGGAGGAGCGGCGGCTAAGGTAAGGCTCCGGGCAGGTGGGGGTCGGGGCAGGCGGGGGACGGGGCGGGCGGGGGCCCTGGCTGCTTGACAATGTCGTGGCAGGTGGGGGGCCGGGCTGCTGCACAATGTGCGGTGAAATGAGGAGCGCGGGGAGGAGCGGCGGCTGAGGTAAGGCTTCGGGCAGGCGGGGGTCGGGGCAGGCGGGGGACGGGGCGGGTGAAGGCCCGGGCTGCTTGACAATGTCGGGGCGGGCGGGGGGCCGGGCTGCTGCACAATGTCGGGGCGGATGGGGGTCGGGGAAGCCTTATTGCTCCCGGACAAGGTCGGGACGGGCTGCTAGTAACATATAAAAGTGTATGTCGGTGCTGGCCATCAATGAGAGAGACCTGTGCATTTTTCAAATCGGTGGTGAAAAAATATGAGTATGTTGCTGGAGATGTGGGCTGCTGTGCCACCAATGTACTTACCGGCGGAGGGTAAACACCCTTTATTCCGCAACTTTCTTTCCGCATACCATCACTCCGCATACTTTCATTACGAAAGTACCATGGCTCCGCAATGCCATTATAACGCATGGCATTACATTCTATATGCTTTTACCACGCATACATTTACAATGAAATTCGTTGTAAATGCATGAATGGTAAAAGCATGTTTTTTTTAATGTTTGGATAAGGTAAGTATGGGTATAGGGGTATATGTTTTGGGGTACTGAGATATATGTTTTGGGGTGTTTGGGTATTTTAAGGGTTCAGATATAGTTTAAGGTTATGGGGTACAGGGGTAGTTTTAGGGTTTATGGATAGGTATGGGTTTTGGGGTACAGGGGTATTTTTAGGGTTTAGGGATAGGTTTGGGTTTTGGGGTACAGGGTATATTTATAGGGTTAAGATGGGTTAGTGTTTAAGGGTGCTGGGGTGTTTTAAGGACTACGGGTGGGTTATGATTATGGGGTGCAGGGGTATTTAAAGGGAGCAGGGTGGAAACCCGGAGCTGGAATGTACAGAACCTGGGAAGAAAAAACAATGAAATATTGGGCACAACGCTCGCTTTTTTTTTCCGTAATTCCGCGCCCCGCACACGCCCACGCCCCCAGCACACGCCCACAGCACACGAAATGAGACATGACATGAAGGGCGGAACGTACCACACGCCCCCAGCTTTTGTCACGCCCCCAGCACACGCCCGCAGCACAACACAGACACGCCCACAAGGGACTACTTTGCTGGCACGGTTCTTTTACTTTTTAAATGTGTATGGTGGGCGTCTGCATAGCCTATGTCCTTCTGCTGAAACTGCCCTTTCCAACGCTGTATTGGGTGTTGTGATTGGTGCTGTGGTTCCTGAGATTACCCGCCTCAAAGGTTTGGGCTCTCTCTTTATTATATTAGTATAGATATATTTTTTGTTGGACATGGGGAGATTAAGTGATTTGCCCAGAATCACAGGAAGTTCAGCGTCATTGCCGAGACTTGAACCCAGTTCCCCAGTGTTGGACCTGGCCCTTTTGGCAGGTTCACCCCGAAACTTTTTGCTTTTTCCTAGCCTGTTTCTGGAACCTGGGTTGGTGATTTTAGGCCTCTGCACACTTTTTCACTGTGGTACAGTGTAAAGTGCGTGTGCTCTCTGTGTATGTGTAGTGAGTGACCTGCCCTTCCATAGGAATGAATGGGGAATATGTATGCCCATGGTAGTTCCTGATGTGTGGGTAGTGCAGGGTCGAGTTTGATATGTGTGAACTCGTGAGATTGAATGCTGCGTAATGGTGTATGCAGCATGATTGTGTCTAGTCTAGAAGTACCACTTTTAGAAGTTGGCATATTTGTGTAGTGAGTCTGCTGGCGTGTGATTGGCTGGTGAGCCTGGCCCAGGAGTGTCTGGGCCTGCTTGTGGATTGACTGTCTGGTTTGAGTGTGACAGGGGCTGCAGAGCCCCCAGGAGGTTGTCTGAGTCAGCCCGTGGATAAAAGGCAGCATCTGCTGCCAGGGAAGTGGGAGGAGATAGCACCTGATAGTGAAGGGCTGTGCCTGCCTGACCACAAGGCTGGCTCCACCTCCCCGCTGGGCGACTGTCACGTCTGTCCCTGATACTGAAAGGACTTCCCTATAACCAGTTCTAGCTGGTTCTCACACTGCCTGCACAAAGACTTCAAAGACTTTTCTGTGTATAAGAAGGGGCTGTCCCCTTCCAAAATGTTCTTGTTTTTGGACTCGAATCTGCCAGGGGCGTGCTGTTGCTTGGGCTCAGGGGAATCCCTGGGCCCTGCCCAGCCCCTGGACACCTGATGGACTTTCCTGGACTCTTGGGGGACCCCTCTGCTTTGCTTGGGCTGATGGGGGGGGCTTGGTTTTGCCCCCTGGGAATCTCTGGGACCTTTTTTCAGCATGGAGAAGCTGCATTTTCCTGCAGGGAGCGCTTGATTTGTATTTCTAGCGCCTGGAAGCGCTGTGCTTCCCCCTGAGCGCCTAGGAGCGCTCTGCCTGTTTGCTAGCGCTTTGGAGCGCTTTATTTCCCCTCAGCGCTGAGGAGCACTTTATCTTTGCCCCTAGCGCTCAGAGGCGCTGTATTTGATTTTAGCGCTGGGGAGCGCTTTGGCCGGTGCCCACCCGGCATTGGCCCAGGATTGAGGAGCCTATCGAGTGCCCACCTCGATTTGATGAAGAATTTAAAGCCGGTGCCCACCCGGCATTGCCCCGTGTGTTCACCGCCGCGGCCCGAGCCGTTTATGCTCACAGCCGCCGAAGAGAAGCTTCCCCGAGGCGCCGCGCTGTGATTGGAGAGCCGCGGGAGGCTCGCCCTGGAAGGCCGCGCCATGATTGGAGGGCCGCGGGAGGCTCGCCCGGGAAGGCCGTGCTCTGATTGGCCCGCGGTCAGGAGAGGGCGGCCCCTGCGGGGCTTCCGTGACCGAGAGGGAGCCCTGAGAGAAGAAGCGTGGCCTGCTGCTAGGGCTCCCGTGTGCTGAGGGAGCCCCGAGTGAGGAGAGCCGCAGATCGCCAGAACCGGTGAGTGGGGCCGAGGAGAAGGGAGGGGCGCCGGGACACATTGTCGGTGTCCGCCCCCCCCCCAGTAGCGCAAGCTCGCGCTTATTGTCTGTATGAAGCCACGAGGGCTTCAAGGGCGGCCCCGGTTGGCAGAGGGTGGCCCCACCGTATGTATAGCCCGTAGAGGGCTCCTGGGCCATCTCCTTAAGGCTGAGTCCCCCGAGAGGGACTCCGACCCCCGCATTTTTGTTTGGCGAGCCTAGATAGGCTGGGGGCATTTCCTTGATGTCGAGCCCCCGAGGGGGGCTCCAACGACCCCCCACAGTTGGTCACAGAGCCTGCTAGGCTCAGGGGGCATATTTGTTTAAGAGCCTGTGTGGCTTTAACGTTTGTGGACACGAGTGTCTTCAGAGCCTGTGTGGCTCAGCAGTTGGCGCAGATTTATTCTAGGGGCTAGTGACAGCCCCTGGCGCAGTTTTTGTTGATTCACAGCTGCCCAGCAATTAGTGGGCAGCTGCACCGTTTAGGTCTTGTGTGTTTCCAGGTGCCCAGTAAGTAGTGGGCACCTGCAACGTTTAGGTTTTGCGCCGTTGGCGCACCCCTGACTGGCGCTGCATGGCAGCGCGCCCTGACATTCAGGACACAGGGCTCTGTAGGCCCTTTATTGGATGGGGGCAGGTATGTAAGTTTTGCGCAATGTGGTTACCTGCTATGTTTAGGATGGTAATTGTCCACTGTGTGTTTTTGCGCTATTGAGTTGGGTTGGGGCACCTCTGAATGTTTTTAATGCATCATGTGTCTTTCTTTCCCTGCGCTGCACCTCTGAATGTTTTAGGCATCATGTGTCTTCTTGCGCTGCACCCCTGAATGTGTTTGTGATGCATCATGTGCTTTGTTCTTAACACCGCTGAATGTGTAGGTTTATGCATCATGTGTTTCCCTTTACTACTCCTCTGAATGTATATTTATGCATCATGGGTAATGTAATCTTTCCTAGACCCCTAAATGCTGTGTGATACTTAGGTGGTTGTTCTTTTTGATACAGGTGGTCCTAGTGAGGTCCTGGTCCCCTGCGTGACATTCTCCTAAGGTGGTTAGGGTTGCCTAGGTGGTACTTACCTGTTCCCAGTAGTTACTGGATGTGATTTATAACTGTTATTTTCTTTCATTTCTTATTTTCTATGATCTACAAAGTACTATTTCTAAATGTGTTGATTCTGACAGTGGCCCATGTGGCCCTGTCTTGTAAATAATCCCTTATGAATGTTGCCCTTGCCAGTTGGCACAATGTACATGTGTGATTTTTTTTATCTGATGTGTGTTTACAATACAAAAGTTATTTTAATATAACCTTGTGTGGAATCCCTTTGTGGTGTGCCTAGGATGTTGTTGCTGTTGTGCGCTGGTGCAAATGCTTTACACATCGTCTCCGAGTTTAGCCTTACTGCTCGTGCCAAGCTACCAAGGGGGTGAGCAGGGGTTATCTTGGCGTGTGACTTCCTTGCCCTGACTAGAATGGTGGTTTCTGCCTGGCTTTGGCGTCAGCCTTAGCCTACCAGAAATAGCCAGTTCTAACATTGTTGGTCAGCGGTGCGGATTTGGACTTGTGTTTGCGCAGTGCCACAGCGACAACTGGCTACATTACAAAACTCTGCATTTTTCAGATAGTCACATGTTTGGGATTATTGTTTTTGATTTTGTTTTTCCTCAAGAGTGTCATTTTCAGATGGTGTTCCTGCGCTTTATGTTTAGTGGCAGATGGGAGAAAATGACAGGGCGGTACGCCGGTAGAGAGGGGAGGTTCCCATAGATTAGGAATCCCTTGCTGGGTCCAGTGTCCAATTCCTGTTCCTGTCCCTGTGTGGGTAGATGGAAGAGAGGGAGTGTGGAGGAGAAATGGCTTGCTTGGGAGGGTGGTTATCCCCTGAGTGTAGTGTTTGTGTGTCTGGATTCCCCAGTATGGTAGGATCCAGTGGTGGCAGCTTAAATGTGTCCAGTGTGTGAAGTCCCATTCCCAGTTCCCAGAGTATGGTGCCTGGTGCTCAGTAAGAGGGTGACAGGTTGAGAGTCAGAGGCAGTGAGGAACTGTCTCGCCAGTCTGGAGGGGGAGTGTGTGGATGAGTGGTGTCTTGAACTGGAGGAGTTGGTGTGAGTTTTTTTTAGGAGCTTGCACGTGAGGTGTACCTCTGGTGATGTGCAGGAGGTCCTGCAGAGGCACTGGACAAGAAGGTGGATGTCTGGCGGTGTGATAGATGTCTTGCAGAAGCATTAGGGAGTGATTCTAAAAGTAGTGGATTGTGTATCTGATGATCCTGTGTAGGTGAAGAGGTTCATGTGTAGCCCAGCTAGGTCCCAGTAGGATGGTAGGGGTGTAGGGGCTCATGTCCTGTCTCAGTGGAGGCGGAGTGAGTGTGGGACGGTGTGTCCCACGTTGGCCCGAAACCCTATCTCAGGGCCTGGAGGGTTCCTTAAGGGAGCGCCAGGTCAGGGGCCTAGGCTGTACTTACAGGTCACTTGAGGAGGATCTTCCTGTGTCTAGAGGACGGGGAGTGTCTGTAACCAGCACTCCGGCGGTCCTGGTGTTTGGCTTTCAGGGGTACCGCTCCAAGGTGGGAGGGTGCAGAACTCTGGAAGGGGGTGCAGAGGGACGGTGTACTTCTGACCCCGGTGCAACCTGAGTGTTTAGATCCTAGGTTGGGAGATTAGGAAGCTTCCAGGTCAAGAGGAATCTCTGCCAAAGTAGATCAGCTGAAGAGACTGAGGAGGCTGCCCTTGCTGTGTGTTCTGGGCCCCCCCTGCAGTCTGTTGTTTCTACTAAGGTAGAGGAAAGGGGGCTTTGCTGTGTGCTATGTCCCCCCACCTGCTTGAAGAGGGACTGTGCTGTGTGCTTTGTACCTCAGGAGTGAAATAGTTTCCAGGTGATAGACCAGTGATGGAGTGAGGTCCTGATCTGGTTGGAGAGTTGTGTTCTGGTGAGTGCTTCCCTGTGAGGGTGCGGAAACCCAGAAGTAGAGGTAGGGTGGGGCATTCTTGCCCGTGACCTCTGGTCAGCCTGAGGGTGTGGTCCCTGGGTTGAAGGATCAGTGGTAGTTGTAGCTACACTGAGAGGGAGAGTGGAGAATGGCTATTGTGTGCCAGGGGTTACTGCCTCCCACTCTGTGAAGTGGTTAGGACCTGTGAGATTTGGATGGCCTAGGGCCTGGTCTTGGCCGTGGATGACTAGAGAGTACCAGTGGGGTACCCTAGTTGGATCAGAGAGTTCTGGTTTGGAGGTAACCAGGTGGGTTCAGAGTGGCGAAAACCGGAGGGTGTCCCTGCCGTGCGGGCCCGTGTCCGTGTTTTGTCGCCCAAAGCAAGAAAGCTCATCAGTGGAGTGATCGGTCTACCCTGCGTTTTGGCTGGAAGGGGGTTGTGTTGGACCTGGCCCTTTTGGCAGGTTCACCCCGAAACTTTTTGCTTTTTCCTAGCCTGTTTCTGGAACCTGGGTTGGTGATTTTAGGCCTCTGCGCACTTTTTCACTGTGGTACAGTGTAAAGTGTGTGTTCTCTCTGTGTATGTGTGGTGAGTGACCTGCCCTCCCATAGGAATGAATGGGGAATATGTATGCCCATGGTAGTTCCTGATGTGTGGGGAGTGCAGGGTCGAGTTTGATATGTGTGAACTCGTGAGATTGAATGCTGCATAATGGTGTATGCAGCATGGTTGTGTCTAGTCTAGAAGTGCCACTTTTAGAAGTTGGCATATTTGTGTAGTGAGTCTGCTGGCATGTGATTGGCTGGTGAGCCTGGCCCAGGAGTGTCTGGGCCTGCTTGTGGATTGACTGTCTGGTTTGAGTGTGACAGGGGCTGCAGAGCCCCCAGGAGGTTGTCTGTGTCAGCCCGTGGATGAAAGGCAGCATCTGCTGCCAGGGAAGTGGGAGGAGATAGCACCTGATAGTGAAGGGCTGTGCCTGCCTGACCACAAGGCTGGCTCCACCTCCCCGCTGGGCGACTGTCACCTCTGTCCCTGATACTGAAATGACTTCCCTATAACCAGTTCTAGCTGGTTCTCACACTGCCTGCACAAAGACTTCAAAGACTTTTCTGTGTATAAGAAGGGGCTGTGTCCCCTTCCAAAATGTTCTTGTTTTTGGACTCGAATCTGCCAGGGGCGTGCTGCTGCTTGGGCTCAGGGGAATCCCTGGGCCCTGCCCAGCCCCATGACACCTGATGGACTTTCCTGGACTTTTGGGGGACCCCTCTGCTTTGCTTGGGCTGATGGGGGGGGGACTTGGTTTTGCCCCCTGGGAATCTCTGGGACCTTTTTGCAGCATGGAGAAGCTGCATTTTCCTGCAGGGAGCGCTTGATTTGTATTTCTAGCGCCTGGAAGCGCTGTGCTTCCCCCTGAGCGCCTGGGAGCGCTCTGCCTGTTTGCTAGTGCTTTGGAGCGCTTTATTTCCCCCTAGCGCTGAGGAGCACTTTATCTTTGCCCCTAGCGCTCAGAGGCGCTGTATTTGATTTTAGCGCTGGGGAGCGCTTTGGCCGGTGCCCACCCGGCATTGGCCCAGGATTGAGGAGCCTATCGAGTGCCCACCTCGATTTGATGAAGTATTTAAAGCCGGTGCCCACCCGGCATTGCCCCGTGTGTTCACCGCCGCGGCCCGAGCCGTTTATGCTCACAACCGCCGAAGAGAAGCTTCCCCGAGGCGCCGCGCTGTGATTGGAGAGCCACGGGAGGCTCGCCCTGGAAGGCCGCGCCGTGATTGGAGGGCCGCGGGAGGCTCGCCCGGGAAGGCCGCGCTCTGATTGGCCCGCGGTCAGGAGAGGGCAGAGGAAGATGGCGGCGGCCGCTGCGGGGCTCCCGTGACCGAGAGGGAGCCCCGAGAGAAGAAGCGTGGCCTGCTGCTGGGGCTCCCGTGTGCTGAGGGAGCACCGAGTGAGGAGAGCCGCAGATCGCCAGAACCGGTGAGTGGGGCCGAGGAGAAGGGAGGGGCGCCGGGACACATTGTCGGTGTCTGCCCCCCCCCAGTAGCGCGAGCTCGCGCTTATTGTCTGTTTGAAGCCACGAGGGCTTCAAGGGCGGCCCCGGTTGGCAGAGGGTCGCCCCACCGTATGTAGAGCCCGGAGAGGGCTCCTGGGCCATCTCCTTAAGGCTGAGTCCCCCGAGAGGGACTCCGACCCCCGCATTTTTGTTTGGCGAGCCTAGATAGGCTGGGGGCATTTCCTTGATGTCGAGCCCCCGAGGGGGGCTCCAACGACCCCCCACAGTTGGTCACAGAGCCTGCTAGGCTCAGGGGACATATTTGTTTAAGAGCCTGTGTGGCTTCAACGTTTGTGGACACGAGTGTCTTCAGAGCCTGTGTGGCTCAGCAGTTGGCGCAGATTTATTCTAGGGGCTAGTGACAGCCCCTGGCGCAGTTTTTGTTGATTCACAGCTGCCCAGCAATTAGTGGGCAGCTGCACCGTTTAGGTCTTGTGTGTTTCCAGGTGCCCAGCAAGTAGTGGGCACCTGCAACGTTTAGGTTTTGCGCCGTTGGCGCACCCCTGACTGGCGCTGCATGGCAGCGCGCCCTGACATTCAGGACACAGGGCTCTGTAAGCCCTTTATTGGATGGGGGCTGGTATGTAAGTTTTGCGCAATGTGGTTACCTGCTATGTTTAGGATGGTAATTGTCTACTGTGTGTTTTTGCGCTATTGAGTTGGGTTGGGGCACCTCTGAATGATTTTAATGCATCATGTGTCTTCCTTGATTTTACACCTCTGAATGTTTTTATGCATCATGTGTCTTTCTTTCCCTGCGCGGCACCTCTGAATGTTTTAGGGATCATGTGTCTTCTTGCGCTGCACCCCTGAATGTGTTTGTGATGCATCATGTGCTTTGTTCTTAACACCGCTGAATGTGTAGGTTTATGAATCATGTGTTTCCCTTTACTACTCCTCTGAATGTATATTTATGCATCATGGGTAATGTGTTCTTTCCTAGACCCCTAAATGCTGTGTGATACTTAGGTGGTTGTTCTTTTTGATACAGGTGGTCCTAGTGAGGTCCTGGTCCCCTGCGTGACATTCTCCTAAGGTGGTTAGGGTTGCGTAGGTGGTACTTACCTGTTCCCAGTAGTTACTGGATGTGATTTATAACTGTTATTTTCTTTCATTTCTTATTTTCTATGTGTGATTTTTTTTATCTGATGTGTGTTTACAATACAAAAGTTATTTTAATATAACCTTGTGTGGAGTCCCTTTGTGGTGTGCCTAGGATGTTGTTGCTGTTGTGCGCTGGCGCAAATGCTTTACACATCGCCTCCGAGTTTAGCCTTACTGCTCGTGCCAAGCTACCAAGGGGGTGAGCAGGGGTTATCTTGGCGTGTGACTTCCTTGCCCTGACTAGAATGGTGGTTTCTGCCTGGCTTTGGCGTCAGCCTTAGCCTACCAGAAATAGCCAGTTCTAACACCCAGATTTGAGGTCGACTGCCCTAGCCGTTAGGCCAACTCCTCTCCTTCTTTTGTAGTAACTTACACTTTTGTAGTAAGTCCAGCCCTTAATATGGGCAATCATGGTTACTGTAACATCCTCCCATAGAAAACCACGCAGGTTGAGGCTTACTACAAAAGTTTAAGTTACTACAGCACTACCTACGAGCAACTACTGGTACTGCAACACCCTCCCACAGAAGATAGTGGGTGTAAGGACTTACTACAAAGGTGTAAGTTACTACAGCACTGCACATGGTCAACCACTTTTACTGCAACACCCTCCCATAGAAAACAGTGCAGGTAGGGGTTTACTACAAATGTGTAAATTACTACAAAAGTTCAGCTTGTGAATACTGAAAAGTGGTCAACTTACTCAAAAGTATAATTTACTACAAAAGTGCAGAATGTGAATCGCACTTTCTAGTAACAGAAAAAATCAGCATAGTTAGTAGAATTTAAATATAAATTTTCAGTGTCCAATACAGTATATTATTGCAATTCGGAGAACATAGAATTTACAGCATCAACATCCCAATCATTGAATTGTAACCCGGGCTCGATCACATCACATATAGAAACACGGAATACATATGGTATTTGCAGGGTCTTCATGGGACCAAATAAATCTAATAGTACTTTATCCCATATAATTCCCTAAGTGACTGGGACCACTGAGATATTAACACGGGACTGGTCAATGTGCAGAGGCTACAGAGGGTGCAGGCAGTGGCAGCAAAGCTGGCGCTAAACAGACAACGTGGGTCCTCTACGACACTGGCGTTAAAAGATCTACATTGGCTGCCCATTTAGGAGAGAATTTATTTTCAATCTCTCTGCATCGTGTATACGGCAGCACATGGACAGGGTCCTATCCCTGTGCAATTAATGTTTACTTGGTATAACCCAAGGAGGCAGCTCCGATTGTCAAATACCAATCTGATTATAACTACCAGATTTAAGAAATCCCGGAAGGGGGGTAGAGCTTTCAGGATACTTGCCTCACATATCTGGAAATGGCTGCCTCTGAATCTTAGGCAGGAAAGTTCATTGACAGGGTTTAGGAAGAGCCTGAAAACCTGGCTCTTTCCAAGGAATACCTAGTAGCTCTCCGGACATTGACAATTGAGTTTTCTGTCTTGTTGTTATTTCTAACCAAGCGCTAGGATACAGTTTTGCGCTATGTAAATTTTCATCCCATTCCCCATTCCCATAAGTGTACTCCATCTTTTGTGTAATTGAACTACACTGAGATGGAGTCTGGCAATGTTCCTATTGAGTATAATTGAATTGGGGACGCTGTCCATTAACTCTATGCACAACATGGTGTCCATAATGTTGATAACAGAATAAATCAGCATAGTTAGTAGAATTTAAATATACATTTTCAGTGTCCAATACAGTATATTATTGCAATTCGGAGAACATAGAATTTGCAGCATCAACATCCCAATCATCGAATTGTAACCCGGGCACGATCACATCACATCATCGCTGCTACAGACGACATCCGAACGCTACTGGACAACGGAGAAACAGCTGCCCTCATCCTACTTGACCTCTCCGCCGCCTTCGACACAGTCTGTCATAGCACCCTCATTCGACGCCTCAGCAACGTCGGACTACAAGGAAAAGCTTTGGACTGGATCATCTCATTCCTCGCCGGAAGAACACAGAGAGTCCGCCTCTCTCCATTCAAATCAGAGGCAACCGAAGTCATCTGCGGCGTACCACAAGGATCATCACTCAGTCCCACCCTCTTCAACGTGTACATGAGCCCCCTCGCATCCATCGCGCGCCAACACAACCTCAACATCATCTCCTACGCTGACGACACTCAGCTGATCCTCTCCCTCACCAAAGACCCTGACACCGCCAAAACCAATCTACACGAAGGAATGAAAGAAGTAGCCGAATGGATGAAGAACAGTCGTTTAAAACTAAACTCGGACAAAACTGAAGTCCTCATCTTAGGATCATCCCCCACTGCATGGGACGACTCATGGTGGCCACCGGCTCTGGGCACAGCACCCATACCTACAGATCACGCACGTAACCTGGGCTTCATCCTAGACTCCTCCCTATCGATGACCAGACAAGTCAACGCCGTCTCATCATCATGCTTCGACATCCTACGCATGCTCAAAAAAATCTTCAGTTGGATCCCCACCGAAACAAGAAAGACAGTCACCCACGCACTAGTCACTAGCCGTCTAGATTATGGAAACACCCTCTACGCCGGAACCACAGCCAAACTACAAAAAAAACTCCAATGCATCCAAAACGCCTCAGCCAGACTCATACTGGACATCCCCCGTCAAGCTCACATTTCCGGCCATCTGAAAGACCTCCACTGGCTTCCCGTCAACAAGAGAATAACGTTCCGTCTCCTCACCCACGCACACAAGGCCCTCTACGACCTAGGACCCGAATGCCTCAACAAACAACTATCATTCTACACACCCACCCGCCAACTACGTTCATCCAGTCAAGCCCTCGCCACAATCCCGCGCATCAATAGATCCACCATGGGAGGAAGATCCTTCTCCTACTTAGCGGCCAAGACCTGGAATTCTCTCCCCACTCACCTCCGCCTCACACAGAACCACCTCTCCTTCAGAAAGCAGCTAAAAACCTGGCTATTCGATAAATAATGCACCCACCCTCACTCAAGCGCCTTGAGACCCTCTGGGTGAGTAGCGCGCTATACAAATTACTGAACTTGACCTTGAACTTATATAGAAAGACGGAATACATATGGTATTTGCAGGGTCTTCATGGGACCAAATACATCGAATAGTACTTTATCCCATATAATTCCCTCAGTTACTGGGACCACTGAGATATTAACACAGGACTGGTCTCTTTTCATTTTCTGCGAGGAGGAGTCTGAGCACCCCGTCAACGAGTTCTGCAGCAGACCATTCTGGGAGGTAGTGGCCATTAGTTAAAAGGAAAAAAACAGTCACAAATCTAAAACACATGAACAAATATTCCATGGAAAACGCGATCCAGATATCTATCCAAGATGGAACCAGATAAATGTGTTTCAAACAGGAGATAAAAATACAACTTCATCTGGTCAACATAGGCCAAAGAAGAATTGTCTAAACAAAAACTATTTTGATCGATATAGTAAAAGAGGAGCTCAACTGGAACAACGGAGGGTGGAATTCTGGATGTATACCTGAGGCTTGCACTCCCGAAGGGGTCTTGAGGGGTGGATCAGAATAAACAATTTCCATTGTAGAAGGTGAAAGAGGTACTTGTTCAACTGAAGACTCAACATCCCCCTCTGGCAGCCAGGGAGAATCAGAAGTAACAGAGCTAACAGGCTGTAATGGAATATCCCGTCTTTGGAGTCTCCATGGCGTACTATTGAGTATTGGCCAAATGCTGTAACTTGACATGTTCAATGGATATGTAGCGATTTTCTTTGTGTCCTGGAAGCGGAGGTAAAATCACATTTCGGGTACCCTGAAGACCAAGCACTGGAACAGGAGCACAGTACGATGGACCGAATTCTTTCTTGATCGCCACCTTTTCACAAACCAGATCTCCAAATTTAGGAAGCCAACCAGAAATCAGGACAGCTGAATCCGATGGAGAAGTAGAAGGCAAAAGGCTTTTAGCCAATGGTTGCGACAGCAGTCACAACGTCTAGACCATCAACGTCTGGAACATGCATCTTGATGCCTAAGAGCATTTTGTACAGGGTCCGCCCACCCAGAGATCTTCGAGGGAGGTTATTAAGTGCACATTGAACCCCATTTAGGTGAGTTAACCAGCCACAACCTATACCGAATACCCTTGCTGTTAAAGATTGCTTTAAGTCACGGTTCATCCGCTCCACAAAAGAATTGCCCTCGGGCCTATATGGAGATGAGCAATGCACCTGCACTCCCGTAGACGTCATTGAATTATGGTATGCCTTGAAGCCGAAAGCCAGACCCTGGCCTGAATGAAAAGTGCCACAGGCACAAGTCTCAATAAAGACATGCAAATCCTTTATAACAGTACGAGCATCAGCCGAGGTCTGTGGCCAGACCCAGAGGAACCTAGTGCAAGAATCCACTGCAACAAAACGATATTTGAAAGCATTATCGGATCTAAGACAACTGTAAAAAGCAAGATAATTACAGCCAAATGGCTGATTAGAAATGAAAAGGTGGGTCTGGGGTGGATGCGACACAGTAGAACTCTTAATTGGTTGGCAAACGTCACAACAAAGCACATCTTGTCGAGTCTGCTGGCATAAACCGTGCCACTAATATAATTATTATAAAAGAGAAACAGTGGCAGCTACTCCTGCATGTGCAGGCGCAATACCTTCATGAGCAGTCCCAATCAAAGATTGTCTGCAGTCAAGGTTTGGACTCAGAAGATCACCAACACCAGGAATTGTCACAAAAGGAAAGTTGGCAGTAGTTAACTGAAAAGTATATTTAGAAGGAAATTGCTGTGGAAAGGGAGTACCATCCTGAGTTGTGGTGAAATTTAAGAATCCTAGGAGAGACTGCAATTTTTTAAGCGTTGATGGTGGTTGCAATTGAGCACACTTCTCCAAGAAATGGGGAGCTAATCCCTGACCTTCATTTGTTAAATCAGAACCAAGAAAAAGAACAGCAAGAAATGCAATATGTGATTTCGCAAAAATGAATTTGTAGGCTAAAGCAGTGCATTGCGTAATGATGCGATCCACTCACAAAAAATGGGTTATTAAATTTATCATTGTTTTGTCATTGACATAAAAGCAAGTGTCAGGATCAATCTCATGCAAAAGGGACACAATACATGCTGCAAAGACCTCTGGGCTATTCTTATACCCCATGGGCAATCTCAAGTATTGCCTCAGCGCCGAGGGCGGAGACGTGGACAAATCCCGGGCATTAGAAATGTGTAGTTCACTTTTAAACTTCTTACACACTATATATTGACCCATGCTGTACTATATGTGTTTGTACTGCAAAAGTACAGGTATGACTGTTCAAATACCATAATCCAAAACTATGCAATAGAAACCATCAGGTTTCAAAATCAGAAAAAGTGGATTATTCATCGCAGAGACACAGAGTTCAAATACACCCTGATAGTCCAATCGAGTAAGAATCTCTTTAACAGACACCTTAGCGTCTCATTTAATTGAATATTGAAGCTGTGCCTGAGGAGTACTGCTTACAGGCACAATATGTTTAGAAGAATCCTTTTCCCAACCAAACTGGTTGTGGTATAAGGCAAGGGTTAAAGAAAGAGCCCATTCAGAAGCCAAGGCAAGCTTAGTTACGTCAGGTACGTATTGCGAAAAGGAAGGAATAACCACAACCTCACCTCGAGGACAAGCAAGAACCAACGGGGAGGCTAATCGACCTCCGCCAACAAAATATCATGAGAAGAAGTTAATTTGTCCCAAAAAATAGCGTTTATGGTGCGACTAATGTCACCTTCAATCTGAATTTGTACTTGAAAACGTCTATTAGGTGCTGCTACGCGGGTGTCTGCGGTTTTAACAGTTACAAAGGTGTCCATTGCTTTCTCCTCCAGCAATTAGAGGAGTGTCTGGCGCACTATGGTAACTTCCACTGCACTGCTGTCGAGCAGAGACCCCGCCCAACTCCAGTCCAGGAGCAGGGTTCTCACCATCTGGGGCATACTTTGCTGTCAAAGTGGCAACTTTCTTCTTCTGGAATGGGATATACAGGGATGTGGTTCCTCTCTCTTAACTTTCACATTCAAAAGAGTGCTGCAGGTCCCACTGGTATTGCATGGAATCACCCTGTCTGCAATCTTGCCGCCCTCCACTGTCGTCCTGTTGATCAGACGAATCCTGAAAGGAATGAGGAGAACGAGGATCAGGAAACCTCTCAAGAGTTTTAATTTTTGAGCGATCATGTAAATCATATCTATGCTTAAAAGCATCTGGTGGTGGTAGGCTTCTGTTGCTGCTTAGATTTATTCCATGTCTTTTAAGGAAAGAGGGTGACCCTCCTTTTCAGGAAGGGACTTACCATGAGATTGTGTAAATGGTCCAACTCCTAAATAATTGTGACCTAAAGATGTACAAACATCAGCAATAGTAAGTGACAACTGAAGTACCCTGTCAACGTCAACCACAGCTTAAAGGCGTTGACATACCGTCATGGATGCTGCTTCAACTTTAAGATTAGAAAAAATCATTTTGTGGACACCAGGAAAAATACCCATCAATTTCATACCCAAATCTAGGGCAGGATCTGCCCCATGTTCATTCTGTACCTGTTGGAGAAAGCTCGGAAGGACGCTCATCGAGGGGGCGCCATAACAGAGTGTATACAATGAGGCAAACACCATCCCCCAGTTATTGCAGTCAGCCAAGGGGGGAATCAGACCACTAAGTAAGTATATACTAAGGATCCTATGTTTTTCCACAGGACCCATAAAAGGAAAAACAGCTGGTCAATCTTTGGAACTCACAATTCTGAGGACGTTTGCCCATGACCGAATTTATAATAACAGGGCTAATAAAAAGACCTCTTCCATGCGAAGGCTGCACAGGTGCTGTGAGAAAGGCACGGGCAAAAAATGGGATCCGGCATCTAAAGACAACAACTTGTAATACAGCAACCGAACATCCGTACAGTGGCGTTCGCATAATGTGGGTATGGAGTAAAACCGGCCAACACAGGCCAGGTGGGCCCATCAATACTCAGGGGGCTGATACGAACAGTAGCAATAAGATGGGGTCGGGTGCCATTAAATTAATTCTGGTGCTCGCAGGCCGTAAGAGGAAATTCAATAACTGCATAAGGGCGATAAGCTTCTGGAACTGCTGCGACAGTGTAAGCATTAAAAGAATTATCATTCACATCCACAGCTGGAAATGTGACGCAGGAGTAAAATACTACGAAAGGGTCCGCAGGATCCACCTCAACTACAAAAACAACCGGAGAACCCGCATTGGGGACCCCATGCTACAACAAATGTTGACTTACCGCTGCATGGTAATGAGCCAGAATCGCAACCGGTTGAGCCATGAAACCAAACAAAGGGATTCAAACTGTAGCACTAAAATGGGTCAAATTCAAGTTTGAAAAACCTACAGTAATAGGTATTTCCTACAAGCTGAGGCAAACCCTTCCCACCACGGACATCTCCGGGACACGGCGCAAGGGTATTGTGGACAAGCACAAGCGCTAATCAGGGGTCCTGTGAATAAGTAGTAGACCAAACATTGGTGACTTCATGTTGTAGGGAGTCTGCGGCATCACAGACCTATCGTTTGGATGTGAGAGCCTTAGTAGGTAGGGAATAAGTCATCCTACCACCTGAGTGCCCATGAGCCCGCAACCAACTAGCTATAGTGTCTCACTTGCTCTCCTACAAGTGATTAGACACCCCAGAACACAACTCTACCGACCCTCTCAGTAATTGCAGTTGCAAGACACACCCTTTTGCTCTCACACTCATACTAGTCCACAATAAGTTCTAACAGAGACACGAGGAAAGTTTAAAATGTTTAGTGTCCTAGTATATGAGCCACAATAAATAAGAAAAAACACAAGACAGTCAGCATAGTAACTACTCCATCCATACTAATATTATAAAGAGAGAGCCCAAACCTTTGAGGCGGGTAATCTCAGTAACCACAGCACCAATCACAACACCCAATACAGCGTTGGAAAGGGCAGTTGCAGCAGAAGGACATAGGCTATGCAGACGGCCACCATATTATTATTTTTTTTCTAAATTGTTTTTATTATCTTTTCAAGAAACAGTGGTGTTCATCACAATCATACAGTGCAAGACATACAATTGTACCGTAGGACACCATATACATTTAAAAGGTAAAAGAACCGTGCCAGCAAAGTAGTCCCTTGTGGGCGTGTCTGCGTTGTGCTGTGGGTGTGGGCTGGGGGCGTGACTAACGCTGGGGGCGTGTGGTATGGCCATCACATCGTGGGCTGTGGGCGTGTGCTGGGGGCGTGACAAACGCTGGGGGCGTGTGTCCGCCCTTCATGCCATGTGAGTCGTACATACAAGCGCCAATTACGTTACTGCGCAGCATTAAGGGGCATGCTGGGGGCGTGAGAAACGCTGGGGGCATGTGTCCGGCCTTCATGCCATGTGAACGCAATTGCGCCACATAAAGGGGCAAGCTGGGGGCGTGAGAAACGCTGGGGGCGTGTGCTACGTTCCGCCCTTCATGCTATGTGGGTCGAACATTAATCAGAAGATCGTCTGCTGTGGCCGTGTGCTGGGGGCATGACAAACGCGTTCAGCTGGAGGCCTGGTAAGTAATATTACTGCAGCCTCTCCTGCGCGCTGTTACTGAACTCTCTCATTCAACGAAATTAGACGCGCCTGCTACCATCAACCAGGGCTCTAGCCGGGCTCAGGCGGCGGATCAGTACACTAATTACACGCGCCTGATAACATCAACCAGGGCTGCAGCTAGGCCTCAAGCGGGGGAACACGCGCCTGCTAACATCAAACAGGCCTGCATCTGGGCCTCAAGCGTGGGAACACGCAAATGAGCGTGTCTGCGGGGACAATTACTGCAGCCTCTCCTCCTCGCTGTCACTCAACTCTCTCATTAAACGGATTTGCCCGCAGCTGATACTCTCTCATTCAACGACATTACACGTGCCTACTAACATCAACCAGGGCTGTAGCCGGGCTCAGGCGGCGGATCACTACACCAATTACACGCGCCTGCTAACATCAACCAGGGCTGCGGCTGGCCCTTCTCCGTCCCTATTCTAATGAAACAAAAAATGTTGTCTACCAAGAGATTTTCAAATAAATTGCCCTTGCCAAATACACACATTACACACATTCTATTTCATACCCGGACAATGTCGGGACGGGCTGCTAGTAAATCATAAAAGGAGCTGTCTTTGTATAAGACAGGGGAGCCTAACCTCCATTCCCTTCTACAGAAGCAAAATGATTAAATACCAGAAGATCTATGGGTATTGTCAGCAGACCCCATACCATAGCATGCACAGATGAAAGTTCAACATCTCAGGTGCTGTCACGATCTCTTCCCTGGAAAGATCCCACTTCAAGTGTGTAGTTACCTATATGTGCATATCTATATGACAAAACTATGTGTTCCCAAATAAAAGCTGCATCTGCATGTTTTAACTAGATGCTAGGGCCTGACCAGAACACAATACCAAGGGGCATTGTTTTTTGACCTTGTCCATAGTGTGCAGACTAAATCCCAAGAAAGAACAGAAAACGAAAACAAAAGCGGGTTCTGTGTGAAAATACAGTGTGGCACAAAGCAAAATAAGTTTGTGTATTAAACGTGCGCAAAGCAGATGGCAGTCTGCTATGTGCTCATGCTAACATAGGGAAATCTACAAAGGGCCTGCACGGGACGTTTGACACATGCGCACACACACTACACTCAGAAGCAGACACTCACAGGCTTGCTATGATTTTGATTAGCGATCACATCTGCGTCACCCAATGAATTCGACCGAGAAGCAGGACAGAATACATCTATTCCATTTTAAAGCCTCAGTCCCTGGAGAGCCCTTTATGTTTATGTTAGTAAACGTATGAGAGCAGCACAGGATTGGCTAAAGCAGGCAAACCTAGCGCTCCTTAGGAGACTGGTATCTGTGGCTGTGTTCCCCCCGATCGCTAAAAATGCAAAGGTAGGTGAGCCCTAAAGTGCGCATGTTAGGCTGGCCCGAAAAAGCCAGCGGACCAACGTGACATGCCCACTTTGCTTTAAGGCTACTTCATTGTAGTCTGCTGGTTTGTGAAGCTCCACCCCAACCTCACTCTTCAGGCAGAAAGGCACCCAGCTCGCCTTATCTCCTTATAGCCAAGACAGGAGAAGGGGGCGGGGGGAGAACAAGCTCTGCCACAAACGGCCCCAATATATGGTTTAGCCGTCTCTGCCGCAAGTACGTTCACCCCAGCAATGCCCCCCTAATGGGATCATAATTGGCTAGGACAATGGTAAGCCCTCCTCAGGTGCAGAGATGTCTTCTCTGTTGCCGTTCAGATGCAGCAATAGAGGGTCCTCACTGCCGAAGTATCTGGGGACCAGGGAGGCATCCTCTCCCATCATGTGGTGTTCTCCCCTGTGTCCATCCCCCAGGGGGCACCTCCAGAATCGGTCTCTCCCTCTGCAAAGCAGTGGCCCTCCGAGCAGGCATACCCCCCAATCCATGGAAGAAGGGACCAGTCATTCACTGTGGCCAGCAACACAGCCCTCCGGCACACGAAGCTTGGGGACAGTAGCAGGCACTCTGCACCTCTGCCGTTGATTTGTTCCCTACCTGTCTGGAGCATGGCCGCCCCGCCTCCACCATCCGGGCCTTCAGTTGAAGTCTGCACCCGGTCAGTGCCACAACAGGATCTCAGCTGCAACAGAAGGGACAACCCCAGACACCCCCATTAATTCGGGCTGCAGGGTAACTGGTGTTTAGGACATCGCACTTCCTGTAACATGAGCACCAGGCCCCGACATCGTCGGTAGCCCAGGTCCTAGTCCACTAGGCCACGCCTCTCCAGACCTCCATGCTCAGCTCCACCACCAGCTCCCCCAATGACATGACTCTCCCAGAATGTGAGTTGGTCCGTTCGGACTTCAATGCATGGGATTGCAAGCGGATCCCTCACATTGGATGGCAGCATAACATTGGATGAAAGGTGGCCGCGCGGAGCTGCCCTAAAACACGCCCACCAAGTTCTGTGTACAAGCCATTCCCCGCCATTCCT
This sequence comes from Lissotriton helveticus, assembly GCF_964261635.1. Classification (NCBI taxonomy): domain Eukaryota; kingdom Metazoa; phylum Chordata; class Amphibia; order Caudata; family Salamandridae; genus Lissotriton; species Lissotriton helveticus. The sequence continues at coordinate 1,248,058,892 of NC_136070.1, forward strand.
CATTTTAACACCAGGTGTTTCTGTCTATTAACCCAATAATGATATGCACAAAATCCTCCCCCTCTCCAGTAAATTTCCACTCTCACAACCAGATCTTACCACCATTGAAGGCACATTTCTAGTCAGAACAAGATAACGTTTCAGCAATATTATTATCCACATGTAGCACGTATTTGGTCCTAAAACAATGTTGTGATGTAAATAACACACCTTAAAACACTGTAACAATTACAACAGGTCCAAGTCCTTTATCCTGCTACTGTCTCATTCTTCAAGTTAAGCTTCACACTGATCTCATTCCCAGCTCTACCTTTGCTCCCACACTGACCTCATTCCCAGCTCTGCCTTTGCTCTCACACTGATCTCATTCCCAGCTCTGCCTTTGCTCCCACACTGAGCTCATTCCCTGCTCTGCCTTTGCTCTCACATTGAGCTCATTCCCAGCTCTGCCTTTGCTCTCACATTGAGCTCATTCCCGGCTCTGCCTTTGCTCTCGCACTGATCTCATTCCCAGCTCTGCCTTTGCTCTCACACTGAGCTCATTCCCAGCTCTGCCTTTGTTCTCGCACTGAGCTCATTCCTAGCTCTGCCTTTGCTTTCACACTGAGCTCATTCCCAATTCTGCCTTTGCTCGTGCATTTAGCTCATTCCCAGCGCTACCTTTGCTCCCACACTGATCTCATTCCCAGCTCTACCTTTGCTCCCACACTGAGCCCATTCCCTGCTCTGCCTTTGCTCTCACATTGAGCTCATTCCCGGCTCTGCCTTTGCTCTCGCACTGATCTCATTCCCAGCTCTGCCTTTGCTCTCACACTGAGCTCATTCCCAGCTCTGCCTTTGCTCTCACACTGAGCTCATTCCCTGCTCCATCTTTGCTCAAACACTGAGCTCATTCCCAGCACTGCCTTTGCCCTGCATTGATCTCATTCCCAGCTCAACCTTTGCTCCCACACTGAGCTCATTACCTGCTCTGCCTTTGCTCTCGCACTGATCTCATTCCCAGCTCCACCTTTGCTCCCACACTGAGCTCATTCCCTGCTCTGCCTTTGCTCTCGCACTGATCTCATTCCCAGCTCTACCTTTGCTCCCACACTGATCTCATTCCCAGCTCTACCTTTGCTCCCACACTGAGCTCATTCCCTGCTCTGCCTTTGCTCTCGCACTGATCTCATTCATAGCTCTGCCTTTGCTCTCACACTGAGCTCATCCCCAGCTTTGCCTTTGCTCTCACACTGACCTCATTCCCTGCTCTGCCTTTGCTCCCACACTGAGCTCATTCTCGCACTGAGTCCATTCCCAGCTCTGCCTTTGCTCTCACAATGACCTCATTCCCAGATGTCCTTGCTCTCACACTGAGCTCATTCTGAGCTCAATCTTTGTTCTCACACTGACTTTATTCCAAGCTCTATCTGTGCTTTTGCATTGAGCTCAGTCCGTGCTCTGCCTTTGCTCTCACACTGAGCCCATTCTCAGCTCTTCCTCCGCTCTCACACTGAGCTTATTTCCTGCTCTGCCTTTGTTCTCAAACTGAGCTCATTTGCAACTCTGTATTTGCTCTCACACTGAGTTCATGACACAATACAAACCAGCCTACACAGGAAAGCAACAGCGGGTAACAGCATCCCCAATGCTAAAAGTCATCACCCACCCAATCTGAAGAACAGCATCCCCTATGGGGAATTACTTAGAGCCAGGCATAATTGCAGCACCCCAGAGGCATACACCAATGAGGAAGGCGTCATGCTAGAAAGATTTCGGCAGAGGGGCTACACACGCAAAGTGGTAGATGAGGTTAGGAGGAAGGTTGATGGAGTAGAGAGAGAAAAGCGGCTTAAACCCAAGCAGAAGAAGAAAACTGAACCAGTTATTAGACTGATCACAACTTTCAACTCTGATTGTGCCAAAGTCCCGGCCATTGTCAGGAGGCACTGGCACCTAGTCAAAAAGGACCCTATCATTGGCAAACTGGTCACCCCGAGTGCCAACACAACATAATGGAACCCAGTCAGAAACACAACAACACATGGTTGAGGGAGCTCC